>NC_069682.1:45561195-46293948 GCF_023699985.2 Odocoileus virginianus
AGTTGCATCTGACACTTAGCGACCCCCATGGACTGCATTATGCCTGGTTTCCCTGTCCATCATGAACTCCAGGAGTTTACTCAAACTCATGTGCATTGAGTCAGTGATGCCATCCAACCATCTCATCCTCTGTCACCCCCTTCCTCTCTTACCCTCAATCTTTTCCAGCATCAGGGTCTTTTAAAATGAGTCACTTCTTCACATCAGGTGATCAGAGTATTGGAGCTTCAGCTTCAGCATCAGTCCTTTCAATGAATATTTAGGACTGATTTCCTTTAGGATGGACTGGTTGGATCTCCTTGCAGTCCAAGGGACTCTCAAGTGTCTTCTCCAATACCACAGTTCAAAAGCATCAATTCTTCGGCTCTCAGTTTCCTTCATGGCCCACTTCTCACATCCATACATGACTACTGGAAAAACCATAGCCTTGACTAGATGGACCTCTGTGGGCAAAGTAATGTCTTTGCTTTTTAATATGCTGTCTAGGTTGGTCGTAACTTTTCTTCCAAGGAGCAAGCATCTTTTAATTTCATGGCTGCAGTCACCATCTGCAGTGATTTTGGAGCCCCCCAAAATAAAGTCTGTCACTGTTTCCATTGTTTCCCCATCTATTTGCCATGAAGTGATGGGACGGGATGCCATGATCTTAGTTTTCTGAATGTTGAGCTTTAAGCCAACTTTTTCACTGTCCTCTTTCACTTTCATCAAGAAGCTTCTTAGTTCTTGTTTGCTTACTGCCATAAGTGTGGTATCATCTGCATATCTGAGGATATTAATATTTCTCAATGCAATCTTGATTGTAGATTGTGGTTCATCCAGTGCAGCATTTTCCCAGATATACTCTACATATAAGTTAAATAAGCAGGGTGACAATATACAGCCTTGGTATACTCCTGTCCCGATTTGGAACCAGTCTGTTGTTTCATGTCCAGTTCTAACTGTTGCTTCTTGAGCTGGATACAGATTTCTTAGGAGGCAGGTCAGGTGGTCTGGTATCCCCATTTCTTTAAGAATTTTCGATGGTTTGTGGTGATCAACACAGTCAAAGGCTTTGGTGTAGTCAATAAAACAGAAGTAGAGGTTGTTGTAGAGCTCTCTTGCTTTTTTGATGATCCAACAGATGTTGGCAATTTGATCTCTGGTTCCTCTGCCTTTTCTAAATCCAGCTTGAATTCCTGGAAGTTCTTGGTTCATATACTGTTGAAGTCTGGCTTGGAGAATTTTGGGCATTACTTTACTAGCATGTGAGATGAATGCAATTGTGTGGTAGTTTGAGCATTCTCTGACATTGCATTTCTTTAGGATTGGAATGAAAACTGACCTTTTCCAGTCCTGTAGCCACTGCTGAGTTTTCCAAATTTGCTGGCATATTGAGTGAAGCACTTTCCCAACATCATCTTTTAGGATTTGAAATAGCTCACCTGGAATTCCATCACCTCCACTAGCTTTGTTCATAGTGATGCTTCCTAAGGCCCACTTGACTTCCCATTCCAGGATGTCTGCTTCTAGGTGAGTGATCACACCATCATGGTTATCTGAGTCATGAAGATGTTTTTGTATAATTCTTCTCTGTATGCATGCCACCTCTTCTTAATATCTTCTGCTTCTGCTAGCTCCATACCATTTCTGTCCTTTTTTGAGCCCATCTTTGCATGAAATGTTCCCTTGGTATCTCTAATTTTCTTTAAGAGATCTCTAGTCTTTTCCATTCTATTGTTTTCCTCTATTTCTTTTCACTGATCACTGATGAAGTCTTTCATATCTCTCCTTGCTGTTCTTTGGAACTCTGTATTCAAATGGGTATATCTTTCCTTTTATCCTTTGCCTTTCACTTCTCTTCTTTTCACAGCTATTTGTAAGGCCTCCTCAGACAGCCATTTTGCCTTTTTGCATTTCTTTTTCTTGGGGATAGTCTTGATCACTGCCTCCTCTACAATGTGATGAACCTCCATCTATAATTTTTCAGGCACTCTATCTATCAGATCTAATCCCTTGAATCTATTTGTCACTTCCACTGTATAATCTTAAGGGATTTGATTTAGATCATACCTGAATGGTCTAGTGGTTTTCCCTGCTTTCTTCAATTAATTCTGAATTTGGCAATAAGCAGTTCATGATCTGAGCCACAGTCCGCTCCTGGTCTTGTTTTTGCTGACTGTATAGAGCTTCTCCATCTTTGGCTGCAAAGAATATAATCAAGCTGATTTCAGTATTGACCATCTGGTGATGTCCATGTGTAGAGTCTTCTCTTATGTTGTTGGAAGAGGGTGTTTGCTATGACCAGTGCATTCTCTTGGCAAAACTCTATTAGCCTTTGCCCTGCTTCATTCTGTACTCCAAGGCCAAATTTGCCTTTTACTCCAGGTATTTCTTGACTTCCTACTCTTGTATTCCAGTCCCTATAATGAAAAGGGCATCTTTTTTTGGGTGTTAGTTCTAGAAGGTCTTGTAAGTCTTCATAGAACCGTTCAACTTCCAACTTCTTCAGCATTACTGGTTGGGGCATAGATTTGGATTACTGTGTTATTGGATAGTTTGCGTTGGAAACGAACAGAGATCATTCTGTCATTTTTGAGATTGCACCCAAGTACTGCATTTCAGACTTTTTTTTTTTTTTACTAAGATGGCTACTCCATTTCTTCTAAGGATTCTCACCCACAGTAGTAGATATAATGGTTATCTGACTCAAATTCACCCATTCCAGTCCATTTTAATTTCCTGATTCCTAAAATGTCAGTGTTCAGTCTTACCATCTCTGTTTGACCACTTCTAATTTGCCTTGATTCATGGACCAGGTTCCTTGCAATATTGTTCTTTACAGCATCAGATTTTACTTCCATCACCAGTCAGGTCCACAAGTGGGTGTTGTTTTAGCTTTAGCTCCATCTTTTCATTCTTCCTGGAGTCATTTCTCCACTGATCTCCAGTAGCGTAGTGTGATCTTAGTGGCAAACAAAGAACAGCAATAATTCAAATAGCCTGAATCTGTAATCCTGCTTGGCGGAAATATTTTTACAGGGAAAGTTGGGGAGTAATATAACCGTAGTTGATCTTGATGAACTCCACGATACCTATGGGCTTCTCTCATAACTCAGTCGGTAAAGAATCTGATTACAACCTCTGACCAATCATGGGTTGACCACTAAGTCATGCTTCAGTTCAGTTCATTTCAGTAGCTCAGTCATGTCTGACTCTTTGCAACCCCATGGACTGCAACACGCCAGGCCTTCCTGTCCATCCCCAACTCCCAAAGTTTACTCAAACTCATGTGCATTGAGTTGGTGATGCCATCCAACCACCTCATCCTCTGTCATCCTCATCTCCTCCTGGCTTCAATCTTTCCCAGCATCAGGGTCTTTTCAAATGAGTGAGCTCTTCGAAACAAGTGACCAAAGTGTTGGACTTTCAGCTGCTTCAGCATTTGTCCTTCCAGCGATCACCCAGGACTGATCTCCTTTAGGATGGACTGGTTGGATCTCCTTGCTGTCCAGGGACTCTCAAGAGTCTTCTCCAATACCTCAGTTCAAAAGTATCAATTCTTCAGTGCTCAGCTTTCTTTACAGTCCAGCTCTCACACCCATACATGACTACTGGAACAACCACAGCTTTGACTAGATGAACCTTTGTTGACAAAGTAATGTCTCTGCTTTTTAATATGCTTCCTAGGTTGGTCATAACTTTTCTTCCAAGGAGCAAACCATAGGAAGCCAAAGTCAACAAATAAAAGCAGAATGAAGGAACAAAGACATTAGTGGTAAAATGCAGTGAGGGAGGAAGACTCCACAGAATTAGTTCAGGCAAATTAGTAAACAAATAAAGAAACAAAAGAGCAGCAATAATCATAACCCCCAATAAAGAAAAATAGAAATCCTGAGTTGCTACATTATATTATCTAAAATATCCAGCTTTAAGCAAAGAGGTCAGTTTTTGATTAAAAAAAATAGTAAAAGACATACAAAGAAATAGGAAACTGTGATCCATACTCAGGAAATAAAATAAATACCTATTATCTCTGAGGAGTCCAGTTGGTGCACTAAATAAAGACATAAAATCTGCTATCAGAAATGCATTCAAGCAACTAAAAGTAACTTTTAAGGAAATAAAGATCAGGGTGGTAACAATGATTAATCAAGTTGAGACTCTTAATGAATAGGTATATATTATAGAGAATAATTAGGTTTAGATTCTGCATTTGAAAAGTAAAATAACTGAAATGAAGAGTAATTACAGGCACTCTATAGCAATATTGAGACTATAGGAGAAAGAATCAGCAAATTTAAAGTTAGTGAGTGGAAATCATGTACAGTAGAAATGAAAGAAAAAAGTCAAAAACAAAAAGGAGAACCCCAGAGATCTATGGGATGCTATCAGGCATATTAACATGTATGTTGGGAGTTTCTGAAAAACAGGAGAGAGAAAAGGACAGAAAAAAGTTTTTGAAGAAATAATGGCCAAACATTTTCCAAATATTTTATTAAAAGCTAGTCCACAGATCCAACAAACTCAATCATTTCCAAGGAGAGCCACACCTAGAGACATCATAATCAAACTATTGAAGACCAATGACAAAGTCATGGACTTTAGAAAGATGGTAACGAGAACCCTATATGCAAAACAGAAAAAGAGACTCAGATGTATAGAACAGACTTGTGGACTCTGGGAGAAGGCGAGGGTGGGATGTTTCAAGAGAACAGCATTGAAACATGTATATTATCTAGGGTGAAACAGATCACCAGCCCAGTTGGGTGCATGAGACAAGTGCTCGGGCCTGGTGGACTGGGAAGACCCAGAGGGATAGGGTGGAGAGGGAGGTGGGAGGGGGGACTGGGATGGGGAATACATGTAAATCCATGGCTAATTCATTTCAATGTATGACAAAAACTACTGCAATGATGTAAAGTAATTAGCCTCCAACTAATAAAAATAAATGGAAAAAAAAATAAATAAAAATAAAATAAATCCAAAAAAAAAAAAAAAAAAGAATAAGAGAAAAATGCCTCATCACATACAAACAACAGTATGATTAACAGCTGACTTATTCAAAAAAAAGGAAACGAGAAAGCAGCAGGATGATATTTTCAAGATGCAGAAAGAATATGATTGTTAAGAATTCTAAATCTGTTACAATTACATTTCAAAATTGGCATTCCAAAATTAAAGATATTATCAGATAAAGAATGAGTGAATTTGTTGCTATCAGACTTATCTTACAACAAATATTAAAGGAATTCCTTTAGGCTGAAAGGAAATTTTACAAGATTATAGCTAGAACCTGGAGAAAGAGATGGCAATCCACTGCAGTATTCTTGCATGGAAAATCCCATGGACTGAGGAGCCTAGTAGGCTACAGTCCATGACGTCGAAAAGAGTCAGACATGACTGAGCGACTTCACTTCCACTTTTCATAGCTAGAACCCAAAGTAAATAACAGTGCAAAATTAAATATATAGGAAAATACATGAGACTGTATAAATAGTTTCTTCTCTTTTCTCCTTGTAACTGGTTGAAAATATATTATTGCATAAAACAATACTTATAAAGCGGCATTAATAAGCTTATAAAAATATATATTAATAAAATAATAGCAAAAAGGATGGATTAAAATGGAACTATATTGGATTAAATACATATATTTTATTAGAATTAAGTTAGTATTAATTTGAAATAACTTTCAATAAGCTTAGGTCTGTAGTGTAAGTCCTAAATTGCCCACTAAAAAAACCCAAAATACTTAAGAAAAAATAAAAAAGGAATTGAAATGGTACCCTAGAACTATCTATTTACCACAGAAGAAAGTAGCAATATGTGAACAGAAGAACAAAAGAGACATGAAGCAAAAAATAAAACATAAAATGAAAGATTTAAATCAAACCATATCAATAATCACATTAAATGTGAATGAATTAACTAATCAAATGCAGTAATTATCAGACTGAATAGAATTTCAAGCTCCAGCAACAGGCTAAAATTAAAAGCATGACAATGATATTCTATGCAAATGATAACTTTAGTAGCATTTGAGTGACTCTACTAATCTCAGAAAAAATAAACTTAATACATGTTGCTAGAAGCAATATTTTACATTTTATAATGTAAAAGGGCCAATTAATTAGCAAGATATAACACATTCTCAATATATAAAGACTAATTAACAGATATACACTGACTCGATGGACATGAGTTTGAGCAAGCTCTGGGAGTTGGTGATGGACAGGGAAGCCTGTTGTGCTGCAGTCCATGGGGTCACAAAGAGTTGGACCTGACTGAGCAACTGAACTGAACAGATCTACAAAATACATAAAGCACAAATTAAAAGAATTGAAAGGAGAAATAGACAACCCAATAATAATAGTTGAAAACTTCAATACCATATTCTCAACAATTTATAAATATGTCTTTTCTACATAACAGAAAACCAACAAACATAAAGAAGACTTAGATAGCACTATCAACCAGCTTCAACTAACAATCTGTAGAATACTCCACCCAACAACAGCACACATGGAATTTTTCCAACATAGACCGTATGTTATGTTGCAAAACAAGACTCACGAAGTTTAGAATTGAAATCATACAAATGCTTGTCTATGACCAGAACACAGTTAAGTGAGAAATAAAAGAAAGAAACAAATTTAGAAAATCTCCAACTTGGAAATTAACATTTTTTAAATAATATATGAGTTAAGAAAGAAATCATGTAGAAATTAGAAAATACTTTAAACAAATGAAAACCAAAATTTTGTGGGATGCAGTCACAGAAGTGTTTAGAGGAAAATCCAAAACTATATTCGAAGTGAAGAAAGACCTCAAATCAGTAACTAAGGTTTCTACCTTAAGAAACTATGAAAAGAAGAGCAAACTAAATACAAGGCAAGCAGAATAATGGAAGCAATAAATATTGAAGTAGAAATCTACAAAATATAAGACAGAAGAGCAATAGAGGATGTAAATAAAGCCAAAAGTTGAAAAATCAACAAAATGAACAATTATTTAGTGAGGCTGACCATGAAAAAACGAGAAAAGACACCACTTATCAAAATCAGGAATGAAAAAGAGGATATTAGTACTAACCCTGAAGACATTAGAAGGTTTTTAAGGGGAAACAGGAGGAAGAATTTTAGGTCAAAACATTGGACAGCTTAAATGAAATGAAAAAGTCCTGGGTAGAACAGAAATTACCAAAACTGACTCAAGAAGTTCTAGAAAATCAGACTAGCACTCTAACAAGTAGAGAAATTGGATTAGTTATTATAATTCTTCCTAATTGGAAAAGCCCATGCTCAGATGTCTTCTATGATGAATTCTATCAAATGTTTAAAGAACAAACATTATCAAACCTTCAGAAACTCTTAAAATAGGAGAGATTTCAACTCATTCTAGAGGCCATTAATACCCTGATACTAGAGTCAAACAAAGGCAATATAAGAAATCTACAGCAATATCCCTTGAGACTATAGATGAAAAGTTCTAAAATATTAGAAAACCAAATCCATCAACATATATAAAGGATTATACATCATGGTCGACTGGCATTTCTTCTAAGAAAGCAAGGTTGACTTAATACCTGGAAATCAATTAATGTACTACAACATCTAAATGCAAAAAGCTGTAATAATTCTAGGAAAAAAACAGTCAGGAAAATCATTTTGACCTTAAGATAGGCAAAGAGTTCTTATATATGTCACCAAAATCAAGATTCATAAAATAAAAATTTCATAAAATGGATTTTATCTCAATTAAATACTTTTGCACTTTAGTTCAGTCACTCAGTTGTGTTCGACTCTCTGCAACCCCATTGACTGCAGCACTCCAGGTCTCCCTGTCCATCACCAACTCCCAGAGTTTACTCAAACTCATGTCCATTGAGTCGGTGATGCCAACCAACCATCTCATCCTCTGTCATCCCCTTCTCTTCCCGCCTTGAATCCTTTCCCACATCAGGGTCTTTTCAAATGAGTCACTTCTTCACATCAGGTGGCCAAAGTATTGGATTTTCAGCTTCAGCATCAATCGTTCCAATGAATATTCTGGGTTGATTTCCTTTAGGATTGACTGGTTGGATCTTCTTGCTGTCCAAGGGACTCTCAAGAGCCTTCTCCAACCCCACAGTTCAAAAGCATCAATTCTTCTACACTCTGCTTTCTTTATAGTCAAACACTCACTTCTGTACATGACTACTGGAAAAACCATAGCCTTGCCTAGATGGACATTTGTTGGTAAAGTAATGTCTCTGCTTTTTAATATGCTGTCTAGGTTGGTCATAACTCTTCTTCCAAGGAGCAAGCATCTTTTAATTTCATGGCTGCAGCCACCATTTGCAGTGATTTTGGAGCCCTCAAAATAAAGTCAGCCACTGTTTCCACTGTTTCCCCATCTATTTGCCATGAAGTGATGGGACATATGCCATGATCCTAGTTTTCTGAATGTTGAGTTTTAAGCCCAGTTTTTTACTCTCCTCTTTTACTTAACATCAAAAGGCTCTTTAGTTCTTCTTCACTTTCTGCCATAAAGGTGGTGTCATTTACATATCTGAGGTTATTGATATTTCTCCCAGCAGTCTTGATTCCAGCTTGTGCTTCACCCAGCCCACCATTTCTCATGATGTACTCTGCATATAAGTTAAATAAACAGGGTGACAACATACAGCCTTGACATTTTCCTTTCCCGATTTGGAATCAGTCTGTAGTTCCATGTCCAGTTCTTACTGTTGCTTCCTGGCCTGCATTCAGATTTCTCAAGAGGCAGGTCAGGTGGTCTGGTATTCCCATCCCTTTAAGAATTTTCCACAGTTTGTAGTGATCCGCACAGTCAAAGGCTTTGGCATAATCAAAAAAGCAGAAATAGATGTTTTTCTGGAATTCTCTTGCTTTTTCAATGATCCAACAGATGTTGGCAATTTGATCTCTGGTTCCTCTGCCTTTTCTAAAACCAGTTTGAACGTCTGGAAGGTCACGGTTCATGTATTGCTGAAGCCTGGCTTGGAGAATTTTGAGCATTACTTTACTAGGGTGTGAGATGAGTGCAGTTGTGCAGTAGTTTGAGTATTGTTTGGCATTGCTTCTGTTTGGGATTGGAATGAAAACTGACCTTTTCCAGTCCTGTAGCCACTGCTGAGTTTTCCAAATTTGCTGGCATATTAAGTGAAGTACTTTCCCAACATCATTTTTTAGGATTTGAAATAGCTCAACTGGAATTCCATCACCTCCACTAGCTTTGTTCATAGTGATGCTTCCTAAGGCACACTTGACTTCCCATTCCAGGATGTCTGCCTCTAGGTGAGTGATCACACCATCATGGTTATCTGAGTCATGAAGATGTTTTTGTATAATTCTTCTCTGTATGCATGCCACCTCTTCTTAATATCTTCTGCTTCTGCTAGCTCCATACCATTTCTGTCCTTTTTTGAGCCCATCTTTGCATGAAATGTTCCCTTGGTATCTCTAATTTTCTTTAAGAGATTTCTAGCCTTTTCCATTCTATTGTTTTCCTCTATTTTTTTTCACTGATCACTGAGGAAGGCTTTCTTATCTCTCCTTGCTATTCTTTGGAACTCTATATTCAAATGGATATATCTTTCCTCTTCTCCTTTGTTTTTCACTTCTCTTCTTTTCACAGGTATTTGTAAGGCCTCCTCAGACAGCCATTTTGCCTTTTTGCATTGTTTTTTCTTGCATTTCTTTTTCTTGGGGATTTTCTTGATCCTTATCTCTTGTACAATGTCACAAACTTCCATCCATAGTTCATCAGGCACTCTATCAGATCTAATCCCTTAAATCTATTTCACACTTCTCCTGTATCATCTTTGTATATCTTTGCACTTTAAAGACATAATTTAAAAAATGAGAAGACAAATCATAGATGGATAAAAATATTTGCAAACCATATATTTGGTAAAGAATGTGTACCATTATATTAAAAGCATTCTTATAATTCAATAAAACCTTCCCTGGTGGCTCAGATGGTAAAGTGTCTGCCTGCAATGTGGTTTCATCTCTGGGTTGGGAAGATCCCTGGAAAAGGAAATGGCAACCCACTCCAGTACCCTTGCCTGGAAAATCCCATGGACAGAGGAGCCTGGTAGGGTAAAGTCCATGGGGTCGCAAAGAGTCAGACACAACTGAGCAATTTCAATTTTACTTTACAATTCAACACAGGAGCAACAACTTAATTTAAAATTGAACAGATTTTAGATAGATAGATATTTTACCAAGAAGATACACAAATATCTGATATCACATGAAAAGATATTCACCATCATTAGTCATTTAACAAATGCAAATCAAAACCACAATGAGATAGCACTGAGAAGGCTATAAAAAAAATGAGACTATAGGAAATATTAAGGATGTAGAAAAATCTTCATACATTGCTGAAAAGATTTAAGTTGGTACAGTCACTTTGGAAAATATTTTGATGGTTTCTTTAAAAGTTAAACATAAATTTATCATGCAACACATTAATTCCAGTTCTAAGTATCTACTCAAGAGAAAGTAAAACTTGTGTTCCCTCAAAGACCTTTATGTGAATGTGTATAATAGACTTATGCATAATAGCCCCAAAGTGGAAACCAACCATCATCTATTGAATGGATAACAAAAATGTAGTATATTCAGACAATGGAATAATTTTCAGCAATAAAACTACTGATACAGGCTACAGCATCAATCAGTTTAAAAAAACATTATGTTAAATGAAAGAAGCCAGAGTCAAAAAACAATAATCATAGTACAATTTCCTTTATATGGAATGCCCAGTAAAGGAAAAGCTAGAGGGACAGAAAGCAGTTCATTCACTGTTTGGGATCCACACTGACTGCAGATGGGCCTGAGGGATCTGTTTGGGGTGATGAAAGTTGCTGACACAGGATTGTGGTGATGGTAACCCAACTCTGTGAATTTACTAAAGTTCATTGAATTACTTAAAATGGGCAGTTTATTGTATATAAGTTACAGTTCAATAAAATTGTTAAGAAAGATGTTCTAGGTAAAACCAACCAACTGCAAAGCAAGCAAACTAGATACCAGGAAAAAAAAAAAAAAAAAAGCTATTAAACCTCCAATTTTTTATTCAACCTGCCCTGAACCTCTTGGTCAATTTTGAAATAGTATCTCGGAAAGAAGGTTAATTTTGCTGAATAAAATTAACACAAGTACTCTACCCTTTGAAAATGTTAGGTACCTGTGGTATACTGTGTATTCCTAAACTGTTGTAAGCTTCTTTAGGTACTTTCTTCTATTTATTTGCTATCACCTTCTTATCCCTGCCGACAGGAATCAACAAACAGAACTCAATGCTGACTGATACCCTGAAAAAACCTGTTGTTCCCTCCCATTTGAAGCAGAACTTCATGTAAACCTTTCTCTACCTAAATTCTTATGGGAGGAGAGGCAGGGCACAGAGTCCTGTAAGCAGTCAGGGCTGAGCTAGCTTCACATATGGGTCAGCAGAGACCATTCTGGTCTGTAACTACAATTGTCACACATTCTTACTTCAGAAGGGGCTTTCAGAGGTCACCTGCTGAGTTCACTGCTTCCCAGCTGGTGACCACCTGTCTTAGTGACTTTAACACTCTGGATTCAAAGTTGTAGAAATATGTTCTCTTACTTCTCTAGCTCAAAGCAGATTTCAAAGATTTAAAGGGCCCTGGGTTATTTGGGTAAGGATTTCTCTCTGTAAACCTAAATGACTCTTATCATTACCAAAACTTTCTGAAAAAAATACTATCCCTGGATTTTGGCCCAATTTCATATCTGTGTACAAAATAACTATGCACTGAAACCTTACTATCTTATGTTTTCAAGGTTCCAAAAAGCAATAAAGTAGTAAATAAAGGGGATATTACAAATGGAATTTCTTTGCAGCCTCACAATTAGACTTCTGAGAGCACTTTAACTAAAAATGCTAAGTAAAGGAATCCTATAAAATCTACACTTTTCTTCTCCCTGTTTTTTTTTCAAAATTCTCAGGCTTAGAGACCCCAGGGGACCGGCAGGTGCAGATTTCCATGGAAACTAACCCTAAAAGAATGAAAACCCAAAGAGAGATTGTGTGAAGTACCCTGGCTCCTGGATAATTTCCTTGCCAACAGTTTTTGAGGTCACCCTGGCTTATTTCATGAAATTAGAGGCCCTGCTGTCAGGATTTCCCCAGCTCCATTGGTGAGAGGTCCACAGATTAGGGCTGGTTCCCTGCTTTTAGGGGAGTATCTCTCACTACTTGGCCTGACTTTCAAACACTTTTTATTCTGGCTTCATTCTAGTTAATTAAAACAATGCTTTTTTTTTTTCAAATTTAGAATGTGTGTGCTCATTTACTTTAAAACATTTGTTAAAAATAAAGAGGAATATTGTTAAAAAATACATGATTATATATATATGTTTATGTACATATACATGCACATACGCATGTATATGAATGGTTAGAAAAAATTCTAACAGTATAGAAAGTCAAAAAGGAAAATCTCTCCCTAAAGCAAAATGGATACGAGTCTTAAGAGTGAGACTAGTTCCTCCAGCATTGGCCAGAGAAATATCCTCACTAATGTCAACAGGGTGGAAAAATAGGCTTCAACTTTGGAAAATCTCTGGGCTTGAAATCAGTTTGTGAATGCTTCTGTACCTTGCTTTGTAATTAAATAAAATATCAGTTCACAGACCCAACTCACAGAGTATGAGTGGTTCTCAAATTGGAGAGCGTATCAGAATCACCTAGAGGCTTAGCACATGCAAAGTACCACCTCCAGAGTTTCTGATTTAATAGGTCTGGGCCAAGGTCCATGAATTTGCATTTCTGACTAGCTCTCAGGTGCTGTTGATGTTGCACATTGGTGCACCATTGACAGGTGCTCCGGCCAGACACACCACTGTCATACTATTTTCAGCCAACTTCATAACATTGAATATTGTGAATTTTTTTCTATTATCTCTGTAATTAGCACAACAACTTTATAATGCAGTAATATGAACAACCACTATTCTTAAGTACTCATTCTGGGCCAAACACTGTGAATTAATTTATCCTCAAAGCAATTCTTTCCTCTCTCATTTTACAGATGAGAAAACAGTCTCACAGAAATTAAGTAATATGATTATGTTCATACAACTAAAAAAGTTGTGGAGGCTGAAAATGTAAAGGCAGATTTGTCAGATTTCAGAATCCATGTTCTTTTCAGAGTCCCTGCCTACAAGGAATGTCCAGGCTAGTGGGAGAATTAAGGATGAGACTCAAAGCACTAAGGGTAATAGAAAGTGACAGGTGCTATAAGAAAGGCGAAGGAGAGATGTTGGCTTAACCAAAGAAGGTGTGTAACTTATGTAGTCACACAGGCCAGAGTGCTCAGAAGTGCTTCCACTTGGATTAATGCTCTTCTGTTACCATCTTGAAGTTATTAATATTTTTTATTTTATTTTGTAATTATTTATTTTTATTGAAGTATAGTTGATATGCAGTGTTTGTATTAGTTTCAGATGAACAGCAAAGTGATTCAGTCATATATATAATTTTATATTTATATACAAGTAGTTTTTCAGATTCCTTTCCATTACAGATTATTACAAGATGTTAAATGTAGTTCCCTATTCCATACAGTAGTTCTTTGTTGTTTATCTGTTTGAAGTTCTTAATAATTTTTTTAGACATGGGCCCTATATTTTTATTTGGCACTGGGCCCCACAAATGATACAGCCACTCCTGGAAGGGTAATTTACTCAGAAGCTTTGGCAGTTCCTTGCTCACCACTAAACTGCTAGGTCTACAGGGTTCACTCACTGTTTACTGCACCTTTGTGGGTGGAGGGGCATTTTACAAGTGATTTGTGCACAATTTTTATCCTATACTGCTTTGTGTTTAATCTCCAAGTGGACACACTCTTGGGATACTTCATCCACCTAGAGTACATTTGGAGGGGCATTCATTTGTCAAGAACAAACACCATTAGGAGGATAAATCTAAGGGAAAAAATGCCTTACACAGCTTTCCAAAATAAACAAAATTTTTTTTTTTTCATAAGAGGCAGGAATTATTTGTTATTCCTCATCTTCTATTATGCATTGGTTTATTGGTTTATAGTTATCTTAACTGTGTTTGTAGTCTCAGACATGTATCCTCCCTATGTAAATTTCAGAGTAGATATCCTGAAATTTTGCTACATTAGCTAAGTTTCATATTAGCTTTCCAAGGAGAAACAATTATTTCCACTTTTATTCTCTGAAGGTGGGAAAATTCCATTGTGAATACACTGCACATCAACTATGCCCCAGGGAACTGCTGCCTTGTGTATTTCATATTTTATGCCATAACAGTGTTATCCGATTTTATAATTAACATTAAACTTTTATAGGAAAAAGTACCTTGTTATACTAGTTGTTAACCTTTCAATGTATTTAAATCTCATTTCATAAGGAGCCATATGCTTCTTCATCACCACCCTAAATGGGCTCTGTTGCTAAGTGTTATGAGATCTGGTAATGAAAGATACATGCACAATGCATTTGCCCAACCCCAGGGGCAGAATTAAGGGAGCAGTGGGAGCCTTAATTCTTGAATTTCCTAACTTCTGTGGGTTTCCTTTGCAATTTCAACATTCCACTGATATTTCGTTTCTCACACCCATTCTTTTTTATTCATTCTTTATCAACATCCCTACCTCCTCTCCAATCCAGTTAAGACCTATTTAAACATTCATACTCACTTTCTTTCCATATTTGAGTTATCTGTCTAGTTCGTAATGCATTAGTGTCATCTCTCATGGGGCTTAAGTATTGCTTGCATATTTCCAAACTATTGCTTAGTGACATAAGTCAATCTAAGACAAGACATATAATAAGAAAACACTGATAAATCAATAAGTATTTATATAATTTCCCAAAACTGTGAGTGGATAACAGGTTAGGTAGAATTAGTTTCTTGACTATTTATAATAAAAATAGAGAATGGTAAAAATGGCCATTCCTCTTACATCATTCCTCAAGAAAATATGTACACATCATTCCTCAAGACTATGTGTACACATGTGTTTAATATACAAATGTTTGTTTATTAGAAATGAACCATGAACAATACAAAGTAGAGGAAAACAACAGAATGGGGAAGACTGGAGATGTCTTCAGAAAAATTGGAGATATGAAGGGAACACGTTATGCAAGGATGCGCACAATAAAGGACACAAACAGCAAGGACCTAACAGAGGCAGACTAGATTAAGAAAAGGTGGCAAGAATACACAGAAGAACTATACAGAAAAGGTCTTAATGACAGGCATAACCACAATGGTGTGGTCATTCACTGAGAGTCAAACATTCTGGAGTGTGAAGCCAAGTGGACCTTAGAAAGCATTACTACAGACAAAGCTAGTGGAAGTGATGGAATTTCAGCTGACCTCTTTCATATCCAAAAAGATGATGCTGTTAAAATGCTGCACTCTGTATGCCAGTTTTTCAAATCTGAAAAACTCAGCAGTAGCCACAGGACTGGAACAGGTCAGTTTTCATTCCAGTTCCAAAAAAGGGCAATGCCAAAGAATGTCCAAACTGCCATACAGTTGTGCTTATTTTGCATGCTGGTAAGGTTATGCTCAAAATCCTTCAAGGTAGGCTTCAGCAGCATGTGAATCAAGAAATTCCAGATGTACAAGCAGGATTTAGACAGTGCAGAGGAACCAGAGTTTCCAAATTGCTAACATCTATTGGATCATTAAGAAAGAAAGGGAATTTCATAAAAACATCTACTTCTGCTTCACTGACTATGCTAAAGCCTTTGACTGTGTGGATCACAACAAACTGTGAAAAATTCTTGAATACCAGACCACCTTACCTGTCTCCTGAGAAACCTGTATGGGGGTCAAGAAGTGACAGAACCTTACATGGAACAACAGAATGGTTCAATATTGGGAAAGGAGTATGGCAGGGCTATATAATGTCACCCTATTTATTTAACTTAAATGCAGAGTACATCATGCAAAATTCTGGGCTGGATGAATCACAAGCTGGAATCAAGACTGCTGGGAGTAACATCAACAACCTCAGATATGCAGATATACTCTAATGGCAGAAAGTGAAGAGGAACTAAAGAACCTCCTAATGAGGGTGAAAGAGGAGAGTGAAAAAGCTGACTTGAAAGTCACCATTCAAAAAACTAAGATCATGGCATCTAGTCCCATCACCTCATGGCAAATATAAACAGAAAAAGTGGAAGCAATGATAGATTTTATTTTCTTGGGCTCCAAAATCACTGCAGATGGTGACTGCAACCATGAAATTAAAAGACACTTGCTGCTTGGAAGGAAAATTGACAAACTTAGACAGCATATTACAAAGCAAAGACATCACTTTGCCTACAAAGTTCCATATAGTCAAAGCTATGGTCTTTCCAGTAGTCATGTACACATGTGAGAGTTGGACCATAAAGAAGGCTGAGAGCCAAAGAGCTGATGCTTTCTAATTGTGGCATTAGGGAAGACTCAAGAGTCCCTTGGACTGCAAGGAGATCAAACCAGTCAATCCTAAAGGAAATCAACCCTGAATACTCATTTGAAGGACAGATGCTGAAGCTGAACCTCCAATACTTTGGCCACCTGATGTGATGAGCTAACTCATTGGACAAGATCCAGATGCTGGGAAAGACTGAAGGCAAAAGGAGAACAGGATGAGATAGTAAGATAGCATCTCTGACTTTTATGAATTGAGAAAGCTCCAGAAGATAAGTGAGTGATGGGGAAGCTTGGCGTGCTGCAGTCCATAGGGTCACAAAGAGTCAGACATGACTAGGGACTGAACAACAACAATCTTTACTACAGTTAAACTTTAAGGACATCAAAGACAAAAAGTAGAGGTTAAAGAAGTCTTACAGATAATTCTGCTACTAAACCCTCTGTGTTCTAACACATTCTTAGCGGTGAAAGGGGAATGGTGGAGGAGGCTAATGTGCTCTTCTTGTCTGCTGGTTTACTTCTTTCTGTTTAAATGTTAATATCAAGTATCTTCAATGCTAATTGTTTGCTCCCTCTTGAGGATTCAGAGAAATAAATGGGAGTCTTGTCTTATAGACAGTGAGGTTTTAAGGTCAGCATCTGACTTAAATTCCCATGTTGTATTAACTTACACTTCTGGCAATAACTTTCATTTTTGTAACATCCGTACTTGTAGAGGTGATAGATTCTGACTGTATTATAACCCAACTTCTAGGAGAACATGGTGATTCAATTAGGTATTGGTACAGCCTGAAGGAGTACTTTTCAAACTTCACTGAGTCTATGAATCCCCTGGGGGATTCTATAGATTTAATAGGTTTGAGGTGGGGCCTGAGATTCTATATTTTGATGAAAGTGAAAGAGGAGAGTGAAAAAGTTGGCTTAAAGCTCAATATTCAGAAAACTAAGATAATGGCATCTGGTCCCATCACTTCATGGCAAAAGATAGGGAAACAGTGGAAGCAGTGTCAGACCTTATTTTTTTGAGCTCCAAAATCACTGCAGATGGTGATTGCAGCCATGAAATTAAAAGACGTGTACTCCTTGGAAGGAAAGTTATAACCAACCTAGATAGCATATTAAAAAGCTGAGATATTACTTTGCCAACAAAGGTCCATCTAGTCAAGGCTATGGTTTTTCCAGTGGTCATGTATGGATGTGAGAGTTGGACTGTGAAGAAAGCTGAGCACCGAAGAATTGATGGTTTTGAACTGTGGTGTTGGAGAAGACTCTTGAGAGTCCCTTGGACAGCAAGGAGATCCAACCAGTATCCTAAAGGAGATCAGTCCTGGGTGTTCATTTTGAGGATTAAACTCCAATACTTTGGCCACCTCATGCAAAGAGTTGACTCATTGGAAAAGACCCTGATGCTGGGAGGGATTGGGGGCAGGAGGAGAAGGGGATGACAGAGGATGAGATGGCTGTATGGCATCACCGACTCCATGGACATGAGTTTGAATAATCTCTGGGAGTTGGTGATGGACAGGGAGGCCTGGTGTGCTGCAATTCATGGGGTCGCAAAGAATCAGACACGATTGAGTGACTGATCTGATCTGAAGTCATGCTGCTGCCATTGGTCTGCAGACTATATACTGAGAAATCAGAGTATAATTGAGTCAGTATTAGGAACCAAGAAAGAAGTGGTCATGATATGGGATTTCCCCTCTGTCTTTTTGGGCTACTAGCTGAAGATACCTTTATTCCATTTTCCTCACCTGAAAACAGTGTCAGCGGGTGGTGGGAAACTCTTGTTAATAGGTTTCTTCAACAAATAGGTGTTTAAGCTAGCTGGAACAGATGTACAAAATGCTTTTCATGTGAAAATATTTATGTTGCTTTTTATAATGTATATATGTATAATTCCAGTTTAACATTTTTTTAAAAAACGCAAATGCTGAAGCTGTTCACATCAAGGTTTGAGATTTGAGTTGCAGGCTTAGAATACTAAACAAACACAGGTGAAAGTATCTCTAGTGAGGAAAGCAGCTCCTGCTTGGCCTTTACTTATTTATTTTCTTTTTATGACTGATAGCTGTTGCTTTTACTTCCAAAGAGCTTCCCCAACCTGAAATTATAAAATATTATTTAACCTGGCCTGTTTAGTATTTAATTATTCTTTTGATTAAAAACCAATCCTTTGTGTCTAAATTACTCTAGATTTTGTCCCTAGACTTAGTGGAGTTAGATAAGATACAAATTTGCTATCCATTTAAAGAAGTTATAGTAAGATATGATTTATTTCCCATAAGTCATGTCATTTCCATTCAATATGTCAAGGCATTTTGGGGTTAATGATAGAGTCTTTTTTTTTTTTTTTCCAGTGACCATGTCAGCTCAGTTCCATTGCATTCCAAAGAACTTGACCATGACTAGATGCAAAGAGGACTGGGGGATTTAGTGCCTGGTTTTTCAGCCACCTCCCAGGAGCAATTCCATATAATGTAAGATGGAACTGGATAATTGTCAAGGCCCAGGCTAGCCACCCTTGTACAGAAAGGCAAAGACCAAACAATGAGACAAAGTGAAGCATAGAAAATAAGGTGTCCATGAGTTCCTTGCAAGGCTGAAGGGCAGTTGCAACTAGAAGATGCATCATCTGAAGTGGCCTGAAATTGAAGTAGAGTCATCATGAAAGCAGCTCTTTTGCCATTTTCCTTGCTTTCCCATTTTTGTTCCCCTCTAACCTTAAAAGAAGCTAATATAGGAATGAGGTCACTAAGTACTTGAAGCTAACTCCTGGCTTTTGCTCTCTTGAATGGACACCATGCCTTGCCTAACTTGTTGATTCTTTTTCTAGATAAAAAGAAGTAAGAGTGAAGAATGAAGTAGTTAAAAAAATAATCAGCTCTCTACCAGCAACAGTCCCCTTAGCAATCCTTCAGGCAGATCACGTAGGCAAGATAACATCTGAAGAGAGTCAGCCAGCCTGCAGGCAATGGAGAAGGATGCAGAACCCAACCTTCTACCTCAATGATTTACCGAGATTCTTCCCCCCCTTCCCTCAGTTTTCCCTTTAAAATCTGTCATGGCCAAGCAGAATCTTCAGAGTTGGTCTCTGGACATAAGTCCACCTTCTCTCCAGAATGTTGCCTTTTCATAAAGCACCTTTCCTTTCAACTGAAGAAAATAAATTATGGCCTATAATCCTAAACACTGTCATTTTCCCATAGAATCAGGCATTCTGTTGGGCCTCATCTAGTAATTACAGCTTCATCCTCCTCCTTTGTTTGGTAAGACAATGACTAATACTTTGCAATAACAATGTTCTTTGACTGGATTGTCCAAAAACACAGCATCAGATTTTGATAATTTGAAGATTCCCATTTAAATATATTTACACTCATTAAAAAAAAAAACTCGAGGTTAAATTCGCCATCCATTGAGATAACATAGAATAGTATTAATACAAACAGTAAGGAAGTTTAAAATTTCAATTAACCAGTATCATAAGAATAGTTTTACATTTCATGGGAAAAGTAGACTCAGAAACCGAGGATATTTCTCTAGAAGGAGCTGCTTTGGAATATTTGGCTTAAATGACAACCTACTCCAGTATTCTTGCCTGGGAAATCCCATGGACAGAGGAATCTGAAGGGCTGTAGTCCATGAGGTTGAAAAGAGTTGGACACAACTTAACAACTAAACAACAGTCTTCTTTTACCAGAAGGATTGGAGACAGGGTCCCCGGAGAGGGTAGGGTGAGAACTAAGGGTGTTTGAAATAGTGAGGGTTCAGGGTGAGACTGCTGACCAGGGTGCTGAGAGAGTAATTTCTTTCTTTCTTTCTTTTTTTTTTTTTTTGACTTGCAACTGCCTGCCCATTCCACTGAGCCGTGGAGATGGACAAAGCTTTGCATTGACCCCATTAACAGGGGCCATTGCTTTTGTAGATGGAACAGCTGTTGCTGCTGCTAAGTCGCTTCAGTCGTGTCCGACTCTGTGTGACCCCATAGAAGGCAGCCCACCAGGCTCGTCCCTGGGATTCTCCAGGCAGGAACACCGGAGTGGGTTGCTATTTCCTTCTTCAATGCATGAAAGTGAAAAGTGAAAGTGGAAGTCGCTCAGTTGTGTCCGACTCTTCGCAACCCCATGGACTGCAGCCTACCAGGCTCCTCTGTCCATGGGATTTTCCAGGCAAGACTACTGGAGTGGGTTGCCATTGCCTTCTCCAGATGGAACAGCAGTAGTTTATAAAAGAATTGTAATTTATCATAATCAATGTGTAACTTTTTCTTCAGGGAATGAGTTTATATTTTATATTTGTCCAATTAAATTTAAAAGATGTATAAAAGACATTTTAGCTCATGAATTTTCGTAATCATACATTATCTCTCATGAGATTAGATGGAGAGTCAGTGAAATATTTCCTTTTGTTCAATTCCTTTGCTGTATATACTTTAAGAATCTCCAGTACTAACTACTATATTTTTAGGATGTATCACTTGGGAATTGTAGTTTTCAAATACTTTTATTTTAAAATCTTTACAGACTCAAACCATAGGAAATTCAACCAGATAAAAGACTCTTTTCTTTTATGTATCATGCAATTTGGAAGGAAGCAGAGCAGGAGTGAAGTGGAAATTCCTACCAAGGTCTTAGGCCTCCCCGGGTGGCTCAGCAGTAAAGAATCTGCCTGAAATGCTGGCGCTGCAGAGGCATGGGTTGGATTCCTGAGCCCAGAAGGTCCCCTGGAGGAGGGAATAGAACCACTCCACTATTCTTGCCTGGAGGATCCCATGAACAGAGGAGCCTGGTGGGCTACAGGCTATGGAGTCGCAGAGTCAGACACAACTGAATCAACTTAACATGCACACACCAAGATCTTAAGCTTGTTCTTTCTTTCTGTTCCATCATCTGTTTAGAACTGAAAGCTGTGGTATGGCCAGATGTGGCATTGACTTTCTAGGTAGGAAGAAGGATGAAGAAGAAGACTCCTACCTGTTCAGCCAGGCTTCTTTGGATAACTCTCCTACACAAAGCAACTTCCTCTTCCATCTTGTTATCTGCACTGATCTTCTAGGGAAGCTGGGAAATGTTTGTAGCTGCCTCCAACAATAGTAAGAAGTAGTAAGAAGGAGCGGTATAGTTGGTGGACTCTTGCCATATGTTTGGCATTTTAGTAAAATGTGATGTTGTTTCATGACTATACAACAGTGTACTCTCAGAAAAGTCCATTCAAGATGGTGCTGTTAGTGGACTAGAAAATGTCCATGTCTGTTTTTCCCTCCTGTGACAAGAGTAGCTGGACAAACACTTTACAGCTAATTTTTAAAAATAAATAAGAAGAAAGTAACTACTACAATGTGGCAGAGAGAAAGGTAAACAAACATTTAGATGTCGCAGTTGCAGTGTGGTAGGCGGGATTGTTCACTCCTTCAGTGCCCCCTTGTGCTCAATATACTCCAACAGGATTATAAAATTAAACCCTGTAGAAAGAGACTAGTTTAAAAGCATCATTACAGCTATAGTGTAGCAATGTGTAGCTTTGGCTATTAGAAAATCAGAAAGAAAAAAATATTTCTGTTCATGATATTGGAACAAAAATCACAATGTTCAGGTTTATTTTATTATGATAAGAGGTTTTCTCATCAACACAATATATCTTAGTTTCCTTTAGTTTAAATTTATGTCTGGCTTTTTTTTTTTAATACCTGTTAATTCTTCAACCTACCACATGATGAACCTGGTTTATAATTTACAAGCAAATTGGATCATTTGGAATTTGAGAAGTTTCTGTGAAAATAAAATGCACATTCAGTTTGTGTGGATATCAAACTGATCTTTTTAAAAGAGAGTATAAATCAGGAAATGAGTAATTTTTCTTCATTGAAACAGACCCTGAAAATCTATGAACATCATTTTATAACTGTTTATCTTATAATGTACCTTATAGTTTATCTTATAAGATACTTTTTTTCGAGATAAAATGGACCCAAGTTAGACAATTACAGAAAAATGGCAGCATTTCATTCTTGATGTGCTACTACTAGGCATTTACACTTGACTGCAGAGGAAAACAGCAGACCTCTGGCATAGTCTGCCAGAGTTGTGTGTTAGTCACTCAGTCATGTCCAGCGCTTTGCAACCCCGTGGACTGTAGCCTATCAGGCTCCTCTGTCCATGGGGTTTTCCAGGCAAGAATACTGGAATGAATTGTCATTTTTCCTCCTCCTCCTGCCAGAGATAAATGGCATAAATTCTGAACAATTTTTTACCTCTACCTTTATGAAAACTCAGTTTAACATAGATACAAGAGTGTTTTGTTTGTTTGTTTTCAATTTTCTGTAACTTTTGGAAAAGCACTGAAACATGTACTGCAAATTTTAGCAACAGTGCTATCATTGAATAACTTTTAAAAGAGATTGGCAACACTAAAGCACCCCATGCCTTTGTTATGGGTGAGCATCCACTGAGCACTGAGTTGGTCTTGCTAATTTACATTCTCTAATTGCCCCCAGGTTTTCGTTAGATTCTAACAGGGACTTCCCAGGTGGCATAGTGGTAAAGAATCTGCCTGCCAATGCAGAAGACACAAAAGACATGGGCTTGATTCCTGAATTGGGAAGCTTCCCCAGAGTAGGAAATGGCAACCCGCTCTAATATTCTTGCCTGGAAAATTCTATGGACAGAGGAGCCTGGCGGGCTACAGTCCATGGGGTCACAAAGAGTCGGACGTGGTTGAGCAACTGAACACACACACACACACACACAAACATACACACACACAGATCCTAGCAGAAGCAACATTTAGAGTTGTAACCGTCAATGTGGTGTGTTTCTTTACCACTGTGCCACCAGGGAAGCCCCGTAATCATCAATAGAAACCAACTAACACAATTCCCTCTTATACAGAGGAAGAAGCTAAGTTACAGGAAAACAAATCCTCTCAGTCTCATGGGCCAGAGTAGGAGCTAGAACCAAGATCTCATCCAGAGTTCATGTCAGCTCCACACCGCTGCCACCATTTACAGACTTACAGGGATAGCTGCTCCCTACTTGTATGTGTGTGACTACTCTGAAATAGGGCTGTGGCAAGATCTTAGAATTTCTGACTGTCTTTCTAATCTCTTTCTTGTCTACTGCATTGTCATTCTATCTCCCTTCTCTAACATGAAGACTTGACCCATTCTAAACCTCCTTTGGAAGAAAAATGGTTCAACACATAAGATTGTCATTGGACTGACATTGTTGTTGTTCAGTCACTCAGTTGTGTCTGACTCTTTGAGACCCCATAGACTGCAGCACGCCAGGTTTCCCTATCCTTCACTATCTCCCTGAATTTGCTCAAACTCATGTTCATTGAGTTGATGATGCCATCCAACCATCTCATCCTCTGTCGCCCCCTTCCTCTCTTGCCCTCAATCTTTCCCAGCATCAGGATCTTTTCCAATGAGTCAGCTTTTTGTATCAGGTGGCCAAAGTATTGGAACTTCAGCTTCAGATACAGTCCTTCCAATGAATATTCATGGTTGATTTCCTTTAGGATTGACTGGTTTGATCTCTTTTCTGTCCAAGGGACTCTCAAGAGTCTTCTCCAGCACCACAACTTGAAAGCATCAATTCTTTGGTGCTCAGCCTTCTTTATGGTCCAGTTCTCACATCCGTACATGACTACTGGGAAAACCATAGCTTTGACTCTACAGACTTTTGTCAGCTGCCGGGACAGGGTCACTGGCATCAGTCCTGGAAGATGTGGTATGTGGTGTAAGTCGTCTTGGAGGAGCTCACTATTAGCCCCACCATAGAGCCACCATATGGATGATCCATGAACTGGAGACCAATTATACCAAAAAAAAACTCTTGCACTGATTTCACAACCTGGAGATCCAGTAGAGGAACAGAGTATCTCCAGGGAATCTGACTTTGAAGTTCAGCAGGATTTGGTTACAGAATTTCCATAGGACTGGGGCTAACATTGCCAATAAGAATATTAAAATTTGTCTTCCACGTGAAATAAACTGTTGTCAATTTAAAGTACAGCAGAAAAGTAACTCATCATTAGGTGACAAGGAAGGAGATCCTTTGGAGTTTATTTTCAATAAAAGATCCTGCAAGTAGAAGAAAACCCCTGAAACTCTGGTTTTATTGGTGCCCATTAACATGTGAACTTGAACTAAGAGTATGAAAACTCTTAAAATATGGCCTTTCAAGAACTTTGAAAAGTTATGTAGAGAGTTACAAATGCATAAGATGATAATGAACTCCTTCCCTTGTGAGTGTATTTCAGGAGCACTGAGAAACCATAAAGAGAAAGCTGAGGGTAATAAGACCTCACCTAGTAATTTTCCAGGATGAGAGAGGAGGCTAAAAGGCCTAGGGTTAAAAGGAAAGAGAGAAAGAAGGGCAACTCATGGTTAAATAACGTACCAAAAAATTATGCCCCTAAATTCTCATTTTGGGTAAGAATTTGTCCCTTCCTTGACAATCTGATCAAACTGAACAGTTTGATAAAATGTTTAAATGATGAATTTTTGTGTTTTTTCTATGAAAACCTAAATACAAGAAAAAAAATTGTTGCTTATTCTATATTAATGTAAACCGTTGGAGAATGGCAAAATCTAAACAGTGTCTCACTTTACATTCAATCCAGTTTTGCCTTCAGTTAGAATGTAGAGGTGATTCTTGGCATTTTTTTGCAGGAGAATCTATTCAATTACCCAGTCACTCTGCTTTAACCAGTTAGCAAGTGACCAGTATAACTTCCTTTATACTACTCACTGTTTATAAAATTCTCTCACCTTGTCCAGTTCTTTGAAGCTTTTTTCTGCCTCTAGATTGGATGCTGTCCAACTCATGGACAAAAAGTCTTGTAAAAAGTCTTACTAGATCACTAGATATTCTATGGAAATTTTCCTTTTAACATGGGGAATTCACGTCAACCCTGGAAACCATTTGTCAATCTCCTCAGATAGTTTTATTAACCTGGTTCACTTTGTTTGGGATGCATAAATCTTAAAGATATTCTAAACCTCTGAAATTATATATAAAATTCTTCATTTATGTGCATGTTTCTGGGAAAAGAGATATAATATTAATCTGCATACCAAAGAAGGCCACCTCCCAAAAAGCAGCTTGCCTAAAGTTACCCAGTTAGGAGAGCTACAGCTCTATTTCATAGTTTAGTTTTAAAAATACAGCTCTTTGTATATTCTTTTTCTTGAATGATCTTGACTGTCACAAATATGAACAGATAAAATACATTTTCTTTGAAAAAAATGTGTGCTCTCAAATATTTATTTTCCTTTTGACTATGAGGATAAGATGTATAAGATAGACAATGAGCTAAAATATATATTTTGATTCAATGATAAATTTTTGAACTGTAATTTTGATCACATAGAGAACTAGATTTGACAACCAAAGAACATTCTAGGTTAGGAGGAGTTAGCATCCTACTTCTTTGGAACTGAATTTCTTTTTAGATCGTTAAAATTTGGGGAATACTGTCTTTGAATGGAACATTTTGTGGATCATTTAAGAATATAGGTAATGGTTTTTTCTTATTTTTCAAATCTGAAATTCATGTATGAATTATAATGCCTAGAACAGTCTCATTATTTCACTTTCATTTACCTAATAGTAACAATTTAATTGAATCTTTTAATCAGGAAATACTTTATAAGCATTAATTAATGCTCCCAGCTCTACAATGCGGGGGTTAAGTGGTAGCCTTGTTTCATAAATGAAAAATTTAAAGAATAGATTTAAGTGACTTGCCCAGGGCCACCCAGGAATCAAAAGGTGGAAGGTCCAGAGTTCTTGTCTCTGAGTTGATGGGCATCCATTTGGTTCTAAAGCTGAAGGCAGGCCTGTATTTTGGTTTATACGGCACAAGAGAACAAGGAAAAAGCATCAGTTCAGTTCAGTCACTCAGTTGTGTCCAACTCTTTGCAACTCCAAGGACTGCAGCATGCCAGGCTTCCCTGTCCATCACCAACTCCTGGAGATTCATGTCCACTGAGTCGGTGATGCTATCCAACCATCTCATCCTCTGTCCTCCCCTTCTCCTCCCACCTTCACTCTTTCCCAGAATCAAGGACTTTTCCAATGAGTCAGTTCTTTGCATCAGGTGGCCAAAGTATTGGAGCTTCAGCTTCAGCATCAGTCCTTCCAATGAATTTTCAGGACTGATTTCCTTTAGGATTGACTGGTTTGATCTTCTTGCTGTCCAAGGAACTCTCAAGAGTCTTCTCCAACACCACAGTTCAAAAACATCAATTCTTTGGTGCTCAGTTTTCTTTATGGTCCAAATCTTACTTCTGTACGTGACTACTGGAAAAACCATAGCTTTGACTAGATAGAGCTTTGTTGGCAAAGTATTGTCTCTGCTTTTTAATATGCTGTCTAGAAAGCATAGGATTCTCAAATCTGCACTCATTTCTTTCATGGATGAAAAAAACTAAGTCACAGAACAGTAATGAGGCTTTACTATTCAAGATGCATTTGTTTATTCATTAATTCACTTAATATTTATTCATTCAACAAAGATTCATAGAGCACTTCTTGCATGATAAGCCATCTTGAATTCTGGAAACACACTGAACAAGACAAATTCCCTGTTCTTGAGGTGCTTATATGTCAATGGGGAGAAGACAGTCAGTAAGCAAGTGGACAAATGCATTTTATACTGTATCATGTTGTGCATAAAAAGCCCACACAAGGGAAGGGAAGTGTGTATGTATTCAAAGGGAAGAGTTGCTATTTTATATATGGTGTCCAGTGATGGCCTTATTGATATTTCAAGCATTTGAGCAGAGATATGGATAGCGGGAGTAAGACATGCAGGTAGCTGTAGGAACAGCTTTCCAGACAGAAGGAACAACATATGCAAAAACCCTGAGGTATAGTTGTGCTTGACTTATTTGAGGAAAAGCAAGGAGGTCAATTTATCCAAAAGAAGCTAGCAAAGGGAAGTAGGCAATGAGGTCAAAATGCAAAAGGACCAGCATTTTAGAGGACCAGCAGCTTCAAGGACTGCACCCTGACTGATGTATAAGATAATACGGGTGGAAGGATGAGGTAATCTGGTTAACATTTGAGAAGGGTCGCTCTGGCTGTTATGTGGAGAAAAGTCAGGAGTATGTGAGGGAAGTGTGTGAAAGGGAGGTCAGCTAAGTGGGCAAGGGATTCTGCTGAAATTGAATATTGACCAAAAACATGGCAGGTATAGGAAAAGCTGTCACAAACTGAACAGCTATGGCATGAAATGTCAACTTCAAGGCACAAGCCTTTCTCCTTATCATGCTGGGCATTTAATAAGCTTTAGAAAGTTTAAAGTACTCCTTCTGGGTGAGTAACAGCAACTGTATCTAAATTTCATTCAAGGTGTGCTCTTTACGATATAGATGCCAAAAGATGACCAAGTAGAAGATGCACCTCAGGCATGGAAGCACAGTTCATTCAGATGAGACATATTCCAAGATACTGCCTCCACAGATCAAAAGATAAGTGAAGGAAGGGAGTTGATGATGGGCTGAGCATCCCTGCTGGAGGCTGCAGGGTGATATTCGAGTTAAGCTTGTAGATACCATGTCAGTAAACTTGGATTCAAATCCCAGCTCTGCTTTGCAAGCTGGGTGACGTTGGGGCAAATTTACCTGCTAAAGCCTCTGTTTCCTCATCTGGGAAATGGGGTTAATAATACAGGCTCTATCATTAGGTCAGATCATTTACAAGCTCAGATCACTGAGGTGAAACACTTACTACTATTTTTCAGTAGTAGTCAGACTCATTAAAGATTCATTTTCATAATTCTTAAGTTTCTTAAAGGAGCCTTTTCCATGGAAATGCTTATAAAGCAAGTTATTTTTATACTTCAGGCTTCATTTGCTACCACTTAAGATCTTCAAGAAAGTTTAGCAAGAAAATTATAGGTCTCAATCATTCTGTTAGTTCTTTGTCATCAGATATTTCATCATCAAAATTACCACACTGTGTCATCAGTATACTCTATGTTAGAGTCTAAGATTTTAATGTGTAAGCAATCTCACTTAGCAGGAAGGTTCTTTGTGAATGAATTTATCAATTAGCAGGTAACAGAAAGGCATAAGCAGAGTGATCATAATGAAAAGGAATTGTAATTATTTTACTTGCAAAAGAGTCTAGATATTGGTAGATAAGCAAAGGTGTATTGATTAAAAAATCAGTTCAGTTCAGTTCAGTCACTCAGTCATGTCCGACTCTTTGTGACCCCATGAACCGCAGCACACCAGGCCTCCCTGTCCAACACCAACTCCTGGAGCTTGCTCAAACTCATGTCCATTGAGTTGGTGATGCCATCCAACCATCTCATCCTCTGTTGTCTCCTTCTCCTCCTGCCTTCAATCTTTCCCAGAATCAGGGTCTTTTCCAATGAGTCACTTCTTCACATCAGGTGGCCAAAGTATTGGAGTTTCAGCTTCTGCATTTGTCCTTCCAATGTATACTCAGGACTGATTTCCTTTAGGATGGACTGGTTGGATCTCCTTGTAGTTCAAGGGACTCTCAAGAGTCTTCTCCAACACCACAGTCCAAAAGCATCAATCCTTTGGGACTCAGCTTTCTTAATAGTCCAGCTCTCAGATCCATACATGACTACTGGAAAAATGATAGCTTTGACTAGATGGAGCTTTGTTGGTCAAGTAATGTCTCTGCTTTTCAATATGCTATCTAGGTTGGTCAAAACTTTTCTTCCAAGGAGCAAGTGTCTTTTAATTTCATGGCAGCAGTCACCATCTGCTGTGATCTTGGAGCCCCCCAAAATAAAGTCAGCCACTGTTTCCACAGTTTCCCCTTCTATTTGCCATGAAGTGATGAGACTGGATGCCATGATCTTAGTTTTCTTAATGTTGAGTTTTAAGCCGACTTTTTTACTCTCCTCTTTCACTTTCATCAAGAGGCTCTTTAGTTCTTCTTTGCTTTCTGCCATAAGGGTGATGTCACCTGCATATCTGAGGTTATTGACATTTCTCCCAGCAATCTTGACTCCAGCTTGTGCTTCATCCAGCCCAGCGTTTCTCATGATGTACTCTGCATATAAGTTAAATAAGCAGGGTGACAATATACAGCCTTGACGTACTCCTTTTCCGATTTGGAACCAGTCTGTTGTTCCATGTTCAGTTCTAACTGTTGCCTCATCTGCATACAGATTTCACAAGAGACAGGTCAGGTGGTTTGGTATCCCCATCTCTTTAAGAATTTTCCAGTTTGTTGTGATCCACACAGTCAAAGGCTTCGGCATGGTCAATAAAGCAGAAATAGATATTTTTATGGAATTCTCTTGCTTTTTTTGGTGATCCAACAGATGTTGGCAATTTGATCTCTGGTTCCTCTGCCTTTTCTAAATCCAGCTTGAGCATCTGGAAGTTCTCAGTTCACGTACTGTTGAAGCCTGGCTTGGAGAATTTTGAGCATTACTTTACTAGTGTGTGAGATGAGTTCAATTGTGTAGTAGTTTGAACATTCTTTGGCATCGCCTTTCTTTGGGATTGGAATGAAAACTGACCTTTCCAGTCCTGTGGCCACTACTGAGTTTTCCAAACTTCCTGACATATGGAGTGCAGCACTTTCACAGCATTATCTTTTAGGATTTGAAATAGCTCAACTGGAATTCCATCACCTCTACTAGCTTTGTTCATAGTGATGCTTCCTAAGGCCCACTTGACTTCCCACTCCAGGATGTCTGCCTCTAGGTGAGTGATCACACTATCGTGATTATCTGGGTCATGAAGATCTTTATTGTATTGTTCTTCTGTGTACTTTTGCCACCTCTTCTTAATATCTTCTGCTTCTGTTAGGTCCATACCAGTTCTGTCCTTTATTGTGCCCATCTTTGCATGAAATGTTCCCTTGGTATCTCTCAAAGATCAGAGTCCTGAGCAATTTGTACCTTCCCATTTTATGATTCTTAGGTATTGAGTTTTCCTTATTTTGCCACTTATGTCATAGTCACAAAGTGGTTGCTTATCTCATAGCTCTGGACATTACATCTTCATGGCAATCACATTCAGAAAAACGGTGGAGATAATGATGCTGTCTTCTACAGGGGAAGACCCCAGTGTACATCCCCTCACCTCTCATTGGTCAGTTTATGACCATGTAGCATTTCTAGATCCTTTTGCTTCTCTTTGAAGGAAATGGTTACCATGCCTGCTATAGATCATCTATTCATAATCCCTGTAGATGAGAGGAAGCCACATTCCTTGAGACCAAGATCTGTTTGTTTGCTCTTACATACAAAATCACGATAGTTTCAGCAGGTAAGAAGTACACTTGTGTTGTGTCAGCACTGGGTCAGGGATGACAATTGGACCTGGGAGTGTCTGAATGAGTATTCTAGATAGGGTAGAGTTGGGTTGTGTTTCTAGAAGTGACAGTTAAGCTATGGTCTGAATCCCTCCAATCTAGTTATGTTAGAGGAACAGGAACATGGCCATGGCGGCTGGGTGTGATGGTCATTGAGGCTGACATGTAGGCAAGGCCAGGTAAGAGTTTAGGTCTCACTTTAAGTAAAATGTGATGCCATTGAAAGGTTTGAAGTACTAATACATGAATGACAATATCTGATTTATGTTTTCAAAATGATATTCTGACTTCTGAATGGTTAATAATTAGAGATGTCAGGAAAAGTAGTAGGGAGATGGGATGGATTAGGAAGCTCTTTTAGCCCAGTGGAGACATGGGCTGTGTAATAGGTAGCCAGCCTCTACATCTGCCCCCTGTGACTCTCACCTCCTGGTACAGGCATATCTCATTTTACTACTCACTTCCTTGTCCTTTGCAGATATTTCTTTTTTTCTTTTCTTTTTTAACAATTTAAAGTTTGTGGCAACCCTGTGTCAAACAACTCTATCTGCACTATTTTCCCAATAGCTTCTGCTCATTTTGTGTTTCTGTGTTACATTTTGGTAACTCTTACAATATTTCAAACTTCATTATTATTACATTTGTTATGGTGATCTGTGATCAGTGGTCCTTGCTATTACTATTGTAATTGCTTTGGGCCAACATGAACCACACCCATATAAGATAGTGAACTTAATAAATATATATGTTTTGACTGCTCCACTAACCAACTGTTCCCCATCTCTCTCTGTCTCTCCTGCATGCATGTGTGCTAAGTTGCTTCAATCGTGTCCAACTCTTTGTAAGCCCAGGGACTGTAGTCTGCCAGGCTCCTCTGTCCGTGGGATTCTCTAGGCAAGAATACTGAGTCGGTTGCCATGCCTGCCTCCATGGGATCTTCCCAACACAGTAATCAAACCTATGTCTCCAGTCAAGCATTGCAGGTGGATTCTTTACTGCTGAACCAGCGGGGAAGCCCCACTCTCTCCTAGGGCATTCCTCTTCCTTGGGCATGACATCATTGAAGTTAAGCTAATTAATAACTGTACAATAACCTCTAAGTGTTCAAGTGAAAGAAAGAGTAGTACATTTCTCACTTTAAATCAAAAGCTAGCAATGATTAAACTTAGTAAGGAAGGCATATTGAAAGCCTAAATAGGCCAAGAGCTAAGCCTCTTGTCCCAAATAGGTAGCCAAGTTGTAAAGGAAATGAAAAGTTCTTAAAAGAAATTAACAGTGCTATTCCAGTGAATGCACAAATGATAAGAAAGCAAAACAGCCTTATGCTGATATGGAAAAAAAAAAATTAGAGGTCTGGAGAGAAGATCAAATCAGCTACAACTTTCCCTTAAGTCAAAGCTTAATCCAGAGCAATTCTGTAAATCTCTTCAGTTCTATGAAGGCTGAGAGAGGTAAGGAAGCTGCAGAAGAAAAACCCAAAGTTAGCAGGGTTGGTTCATGAGGTTACACAAAGAACCTCTCTCTGTAACATAGACATGCAAGGTGAAGCACCAAGGAGCTGATGTAAAAACTGCAGCAAGTTATCCAGAAGATCTAAGTAAGATAGTTAATGAAGACCTTCAACTGAAATGGGATGCCACGTAGGACTTTCATGGCTAGAGAGGAGAAGTCAATGCCTGACTTCAAGGCTTCAAAGGACAGGCTAACTCTCTTGTTATGAGATAACACAGTTGGTTCCTTTAAGTTGAAAACCAGTGCTCACTTAACATTCTAAAAACCTTAAGCCCTTTAACAATTATGCTAAATTTACCCTGCTTGTGCTCTACAAATGGAACAACAAAGCTGGGATGAGAGTGCATCTACTTACAACCTGATTTACTGAACACACCAAGCCCCCAGTTGAGACCTATTTATTGCTCAGATAGAAATATCCCTTTCAAAAATAGTATTGACAATGCACCTTCTCACCCAAGAGCTTTAATGAGCTGTACAGTGAGATTCATGTTGTTTTCATGTCTGCTAACACAACATCCATTCTGCAATCATTTCAACTTTCAAGTCTTAATATTTAAGACATACATTTTATAAGCTTATAGCTGCCATGGATGGTGATTCCTCTGAGAGAGCTGGGCAAAGTCAATTGAAAATCATCTGGAAAGGATTCATCATTCTCCATGCCACTAGAAACAGTTGTGATTCATGGAAAGAGGTCAAAATAATAACTTTAACAGGAGTTTGAAAGAAAGTGATTCCAACCTTTATGGATGACTTTGTGGGCTTCAAGACTTCAGTGAAGGAAGACGCTGCAGATGTGCTAGAAATGGCAAAAGAACTAGAATTAGAAGTGAAACCTGAAGACATTACTGAACTGCTGCAATCTCATGATGAAGCTTGAATGAAGCAGGAGTAGCTTCTTGAGGATGAGCAACGAAAGTGGTTTCATAAGATGGAGTCTACTCCTGGTGAGGATGCTGTGAAGATTGTTGAAGTGACAATAAAGGATTCAGAATATTACATACATGTAGCTGATAAAGCACCAACAGGATTTGGGAGGATTGGCCAATTTTGAAAGAAGTTCTACTGTGTGTAAAGGGCTATCAAATAATGTTGCTTACTGCAGAGAAATCACTGGTGAAAGGAAAAGTCAATCCATGTGGCAAACTTCATTGTCTTATTTTAAGGAATTGCCTCAGCTACCCCAGCCTTCAGCAGCCACCACTCCTAATCAGTCAGCAGTTATCCACATCAAAGCATGATAATCCACTAACAAAAAAAAAAAAAAAAATTAGACTCACCAAAGGCTCAGATGATGGTTAGCATTTTTCAGCAATAGAGTATTTTTAAATTAAAATATGTATATTGTTGTGTTTAGCTTAGTGCTATTGCATACTTAATAGACTACAGTATAGTATAAGCATAACTTTTACTTGCCCTCAGCGACCAAAAAATTTGTGTCATTCACTATATTGTGATATTTGCTTTATTGCAGTGATCTGGAACTGAATCCACAAAATATCCCAGGTATCCTATATTTATATCTTTTGGTAGTGACTTCTTACATTGTCCCCCAATTAGTCAATGTGACCAATAGAATACAGCGTAAATAATATTCTGTTGCTTCTGAGGTTACAAAGACTATGGCTTCCATCTCGGTCTCTCTTCCTTAGCTCTCTCACTCGGGGAGAAACATGCTGTCACGTTGTGAGCTCCCCTAAGAAGAAACCCATGAAGCAAGGGACCGAAACTTCCAGTCTGTTGCCAGCAGAGACCTGAGGCAGGACAGCAATGACCTGAATGACCTCAGACACATCCTTCCCCAGCTTATGTGACTGCAGCCTGGCCAACAGTTTGCAACCTCATGAGAGACTGGAGCCAGAATCACCCTGCAAAGTCCCTCCCAGATTCCTGACCTTCAAAAACCCTATTGAGGTAATAAATGCTTGTTGTCTTAAGATACTCTGTTCTAGAATCATTCATTATGCCAAATAGAAGACTAATCTAGGTGGGATCAGTGGAGAGGGAGAGAATTAAAATTTTAGAAAATTCAATGCCTATGGACTTAACAAGAAGTCCTGTATAAGCAGTGAGTAGAGTCTCATCAAAGTTAGGTCCCAGAACTTTCACTTGAGCATCTGGGGGGATTTTAATGCCTTTTGTAGAGGAGAGGAGATTTAGAGAAAAAAGCAGGCTTGATTAAGAGTTTTGCTCTGGGCATGTTAGGTTTGAGATGTTAATTATTTCTCAGATGAGTGAAATCAAGAAAGAGGAAAGTGGTTTCAGAATATCTAGAATATACCTGGTATTTAAAGGCTGTGAAACAGGGTATGGTAACTCAGAGGAAGTGTATCGAGACAGAAGGGTGCAGAATGTGGCCTTGGGCCCCTCAAGATTGTTGTTCTTATTGTGAACTTGACCAGGGAATGAAAAATGAATATCTATATTAAAACAAACTCACCTTACACATTAATACTCAAAGTACACACAAGTGTTAAGTTATCCATGCTGAGTCTATTCAATATCAGGCATTCCTACCTACGGAAGAAAGCTTTTAAATCTCTTTATGATGCGGCGTTTGTGCACTGTGGGTGTTTATTAAGATTGCTAAGGGATCTTAACTCTTGAACTTCCTGACACTAGGCATTCTTTCATCTGAAACCTTTTTATTGAATGACCATAAATGTGTAAGTTACACATGTATAGTTATGCACAGCAACTTCCAATGTGTCTGAATTTCCAAGGAAACATGTACCATGGCATTGGCTATTTATGAGTGTGGAAAAATCCAGAGGAAATGTATCTCCATTTTATATTCCTTTGCAAATTATAGCTCAGTATGGGCCTTTAAAAATTTTTTTGCTTTATTTCAAGCAACTTGCTTACCCTGAGTTCTCCAGGTATGTTAGTGCATATATATACTCCTTTCTAAAATTTTTAATTGGAGGATAATTGCTTTACAATGTTGAGTTGGTTTCTGCCATACAGTAATGTGAATCAGTCATAAGTATACATATGTCCCCTCCCTCTTGAACTTCCCTCCCACTTCCCATCCTATCTCTCTAGATTGTCACAGAGCACTAGGTTGATCTTCTTGTGTTATATAGCAATTTCCCACTAGCCATCTATTTTACTTACATATATATATGTTTTGGGGCTTCCTTGGTAACTCAGACAGTAAAATAATCTGTCTACAATGCAGGAGACCTGGGTTTGATCTCCAGTTCGAGAAGATACCCTGGAGAAGGAAATGGCAAACACTGCAGTATTCTTGCCTGAAGAATCCAGTGGATAGAGGAGCTTGGTGGGCTACAGTTCATGGAGTCACAAAGAGTCAGATATGACTGAGCAACTTTCACTCAATGTGTATGTTTCAGTGCTACTCTTTCAACTCATCTCATGCTCTCCTTCCCTCGCTTTATCTACAAGTCTGTTCTTTATGTCTGCATCTCTATTCCTGCCCTGCAAATAAGTTCATCAGTACCATTTTTCTAGATTTCATATGCATATATATACTTCTGAGGGCTCTTTTCTAAATAATGTGGGTGTACTGGAACCTCATCATGCTTAAACTCTTTGGAAAGAGAAGAGGTTATCTTTTGCCCTGACAATTGGATTAGGGAAAACGAAAAACCATATTTGATTTGAGGTCAAGTTGCATTACACTGAAAGCTTACAGTCATCAAGATACAAAAGTAATATAGCAAGATATAAATTTTTTATTTCCAGTGATCAGAATGAGGTATGTCTCACATACTCCTTAGAAAGGAAGACAATGGCAAGCAACTGAGTCTCTTGTATTGTTGGAAAAAGTAAGACTGAAACATAGCAGAACTTCTTCAAAGTTGAGTGTCAATGGGATTTTCCCCTCTGCTTTCAAGACTCTTCTTTTTCTATCTCAAGGAAGACTGAGTCCCCAGGGTATGAAGACTCTTTATTTGGCCTTAAGCTTACAGTTTGTGCTTTCCATATGTATATCCTCATCCTGTACTCCCAGATGTCCAAGCTGGGTTTAGAAAAGGAAGAGGAATTGACAACATCTGCTGGCTCATAAAGAAAGCTAGGCAATTCCAGAAAAATATCTACCTCTGTTTCATTGACTACTTCAAAGCCTTTGTTTGACTGTGTGGATCATAATAATCTGTGGAAAGGTCTTAAACAGATGTGAATACCAGACTGTCTTACCTGTCTCCTGAGAAACCTGCATGCAGATCAAGAGGCAACAGAACCCTGTACAGAACAACTGATTGGCTCAAGATTGAGAAAGGAGTGTGACAAGGCTGTCTGCTGTCACCCTGCTTGTTTAATCTATACAACGAGCACATCGTGAGAAATGCTGGGCTGGAGGAGGCGAGAGAACTACCAACAACCTCGGATATACAGATGATATCACTCTAATGGCAGAAAGCAAAGAGGAACTAAAGAGCCTCTTGATGACAGTGAAGGAGGATAGTGAAAGAGCTGGCTTAAAACTAAATATTAAAAAAAACTAAGATCATGGCATCCAGCCCCATTACTTCATGGCAAATAGAGGGGGGAAATGTGGAAGTAGTGACAGATTTCCTCTTCTTGGGCTCTAAAATCACTGTGGATGGTGACTGCAGCCATTAAATCAGAAGACATTTGCTTCTTGGCAGGAAAGCTATGACAAACCTAGACAGTGGGTTGAAAAGCAGACACTACTGTGCTGACAAAGGTCTGTATAATCAAGGCTATGGTCTTCCCAGTGGTCACATGTAGCTATCAGAGCTGGACCCTAAAGAAAGCAGAGTGCCAAAGAATTGATGCCTTCGAACTGTGTGCTGGAAAAGACTCCCGAGAGTCCCTTGGACAGCAAGGAGATAAAACCAGTCAATCTTAAGGGAAATCGACCCTGAATACTCATTGGAGGAACTGATGCTGAAGCTGAAACTCCAGTGTTTTTGTCATTTAATGTGAGCAGCTGACTCATTGGAAAAGTCCCTGAGGCTGGGATAGATTTAGGGCAGAAGGAGAAGAGGGCATCAGAGGATGAGATGGCTGGATGGCATCATTGATGCAATGGACATGAGCTTGGGCAAACTTTGGGAGATGAGAGACCTGGCCTGCCGCAGTCCATAGAGTCATAAAGAGTCAGACACAACTGGGCAACTGAACAACAATTACCTTGGACTTCCCTGGTAGCTTAGCCAGTGAAGAGTCTGCCCGCAATGTAGGAGGCCTGGGTTCGATTCCCAGGTCAGGAAGATCCCCTGGAGAAGGCAAGGGCAACACACTCCAGGATTCTTGTCTGGAAAATTCCATGGACGTGGAGGAGCCTGGCGGGCTACAGTCCATGGGGTTGCAGAGTCGCACACAACTGAGTGACTAACATCCTGACCTCCTGTCTTTCAATCATACTATGTCACCAGCAGGTGGCAACAGTGAGTGCAATAGAACAGGGTGGGGGGGTAGAAAAGGCAGGAGGTCAAGATCTCTGCAGATAACTAGGAGGGTGACAGGCCATTGTGTGCAGAAGGGAAAAGACTGCTATTTATTTTTTTAAAACTGTGTCTCACTGCTCTACCCTACCTCTCCAAAAGCCCATTTTCTTTCTTCTGTCAACATTGATTTGCACTACAATCCAATACTGTATTACTCAGAGTAAGTTTCTTTTAACAGCCTGTAGATCTTTTCCTTTACATCAAGGGAAGGGTGGTTTGCCAGCATTTGTTAGAGTTATCATTTTCTGACTTGCCTGCCCATATGAGCCTCTTAAAACAACTCTGAAGGCAAGTGTCATGGAATACTTAGAAGACTTAGCAAGTGATAACTAATTTGACCTGTTGTGTAGAGAATCAGAAAGCTAGGAAGGGATGACGAGGTTATTTGCCAACATGTAAGAACGAAAGAAACCATGGTGTTGAAAGCTAGCAGCAGCTGCGGTCAGTGGGCTTCATTTGCACTGATTCTCCCAGATGGAAAGTCCCATTTCTTAATGGATTCCATCACAGAGAGAGGGAGTTGTAACTCTGCCCTGGCCTCTGTGATTTCACAGCTAGAGTCATGACAGAAAATATGGCAGAGTGAACCATGCTTGGATTTGTCATATGCGCAATGAGGATCTCGTGCTTTCTTTTTCAGTTTCAAGAGACACATTTTTTGAAGAAAGATCAACTGGTAGCAAGTGTTCTTGAGGGAACATGTGTTCCATATGATGCAGACCCTAGGAAGGGCATCCTTTTCAGGCTGTGGATGGGACAAGCCATCATGAGTAAGGCTGAATTCACCACGTGCTTGGGTCTACTCTGAGCTCCAAATTATGTTATAGACTGAAAAACTTAGTGAGACTTTAACCAGCACAATGCATCAAAGGAAATAAATACAAAAAATGTGGGCACGTGGTTGTAGCACAGGCTTCGCAGGGCACCTCTAAAAAATTATCCTTTCATGTTCTTGTGAAAGCAGGAGTGTGAGAATTTTGCAGAAACTTCTTGGCGCTATCCCACTTAGAGTCTGAATATCTTCCTGAGATACAATTCCAGTCAAATGTGAGGGCTCGTCTCACTTCACTTGCTTTCAAAGACCAACAACTTGTCATATTTTTAAGGAGATGGGTGCTGTATTTCCTTCTGCACCTATAAAAGCTCATTGTAGGAGGTCCAGCTATGGGTTTGGCTTTGCCTGTGATTAACATTTAAACTTCTAAGTAACAAAATTTTTGCATTTCCATTTAGTCATCTGTTAAATAGGATAATGATTCCATCATGGATATATTACAGAATATATAGTAGTAACTAATTATGACTATTATTTCTTCATGTGCTAATTGCTAGACCATGTGGCTTGGCTCTTTTCCCATCTATCTGAGAAAAGCTGGAGTCTTACCATCACCTGTCAGGTCCTATTATGGCCTCACTCCTTTATCTCTGACCTCTGAGCTCCAATTCTCCTTTCACTCGTTCGACACATGTCAGCCCACTGGCTCCTTGCGATGTCTGGAGTGTGCTGGGGTCTTTACATTGTCTGTTCCCTCTGCCTGAACTGCTTTTCCCTGATTTGCACATGGTCAAATTTTTTACCACCTTCTATTATCTGTTCAAATACTACCTTCTCAAGGAAGTCTACATAGACCACACTTTTTAAAATTGTGTCCTGTTTCCCCCACTCAAACTCCTAGCATTGCTCATAACCCATGTCTGGCTCTACATTTTCTGTATTCCAAAGCACCTAAGTGCCTATCAATTATGATTAGTGCTTATTGTCTATTTCCCTCAACAGGAGTTCCATGAGGGTAAGTATTTTTGTTTGATTTTTCTCTGTGAAGTATTTCAAGTATCTTGACGGTATCTCATGTACAAAGGGATTCTATTTAATACTTGGTAAATGAATGGCGACATTATAGTCCTGCAGTTAGGTACCCACACACCATGTACACTTACATACACACATATACTCACACAAACACACACACATGAACCTGCTTGCTGTCACACACACATCTCTCACAAACTCTCACATGCACACTCATACTCACGTAAAGGATTTAGGTCTATTTTAGATCTTGATGAGGTTGGTTAATAACTTATTTTGTATTTTTACTACACAGGTAAGTACAATTAGAAATACTTAAATATATGTTTAGGTGAATTGTCTAGTTTTTTTTTTCCATAACTATTTTTTTTTGAAGATTTACTTATGGCTGCCCTGGATTTTTGTTGCTGCATGTGGGCTTTCTGTAGTTGCAGTGAGCAGGGGCTTCTCTTCATTGTGATGCACAGGGGTTTCTCATTGTGGTGGCTTTTTTTGTTGTGGAGCATGGATTCTAGACATAAGGTCTTCAGTAGTTGCCGTGCCTGGGCTTAGTAGCCCAGGCTAAACGGTTCCATGGCATATGAGATTTTCCTGGACCAGAGATCGAACTCATGTCCCCTTCATTGCCAGGTGAATTTTTAACCACTAGACCACCAGGGAAGCCCCGGAACTATTTTTATAAAAGAAAATACTTTATATTTATACAGAAGTATATCTCATTATGCAGGTATTTTTTAGAGAGCATTACATTTCTAATATGAAATAACTGTGAAGTAGTCAGTATGATTATGAAAAAAGCAGAATGTAGGAGTGTTTCATAAAAGAAATGTGGTTTTAATGTTTTTAGTGTAAAGTCAGAATAATAGCAGACTCCTGAGCTATTCCAAAGAAACACTCTGCTAGCCTTGGTTGAATGAATAGATAAGGATCATTTATAATTAACACACTGTATACAGTTGGGTGGTTGTAAATGTGTTTGAAAACAATTTGCTCTCTTAAGTAAATTTGAACACCTTCCACCTTCACTTTTGTTTACATTATCAATTTGTCTAAACAATCGATTGCTAATGTTGACCATGTCTCAGATTATCATTCGACCTCCAGATTCTGGATTGCTTTGAGAACTAGTAGAACAAAAGGAATGCTTAGCAAAATAATATTGGGTTGGCCATAAAGTTCATTTGGGTCCTTCTGTAAGATGTTCTGGAAACACGTGAAGGAACTTGTTTGCCAATCTAACATATATTTACAAAACATAAAAATACATATGTATATTTTTTCTCTCAGACCCAGATAACAGAATTTATCTAAAGGAGATGAATTGTCAGAATAGAATAGGGTAAAAAGAATTACAAAGGAAAATCACCTTTGACTTAAAACTGATTATGGTGATATTTCACATTAAAGAGTATTCTTGCAGAGTGTAGAGTTGTTTAGTCATTACAATCATCATTTTCAAAACCACATATTCTGCATTATCTTTATACTAGGTTTTGTCTACTAGCAAATGAAGAGAAGGCCCCTGGGCTTTTGGAAACATTCAAGCTATCTACAGAGTTAGTCTTGAAGTGGGGCAAGAGGGTATAGGCTTATTTAAAAAATGGTTATTCATAGCTGTCATTGGATTCCTAGTCAACATATCTGAACATTTGGATTTTGTTGATGAGCTCAGACTTTTTCTTCTTGCCACTTACCAACATATTTCCAGAATTTGAGGAATAAATGAGTTCAGTTTCAAAGGTGATAAAATGTTGTGAACTTTAGAGGAAAAATTCAGTGTGGAAGTATATGGTTACAAAATGATTATTGTAAATATTTAATCAGAGTAAACAAGTTTTGTGCCCTTGGATAATTTTTTAAATTAGTAGGGTCTTAAATGAAGGCTTAATAGTGGATGAAGAGTAGCTGAATTTACATTAAAGTTGTATGTGAAATATATAGCAGCTTATGATATTATGCAAAGATAGTGTCATGCATATTCATCACGTTTTTCCATAGTTGCTTATTTGAGGCTCCAGGAGTTGGTAAATATTAAAGGTATGAAATGTATTGTTTTATTACAAAGACTGTAACTTTTTTATGTTTTCTATTTCTTAACGGCTTCTGATCATTTGACCAATGGGACTTGTTAAATAGAAGATGAAAGATATTTGACATTTTGCTGGGTAGTTTTTCATCTCCTGTGCCATACAATTTGAAAATAATATTTATAATTTTTTCCACTTTCAAATAATATATGCCCTCATATGGAAAACATGTAAATATATGAAAAGTATAAAAAACAAAAACATTGATCCTATTGCTTAAGATTAATAATATTAATATTTTAATATGTTTTACTTCTATTACTACATTTTACATATTATATATCATTTTGTGTTTGTTTCACTTCACATTATTATTTTGCATATCATGAGATTCACATTTTGTTTTGCATAATATGAGTTCTTCCTAAATATGTCTTGTAATACTCTGTCAGAATGGATAATTATTAGCATAAATTACCAAACTTTTTTACATTTCAACAATATTGTGTAGGAAAAACATACTTTAGATGATGAAAATACATGAAACCTAAAAGCAAAGCTTCATTTATTATTGATGACTACTATGAACATATTAAGTGCTCATGGAATGTCTCTTTGCTTCTTGATTCTCCAGCACTCTTGAGACAGTCTTTTAAAACTATAATCTAGATATTGGAAGTAAATTTTTGAAAGTATTTCGGACCAGGAGGCTTACTGGGAAATAAAACCTCTAAGTCATAGAAATCCATTGATCTCCTAGAGAAAAGTTACATATTTTAGGTTTTTCTACATTAATGTTATACCTGAAGGTAGGCTGAGAATGATGAACTTCCAAGGACTATTTTTTGTAGTATGGTGTTAAGTGAAATAGACTATATCTCCAGTGTCTGGAACACACACTTACTTTGCACTTATGAGTTAGAAATATTTAGAAAGGAAAGATGCTATTTTCTGAATTTCTCTGTGTTTATCTCTATTTTAATCATTTACATTTTCCTTCTAATTTAATTTTCTTTGGGTTTCAGGATAGGGAAAACTACAATTTTCCAGTCTGTTGAAACTTTTGAATTAGGCTGCAAGCCTTTTAGCACACCAGTACCCTCACCTTTCAGGATATCACATAACCCTTGTTCTTAATAGGGAAGACAAAACAAAACAAAAATATAAAGCCCTCTAATGAAATAGCACAACACTCTTAGATGGAATGTCTCTCTTTGTTATTTCTGAATAAGTCAAAGTAACACATGGTTAGTGGGATGTTTTAGCTGCTGAGGTAGCAATTTTTTGCACCCAGGAATTTGAGACTTTTGGATTTGCAGACTTTACCCTGACCACTGTGTCCCCTAGGTTGATATCCTAAAGCCTCAAGTATGCTTTTGAGGCAATTAAAAAGGTATTGATACAACTGAGAATGTGCATTAATTCCTCTTATTCAGAGTTACGAAAGAAGACAAGGTCATGAGTTCTTGCTTGGAAATTGTAGGGTTCCTGATGTAAACATTTCAGACCTGGAAGATACTTGAGGCAGTTCTTCCCTGTCTAAACCAATCTTTATTTTCTGAAGAGTAAAGTCTCAGTTTGCTTAGGAACATGGTTCAGTTTGCCTGTCAGTCCCAATATATGCCTCTTGACTCTGTGTAATTATAATAGCATCTCCTCGCACTTTCAAGAGTTTCTGGTTTAAAGGATAAATTATAGAGCTACTTTACTAATGAGGGGGTAGCCTCAAGCTTTGACAGAGCTGCACAAGTTTTTAAGTAGATCAAACTAAGTTTGTGGCAGAGTTCAGAGATGGACCCTTATAACTTCCCAACTAGGGTTAAATTTATTATACTGAAGCTGTTCATGATTTCAGAGGAGTGAATAAACACAGAAAAGGACTAGATTTTTGACTAAGCAGTGCCTGTTTCATGATATTAGTCATGCTCTCGTTTTGAGAACTTCTGCCATTCACAACGTTTCATGTTGGAAGACAAAGATGGAGGGTGCACCTTCCCCAGCTGCAACCATTCACTTTCTCTTCTCAATATATAACTTATTTTTTATATATTCCAGATTTTTTTCACAGTAAAAAAAGGGGTGGAGTAGAAAATTAATTTGAAATACAAAATTCACAGAAAAAGGTTGTGTGATGAAGGGATGAGTTCATCATTTTTTTCATCAGGGGGCACAAGACCACTCTTTGACAATAAAACCAGAAGGTAATCCAGTCAGAAGGGAGAAACTGAATCTTCAGTTATGCTTGAGAACCTTGCTACTCAGTGGGCCCATAAACCATGAGGGTCATCTGCTTATTGCTGGAAATGCAGAGTTAGGAGATGGCAGGGCTCCTGTGAGGGCCTCCTAACTTGATCCTAGTTAATTTGCCACAGTGAGTGATTGCACTAGGAACTGAGTCACTGAGGTGGAGGCAGCACCAAAGTTGACCTTGATGCAGAGGAGGCATCAAAAAATCGTTTCCTATTGAGATACTAGCTTCAGAGAGTTTCTGCTTTCAAGCCACTGTGAAGGAAGATTAAAGTGTACAAAAGATTGACCAGAACTGTGTTCAGTTCTGTGTTCTAAGCACATGATAAAATCCTGAAGCAGGAATCTTCTGGGGAAGGAGGGGATGACCTGTATCACTCCCTTTCATGTGGAGAAATATGTAACTGGAACTAGACAGTAAGGGTAAAATCAGGGTGAGAAAACAGAGGAAGGTTAATGAGATTAAAATAACAAGGAATGCATCATGTCAGTCAGGGTCATGATATCCCAATATTGCTTTTTTTTTTTTTCCATTTATTTTTATTAGTTGGAGGCTAATTACTTTACATCATTGCAGTGGGTTTTGTCATACATTGAAATGAATTAGCCATGGATTTGGTTAGAGGCATCAAGGGGGCTTCCCTAACGGCTCAGTAGTAAAGAACCTGCCTGCCAATGCAGGCAACATGGGTTTGATCCCTGGGTCAGAAAGATGCCCTGGAGAATTACGGGTACCCACTCCAGTATTTTTGCCTGGGATCCCATGGACAGAGAAGCCTGATGGGCTACAGTTCATGGGGTGGCAAAGAGTTGGACACGACTTAGGGACTAAACAACAGAAGAGAAATCTAGTAGGGAAGAATGAAGTTATGTATTAATATGCATCATTGAAATTAGACTCACCAGGACCTTCTGAAGGAGAAGTTAATAAGAACTTCCAGAAGGTGTTATTTCTAGTACTCCAAGTTTTCCAGGAACTTGTTGTTGTTGTTCAGTCACTAATTCATGTCCAGCTCTTTGCAATCCTATTGATTACAGCATGCCAGGCTTCTCTGTCCTTCACTATCTTCCAGAGTTTGCTCAAAATCATGTCCATTGAGTCTGTGATGCTATCTAACCATCTTACCCTCTGCCACCCTCATCTCCTTTTGTCTTCAATCTTTCCAAACATGAGGGTCTTTTTCAATGAGCCAGCTCTTTGCATCAGGTGGCCTAAGTATTAGAACTTCAGCATCAGTCCTTCCAGCGATGATTCAGGGTTGGTTTCCTTTAAGATTGACTGGTTTGGTCTCCTTGAAGTCCAAAATACTCTCAAGAGTCTTCTCCAGCATTAAAATGCAAAGGCATCAGTTCTTCGATGCTCAGCTTTCTTTATGGTCCAACTCTCACATCCATACATGGTTACTGGAAAAACCATAACTTTGACTATATGGACCTTTGTCAGTAAAGTGATATCTTTGCTTTTTAATATGTTGTCTAGGTTTATCATAGCTTTCCTTCAAAGGAATAAGTGTCTTTTAATTTCACAGCTGCAGTCACCATCTGCAGTGATTTTGGATCCCAAGAAAATAAAATCTATTATTTCCAGGAATAATTGGATCAAAATGATAAGATAGTGGCTTCTCACTCCTTGCTTTTTCTCAACACCAAAAAATGGGAAAATACATATGAAAAAACACACATTTGCAAGAGTCAGTCAAGTAGAACCACCTGTAGCAATGGTGAGTCACCATTTTAAATTACTTGTCAACTCAGAACCCTGTGGTCGCTATGAATGACACCACCTTTCCTGGAACATGCCCCAAAGATAGTCAGCCCCAAAGGGCATTGTTTTCTGTCTACCTTTTAAGACACCGAACTTTTTCTCTCCCTTTTAGAACACCGAGCATTCAAAATGCACTTTTCCTTTGTGCACCTGCAGTTCTGAGTCAACAGAAATTGCCAACCCAGGGTGATAAGCTCCATATAAATAATTAATGACATGGAACTAATTACTCCTGCATTAGGCCACCTGCACCCTCCAAGCTCAAGAGCCCCAGGTGTGAAAATTGCAGGGGCAACTAATTGTGAGCTGCATCTCATCACGTAAACCCTGCTGAGGAGGTCCTGGCTATTTCCTGCTCATGTTTTTTTTCAAGGTTCAGCAGGCCGAGCATGGGTGAGACAGGCAGCATTTGTGACTATCTCAGAAAGCAAACCAGATAACACAGTGGCTCTTGAAAACCGAGCCCTTCAAGGCAACCAGGAGGTAATAGGGATTAAGTTTAATTAGAGGAAAATGTGCCTTGAAGGGTACGGTTGGAAATTGTCCCTTGAGGTATGTGAAACCTCCTGCAAGAGCAGTAGGTGAGAATGCTCTACTCAGGAGCTATGAGACTTAGTAGATTCAGATAGAAGAGTTCAGGACTTCAGTCTCCAAAGGTGTTGATTAAATTACCATATATCTGTATATCTGAAGTTTTTATTTTGGTGGGGATTTTGTTTTAGCGTGTTGGTGCTCTGTGTGTGTGTGTGTATGATATAGACTCTCCTAAACAAGATCTTAAAATCTTGTTTAAAAGGAATCAATGGAAGTTCTGAGGCTGTCTTGTACTCAGTGTTATTTTGTTTGGCTTTGGAACATGGACTAAAAAGGAAAAAAAAAAAAACATGATGTAAGTTACTACCACTACCAACTTCAAATTCATATTTGATTTTGTTTGCGAAGCATCATCTAAAGATCTGGCTCCTGACTTAATGATAGTTTCATGGTTTGAAGGTGAGTTGATGAGTTGAAGAGAGAAATATTTATGACAGAGTAGAAATAAGGATTCTAAAAGTATTTGAAAAAACATTCCAGCTGGGTTTGTCCAACTATGTGTTTTCCCTTCTATACACACACATACAATTTTATATGAATTAGATCCTAAAGTGCCTATTGTTTTCCTATTGTAAGCTTAAAAATAAAAAAAAACTTTTTTTTTTTTTTGCTTAACTCCACTATATACCTCTCTTCTTTCTCTTCAACCTGCAACTGAGCCTGACATCCTACAGTTTTCTCTATGCTCATTATTATATTTACATCTTTAAATAAATACATACATAGTGGTCTCTAATCTAATCATATTTAATTAACAGGCTTTATGAGTAGTTTTAGGTTTACATAAATATTGAGCGGAAAGTACAGAATGATTCCATATACCTTTCAACTCTTTCACCCTATTGGTAACATCCTGCATTAGTGTGGTAAATTTGTTACAATTGTGCCAATGTTGATGTATAATAATGATGCATTATTATTAGCTAAAATCCATATGTAGGTTTCTCTCTTGTGTTGTATATTCTATGGGGTTTGACAAATATGACATGGCATGTGTCTGCTATAATGGTGCCATACAGAAGAGACTTATTGCCCTACAACTTCTAATCATGTCTTTACAAAAGTTGGATATAAGCTGCAGCTTGCTTTTCTCTTGGTAGCTTCAAGTTAACTGGCTGGGTGGAGTCACCTTATTTCTTTCAATTGCTGTGTTATTTTCTATGGTCTATCTCTGTCAGAGTTTATTCCACATTTCCCCTTGTGGAGTAGAATTCACATTGTACCTTTGTGCTTCCTATGCTTTTACACCTACTGGATTAAGTCTTAGGAGTAAGGCTGCAAGATCAAAGCTATGTGCACTATTAATTTTAATAAGTATTGTCACATGACTTTTAAAGAAAGCTACATCAAGTGACATGTCCATGAGCCATATGTGAGTACTTTTTTGGCCCCAGTCCCCACCAAAATCAGATTTTGTTTTTTTTAAACAGTTGATATTTTTAAACACTTGGTTATTTTTGCTTGAGAAGGACATGCAACATACTAGTTACTTATGTTGGCCCTGAATTCTGATTAGGGGAGAGTTCTGTAATGTTTCTATTATATCATAGGGCTGATTGAGTGATTAGACAAATACTGAACATAATAGGCTTAACGTCTGCCTGCCTTAGACAAAGCATTCAATCAAGAACAGTTTTTATTAGAAAAAAACTGACGTAATTGTCAGGCTTTGGGAGCAATAACAAGGAATATCTATTGATTATGTATATTCCTGGATGGACTGTAGAATTCTGCCAAATTTGATGATAACTAAGAGAGATACAAAGCAGGTTAAAACATTCCCCTCAATGCCAAAGCACAGAATATAGAGCCCCCAAACAGAAGGCCTCTTCCGATCACTATTTCTCTATAAATGTATTTAAAAAAAGAAATTAAATAAAATCCAAGTTATTATAGAACCTTTTTCTGTACAAGCACAAACTTTTTAAGTGGAAGCTACTATTTTGGTGTATTAAATTTATTCAAGTGTTATTTCTTCTTTTTCATATTTAAAAATAAGATAGAAGTTGTTACTATTAAATATTCAGTTAACAGATATTCAGCAGTATGTAGACTATATCTCAAGGCTAGTTATATGCTCCAAGTGCTGATTGCTTTTCTGACTCTCATCCTATCCATGCTAGTTTTGCTACTCATTCACCGAAAATTATTGCTTAGAGGAAGAGAAGGAGGAAGGGGAAGGGGAGCAAGTGGGGCAATGGGTGTCTGAGCTCTATCTTTGAAATGAGCATTATCCTCCAGGATTCTCTAGGCCAACAACAGCCAGGTGACGGCTCAGTCGCTCTACTCTAGTCCTAGGTGAAATGGCCTCTCACTCAGATGAGAAGTCTTGTGATAGATTAAGAAATTGTGAATGCCCTGATAATACTGCTCCTGGTCTCACACTGGGCAATGTCTAATTATGCAGAATACTGGTTCTGTTGGATAAAACCCTTGAAAATCATGAGGATTTGTGCTTTTTTGTCTGGGCGCTTTTGTTCTATTCTGAAGCAGGACATATGGTTTATGAACTGGATGACCGCCTGTTAAACATGCCCTGGTATGTCAGCTCTTATTCCTGAAGCAAAAGTCAGAGTGTCTTTTCTGACAAGTGAGTTTTATTAGCTGTTGTGACTAATGCCAAGCATTGAAATTTCCAAGACCTTTTCACTATGTCATGGGATTTGTGGAAATCAACATTGCTATTGACTTGGGAAATCAATAAGGTGCATTTTCTGAAAAATGAAATTGAAAATTAGTTGTGTTCTTTAAAAAATAAATTCTAACTATTTCACATATGATACCATACTGGAAAGCAAGTTATTATACTTTTAATTAGTAATTCTGTGGTATCTATTGAATGTTCATGGTATGTGAAAAGTGTGCAACAAATGTCTAAGAGTTCTGATATCCTCTCTAAGCTTATCATCCAGAATGGGAAATACAACACTTGCTAATAATCTCAATAGATATAAAGCTCTGAGGAAGTGGAATTAACCCTAAGTGAGTGTGAAAAGAAGAAAGAATAACTTATGCTTGGAAGATCAGCAACAGGGTCACATGGGCAGGAAAAAGGGTTGGACTTTGAATGATGAGTACAGTTCCAACATCTTCAGTGAGAGGAAGCCTTCTTAAGAAGCAGTGATGAGTGAGAAATTTGAGTGTGAGAAATATTTTAGAGAGGGTGAATAGACCTCAAACATGGCGGGAGGCAGTATGAATCCAAAATATTCCCTTTTGTTGTCTTTTCATCCAAATAAATTTATGACTCAGTAAAAAGAAAAACCCTTTGATATGACATGTGTTGCCCCTCTGGGCTGACAAAGTTTGTTCACCCAAACCCAAGAAAAATGATGACAATTACTCTTAAATTGTGGAGAGACTATAGCATTGAGGGCCTCAAGCAATAGCTTAAAAAAAAACAAAACAAAAAAAAAAAAACAAAAAAAAACATTCTGGAGTCCACAGGGAATTATTAGAATATTTTGAATGGGCATGATAGTGGAATTGTCAAAGATGAGACAGTACCAAGAAATTCAGAGGAAAAAGAGGAGTTTCCAATCATTTATATGGAAGGGACAATGAAATGGGAGAAAAGAGGGAGGAGTTGAAGTTTTAAACTGTTGTGGGTTGATTGCAAGGTAACATAATGATTAGATGCTGAGCCGTAGGATGAATAAACACAGTCTGAACCTTATTTTCCTTGCTTCCTAAATTGTAACTTTGGGAAAGTTTCCTTGTTTCTAAACCAGAAATCCTAACAGAGTCCATATTATTGTATAACTGAAACAAATCTGTGCTCTCAAAATTTTATATTATTAGGAAAATTCAGTCAAGAAAACCTAGATATTCTCACTAACATGCCTAAGTCTCTTTCATTTTCTGGATATCAGAGGCAGAAATCAACATCAACATGAAATAGTGGGGAGATTTTTCCTTGTTTTCCCGTTTGTAAATTGCCTATAGAATTCCATGGATGGTATATAGAAGTTTCAGTAGTGAAGGAAAGACAATAAAACAAAAAGACAGGAGTGGTAGGTGGGACATCCTGAACCAAGGCAGAGAATTAGTACCAGAAAAATGATGTGTGATGGGGGGATGGGATATATATCTTTGTCCATTCATCTATCAAGGAACACCTAGCAGCTACGAACATAGGGTTGAATGTATCTTTTCAAATTATAGTTTTGTCTGGATATATGTGCAGGAGTGGGATTGCTGGATCATATGGCAACTCTAGTTTTAGTTTTCTGAGGAAGCTCCATACTATTTTCCATAGTGGTTGTACCAATTTACATCCCCACCAACAATGTTGGAGGTTTCCCTTTTCTCCATACCCTCTCTAGCATTATCATTTTGAAGAGAGATTAATATGGAGTCTATCATGTCTCCATATGTTTCCAGTTTTTTCTTTTACATGTTAAACCTACCCCAGTCTCTTCAGTAAATTCTCACATGACATAATCAAGACTATTGGATATTTTCTCTTTCTAGTACTTGAAGTCTGTCCTATTAGTAATTAATAGTATAGCATTATGTCTTCGGGATAAATTATCTTTTTAAGTATGCTAGGGTTTCACATAGATAAGCAACTAGTTTTTAAAATTACTTTTCTTCTGAAAGTTAACATGTTTACATGTGAGGCTGACAAGTTCAATTTATATGACCAGTTTTTCAAAGAAAACTCATTTGGCATAATTTTGGGAGTTTGCCGCTCTGTTTTCCAAATAGGTCTCTGGTGACCAAGTCAGATTTAAACAGGCACCAAAAAAAAAAAAAAAAGCATCACATTTTACAAAAAGGGGTGTCTAACTTTGAGGGCAAAATTGTTTTGTATTACTGATTCCTTGACAGCAATATCAAAGTGAGCTCCTTCATTTTGAGCTCACTCATCTGTTCATTCAACACTTCCCAAGTGCCTATACCCACTAGGTGAGAAGTGGTGAAAGATGAATCATGTTCCTGACAGTGACCAAAACTCTCCTAGTCTCAGCTGGCTTTGCTCTGCCATTGATCCAGTTCATTATTCCATTCAGAGGACTTCCACGTGCCCGATGGCATTTGAACCTCCTACTCAGAATCTGGAGGAACAGAGAAGATGGGGGTCTCACTCTTGGCTGAGAGCTGAGATACCTGAAACCCAGGTAAAATAATTTGACCCTGATCATTCCCTGTTCATCAGGTTCTGCTAACAACGGTGACTTTGAAACCAAAAGTGATGTGAGAAGTTTTTAAAATGACATGAGTTATTATTCGTATGTTAAGTGGAATATGTTATTTTCAATACTTCTTAGAGACTTTTTCTGGTGTTAACTAGGGAGGGACTCCTCTCAGGAAAATGTTTCAAGGCCATTATTAACTTTCTGATACCCTGGAGATAATAGTATGTATTTATTATAATTTAGCAACGAATTTATCTGTAGGATATTTTTCTTGCCACCTCAACTTTGGGGACATGGACAAAACCTAGAGGGAAACAAAAATTCTTGGAGCAGCCAAACAGATGTTACAAGTTCTATAATTGAGTTTTAACAAGAGAATTTTGCAAATTCAAGAAATAGCTAAACATTTAGGCAGAGAATAATTTAATTTAGAAAAATGGCTAAACTAATGTAGAATGATATTGGATAAATGAGTTATTAGTGTGAGTTGTTTAGCACACAAAAAAGTTGCACTTGGAATTGAAAAATCTTTGGAAAAAAGACAGTGATTAATACAGGTTCAAGAGGTTTTTGCTTTTGTTTTTTAAGTAATATTGCTAAGTAAAAAGATATTTGAAGTTAAGCCTTGAGAATTGCCCCAAACCTTTGAAGCTGTGATTTTGGCTTGCGGCTACGTGATTCGAGCCTTTTACCTTCATTACATTACCATCACTGGACCCCATCATTAAGCACATTATTTAGCTGTATAGGTCAAATTCATTTCAAAAAAATGCCACTAAAATGCAAAAAGATTCCCAAATGTCACTAATTTTACATGGCATTGCATACAATAAAATTTCAGAACTATAAAATAACTTTGTTAAACCTGAGAGTTTATTGTATAAGAGAATTTGGTCTGTGCCCAAGTGAGCCAAAGTGTAATATTGTTATCCACCTGGGTTGAGCCTAACTTCTCATGAGCTCTGGCACTGAGGAAGGGGGTCTTAAGCTAATTAGTCAGTTCTTGCCAGAGGCCAGGGATTAAATCATGTTTCCTGGAAACTGTATAATTCTATAGATCTGTTTTCAAAGTCCTATACCTCTCAACAGTGTCACCCATCTGTGAAGTAACATGGTACTTTCCCCCAGTATTTGACTGCTTGCATGTAAAAGGAAAGAAACTTACGTTTGGACTGATCTAGGATTTGGTGGTGCAGGAAAAGGACAAGGCAAAAGGAGTTAACAGGTGAAGTGGAAGCTGAAAAGACACACCAGGATGGATGGCTAGGCTGCTTGGAAAAGGTAGCCAGAAGGAGGCTCTTGGAATGGAGGGAAAGGGGAGCAGCTAGAACTGGAAGAAAGACAGAGGGAGATGGAAGAATGTGTTCAGAAGGAAGGGTGTACAGAACTAAAATTTCAGAAATGGAACAGTCCTGAAATTCAGGATATGGTCATGGAAGTAGATTAAGGCATTAAACCTAAGTCATGGGTTTCGAGCAGACCGACAGCTTGGGATCGGATAACAGCCATGTCAGTTGCTTCATGTTTCATATTGATTTAAGAAGACTGGGATCCCAATACTAAAGTCTTCAGTAGATGAAGGGAGTATTCTAGCAGCTGGTAGGTGTCAACCCTGAGGAGGGACAAGTTCAGTATCTTAGGCTTGGTAGATGAGTATTGTAGGAGATCAGAAGGGTTGAGGGGGCTTCCTAGGTGGCGCTAGTGGTAAAGAACCCACCTGCCAATGCAGGAGACATAAGAGAGGCCAGTTAGATCCCTGAGTCAGGAAGATCCATTCCCTGGAGGAGGACATGGCAACCCACTCCAATATTCTTGCCTGGAGAATCCCATGGGCAGAGGAGCCTGGTGAACTATAGTCCATGAAGTTACAAGAGTCAGACGTGATTAAGTGATTTAGCACACTTGCACAGGTGTGAGAATCACAGAGGCTGTTAATGGTGAACTCACCACGAGTGGCTAGAGAGCAAATAGTCTTGCGTTAGAAAAGTGAGGAACGGTTTGAAAGGAGTGAACTTGGAAAGGGCAGCTTTTGCTTAGCAGGGAGCACACATTCAATCTTCAGTTTCCTGAATCCTTAAGACTCTTGGGATCTGTTTTCCACATTTAGACTTCCACTGTCATCCATGACGCAGTGGCTGATGCTTCAACCGGTAAAGGAAGAGACGGTGGTGGCTTGGTTTCAACAACTTCTGTGAAAATCAGCAGCCTGAATCTGCAAGCCTCCTCCTTCCCAATTGATGGGCCCCAGCTGTGATTTCTCCAGTAATTACATACTGGGTAATGAGGTTTGCTTTTATCTGTACCAAATTTCAGTTTTAAGCTTTATTAATGGGCTTTCATTTTGGCACTTGTGGGAAAAGGGCAGTGAAGAGGGCTATTAAATTTTCTCTTGGTTTTTATATCTCTACCTTCCTTCCAAATAGAATAATAAAAATGGGCTTCCTTTTATCTCCTGTAACATGCTCTTCATCTACATTAACCCAGAGCCCCTCCACCATGTCGGATGTGCCACTGATTACTTCTTGAACTTCTCTGAGCCTATTTTTTTCATTTGTAAATTCATGATAACATTATCCACCTCAGAAGGTTGTCCTGAGGTATAAGTGAGGTAAAATTTGCAAAGCAGTAGGAATGGTGTTTGGCAATAACAAGCCTAATGAAAAGAGTTTGTTAAATTAAAATACTATGTGGGAGTGGGGTACTTTTGAGGGCTAATTTTTTTCACAGTAAAACGTGCTGGGAACTGACCTCAGAAAATAGAAGCATAAAACTACTGACTAGTGTTGTCCTCTTTGAAAGATCCAATTCTTCTTTTCCTTGGAGCTCCCCACTGTGGTTGTGCAGACCAGTATATCTCCAGAAGAATCTTGTGAATAGATCCATCCTTCATATCAGCTTCATAATTTCCTTTGCCTCAGTCACCATGACCACTATCTCTACTGTCTCACACGTTCCTGCCAAAGATTACGGATTTCAATCAAAGCCTTGCTAGTGGATTAGGAAGCTGCCTTCTGCTTGGTACACTACACCAAAGCCTCACAAGACTAGTGGTTGGGCCATTAAAGGACCTGCATTGAAGTTAATTGTCAACCCACTTCCTAACCAAACCTCTAACTCAATTAGCACTTATTTGACTGTCTAAATCTTTGGCTTGAAGCACCCTGCCAGTTTGGGTGAGAGCTATTGGTATGAAAGACACCCTTCTCCTGGGAACTCAGCCCAGACAAACCAATTCATTTCACACTTATTTTTCCAACTCACTACAACTGGGGAAGGAAATCTTCATTACACTTCATCTATTGGGATTGTAGCCAGGAAGCCAATAGATCCCATCAGCCCATCTCTTCAGTTACTGGGTCTTTTCATGCGTATAATGGCTTTTGAGTAACACCTTTGCTTTGAATAACCATTTCACAGAGAGGCTTCCCAGGCTTGCTGGAGTTCCTTTGGGGAGAACAACATTTTTGAAGATGGTATTTGTGTCCCTTTTAATGCCATTTTATAACTTCAGTGTTAAAGATTGTTAAGCAAACAAGTACAGCCTACAGTTTTGTACTAACATTTTATGACTGGTGAATTCAGTGACCTTCTACTTAGGCTTTGATCTTAATTATTTTAAATATCATAGGGTCTGATTCACAAGGCAGTAACGGCAGGTCATTATTTCTGGAATGATTAGTCTAGGTTAGAAATTAGCTTTGAGGCCCCCGGCACTACGCTCTAATACTTTCTGAAATGGAACACCTGTGTAATGGCTGCACAGATTATTTTGTTAAATCAGTCTCTAATTTAATGAGCTCTGACTTCACATTTGTGTTGTGATCTTTCAGAGTTAAATATGTATACATAGTTTTGAATTTGCCATGTTGTACAATTATCTGCACGCTCAGTATTGCTACTAATTTGTGCAAGAAATCTTTGCATAGATAAGCATCTGTAAATTAAAAATCAGCATTGACTTTAAACAAAACAGAATATAAATCCATAGTGATCTATCTATGCATCAACCTGCTTGCCAAAATGTAAAGAGCAGGAACAGAATGTCATCATGATTTATCCTCAGAAACTTTAGATGGAGTTGCCAGTGAACACGAGATTTTTAGTATCTATACCAGAGGTTCAAGATTATATGTGGCCAATTGCCATTTAGTAAGTTACTCTTATTTTGTGGTCTCTGGACCATCACATCACCTGGGAACTGAGAAATGTAGAAAATCAGGTCCTGTCCTAGGTCTACTCAATTAGAATCTATGTTTTAATAAGGTCCTCAGATGGTCTGCAGATACAGTCAAGTTTGAGACACACTAATTAGCTCATTCTCCTTAAACTGATATTAAATTCAGCCTTCATTGTTGATAGTTTGGGGCAAAATTCCTAGAGAGATTAAATTAAACAATACTAACAAAAGCCAAAACCATATGGATCTCCATCTCCGGCAACATCAAAAAATTTTGAATCTAACCACATCTCCGCAGGGTCATCTTAACATCTCTGTCCAAGTCCCCATCAGATCTTGCCTAGATTATTGCAAAAACCTCATAAGTACTCTTCCTGTTTGTGCCTTATTTCTGCTTCTCCCTCCAACTTTACCACTTGGTCACAATTAATTCTCTGCCATGCAGAGTAACTCTTTTAAAACTTGAGTTAGATATATCCCTCTCTGCCTGATAACTTCCACTGGATCTCCATGCCACTCAGAATATTGCTACTGTTACTGCTCAAACACTTGAACCTTAGAATCATGTGAATTGTTCCTGGAGTGGGTAGATATCAGGCATCAACTGCTCTCCACTTCCCAAGTCATATTTTGAGACAGAGTTACTTTGCACTTCCTCAAATCTTTGAAACCATTAAGTTTGTATCACTGAGTTTCCTTCGCTGAACAAGGGAAGGGATTGCTACTGGCTGCCTAGTTCTTGCTCAAAATTCTAGGAAATTAGGCTGGTGGGATAGGAAGGTGAACTGCAGAAAAAGAATGTGTTGGCTGTGTGGAGCCTTGGATTCAGCAGTTGTTCAAAAAGCTACCTGGGGAAGCCTGTGTGATGCTGAAAAAATTGCTCTTCTTGCCCTTCCCTTTTGCTGTATAATTTTTGTTTCTTCTTATTTTCCTTCTTTCCTTTTTTAATATACATTTTTTAAATTGAAGTGTAGCTGACTTACAATGCTGTGCTAATCTCTGCTGTACAGTAAAGAGACAGTTCAGTTTAGTTCAGTTCAGTCGCTCAGTCGTGTCCGACTCTTTGTGACCCCATGAATCGCAGCACACCAGGCCTCCCTGTCCATCACCAACTCCCAGAGTTTACTAAAACTCATGTCCATCGAGTCGGTGATGCCATCCAGCAATCTCATCCTCTGTTGTCCCCTTTTCCTCCTGCCCCTAATCCCTCCCAGCATCAGGGTCTTTCCCAATGAGTCAACTCTTCACATGAGGTAGCCAAAGTACTGAAGTTTCAGCTTCAGCATCAGTCCTTCCAATGAACACCCAGGACTGATCTCCTTTAGGATGGACTAGTTGGATCTCCTTGCAGTCCAAGGGACTCTCAAGAGTCTTCTCCAACACCACAGTTGAGACAAGTTTTATACATATATAGACATTCTACATTTTCCTTCTTTCTCTCCCTCCCACATTTCTGCCTACTTGCCTTTTCATCCTTCCCTGCTCTCCTTTTGCTCTCCTTCATGTCTTCTTCAGGTTCCTTTGAGAACTGAAGCATTTTATGAATTGCTTTTTGTTGTTGTTCAGTCGCTTAGTGTGTTTGACTCTTTGGGACACAGTGTACTACAGTACTCCAGGCCTCCCTGTCCTTCACCATCTCCTGGAGCTTATTCAAACTCATGCCCATTGAGTCGGTGATGCCATCCAACCACCTCATCCTCTGTAGTCCTCTTCTCCTTTTGCCTTCAACCTTTCAGGGCCCATTTCAGTATCAGTTCAGTCGCTCAGTCTGTCTGACTCTGTGACTTCATGGACTGCAAAATGCCAGGTTTTCTTTTCCATTACCAACTCCCAGAGCCTGTTCAAACTCATGTCCATCAAGTCGGTGATGCCATCCAACCATCTCATACTCTGCTGTCCCCTTCTCCTATCTTCAATTTTTCCCAGCATCAGGGTCTTTTCAAATAAGTCAGTTCTTCGCATCAGGTGGCCAAAGTATTGGAGTTTCAGCTTCAGCATCAGTCCTTCCAATGAATATTCAGAACTGATTTCCTTTAGGATTGACTGGTTTGATCTCCTTGCAGTCCATGGGACTCTCAAGAGTCTTCTCCAACACCATACTTCAAAAGCCTCAATTCTTCAGTGCTCAGCTCTCTTTATGGTCCAACTCTTACAACAACACACAACTACTGAAAAACACATAACTTTGACCAGTGTCTGCAATTCAGCCTTTTGTGGATAGAGACTGGTCAGGACCAGGAACCTGTCTGAGCTGTTGTTCAGAACAGCACCCTCCATCTGAAGTGGATCACCAGCTAGTGGGAAAAGCAGCTAGGACTCTGTTCCCCCAAGGGGGCTAATTTTTATTGCATAATATTCTTCAGAGTATTTCTTAGGCTATAGAAAGCAAAACAAAAAGACATGTGGTCCATAACACTAGCTACTAGCTAGCTACTTCCCAAGGTGTTTGGCTTATCTTTTTTTTTTTCCTTAATTTTCTTCTGATGACAACATAAGCTCTCAATCACTCACTTATTTGTTCTTGAAAATTGCATGGACCCACCTTAATTATAGATCCACAAAAACTGGAGAGAGGCTATCCCTTGAGTAAATGGGTCCTTCTGCCTGTTTTCAGAGGTGGTGGAGGGGAGGAAGCAGGCTAAAGGCAGGTGAGATGTGAAGAGGATTGCCTGGTGATTCTAGGCAGAAAGAGGCACAGGGAAGGGCCCTGAGAACAACAGGTTAATGCAGAAGCAGCCCTAAGAGCAATTTGGCATAATTTGGTATCCTAGAGAAGAAAATTAAAAATGAGGAAAAAATGTTCATGTGTGTGTTTATTTTCTTTACTGTTGCATCTTCAGAAATTAGGGCAATGTTGGACAGGTAGTAAATATTGAAAAATATTTACTGGAAAAAAGGAACAGACAACAAATCCTATAGCATCTCCAGTACTCTGTTTTCAATCATGCAACTGTCTGCCAAAGTCTCTCTTGTGTCTTTCTTTCAAATTATTAGTGAGGAGAGAAGAGCATGAGCCCTCTTCATCAGAAATTCTTATGACTATCAGGGAAGAATAAATTATTTTGCCCACCCTCTAATTGATTAATTGCATCTTCCAAATGCAGTGAGTTAAAAACTATACATTCTAAGACATAAAAATCAAGCAACATATTCCCCATCCCTGGCCTCTCCCATAAAACTGCTTTTATTTTCTTCTCAAAGTAAAGTAGGTTATAATCAGCTGCTATTAGTTTGGGATCCTTAGCCTCTGTCAGAGAGGCTTCTTCTTGTTTCAAATGTCCAAAGACTAGAGATATGCCCCACCCCTCAGCCCCTTAAATAAGAAAAACAGAAGTTAATTCACCAGAGAGATCTGTGGACATGGCCAGGTTACAGCTTCCCAGGGGCAGAGGAAACTGGACTTTCTCTTTAATAAGCAGATAGTTGACCTTAGTGACATTCATTTACCACTTTTCCTTTCTCATTTGAGGCCCTGGGAGCTGGGTTTCCTCTCTTGTCTAACAGATATATTATGAAATTCCAAGCACACAATTTCAGGACAGGGAGCAAGGTATTAAAATGAAGCAAAGCATTCTTTCACATGTACTGTTCATAGATCATCTTCTTAAATGAAATGGCCCTGGCCTTGTGGTTGGTATTCCAGGAATAAGAGCATCCACTTATCAAGTTCATTTTATCCCAGGTCCAGGAAGATTCTAATGTGTAGAGATTAGTTTTGTGTCCCACATTCTGTCAGAAGACCTTGGATCTTAGCCACAGCATGTTCTGTGGCATTTCTTAGAGGGACCTCACAAGATGGAGCCCCCTTGCCCACAATGTAAATGCATCAATTCACCTTTTAACTGACTTTCCTCATTCCTTAGTTCATTTTTGTGGAATCATTCCCTCTCCCTATGGGATCACCTCTCAAATAAATACCAGCACCCAAGTCCTTATCTCAGACTGCACTTTTGGAAGAACCCAAACTAAGACAGCTTCCTAGATAGCACTAGTGGTAGAGAACCTGACTGCCAATGCAGGAGACATGTAGAGAAGCAGGTTTGATCCTTGCGTCAGGAAGATCTCCTGGAGGTGGGCATGGCAACCCACTCCAGTATTCTTGCCTAGGAAATCCCATGGACAAAAGATCCTGGAGGGCTATAGTCCATGTGGTTGTAAAGAGTCAGACACAACTTAGCTACTAAGCAACAACAAGACAGGGTATGAAGAAAGGATTTATGTAATACTCCTAGGTTTATTTTAATACTCCTAGGTTTATTTTCTTATTTTAATGATAATTTGACTTACTGTTCATATTGGCCTGAAGGAGCAATGGGAAAACAGTTGTCAGAATGGAGAACAGAGATGGCTATGCAGAAAGGGTCAGCAGACAGGAGTTAGAAGTTTGCAAAAGACATAGCCAGTCTGCAATAATTCACCAGGAGTCTGCAGAGATAATTATTCCAGCAGCTCTCTCCTCCTTTTTTTCCAATCTCCTACTCAGGCAATCCATTCTCAAAGCCATCTGTGCCCTTGAGACGCTTCCAGTCTGGTTCTAGTAGGGTCTGAACACTCATCTGAGGCTCAAAAGATTCACTGTGTTAGCATTAGAGCACATTTTCACAAAATGAAGAACCATCTGAGGCCATAAAGAACTAGGCTGCAATAAAGTTAGGTGGCAATATGAAATACTAATAGCGCTTGGGCTATTTGGAGTGATTGGGGGAAGTGGAATCAAATGCACACTGATCTGTTTGCTGGGAAAGCTGTGCTTTAACTAATGAAACTACCACAATGGAAGCTGGAAGAGTGGAAATTTACGAGGCGAGTATGCCAGGGAACATTCTGAAGGAAATCCAAGGGAAAGGTGTCTAGACAATATTAAGGAGTGGCCGGACAACGCCGTCAGTTGGTGACACAAATAACTATCTGTAAAGTTAGCGGCTTAAAATGGTTGCCATAGATACTTCTGGAATGGAACAATGGGGTTTCTAGCAATGCTTTCTTTCCAACGTATTAAAATATTTGAAGGAAATCTTCTTGATTTCATTTGGTAATTCTTGACTACTGACCTGTGGAAAACCCCAGGTTTTGGAATATGGGACCGGGGGCAGTATTCTACCCTGACCTAGATTTTAACCTCATTTTACTTTTCAATCTTTGGTCAACAAGTTTCAGAGAAATTATGAAATCCAAGACAGATTTTGATTTTCATCATTGCTTTCCAAAAGTGAGAATTTGGGGGCAGGGCGAGGTGGGAGAAGGTTGCTTTAACCTAGAGGGGTGGGATGGGGCGAGAATTCCAAGAGGGAGGGGACATATGTATATCGAAGGCTTATTCATGTTGATATATGGCAGAAACTAACACAACATTGTAAAAGAATTATTCTCCAGTTAAAATAAATATATATTTTTTTAAATTTAAAGATTTTCAGAGAAATGAACTAGTGCCAGTGTTCATTAATGTGAAGGTTATTGGGCTCCTGGCAGCTGAAACTTCTATTTGAGTATCAGTCAGTGTTGCTTATAAAACATGGTGTCCAAAAACCATAATGATTCATGCCCAGTGATCACAATGCACAGTCCCTCCATCCTGAGACCACAACTTTAGTGTAACATTTTTCTGGGGGTTGCTCAGAATGTGGTTTGGGTTCATCTTTATAACAAAGAAGGAAGGGAGAGGATGAAGATATGCCGAACAAAAGAGCAAGAGATTTTATCACAATGCTTTTGGTTTAAACTAAGAGAGAAGACCCAATCCAAACTGACTTTAACAATTTAAGGTGGTTTCCTGGGGCTCAGATGGTAAAGTGTCTGCCTACAATGCAGGAGACCAGGGTTCGATCTGTGGGTCAGGAAGATCCCCTGGAGAAGGAAATGGCAACCCACTCCAGTACTCTTGCCTGGAAAATCCCATGGATGGAGAATCCTGGCAGGCTGCAGTCCATAGGGTCACAGGGTTGGACATACTTGAGCAACTACACTTACATTGGTTTTTGCATTTGGAAAGTTTATAAGCCTTAAGCCTGGTTTGTTCAGTGTTCAAGCTCTTGTCAGTGATTCCCTGATTTCAGTCTTCTTATGTATATTGCTTTTGTAATTGTTGTACCACAGAAGCTATCATGCACTACATTCATATCCTGCGTCATGACTCAGAACATAAGAGGCAGTGTCCCAGAATTCTTAGAGAATTCCCATAAGTCACTATGATTTGATTGATAACCCCACCTTCCAGATCAATCTTGTGGTAAGAGCAATAGGGTATATCTTCTTCACTCTCAGTATATGCCTCTGGGAACCACATTTACATGTAGTTTGAAAAGTGACATGAAGTGGATGGTAAAGAGGTTACCATGGCACCCTTGTGAAGAGTGAATGTGTAAGAGAAAGAAGAAAGAGAGGTCCAGAGCAGAGCTTGACAGTAATAAAGTTAATTTTATTCTGCAGCAGATTTAGGCAGTGCCAAATCTATTTGAATCAGAGGCAGTATCAGTGAAATAAGTTAAAGTGATTATATCAAGCAATAAGAAAAATGTTGGTCCCATTGCTTATAAATTATAAGGTTTTGGTGAGTACTTTCATTTTTCTGAGTCTCATTTTTTTCAACTTTAAGATTTGGGTAATAATTACTATTGTGCAGGGTTGTATTGATAATTAACTAAGACAGTGTTTCTGAAGTCCTTACTATGGTATCTTCTGCAAAATAGGTGCAAAATATATGATAGAATTAATGGCCAAAATATTTTTTGCTACTATATTTAGTTCATTGTATGCACTCCAAAGGTGAGAGTTGGGCTTCCCTGCTGGCTCAGATGGTAAAGCATCTGCCTGCAATGCAGGAGATCTGAGTTCAGTCTCTGGGTTCGGAAGATCCCCTTGGGGAGAGCATGGCAACCCACACCAGTATTCTTGCCTGGAGAATCCCCATGAACAGAGGAGCCTGGTGGGCTACAGCCCATGAGGTCACAAAGAGTCGGACACAACCGAGTGAGTAAGCACAGCACAAGATGAAAGTTGCTATATTTTAGAGTTGTTCTGATAATTTTAAAAGATAGTGCCTTTAAAGGATTTGGATAAGTAGGGAGAAAATTAATATTAGAATCAATAATACTAAATTTTATTCAGTATTATATAACATGTAATTAGTATTAATTTTATATTTTGTATAATTCCAAGGTGCTAATTGGAAAGACAGCACTCCCTTGAATAATGGTAGCTTATAAGATTTGTCTCATTATTATATGGCTCCATATGATAGTCACTGTGAAAGGCCAGTAAATAAACTGTGCTGTAGTGATGGTTATGATTCACTAATATGTAGTAGTTATTACTAAAAGGTTAACTCTTAATATGTATTCATTTGTTTACAATGATGTAATTTTGAGAAGACAAGGTACCGATGGCCATGACTGGATTCAGAGGTTGAGGTCAACTGATGACCAAGCCTTCCTGGGTTTTACTTTCAATTACATGCTCAATGTCTTATCTTCAGCAATCTTGTCCTCATAAGCCACTTTTATAAACTCAGGAGTCTTTCTTCATAGACAGTAGATCAGATGAAAACTGTACATCTTGGCAGTATTTAGTGTATGTACTTATGTTTTGAATTGTCTTGCCTTGCAACACTCAAAATGTATTTCTCACATTACACTCTTCCATATTCATTACTATTTGTTGATTATTCATCACTGGTACTTTTACTGTTTAATTCCTCTGGCAATCTTGTTTTTAGTTTCAACTGTGGTCTTCCTTCAGAATTTTTTTATCCTAATCAGAGGTTAATTTCAGTCTTATGATCCATGAAATTTTCCCTCTCATCTTTCTGAAGCATGTCTTTCACTAATTCTCTGGGTTCTTTTCCAACTTTCAACCATTTTAATACATTCTAAAATAGTAAAAATTTTCTTAAGCCTCAAAAAGCACATATAATTATTTGATCAAGGAAATGAAGGATTAGAAACTCACAAGATTCTTAACATATTTTATATGCTATATCAAATTTCAAATGAGAGACACAGGTTTGCTATTAGACAACATTAGAAATTCTAACTTTCTTTTGAAAATTGAGTAGATCCATATTTAGGAATGCATACAATTCTTATTAAATGTAGTTTGGGAAATAGGGTTGTAATTATTAATCTGCATCCTTTGTTTTCAGAGGGGTGTTGATTAATTTACAAATAATGAGAAGTTTTGTCTCTCTGATTTTTGCATAAACTCCATAAAAGGTGAGCTTGTGGAAATCTTATGTTGGTTTTTCCATTTGCCAGTAAAGTGAGTAGAAAGACTGCTGAAAGGTCACGAGGTTTTTGCTGTGTGACTGTGGGCAAGTTCTTTGCCTCTCTGAATCTCAGTCACTGCATTTGTAAAATGAGAGGGTAGAAGTAGATTATCTTTAATTTTTAGAAGTCAATTGATTTCTTGGGTCTTTGTTGCTGTGCACAGGCCTTCTCTAGTTGCAGAGAGCAGGGTCTACTCTTTGTCGTGGTGCACGGGCTTTTCATTGTGGTGGCTTCTCTTGTTGAGGCGCACAGGCTGTTAGAGGGCAAGGGCTTCGGTAGTTGTGGCACGTGGCTCAGATGTTGCAGCTTTTGGGCTCTGGAGTGTAGGCTCAGTAATTGTGGCTTAGTTGCTCTGTCTCATGTGGGATCTTCCTGGATGAGAGACTGAACCCATGTTCCCTGCACTGGCAGGTGGATTCTTAGCCACTGGATTACCAGGGAAGCCCAATTACCCTTAAAATATTCTCCTGTTTCCAATTGTAACCTCACAGGGTGCATCAAGAAAGTAGAAGTTACTCATTGCTACCAGACTAACACAGGAAAGGCGCTTAACCTGGGGCCAACTGTGTCTCTTCCCTGCACAGTGCCTGGGGAGGGGGGGCAGTTCATGTGGTGAGTTGGCAGTTGTGGACATGACAGCACCATTCAGGTGAGCCTGTATGAAATTAGAAAACTGGGGCATCTCCATGTGAATGATAGCTCCCGGACATCCCTGTGAGCCAATAACAAAAAGGGCACGAATCCCTCTTCCTCAGACAGCTGTCATTCTCAGCCCAAGATTCACCACTTTAGCTCTTTAATTGAAATTTCACAAATGCTTTTATATATGTAGAACTTACCTTTAAGGAAAATCTGAACAAACTGTTTGGCCAGTCAGTATATTTTATACATAAATAATGGAGTTCCTACTCAATTTCTCAATTTTTATTCTTCCCAGAACATTTCTGAGGATTTTCCTACCTGTTTTTCCCTGTCCCAGTCATGACATTTCCTTTATAATGTTTGCATTGATTTTATACTTATGTGTGTTCACTCATTTTTCAGTTTTCCACATTAGGAAAGAATTTCCGTAAAGACAGAAACTTAGCTGACTTGTTATTTTTATATACCCAGGGCCTGGCACTTAAAGAAACGTAATATTTGTTGAATAAATAAACAAAATAAAGTTTATTGTGTGCAGTGTTCCAGGAAAACACTGTGTTAAGGACTGTCTAATATTGTCCCATAATTTTGAGCTAAATTATGTTATTATCTGGAGAAGGGAATGGCAAATCACTTCAGCATTCTTGCCTTGAGAACCCCATGAACAGTATGAAAAGGCAAGAATATATGACACTGAAAGATGAACTCCCCATGTTGTTAGGTGCCCAATATGCTACTGGAGAAGAGTGGAGAAATAGCTCCAGGAAGAATGAAGAGGCAGAGCCAAAGCAGAAACCACACCCAGTGTGGAAGTTTCTGGTGGTGAAAGTAAAGTTTGATGCTGTAAAGAACAATATTGCTTAAGAACCTGGAATGTTAGGTCCATGAATCAAGGTAAATTGAAAGTGGCCAAACAGGAGATGGCAAGAGTGAACATAAACATTTTAGGAATCAGGGAACTTAAATGAACAGGAATGGGACAATTTAATTCAGAAAACTATTACATATACTACTATGACTGCAGCCTTGAAATTAAAAGATGCTTGCTCCTTGCAAGAAAACCTATGATGAACCTAGACAGCATATTAAAAAGCAGAGACATTACTTTGCAACAAAGGTCCATCTGGTCAAAGCTATGGTTTTTCCCATAGTCATGTGCAGACGTGAGAGCTGGACCATAAAGAAGGTTGAGGGCCAAAGGATTGATGCTTTTGAACTGTGGTATTGGAGAAGACTTTTGAGAGTCTCTTGGACAGCAAGGAGATCAAATCAGTCAATCCTAAAGGAAATCCATCCTAAGTATTCATTGGAAGGACTGTTGTAGAAGCTGAGGTTCCAATACTTTGGCCACCTGATGTGAAGAGCCGACTTCCTAGAAAAAACACTGATACTGGGAAAGATTGAAGGTAGGAGGAGAAAGGGACAACAGAGGATGAGCTGGTTGGATGGTATCACCGACTCAATAGATGTGAGTTTGAGCAAACTCCAGGAGATGGTGAGGGTCAGGGAAACCTGGTGAGCTGAAATTCATGGGGGCTTTGCAGTCCAGAGTCAGACACAACTGAGCAACTGAACATCTACAAATGTTATTATCTCCTTTTTGACAAATGAAAGAACTCATGGTCCAGAATAAATGCAAGTAGATTATAAACTCTCCTATATAAAATTATTAACTTGACTATTTAAAATAAGTATACAACAATAAAAAAAAAACAGCCAAGTGAGTAATATATTTTATCTCTAAAAGACAGACAAACACAAAATGAAACCAGTGGAAAAACTGAGATGAAAAGGCATCCACTGGAGAATACAAGGAGAAAATAAACAAACCCATCATCGTATAGGGATATGTTTACACACTACCCAGAAACTGACAAATCAAGCCCACGAAAGATTATTATGGATACAAAATTTTCAACAACTGACATGCTTGATATTAACCTTATCTTCCAACCTGCCCAAGATGTCCATGTTCTAAATCCCTGGATTCTATGCATATGTTACTTTATATGGCAAAAGGGATTTTGCAGACAGAATTAAGGTCAGGGACCTGAAAATAGGGAGATTTATTTAGATTATTTGGATGGGCCAGTCTCATTACAGGAGCCCTTAAAAGCAGAGAATTTTCTCTGGCTGGAGGAAGAAGAGATGAGGCAGAAGGAACAGTCAGAGAGATGTGAAACATGAGAAGGATATGACACCTTCTTTCAGATAGAGAGGATGACGTGATGAATAGAGGGGATCTGAGGGGGCTGAAAGAGGGTCCTGGTCAACAGCCAGCCAGGAAGTGAGGTCTTCAGCTTAACAGTCTCAAGGAACTGAAAATTGCCAGTGACCTGAATGAGTTTGGAAGTGAATTCTCCCTAAGAGCACCAGTAAGAGCCTGGGATGGTTGACACCTTGCTTTGGGGCTTATGAAACCCAGAGCACAGGGTTGATCCAGTCCACCTGTACACTCACCCTATAGCACAACCCATTTGTGTTGGTTTAAATTTGTGGTAATTTGTTAAAGCAGCCATCGGAAACTAACTGAACGCTCAAGTCCTTTGTCATGCATTGTGAATGTGTTCCTCCAATCCTTGATTTGGCTTTTCATTTTCTTAATGGTGTCTTTGATGAGCAGCAGTTTTGAATTCAGATGAAGTCCAATTTATTTTTATTTAATTCATCCTTGTGTGTGCACGTGTGTGTGTGTGTGTTCAGTCGTGTCTGACTCTTTGTGACCCCATGGACTATAGTCTGCCAGGTTCCTCTGTTCATGGAACTTTCCAGGCAAGCATACTAGAGTGGGTTACCATTTCCATCTCCAGGGGATCTTCCTGACCCAGGGATCAAACCTGTGTCTCCTGCCTATCCTAGATTGGCAGCAGATTCTTTACCACTGGACCACCTGGGAAGCCACATTTCATCCTTGTGCTCTTTATTTTGTTCTTGGGAACTTATCTCTTACATTAGACTCCTTCTTCCAAGGGATTTTAGCTTTTTTCATAATTGTTAAGATTTTTTTTCATAATTCTTCATTCATCCTGCAGCCCCCAGTATTTCTCAAGAACAACTAAAATGTATCAGTTCATTGGCTAACTAGGGATCTTAAATATCACACCCACATTTATGGGCTAAGGATTCCCTATACACAGAATCATTCATCCTTAACTTAGTACATTGATTTTAATCCATTTTCCCCATACTGTTACCTTCCGGTATAATTTTATTATGGAATGTTTTAATTCTTTGAAGGTAAAGTATCTTCAATACAGATTTTCATTAGCTCCCCTTTAGTGAAACTTGTAACATGTCAAGTACTCTCTTAGGAACATAATGTATCTAATTTTCACAATAACCCTTAAAGTTACATATTATTGACACCGCTTTTAAAAATAATATTGTAGCTTAGTATTTAAAGGAAAACACAAACATACTGAAAATCTACTGCTTTGGTTTTTGCCACTTTTCAGCTCTAATTCCCATTAGGGTATTAACCTATATCTATACATTTATTTTGAGAGTAGAACCTTACCAGTTTTTACACTTTAGACAATATATTTCTGATAAAAAATTTCTTTTGGATTCTAAGGTCTTTCTGTTTAAATATTTAAGCACAAAGTTATTATAGAAAGTTAATGAGGAGTAGTGCTCTTGCCTGGAAAATTCCATGGACAGAGGAGCCTGGTAGGCTGCAGTCCATGGGGTCGCTAAGAGTAGAACACGACTGAGTGACTTCCCTTTCCCTTTTCACTTTCATGCATTGGAGAAGGAAATGGCAACCCACTTCAGTGTCCTTGCCTGGAGAATCCCAGGGACGAGGGAGCCTGGTGGGCTGCTGTCTATGGGGTCGCACAGAGTCGGAGATGACTGAAGTGACTTAGCAACAGCAGCAGCAGAAGGATAGTAATATAGTTTAAATGTGTCTCTACTTTAGGTAAAGAAATAATAAGTACAGAGTGGAGGAATCAGTTCCACCTTGGTGAAAATAATATCATAAATGTAGGCAGATGGACACTGTATGTCCTCCAGATGTGATATGTATAAAAAGACATATATTGTTGGTGAGATTCCAGCAGAGGCAATGTAAACTGAGTCTAAACGTGAGAGGAAAGGGAAGACATTTCTCCAAGGAAGACATACAGATGGCTAAAAAACACATGAAAAGATGCTCAACATCACTCATTATCAGAGAAATGCAAATCAAAACCACAATGAGGTACCATTACACACCAGTCAGGATGGCTGCTATCCAAAAGTCTACAAGCAATAAATGCTGGAGAGGGTGTGGAGAAAAGGGAACCGTCTTACACTGTTGGTGGGAATGCAAACTAGTACAGCCGCTATGGAAGACAGTGTGGAGATTTCTTAAAAAACTGGAAATAGAACTGCCATATGACCCAGCAATCCCACTTCTGAGCATACACACTGAGGAAACCAGATCTGAAAGAGACACGTGCACCCCAATGTTCATCGCAGCACTGTTTATAATAGCCAGGACATGGAAGCAACCTAGATGGCCATCAGCAGATGAATGGATAAGGAAGCTGTGGTATATATACACCATGGAATATTACTCAGCCATTAAAAAGAATTCATTTGCATCAGTTCTAATGAGATGGATGAAACTGGAGCCCATTATACAGAGTGAAGTAAGCCAGAAAGATAAAGACCATTACAGTATACTAACACATATATATGAAATTTAGAAAGATGGTAACGATAACCCTATATGCAAAACAGAAAGAGACTCAGATGTATAGAACAGACTTTTGGACTCTGTGGGAGAAGGCGAGGGTGGGATGTTTCAAAAGGAACAGCATCGAAACATGTATATTATCTAGGGTGAAACAGATCACCAGCCCAGGTTGGATGCATGAGACAAGTGCTCGGACCTGGTGCACTGGGAAGACCCAGAGGGATGGGGTGGAGAGGGAGGTGGGAGGGGGGACCGGGATGGGGAATACATGTAAATCCATGGCTGATTCATGTCAGTGTATGGCAAAAACCACTGCAATGTTGTAAAGTAATTAGCCTCCAACTAATAAAAGTAAATGAAAAAAAAATTCTTTTTTTAAATAAATAAAAAAGGAACAGTAAATTTTTTTTAACAAAAAGGGCCATATTCTTTAAAAATAATTCAGTCCTGAAAGATAAAGAAAGACTGAAGAACTGTTTTAAATTAAAGCTGACTGAAGGGGCTTTCGGTCAGCCAGTTCTCATATGAAAGAACCAAACTTACACACCTCTTTCCAACTATACAGTCAGTGATACCATTTTGATAAGTTAAAATTGTCACAGAAATGACAATGGTTCACTAAATCCTGAAGTGGAGAGAAAAATATACTACAAAGGACATGACTGGGTGGGTCAGTTAACAAACCTGGAAAAGAGATGGTAGAAGAGGAAGAGTATGGTGTCAATGTTAAATTTATTGAGGCTGGTAATTGACTGTGGTTATGTCAGAGAATAGTTTATTCTCGGGAAATACACATTGAAGTAGTATTTAGGAGTAAAGGGTCAGCATGTAGCAACTTACACTGATGTAAGAAAGAAAAGAGGAGAATGAGAAGAGCATGTATTGTTGCTGTTTTAGTTGGTAAGTCATGTCTGACTCTTTTGCGACCCCATGGATGCCTGCCAGGCTCCCCTGTTCATGGGATTTCCAAAGCAAGAATGCTGGAGTGGGTTGCCATTTCCTTCTCCTGGAGATCTTCCTGACCCAAGGATCAAACCTGGGTTTTCTGCATTGGCAGGCAAACTCTTAACCATTGAACCACCGGGGAATGTATAAAAACGAGCAACTGATAAAGCAAGTGAGACAAAGTACTAACAATATATAAACTTGATAGAAATTGTATGCGTTTTTTAAAACTCTTCCTGCAACTATTCTATAAACTTAAGCTTATTTTTAAATAACAGTTTAAAAATATCCTATATTTTTTAAAAAGCACCATCATGAGACTAAGTTTAAAAATCAGAAGACCTGTACATGCATTTGGTTTCATAACATATCCTTTTAAAGTAAAGACGTATTCTAAGCTACACATGGAAAAGAAAGGAAATTTTACCTCCTTTGGTAAATTCCTTATTTTGGCAGATTTAGGAACTAACAAGATATGTGCCCTGGCTGTTGTGGTTTTTGTGTATCTATGCCACCTGGATCAAAGATGGCTCAGAATTTCACCTGCATTGGGCAAATAAGGCTACATGAAACTCGATCCCCTGTAATTCATTCTCCTGAAATCTTTATAAAGAAGTTGCAAGGGAAATGCATGGATAATTACTGTTTATGCTCAAGGACCATATTTACCCCTTTCTTTGGGTTTGAAGGAGATGGTAATGAGCTTCTTTTGTGGCCCTGCCATTCAACAGAAGACAGCTCTTTCAAGCTGAAGGTTGATTTAATTCCTTCTCACTGAATAGCATTTCAGCAAGGTTGCCAGGGGAATTTCATTTTTATTTTTTTCAGTAGAAGTATTACATACAAATGTTAAAAACATCAAACTATACAGAAAGGTACAAGATGAAAATCAACAGTTATATCCATTCCTTGTGCCCCAACCCCATAGTCATTATTAACCATTTCTTGTATACATCTGGGGGAAGAGATTATACAGGCACACCCCTATGCATGCTCTGTAAAAGTATACAAATGATTCCTACTCTATGGTACTTTACATTTTTCTGTATAAAATCCCCCCCCCCACCCCAGTAATACATCTAGGTCATCTTTCCTACTATATTGAACTATTTGAAATTGCTGCTTTTGTATTCTGACCTAATATCTCAGGATATAGTTGTAGCTCATCTTTGGGACCAGTGTTACAGTGGTGCTGATGCAATAGATGTTTAGAATTGTAATCTAGACAGTCCCAGTTACTGCACATTCAGTTTGCCTAGTTTTTTTGGCTATTGTATACAAAGCTAAAATGAATAGGTAGATAGATACTTTTGTGAGTTGATTTGTTGGACTAATTTTAGTAGGAGAATGTCTAGGTTAAAGAAAATGCACATCCAGAGGGAATTTTGTTAAATTTTCCTCCAAAAATGTTGTACCCCTTACAGGGGCCTCAGCAGTTCAGGATACTGCCTCAACACTGTTCCAACTCAGGAATTTAAATTTTTGCCAATCTTGTTGGTAAAAGTTTTAACTTTTAATTCACTGTCTTCATTGACTTTTAAAAAAGTTAGTGATTTTGAGCACCTTCTTATAGCTTTATTTTGCTGTTTGTATTTCTTTTTTTTACAAAAGTTACCTTTATGTATCTTTTAAAAGTAATCATTTGACTCATTCCTATCCATTTTTGCCTGAACTCAATTCAAGAAGCTAGAGATTTGTCACATGTTTTGCAACTTATAGGGCTTCCCAGGTGGCACTAGTGGTACATTTAGGGTCTGCCAATGTAGCAGACATAAGAGATGCAGATTTGATTTCTGGGTTGGGAAGATGCCCTGGAGGAGAGCATAGCAACCCTCTCCAGTATTCTTGCCTGGAAAGTGCTAGGGACAGAGGAGACTGGTGGGCCACAGTCCATAGGGTCATGAAGAGTTGGACATGAGTGAAGTGAGTTAGCATCATGCACATTGCAACATTTAATGAGACTGAGTAGTGTGAATAAACTATAAACATAGTGACAGTAATTTTGAAACTGTCACAATTACCATACAGGATGTTTTTTCTTCTTGCCGTTTGATTTTAATTTTTTAATTCAATAAACATTTTATTAATTATATAAGCAATTTTTACTTGTTTCAAATTTTTTTCTCTTTTTGGTATTTATATTCTTTGTCAGAATGACTTTAATTGTTCCAAATTTATTAAAAATTCAACCCTATTTTCTTCTAAGATTTCTAAGATTTCCTTGTTCCTTTCCCAGGAATGTTCTGATTATATATGGTTCATCTTAGTGTCAGTCTATTCCACCAGAATTATATTTAGAAAAAAGTACAACTATTGCTGATAATTCTAATTACAACAACACAGCTGTGTAATGGTGTACATTAATTAATCATCCCTGAAAGCTCCTGGGATTCTACGCCTTCTCCTTCCTGATTCATGCTCCTAAATCAGCTTTCCAATCACTATTTCAGTGTTTTGGAAGGTGAGTCTCTAGAGTAGGAAAGCGGCTTGAAATCCCACCTATAAATGATGAATTTGTATTCTGATGCGAACTAATGGTTCCTGAAAGCCAGCCTTCTTTTTGGCACTCCAGACTTGCTGAGATGAGATCTAGCTCACTCTGGAAACTGGAGGTAAGAGCAACTTGGAATTACAGGTTAAGGAAAGAGTTAGAGCCTGTTACTAATTTGGTTTCCCATCTGAAAGATGGCTCAAGTACTTGTTTCATATAAGCCAAAAAAAAAAAAAAGTTTCCAAGTAACAAGACCTGCCATGGGGCAAGCAGAAGGTAAGGTGACAGAGCCGGGGGTGGATGTTGTTTCTGTGCATTTTGTTTGCTTGCTGAAATTTTCCCCAGGAGCTCATCGGATGTAGGCAGCCCAGCTTTCATTTAAGGAAAGGTCCGTGGGCGATTGTGGGCTTCACTCCACATGCCTCTGCACTACATCTGTAACTCGCAAAGACAACCTCGTGGTGTGTTAATTCAGTCTTGGGTTTCTTTTCCATATAAAATACTGCCAGCTTGGGCTTAAATGTGTGCCAGATGCACTATGGTATGGTTTTGTGATGTGATATGGTTAGGAAGTCTGGGTTAAGTATGGATGCAAGCTGGCTTCTGCTCCTGGGGTGGTTTCTGTTGCTGATGACTATGGCACAAGGTTTGGATCAGGAGAGCTTACTGGGGATGTTGGCCAGAAGTGCCTGGCAGGAAACGGTCATCGAGAAGGCTTGTCACAAGTATCCCAGGGTAATCTGATGTGCATGCCTAGGGTGCTATTTCCTTTCCAATTAAAGGATGTTGTCATTGTTTATGGGCTCAGAAACTAGAACATATTTAACTTTTGATTAAGAATTGAAAACAAAATGAGAGAGAGCAAGAGATAACCACTGTGGGGAAAAATTAATAACTGGGAAGTTTAAGGAAAGAAAGATGATTTAAACTGAAATGGGCTCTTTTGAAGATATACAACAATTTTCCCAGTTTTAATATAAATTCTACAAGAAACATATTCCAAACTGTGTGGTGCATATTATCATCATTAACCTTTCTTCTTTTTCTTCCATTACTTGCAATTAAATGAAAAAATGGTTACAATTTGGTGCCTTGCTTCTGACTAATTTTGACCAAATCTGATGTCTCTTATGCATAACTGTGGCAAAGATATAGTATCACAGTGATTTTAAAATTTTGTACACTTTAGAGAACCAAACAATGTTATGAACCGACGAAATTCTAACATTTTAAAATCTTGATAATCCAGGTTCTGTTGGTCACTGGGCAGACTTGAATATTTTATTTCTGAAACCTCTTTGCTTCCTCTACAAGTATTCAGAGTTAATTAGCACCAGAAATATTCAGGAGTGCTGATAATTATAGGTGGAAGAAAAGCATAGAGGAAGGCAGTGATGTATCTTGTACATTATTTCCCTGATAAGATACTTACAAAAATGCAGAACAATGAAAAGGAATTTTACATTGAATTGAAATGAGGTACTGAAGTCGTTTGTTTACAGGATTGGTAGACAGCATCTGCCATTTCCTGTAATAGGCTCATAAACTCCTGCTAACAGCTTACTTTCTCCCACACCATAGGGATACAAAAAGATTTATGACTTTCGCTGCCTAGGGTCATATTTGGCAAAGGGAGTATGTACTTGCAAACTTGGGATAGAGGGAAAGAAGATAACCCATTCCCTTCATTTCTCTTTCCACTTTTTCAGATATTTGTCCTTGGGCAGAGGTATCTGCCATGACAGAAATGTTCTAAATCTGCCCTAATACTATTGCCAGTGGCTATGTGTGACTACTGAGTCCTTGAAATTAATGTGATCAACAAACTGCATTTTAAAAAACAGAGCCATTACTTTGCTAACAAAGGTCCAGCTAGTCAAAACTATGGGTTTTCCAGTAATCATGTATGGATGTGAGAGTTGGACCATAAAGAAAGCTGAGCACTGGAGCATTGATGCTTTTGAACTGTGGTGTTGGAGAAGAGTCTTAAGAGTCCCTTGGACTGCAAGGAGATCCAACCAGTCAATCCTAAAGGAAATCAACCCTGAATATTCATTGGAAGGACTGATGTTGAAGCTGAAACTCTAATACTTTGGCCACCTGATGCGAGGAACTGACTCATTTGAAAAGACCCTGGTGCTGGGAAAGATTGAAAGCAGGAGGAGAAGGGGACTACAAAGGATGAGATGGTTGGATGGCATCACTGACTTGATGGACACGAGTTTGAGCAAGCTCCAGGAGTTGTTGATGGATAGGGAGGCCTGGCGTGCTGCAGTCCTTTGTGTCACAAAGAGTTGGGCACAACTGAGTGACAGAACTGAACTGAAAAAACTGCATTTTAAGTTTTATAAACTGTTAACTTATATTTAAATAGGTCCATGTGGCTATTGGCTGCTGCTTTGGCTAGTGCAGCCCAAGGCTAGAGATGAAATACTTTTCCCAGTGAGGACTATCTTGGGAACACACCACTAACCAGAGCTTCTTAAATAACATCACAGGTGAAAAACGAGTCAATGTTTACATTTTCCAGAATTTAACTTAGGTAAGACTTCATAGGACCCTAGTGACTTTAGGAAAAAGTCCTTGATTATAGACAGAAAGAAGCTCTAATATCGCTTTCTAAAATGTTCAAACAAAAATGCACAATTTAAGTAAATCTATCACTTAGTTTCCTCTTTGAAACTCATTTAAGTTATCCTGATATGACCTTATATCAGGTCAGATGTTAATTTGGAAGCCTCTTATATTTCTTCCAAATTATCTCAGTAGAAAGCATATATGAAGATTTATGGTGGAGACATCTTTCTTATGTTTTGTTGCTTTTCCTGATCTACTTTTAAATCACAGAGAGATGAGGGAAGTGCATGCAGTTGTTCTTAGAAAAGTTATAGTTGACTTTGCCCCTCAGTTCTGTGAAGACTAAGTTTTTGTTTGTGTGTGATGACTAAAAGTAAGCCTCTATTTCTAAAAGGAGAGATTTTTAACATGTAAACTATTAATTGTTGTTATTTAGTCACAAAGTCATGTCCAGCTCTTTGCGACCCCATGGACTGCAGCATGCCAGGCTTCCCTTGTTCTTCACTATCTCCTGGAGTTTGCTCACACTCATGTCCATTGAGTCTGTGATGCCATCCAACCATCCCATCCTCTATCACCCGCTTCTCCTCCTGCCCTCAGTCTTTCCTAGCACCACCAAGGAGACACTTCCCAGGTGGTGCAGTGATAAAGAATCTGTCCGCCAATGCAGGATACACAAGAGACATGGGTTCTATCATTGTGTTGGGAAGATCCCCTGGAGTAGGAAATGACAGCTTACTCCAGTATTCTTGCTGGGAGACCCCTTGGACAGAGGAGCTTGACAGGCTATTGTCCTTGGAGTTGCAAAGAGTTGACACAACTGAACACACACAAGGAGCATGATCATGATTTTCCTATAAGGGACATAATAAGATAAAAGGTGATACCAAGGCAGAGAGGTGAAGAGCTATCAACTGTCTGTGAGCAAGCTGACATGCGATAAGTTTGACTTCCTGGAAACTGATTTTACTTATGAACCTACTTTTTCATATGTCCATGCTCTTCTTTGGTGGAAAATCATTGTTCATATCCTATTTCCAAGGTATGTATGAATGTCATATCAAAGAACACTGGACTTTGTATGTACTTCTTAGCTGAATGACAAATTTCTTCATTCTTTAGTTCTTCAGGCATGTGTTTAATCATCTGATATCAATCTACCTATCTATCTTTAAAATTTACTAAGCAACTTTAATGCTACCTTCTTAAATATTCTTTTAGGAATAATAATGCAGCAGGAATACATGAAAAATATCATTGGTCACATAATTTTAAGTGTTAGATCTGGTTGGGGTTTGGGTGAAAGCAGTTTATTTGGGATGTGCAGGAATCAGGGGGAGGGAAGTGGGGAATCGACAAGGGAAAGAAAGTGAAGACTAGGTAAGACGATGAGCAGGTACCTACAGCAGGCAACTGGAGCTCCTTCCTGCTGGACCATCTGGGAAACTGTAGAATATGCCCCCAAATTGTCCCATTGGACGAATGAGGATGCCAATGTATTAACTGGCCAACTCTTGCTCATCAATGCTGAGCTCTTCTTCCCAGTCTGTTAATTTTCAAGCACCACAGTTATGGGCAACTAATGAGCAGAGTGGTTTTCCATGGCTTTGGAAAATGCCTGCAAGCAAAGAGATGTGAATACTGCAGTTAGAAATAAGAAGGTGCACAATGAAGTGATAAAACTGAAGAATATGTGGACCAACAACATCATTTGCTACATGGGAAGAAAGCAGTCCAAAAAATGCAAAGAGTCTTGTCAAGTTTGCTGTTTTTGGTGACTGGCCATACTTGAGATCAGTGCTGCCATTCACTCCTGGTGAATGGGTTAACCACTTCATATTCTTGGTGATCTTGGGTTAACCACTTCTTGAGTTAACCACTTCGTATTCCTAGACTGCTAGAGAAGGAAGTGATAACCCACTCCGGTATTCTTGCCTGGAAAATTCCATGGAGAGAGGAACCTGGTGGGCCCCAGTCCATGGAATCACAAAGAGTTGAGCACAGCTGAGCCACTGAGCACATTCCTGTGTCTCAGATTCTTCTGTAAGATTTCAGTGATTGATCTTAAAAGCTATAATTATGTTTCTTTTAATGCTAATACTGTTTGATTATTGTTATTGTCCTCTGGGACCTTGGTATTTAAACTGGTCTACAGACCAGCAGCAGCAGCATTACTTGGGGACTTGTTAGAAAGACCCCAGTCTAGTACTGAGTCAGAATCATCATTTTAACAAGATCTCAAGATTTGCAGGAACTTTGAGGAGCAGTGGACTAAGGTATTGTTTCCCATGCTCCTTTCCTTCAGAGTAGGCTGGGGGTGGAAATTCTCAGATGGACCAGCTATACTGATGGAGCCAAGCAGGTGATCTACCACTCACAGCCTTCATCCCAACAGCCCCAGAGTGAACAGACTGTCTTGTCACCCAGCTGCCTCATCCATCTGGAGGCAAGAAAATGTGTTCTCTTTAAAGACTTTGTTCAGCTTGATGATTCCATATTTCTAAGAGCAGCCAATGAAGGGAGCACCTGTATGTGCAGAAGACATGGCAACTTGGGACGAACCCTCTTCATTGGAGAGACTTGACTTTCTCCCCAACTTGTTGGCAAAAACTGCAGAGTTTGAAAATGCTAACTGGCAGGATGCAAAAGTTATTCTACATTATGAATTTGATAAGAATCACTTCTATATGTCTATGAGTAGACATAAAATTTAATTCAGCTGCTGGGATTAGTAAAACTATGGGTAAACATTTTCAACTAGCAGCTATATGCATTTATTTCACTCCCTAAGATATTGTTCATCCTTTCAATAAAATCTTATTGAACAACAACCCCACATAAGCATAGTCCAAAGATTTTTGAAGCAATAGGGTAAATATGCAATTATCTGATAAGAGAGACAAATGGAAAATGTGGTGACTATAATATAAAGTGATGAGCATCACTAGAGAGATATGGCCATTATGCTTTGGAAAATGATTATACCTGGAACTCTCAATAAAAATCTTAGGAAGTTAAAGTTTTCTAGATAGTGTATGACTTAACAGGAAAAAATTCTACCATATTCTAGGTAGTACCTGATGCTCTGAAGCAAGATTTGGTAACTATGGCAAACTATGGTGATATTGAGCCCATACATACTTTGTTTCATAAGTAAAATTTAACTGAAACACAGATATGTTCATTTGTTAATGTGCTATCTGTGTCTAAGGTAATTAGACTGTGACTAAGATCATATGGCCTAAAAAGCCTAAAAGAATTGCTATTTGATTCTTTACAGAAAAAATTTGCCAATCCTTGGTCTATAAATGTAACCATACTAGAAGGTTACCATAACAAATACTTGTTAAAGACCAACTCCCCAGGAAGAGCCCAAGAAGGAGGAATCTTTGACTACAGTTGACTGTTTTGAAGAAACTGGTCTTGATTGCCTGCCTCTTTCTCAGCATGATCAAGATTTGTGCTCATCATTACCACAGAACTGATATCACAAGACCTTCTTGTGTCTATCCAGAAGCAGTGCAGGTACTCATTCATGTATCAGGGAAAGCACTCCACAGGACACCAGTCCTCTTCTCACTTAGAAACTTGGTAGTGTCAGGCCTGAATCTTTCTTTGGTGACTTTATGCAGCTTCAGGAAGACTCAGGCAGGCTACTTGCCTTTGGAATAGGGGCCTCTCATTTGGAATAGAGGGCTTCTCTCGTAACTCAGTTGGTAAAGAATCTGCCTACAATGCTGGAGACCTGGGTTCAATCCCTGGGATGGGAAGATCCCCTGGGGAAGGAAATGGCAGCCCACTCCAGTATTCCTGCCTGGAGAATCCCATGGACAGAGGAGCCTGGCAGGCTACAATCCATGGGGTCCCAAGAGTCAGACACGACTTAGCAATTAAACCATCATCACCACACTCTAGGGGTGGTACAGTGGAGAGATGAACTACGATGTGAAAATGCCTCCTCTTCTAAACAACAGCATTTCCCCAACACCAGCAGCACCATTACTTTGTGCCCATTTACCAGGCAAACGCTTGAAATTTAATTTCAGCCCCTTTACTAAGTGAAAAGCCTCCTTCAGCCTTTTCTCTGGAGACCAAAATAACAGAAATGCTTTTGTTTGTTTTCAGGGAGTACTAATTAGCAGCTCTCTCAAATATATGAAGTATTTTCCTCATTCTATATTTCATTTCTTGACAGCTTGACCTCTTCCCCTCCAAACAGTTTCTGCCACCATTTCTGCTGCCTCATTTTCTTTGCTTTAGCAAAATCCAGAGGTTACACCCATTAGACTTCTAAAGACAGTAAGCGTTGGCCCTCAAGTTCTAGAAATTGTACTGTATTTTTGACTTTTTTGACTTTTGACCCTATTCAATGGAATTGTAGTCTGGCACAGCCTCTCAAACCATAGAACTAGCTTTCTAGTTGGGAAAGACTGCACTTCGCAGAGGCAAAACCTTACACTATCCTTAACTCCACTCATTGCTGGATTTGAGCTTCTCAGAAGCCAGAGATGGATGTGACCATCAGGAATGCTTAGAAATTAAAAGTCTGGACATCAATGTGAACCACAGAAAGAATGGAGAGACACATAAGAGGCTCCAACTTATGGTTGTGAGTCCATAAATGATCAAATCAGATATTTTATTTTCCCTCCTTCTTAGTTTTTTACTCTACCATAATAATAGCCTGGGTGTGTTTCCTCACACATATTATGCTGTTCATCTCTTACTTGCCTTCATCAGGTTGTTTCAATCCATCCATCCATTAAGCTAGTAACCCCGTGTGCCATATACCCTAAAGATAGCCTTACCATAGGTACTGTGCTAATCACCGTACCGGTATTGACACATTTCTTTTGGAGAACTATCATATGAGATGCATAGTCTAAGTATCTGCATTTTTCAGGTAAGGAAACCAAGACTCAGAGGTTAAGAAACCTGCCCAGAGACATACAGCTGGTGGGTGCAGCACCCACAGGTTTCAGGTCTCATTACTAATTATGCCCCTCAGCTTCCTCCCCATAGGCTCTAAAAATATAAAGTCTTCTGCATTGCAGACAGATTCTTTACCAGCTGAGTTACAAGGGAAGCCCAATAATATTGGAATGGGTAGCCTATCCAGTTCTCCAGCGAATCTTCCCAACCCAGGAATCGAACCGGAATCTCCTGCATTGCAGGCACATTCTTTACCAACTGAGCTATGAGGAAGCCCAAAAATATAAAGAAGTTTTGTATATTCTCCTCATTCTAATAGAAGTCACAGTGGATGAGAAGGATGACCATACATGGGATCAAAAATGTTAAGTGAAAGTGAAAGTCGCTCAGTAGTGTTTGACTCTCTTAACAAACCCATCACAAGCAAGGAAATCGAAACTGTAATCAGAAATCTTCCAGCAAACAAAAGCCCAGGACCAGATGGCTTCACAGCTGAATTCTACCAAAAATTTAGAGAAGAGCTAACACGTATCTTACACAAACTCTTCCAGAAAATTGCAGAAGGTAAACTTCCAAACTCATTCTATGAGGCCACCATCACCCTAATTCCAAAACTAGACAAAGATGCCACAAAAAAAGAAAACTACAGGCCAATATCACTGATGAACATAGATGCAAAAATCCTTAACAAAATTCTAGCAAACAGAATCCAACAATATATTAAAAAAATCATACATCATGACCAAGTGGGCTTTATCCCAGGAATGCAAGGATTCTTTAATATCTGCAAATCAATCAATGTAATACACCACATTAACAAATTGAAAGATAAAAACCATATGATTATCTCAATAGATGCAGAAAAAGCCTTTGACAAAATTCAGTAGTGTTTGACTCTTTAAAATCACGTGGACTATACAGTCCATGGAATTATCCAGACCAGAATACTGGAGTGGGTAGCCTTCCCACACTGCAGGCGGATTCTTCACCAACTGAGCCACAAGGAATGTATGACAAGAAAGACATATACAGAAATGAGAGGAGGAAAGCTGGGAAGTAGGTGACACAAGAGGAGGTGAAAACAGAGAACTCAGGTGAGAGACACCCTGGAGAAAGGAATGTCTCTATTGAGTTTCTCAGGATGGTTAAGAATTGATCAAAGGGAGGTGGGGTGGAAGGAAGGCATTTAAGACAGAGGAAACCTCAAGCACATAGAACAGAGATAACACCTGGTAAGGAATGAGGTCAATACTGCCAGAAGGTAGAGTGCATTGTGGAGTGAGGTGGGAAGCAGAACCTCAAGATCAGTGGGGGTGATTTCAGGGAGATGTGGTGGGTCTTGCAAAGACGCTTTCATGGGGAGCCATGAAAGGCTTTAAGCAAAGAAGCTGATTTGAATTTCAGATAAATGACATTAAAATCTGGGGGAATGATGAGTTTGAGGAAGGGAGCTGCTGTGGTCAGTGCAGATGTGAAGTGATAAAAGCAGAGTGAGCAGTGAGGAAGCTGAGGTTACAGTGACAGGAAGGTGGGGGGAAGCTGTAAAATTTTCATCAAAGTCAGCAGGACGTGGAGACTGACTGGATGTGAGGTGCAGTGGGAGGAAATGGGGTGATAAAAATGGGATTCTGTGTTCTGACTTGAGTGACTGGGCAGGTACTGGTGCCAATGCCTGATCTGTGAACTTTGGTGGGTAAACCAGATTGAGGCTTGAAGTGCTCTTGGAAATATCCAGGAGACTATGAGATATGTAAGTCCAGGTTAGAGAAAATGGCCTTGCAGGAAAGAGAGATTTAAGAATAAACAACATTCTGGTAATCACCCATGTGTGGGCAGTAATGGACTAGGATAATCAACTTATAAATGAAGCCAAAGAAAAAGGAGCCTGTGCAGGACATAGAGAAGGAACAGGGTTGGGGGGAAGGAGGATGAACAAGAGTATTGTGTCATGGAAAGGAAAAAGGTAGTTTTTAGAAGGTGTATGTAGTAAGCACAGAAGAGAGTAGAGACTAAGGCTGTCCTGTATCTACCCACTGTTAACTGTTCCTCTCTCTCTTAACTAACTCCTCATCATGCTGAACCACTGCATATTCTCCTGTGCATTTATAAAACTCAATTTAGAGGCATTGTCCCTTAGAGGTAGGCAAGCTTTCCACCTATCTAAGTTATAGGATGGCCTTCTCCATTTGAACTCATCATTTCACACATAGACCTGTATATTTACTTTCCTTCCGATGCTGAAGATCACTGTGGTAGACTGATTTGCCTTGAGGATTCTACTTTTTCACTTCCTTTGGCAGTGCGCTGTCACACTTGGACTTAACTCTGTCTTCAAGCATTTTATTCATGCCAATGAAATAGTAGTAAATGATGTAAGCAGAGTCTTGAAAAGTGCTTGTGCATTTTTACTTTCTCTTTTAGATTCCTGATACTACAAGTTGATAAGTCTAGGCTAACCTGCTGGAGGAAAAGAGATTGCTTGGAGCAGAACCAAGTTGTCCTAACTAAAGCCTTTCTATACCATCCAGACCCTCGCTGGCCCAATAGCTGACTTCACAAGTGCTGTTCTGGGGTGGTTTGTTACACAGCAGTACCTGATATGATTAAAAATTATGTCCTATATAATTTTTTATCTAGCATATTACCCAAGTGCTTAACATATAGTGAGTGGTCTATAAATATATGTTGAACTGAAAAGCATGGAAGAAATGGAAGGAAAATTCCAATCTATCGCAAAGCCCTTTTTTCTCCTTTTTTCCTACCAAACATCATGACTGCCCTAACTTTCTCACTCCCTTTTACCTCTGAGATCTCAGGAGCTAAGACTGTAGGGACAGCTGTGGGAATTCCAGCAGGCACACTGTGGTTTGAAATCCACAGACAAGGGAGCATGGCTTCCTTCCTTGGCCTGCTGCCCCACGCACGGCGAGCAGAGCAGCCAAGCCAAAGTGGCAGCCGCAGTGTAGGAGCCCAGGTCTGCTGCCATAAATTACCCAGAGGCAGGAAGGAGCAGTGAGAGTCAGCGGTTTCAACTACCTAGTAGTTCATTTTTGTTCTTGTTTTTCAGTTAGCAATCTGTAAAATTTATTGCAAAATTAAGCTCCCTGCTCCAGAGTCAATAATATTCCTGGTGCCCGGTGGTGTAATAACTCACAAAAAGGGCAGGAGTTGGAGGGAGTGAAACTGATTTAAGAAGTCGACTTCCAAGACCTACTTTCTGCTGCCTACTCCCTGCTGCTAAAGGCCAGGTAAGTAGAGGGCTAAGATTACAGCCTCAGAACATCCTTGGAGGGCTAGAATTTCTATTGGGTTTGAAATTTAAAACAAAACTGTTTCTTTTGCATGATGGATTCCTTTTATCCTTCCCACCTCTGTTTCCATTTTAGCATAAAAATAGAAAATTAAATTTCATATTTTGTTTCTGGCATCACAAGGAAAAAGTACTGTACAAAGCTCGGCCCTCTGCAAACTTCCTGTGGTGCTTTCTAATAACCTAACATCAGTCTGTCTGAACTGGAGGGGCTGTTGGCGATTGCTCTTACTGCAGTGACTTCATTTACAGGGGCAAATACCAAGTCTCAGGGTAATTAATGGTTGTTCAGGTCCTGCCCAGCTGAACAACCTGGGATTAGAACTAAGATCTGATTCTCAGGTCATACACCAGCTGCTTCACTCAACATTCTGCTACTGAATGGACTTCAGTTGATCACTTCAGCATTTCTTTAAAAATTGTCTCTTTGTGTGTGTGTGAAAAGATCACCACAAGAAGTCTAGTTATTATTATTGTTATTATAGTAAGTTATTGTTAAGTCCTATTATTTCTTATCGAGTATAAATTCTCTGTCTGATTATGTAAAAGGACCATACAGTCACATTTTCATTACAGCTGCATTGTACCAGATGTTATCATTAATTTGCACTTAATTATCTTTACAAAATAACTCTCTAAAAGACAATGATCAAAAGGCTATATCTGGTTATTCCACATGGTCTCTTCCTTGAAATGCCTACAAAATCATTTTTGCAATTTATGGGGTAAATTTAATATTTCTCAAGGGACATTTAGCAATTGCGAATTAAGCTCTGTAAGTTAAGTGTCTATGTATTTCTTGATCAGTACCCCATTTGCTCTTTTAGAAACTTTAGATGGAATTTGTTTCCTCAGCTTCTTGGTTCTTCTTTATTGGTTGTTGAAGCTTTAGCCACTGCTTGGTGTTGGCTATAAGGCTTAGATTAGAAGGAATTGCTTTGATGTTTTTCAGTCAAGAAAGAATTTTACACCTGTCTGAGTATCCCTTGACTGCAGGTAAAGAATGTACCTCTCTGGAGAGATACCAATTAAAGTTAATTGTATATGACCTGATTGATCCATGGAGCTCTTAGAGTTTCTAATTGAATTTGCTATTGTCTTCATAAAATGAAGATTTCGTTTAGTTGCAAATTGTGAATTGGAGGGCCTGGCTGCATTCTCTGTCTGAGCACAATGATACTGTCAATAGAATGACCTAAAGGAGGTTGTACAAATCTACCCTTGTCACAGAAGTCCTGCTCTATCCCCCTTGTAAATCAAGGGTGGTTCAGGGGAGCTGTTTCCTGGCTTCTAGGAGGCAATGCTGGTTTCACCACTCAGGAGCTGATGTTTTCCCCAGTTCTTACATGGCAGGTAGGGATGAAAGGGGTCTATGAAACTTTTGTAACTTGACCTGGAACTGGGCAAGACTAGCCTGACTTTAAACTTCACCAAGACCTTGAAACTCAGCCAGAGATGATTAAAACCCCAGAGTATGTGAGTCTTTTCAAGTACACTAATTGTGTTACGTTGTGGATGAAAACCATGAAAAATGGGTGTGTTGAAAGTCTCCAGCTTGGAATGCATTTTACTTCTAAGATGATTAAACATCTGTTTCATTCTGAGATGTGAGTAAAAACTCAAGTAAATGAACAGTTGGAAAACAAATTAAATAGGGATAGTCAAGTGGTCAATAAAATGGATATACATTCTGGTGACATTTATTCTGATCTGGTTAAACTCAAATGCCTATAGTGGGTATCATCTTTTCATTTCTAGGTACAAGAATGTTAAAAAAAAATAACTATTTCACTCTGCTGTACACCTGAAACTAATGCAACTTTGTACTTCAATTTTAAAAACTGTTTTTTTTTTTTTTTTAATGGATTTGATACTGCATTTTCAAGTGATTTCAAAATAGGAATTGAGGCAAATACACGTTGTTAAACTTACTTTCTTTCTGTGTATGTATGTATTGAACATTCTATGATCTCCATAGAAAGCACAATTAAAGGTAAGGCTATCATTCCCTTCATGAAATAGTGTTTGTACTCGATTGCATACCTTACCTCGTACATACCAACACCATTCATTTGCCCACCTACCAAGCACGCTAGACATTAAATTCTAGTCAGTCTTTCAGAATCCATGCTACACAATAAAAAGCAAAAAGAGAAAATAGAAGTGTTTCCTCAACTGGACATTTTCCCCTCAATTTGTTTAACAGCAGATTATCTGCAGGTGCACCTTGAGCAGATGAACAGTCCACAGATAATATTGTGGTGAGGGTATGGACTTTGAAACTCAACCGCCCAATGTCAGATTCCTGCTCTGCCACTTATTAGCTATATTACTTAAAGCAAGTTATTTAAACTGCTTGAGCCCTGGTTGGCTCATCTACAAAGTGGGATGACAATTCCACCCATCTCAAGGGATGTGGTTGAGACAAATCAGTCTACATAAAGTCCTTGAGATAGTGCCTGGGTACTTTTACACTTATGTACACAATATATACATTTATCTTACAATATCCTAAGTGTCTTAGGAATCTATTTTTTGTGAATTCAAGTAGTCATGAAATAAATTGTTTTTTGGTTATACAAGATTTATCTAATTAAAATGCTCCAACTTGAGGTCATTTGGTACCCACGTGCCACCTTCCCGTTGAAATCAAGGATAGTTTGCTTCTAGCTCAGGGCCCTTCTGCTTGTAAAGCACAGATCGTGAAGCCCAAGCCCCGGAGTAACACTTGGGAGATTTTAAAATAGCTTTATTTTCTGCTTTTCCTCAGGCTAATATAAACATTATTATTGTCATCACAAAGGAGAAGAAAGGCTGACATACCTGATGGAACAGTTTTAGTTATGGAGTGAATGGGAGTCAAATGACTTTATCTAACTTGTCTCTCCAGCATCTGCTCAGCTTTCATATAACCCCATAAAATAGCATAGTTTTAGTTTTCTAGAATTCTTCTCATTAGGAAAAGTTTTTAAATATCCTTTTGGGGGTGAAACAGATCACCAGTCCAGGTTGGATGCATGAGACAAGTGCTCGGGGCTGGTGCACTGGGAAGACCCAGAGGGGTTGGGTGGAGAGGGAGGTGGGAGGGGGGATCGGGATGGGGAACACATGTAAATCCATGGCTGATTCATGTCAATGTATGGCAAAAACCACTACAATATTGTAAAGTAATTAGCCTCCAACTAATAAAAATAAATGGAAAATAAAATAAAAATGATAATAAATTAAAAAAATATCCTTTTGGAAACTTGTTTGAAAACTTATGTTACTTGATGTGATGAGGTTTTCCTAGGCGTGGGGATTTTTCCAGAATGAGCCATAAATCAACAAGTCTACAGTTTTCTCTGGTCCCCTTTATGATTCTGATGTGGATGAGCCATTTCTTAACTTGAAGTTTAAATGAGGTAGAAAAAAGAGGACGGGAGGAAAAAAAGTAAAGAAGATAAAACAATAGAATATAAAGGAAAGGAAGAAAAGAAAAGAGCAAGTAAAGGAAAGGAAGGAGAGAAGATAAAACAAAAGAAAGGAAAAACTAAGCCCTCAGATTTAAAGACACCCAACTACCCCAGCTCTACTCTCTCTCTTAAAACAGGTGAACTTTGGTTAAGATTCCTCTCTGTCAGGCAGTTCAGTTCAGTTCAGTCGCTCAGTCATGTCCAACTCTTTGTGACCCCCATGGACTCCAGTACACCAGCCTTCCCTTCCATCATCAGTTCCCGGAGCTTGCTCAAGCTCATGTCCATCAAGTCTGTGATGCCATCCAACCATCTCATCCTCTGTAGTCCCCTTCTCTGCCTGCCTTGAATCTTTCCCAACAGCAGGGTCTTTTCAAATAAGTCAGTTCTTCACATCAGGTGGACAAAGTATTGGAGTTTCAGCTTCAACATCAGTCCTTCCAATGAATATTCGGAAATGATTTGCATTAGGATTGACTGGTTGGATCTCCTTGCCATCCAGGGGACTCTCAAGAGTCTTCTCCAACACTACAGTTCAAAAGCATCAATTCTCTGGTGCTCAGCTTTCTTTATGGTCCAACTCTCACATTCATACATGACTACTGGAAAAACCATAGCTTTGACTAGACAGACCTTTGTTGGCAAAGTAATTTTCTGCTGTTAAATATGATGTTAGGTTGGTCGTAACTTTTCTTCCAAGGAGTAAGCATCTTTTAATGTCTTAGCTGTAGTCACCATCTGCAGTGATTTTGGAGCCCAAGAAAATAAATCCTGTCACTGTTTCCATTGTTTTCCCCATTTATTTGCCATGAAATGATGGGACCAGATGCCATATCTTCATTTTTTGAATATTGAGTTTTAAGCCAACTTTTTCACTCTCCTCTTTCACTTTCATCAAGAGGCTCTTTATTTCCTCTTTGCTTTCTGCCATAAGGGTGGTATCATCTGTATATCTGAGGTTATTGATATTTCTCTTGGCAATCTTGATTCCAGCTTGTGCTTCATCCAGCCTGGCATTTTTCATGATGTATTCTGCATATAAGTTAAATAAGCAGGGTAACAATATACAGCTTTGACTTATTCCTTTCCCAATTTGAAACCAGTCTGTTGTTCCATGTCCAGTTCTAACTGTTGCTCTTGAGCTGCATACAGATTTCTCAGGAGGCAAGTAAGGTGGTCTGGTATTCCTGTGTCAGGCAACAGGGTGAATAAATACACAGGTTTCCATGACATGGGACTTTTAATTTTTTAATAACGGGAAATGGATAAATGATCTCCTAGCCTTTTTTTTTTTTTTTAAACATGTGAACCTCTAAATTTTGACCTAAAAACATTGCTTTTTTCTTTCTGGATCATGGCTCCATTTGTGGCCCCTGTAATCTGAAAATTTTTCCTCTGTAAATTCAGAATTATTGTTTCTATCTTATTTCAATAACCTTTAGTAATTTCATCAATCTATTGAAATACTTGAAATATATGACAAAATATTAATAATTCAGAATAAGAACCTCTTATTCTTTGTTTTCTTTTCTTCCTACAGTTTAAAGCTAGAAACTTCTCATCAAGAAGCCATCAAAGCGTCACTAGGTATGAGATAGCCAGTTATTAGTAATGACGGTTCAGGAAGAGACCATTTACAGACACAAGATCAGAGAAGAATAGTGGGAGAATAAAGTATTTTATGAGTTTATAGTGTCTTCCCCCCAAAGAGATGTCCTCTCCAAAATGTCTGTCTTTCCCACCTGACTCTCCCCTGAATCTTGTCTTCCTGAAAGATGTCCTAACCTAAGGATCCAAAATACTGTAGATGTGGAACACATCTGCAGAAAGTCCTCTGGCTTTGTGCCTCAAAACTGGGTGGGCCACTGTGGAGTGACTCTACAATTTATCAATGAGACTAGGGCATTTTTGAAAGTGAAAGGGAGAGTTACCTATAATTATCCAGGACAGCATAAACTGAGATTATCTCACAGGAATTTGGCTGAATTATTAAGCAACTGGACAGTAAATTAAAAAAATATATATGTGTGTGCTGAAAAGAAAGGAGGAAAATCAAAGAACTGTTTTCTTTTTAATGTTTAGAAACCATTCTGCATACTTTGTATCTTTTAACTAATTATAGTAACTGTCTTAGATAGATGTCATTATTCCCATTTTACGTATGAGAAAACTGAGGCTCCAGAAAATATAGTCATTTGCCCAAGGCCAAAATATATTATATGTTGGGGGTAGCATTGACTTTAGAGAGGTTAGAAATTATGAAAATAACTGGCCAAATGAATGAATGAATAAAATGATAGAAAGCCCAACACATCTCATTCATAAGATGAAAGGAATCCTGTGTATATTACCATCAGGGTTTTTAGAATGTTGCCAATTTGAAAAATATTCTTAGCTAATTTACACTTCCTGCACCTATTTTACTTTTGCAGCATCATAAAGATAACAAAGACAAAATGGTTTTCTGAGGAGGTCTTAAAAATAGCTGTGAATAGAAGACAAGCAAAGGCAAAGTAGTAAAGGGAAGACATACCTATTTGATTGCAGAGTTCCAAAGAATAGCAAGGAGAGGTAAGAAAGCCTTCCTCAGCAATCAATACAAAAAAATAGAGAAAAGCAATGGACTGGGAAAGACTAGAGATCTCTTCCAGAAAATTAGAGATAGCAAGGGAACATTTCATGCAAAGTTGGGCACAATAAAGGACAGAAACCATATGGACCTAACAGAAGCAGAAGATATGGCAAGAATACACAGAAGAACAATACAAAAAAGATCTTAATGACCCAGATAATCACGATGGTGTGATCACTCACCTAGAGCCAGACATCCTGGAATGCTAAGTCAAGTGGGTCTTAGGAAGCATCACTACGAACAAATCTAGTGGAAGTGATGGGATTCCAGTTGAGCTATTTCAAATCCTAAAAGATGATGCTGTGAAAGTGCTGCACTCAATATGCCAGCAAATTTGGAAAACTCAGCAGTGGCCACGGGACTGGGAAAAGGTCAGTTTTCATTCTAATTCCAAAGAAAGACAATGCCAAAGAATGCTCTAACTACCGCACAATTGCACTCATCTCACATGCTAGTAAAGTAATGCTCAAAGTTCTCCATGTCAGGCTTCAACAGTATGTGAACCGTGAACTTCCAGATGTTCAAGCTGGTTTTAGAAAAGGCAGAGGAACGAAAGATCAAATTGCCAACATCTGTTAGATCACTGAAAAAGCAAGAAAGTTCCAGAAAAACACCAATTTCTGCTTTATTGACTATGCTAAAGTCTTTGACTGTGTGGATCACAACAAACTGTGGAAAATTCTGAAAGAGATGGGAATACCAGACCACCTGGCCTGCCTCTTGAGAAATCTGTATGCAGGTCAGGAAGCAACAGTTAGAACTGGACATGGAACAACAGACTGGTTCCAAATAAGAAAAGGAATACATCAAGGCTGTGTATTGTCACCCTGCTTATTTAACACATGCAGAGTACACCATGAGAAACGCTGGGCTGGATGAAGTACAAGCTGGAGTCAAGATTGACCAGAGAAATATCAATAACCTCAGATACACAGGTGACACCATGTTTTTGGCAGACAGCGAAAAAGAACTAAAGAGCCTCTTGATGAAAGTGAAAGAGAGTGAAAAACTTGGCTTAAAGCTCAACATTCAGAAAACTAAGACCATGGCATCTGGTCCCATCACTTCATGGCAAATAGATGGGAAAACAGTGACAGATTTTATTTTTTGGGGCTCCAAAATCACTGCAGATGGTGACTGAAGCCATGAAATTAAAAGACACTTACTCCTTGGAAGAAAAGCTCTGACCAACCTAGACAGCATATTTAAAAGCAGAGACATTACTTTGCAGCATGTTCTGTCTACTCAAAGCTGTGGCATTTCCAGTAGTCATGTATGGATGTGAGAGTTGGACTACAAAGAAAGCTAAGCACTGAAGAATTGATGCTTTTGAAATGTGGTGTTGGAGACGACTCTTGAGAGTTCCTTGGAATGCAAGGAGATCCAACCAGTCCATCCTAAAGGAAATCAGTCCTGAATATTCATTGGAAGGACTGATGTTGAAGCTGAAACTCCAATCCTTTGGGTACTTGATGTGAAGAACTGACTCGTTTGAAAAGACCCTGGTGCTGGGAAAGATTAAAGGCAGGAGGAGAAGGGGATGACAGAGGATTAGATGATTGGGTGGCATCAATGGACATGAATGTGAGTAACCTCCGGGAGATCGCGATGTACAGGGAGGCCTGGTATGCTCCAGTCCATGGGGTTGCAGAGTTGATATGACTGAGCAACTGAACTAAAATGAAAGATAACAAGCTCCAGCAAGTAAGAAAGTGCAGGAGCACTGCTGTGGATAACTTCTCCAGAAAAGAAAATGTATGTAGCTTCCCAGTCATACATTTGTCTAGCTGAAAGGAGTTCTAACATTACTATTTTGTAATTTCACTTCTAACAATGTATTTTATGGAAATGGACCTGGGCTTGGACTCTTTGCGTGGACCTGTCATTGGATGCTGGCTGTTCTGGGGAAGGTTTAAGACCCCGTAGCTATAGGCTTTTACAATTACAAGTGCAATCCCCAGGCAGGGGCTCAGGTTACTTTAGCCTTTCTAGTTCTATGATTTCTTATGTTAAAATGGGGATTAGTAATAACCACCTTATTTACTATGCATGGTTATTGGGGGAAATCACTGAAATGACACTGTGTCTCAAAACACAAAACATGAAATATGAGGGAAGTTGTGCTCAGTCCTACAGTCTTGAATGAATTTTGCCTTCTGGTTGGACAGTCAGTGAGGACACTGTCTTTTTTTTTTGAACTTTACTTATTTTTATTTATTTAATTTTTGGCTGCTCTGGGTTTCGTTGCTTTGCACGGGCTTTCTCTAGTTGTGGAGAGCAGGGGCTACTCTTTGCTGCGGGTGTGCTGTGCAGTGGTTTCTCTTGTTGCAGGGCATGGGCCCTAGGTGGGTGGGCTTTAGCAGTTGCAGCTCATGGGCTTAATTGCTCCATGGCATGTGGGATCTTCCCGGATCAGGGATCGAACCTGTGTCCTCTGTGTTGGCAGGTAGATTCCTATCCACTGTACCACCTGGGAAGTCCCAAATGTGATCTTTTTAAAGGAGGTCCTTCAGTAAACACACTTTGGCTTTGGAGAGGTTCATAAATATAGAACATGTTGAACACATTTCTTTTCTTTAGTGTGGGACACTATCTTTAAAAGAATAAATATGATGGTTAATTCCTGTCTTACACTGGGTGTAGCAAATAGATTCTAAAATGGTCTCAAATTATCTCCATTCCATCTTCATGGGATATTTAATTTCTTCTTCTTGAATATAGGCAGAAACTGGGATGATTCGTCACTTATGTGATTGTGTTACTTAAGATCATAACTTTCGCCTTGTTTGCAGACTTTCCCCATTAACTCTCTTCCTTGCTGACCTCATGAAGTCAGCTGCCCTGTTGGAGAAGGCCACATAGCCAGGAACCAAGGACAGACACTGTGTAATAGCCAGCAAGAAACAGAGGCCCTCAGTCTGATAGCCCACAAGGAACAGAAGGTGGTTCTGTCAACAGCCATGTGAGTTTAGAAGCAGTTCCTTCCCCAGCTGAAACTCCGTGAGGTGCAGCCACAGCTGCCGCTGACTGCAGCCTTGCAGAGAACCCAGTTAGGCGCTGGACTTCTGACCATCAGAAACTGAGATATAAATATGTGTTTTTCAAAGTTGTGTTTGTGATAATATAGTTACATAGCAATAGATGACTAGGTAATACTTATACACAAGGTATTAAAATTATATACTTTCAAAGGCATATATTCCTGAACTATTTCTCAGAAATGGGCATTTTATAAACTAAGCCAATTATTTACTCATTCTCAAATTGTGCCCACATCACTGACCAGTACTCGTCAGTACACCAATCAACACAATAGAGTTCACTCCAAGAGTTCCAGGAAAAGCTGCAATGAACTCAAACCTGGGGGTGGATTCCATATTCAGTGCTTATCAATTATGTAACCCTGAGAGAGCCATATAACCTTTCTGGGCTATAGCTCCCTTATATTTACAGTGAGATAATGTTTCCTTTACAGGATTTTGTGAGAATTAAACATGCTGATGGAATTTAACTGAACTGACATGAACTCAATAGGCAATGCAGAGGAACAGCATATCACGAAACTGAGAGAAACTAACTTCAGTAGAGGAGGATATGAAATTTGGGGCCCACTCAACCTTCTGAAAGGTTTAAAGTGATGTCCATGTTAGTGATTTCAGTATGCATATTGTCTGAATAAAATGTGCTTTTATTTATTTAGCAAATATTAAGCACCCATTATATATCAGTCACACTCTGTGATGTTAAAGGTTCACTGAAGTTCAACAGATTTAAATTCAGGGTCAGGTTTTCATTAGCTCTGGTTTCATGAGATTATTTTTTTTTTCAGTCAGGATTATTGAAGAAGGATGGTATACTATTCAGCAATAAAAAGAACAAACCAGTGATAGATGAAACAACTTGGATGAATCACAAATCACTGTGTTGAATGAGAGAAACCACACAAACACAGTGCTTATTGTATGATTCCATCCACATAAAAATCTATAAAGTACAAACAAATTGAGAGTGGTTACCTGGGAATGAGAGCAAATCAAGAGATGAATTGAACTGGGTTTGAAGAAATTCTGGAAAGCAGTAGAAATATTTGGTATTTTGATTTACTGTGGTAATGGCTTCTTAGATGTAGAAATATACCAAAGTTCATCAGATAATACACTTCACAGGCATGCCTTGATTTATTTGTTTTGCTTTATTATAGTTTCACATGTGTGCTGTGCTCAAGTCGTTCAGTTACGTCTGATTCTTTGTGGCCCCATGGACTGTAGCCCAGCAGGTTCCTCTGTCCATGGAATTTTCCAGGCAAGAATACAGGAGCAGGATGCCATTTCCTACTCCAGAGGATCTTCCCCACCCAGGGATCAAACCTGAGACTCTTGCATCTCCTGCATTGGCAGGCAGCCATTTTACCACTGGTGCTGCCTAGGAAACCCATTACATTTCATATTGGGTGCTTGCTTTTTTGTAGTTTATTGTTTATAGGTTTGCAATAACCCTTCATCAAGCAAAACTATTGGCGCTATTCTTCCAACAGCATTTGTTCACTTCAAGTCTGTGTGTCACATTTTGGTAATATGTGTCTTCTTGTCACATTGTGGTAATTCTTAATTCATTTTTGAATGAATTCTTCCATTCAGTTTGATAATTCTTGCAAGATTTCAAACTTTTTCATGATTACTTTATTTGCTATGGTGATCTATGATCAGTGATATTTGGTGTTCCTACTGTAATTATTTTTGGGCACCAGGAGTCACATCCATTTAAGACAGTAAACTTAGTTGATAGATGTTGTATTTGTTCAGACTGTTCCACAAACTGGCTGTTTCCTATCTCTCTTCCTCTCCTCAGGCCTCCTTATCGCCTGAGACACAACAATATTGAAATTAGACCAATTAATAACACTACAGTGACTTTTAAGAGTTCAAGTGAAAGGAAGAGTTGTAAATCTCTCGCTTTAAATCAAAAACTACAAATAATTAAGATTAGTGAGGAAGACAAGTTGACATCAAAGACAGGCTGAAAACTAGGCCTCTTGCACCAGTTAGCCAAGTTGTGAAAACAAAGGAAATGTTCTTGTAGGAAATAAACAGTGCTAATCCAATGAACACATAAATGATAAGAAAGCAAAACAGCCTTACTGCTGATGTGGCAGAACATTTAAGAGATCTCAATATAAAATCAAGGTGGCTAGAATACACAGAAGAAAAATACAAAATAGATCTTCACCACCCAGATAATCATGATGGTGTGATCACTCACCTAGAGCCAGACATCCTGGAATGCCATTAGGAAGCATCACTAAGAACAAAGCTAGTGGAAGTGATGGGATTCCAGTTGAGCTATTTCAAATCCTAAAAGATGATGCTGTGAAGGTGCTGCACTCAATACGCCAGCAAATTTGGAAAACTCAGCAGTGGCCACAGGACTGGGAAAAGGTCAGTTTTCATTCCAATCCCAAAGAAAGGCAATGCCAAAGAATGCTCTAACTACTGCACCATTGCACTCATCTCACACACTAGCAAAGTAATGCTCAAAGTTCTCCAAGTCAGGCTTCAAAAGTATGTGAACTATGAACTTCCAGATGTTGAAGCTGGTTTTAGAAAAGGCAGAGGAACCAGAGATCAAATTGCCAACATCTGTTGGATCATCAAGAAAGCCAGAGAGTTCCAGAAAAACATCTACTTCTGCTTTATTGACTATGCCAAAGCCTTTGACTGTGTGGATCACAACAAACTGGAAAATTCTGAAAGAGATGGGAATACCAGATCACCTGAGCTGCCTCTTGAGAAATCGGTATGCAGGTCAGGAAGCAACAGTTAGAATTGGACATGGAACTACAGACTGGTTCCAAATCGGGAAAGGAATACATCAAGGCTGTGTATTGTCACCCTGCTATTTAACTTCTTTGCAGAGTACATCATGAGAAACGTTGGGCTGGATGAAGCACAAGCTGGAATCAAGATTGATGGGAAAAATATTAATAACCTAGATATGCAGATGACACCATGTTTATGGAAGAAAGTGAAGAAGAACTAAAGAGCCTCTGCAGATGGTAACTGCAGCCAAGAAATTAAAAGACGCTTGCTCCTTGGAAGAAAAATTATGACCAATCTAGACAGCATATTAAAAGGCAGAAACACTGCTTTGCCAACAAAGGTCCATCTAGTCAAAGCTATGGTTTTTCCAATAGTCATGTATTGATGTGAGAGTTGAACTATAAAGAAAGCTGAGTGCCGAAGAATTGATGCTTTTGAACTGTGGTGTTGGAGAAGACTCTTGAGAGTCCCTTGGACTGCAAGGAGATCCAACTAGTCCATCCTAAAGGAAATATTCAGGACTGATTTCCTGAATATTCATTGTAAGGACTGATTCTGAAGCTGAAACTCCAATACTTTGGCCACCCAATGAGAAGAACTGACTTGTTTGAAAAGACCCTGATGTTGGGAAAGATTGAAGGTGGAAGGCAAAGGGGATCACAGAGAATGAGGTGGTTGGATGGCATCACCGACTCAATGGACATGAGTTTGAGTAAACTCTGGGAGATGGCGATGGACAGGGAGGCCTGGTGTGCTGCAGCCCATGGAGTCGCAAAGAGTCAGACACAGCTGAGCGACTGAACTAACTGACAACATTGCCTTAAGCGAAAACCTAATCCAGAGCAAAGCTCTTCAATTCTTTGAAGACTGAGGAAGGTGAGGAAGCTGCAGAAGAAAAATTCAAAACTAGCAGGGGTTGGTTTGTGAAATTTAAGGGAAGAAGCTTTTTTTATAAGATAAAAGTGCAAGGTAAAGCAGCAAGGGCTGATGTAGAAGCCACAGCAAGTTATCCAGAGGATGCAGCTAAGATTAAGTAATGAAGGTAGTTACACTAAACAACAGATTTTTAATTTAAATAAAATAACCTTCTGTTGGAAGGAGATGGCAGGTAGAACTTCCACCAGTAAAGAGGAGAAGTCGAGCCTGACCTCAAAGGTTCAAAAGACAAGCTGACTCTTTTGTAAGGGGCTAGTGCAATAGTGACTTTAAGTTGAAGCAGTGCTCATTTAACATTTTGCAAGTCCAAGTCTTTTAAGAATTATGCTAAATTGATTCTGCCTGTTTTCTATGAATGGAACAACAAAGCCTGATGACAGCACATCTGTTTACAACATGTTTTGCTGAATACTTCAAGCCCACTGTTGAGACCTATTGCTCAGGAAAAAAAAAAAATTTCCTTTAAAAATATTACCACTCACTGACAATGCACTTGGTCACCCAAGAACTCTGATGAGCTGTACAATGAGATTCATGTTTTTTTTGTATCTGTTAACACAGCATCCATTCCACAGTAAGTGGATCAAGGAGTCAATTCAACTTTCAAGTTTTATTAAGTGTTTTTTGTAGGCTATGAAATTTGGAAAAAGTTGATTCCATGCCCCATGAATGACATGGATGACTGTGGGCTTCAGGACTTCTGTGAAGGAAGTCACTGCAGATGTGCTAGAAATGGCAAAAGAATTAGAATTAGAAGTGGAACCTGAAGACGTGACTGAACTGCTACAATCTCATGATGAAGCTTGAATGAATGAGGAGTAGCTTCTTGAGGATGAGTAAAGAAAGTGGTTTCATAAGATGGAATCTGCTCCTGGTGAAGATGCTGTGAAGATTGTTGAAGTGACAATAAAGGATTCAGAATATTACATACATGTAGCTGATAAAGCAGCAACAGGGTTTGGGAGTATTGACCAATTTTGAAGAAGTCCTACTGTGTGTAAAGGGCTGTCAAAGAGTGTTGCTTGCTACAGAAAAATCACCAGTGAAAGGAAGAGTCAATTCATGCAGCAAACTTCATTGTCTTATTTTAAGGAATTGCTTCAGCTACCCCAGCCTTCAGCAACCACCACTCCTAATCAGTCAGCAGTTATCCATGCCAAGGCATGATCCTCCACCATCAAAAAAATTACAACTCACTGAAGGCTCAGATGATGGTTAGCATCTTTTTTAGCAATAGAGTTGGGCTTCCCTGATAGCTCAGTTGATAAAGACTCTGCCTGCAATGCAGGAGACCTGAGTTCGATCCCTGGGTTGAGGAGATCCCCTGGAGAAGGGAAAGGCTACCCACCCCAGTATTCTGGCCTGGAGAATCCCATGGATACAATCCATGGGGTCTCAAAGAATTGGACATGACTGAAAGACTTTCACTGAGCATTAGAGTATTTTTAAGTTAAGGTGTGTATACTTGTTTAGACCTAATGGCCTACTGCACATTAACAGACTATAGTATAAACTTTTATATGCATTGGTAAGTGAAGAAGCCCATGGACAGAAGAGCCTGGCGGGCTACAGTCTGTAAGGTTGCAAAGAGTCTGACATGACTGAAACAACTTAGCAAGCATGCACGCATGCATTGGGAAACAAAAAAATTGTGTGACTTGCTTTATTGCAATATACACTTTATTTTAGAGGTCTGGAATGGAACTCACAATATCTCAGAAGTATGCCTGTATATATGTAGTTTATTGTAATCAACTGTTGTTCAGTCGCTCAATCGGATCTGACTCTCTGCGACCCCTTGGACTGCAGCATGCCAGTCTTCCCTGTCCTTCACTAACTCCTGGAACTGGCTTAAACTCATGTCCATTGAGTCGATGAATCCATCTAACCATCTCATCCTCTGTTGCCCTCTTCTCCTCCTGCCTTCAGTCTTTCCCAGCATCAATAATATCTCGATAAATTTAAAAAAAAATCTAGATCCTTTTAGGAATATGTGGAATAAAGTTCATTAAGTTAACTGATATATTCAGTTCAATTCAGTTCAGTCACTCAGTCGTGTCCGACTCTTTGGGACCCCATGAATCACAGCATGCCAGACCTCCCTGTTCATCACCAACTCCTGGAGTTTACTCAAACTCATGTCTATCGAGTTGGTATATTATCCTACATCCAATTTTACCTAATATCCCTTTATAGTGGAATTTCAGCATAATCCAGGGCAAGGAATGAAAATACAATATCTGTTTTTGAGTGCAAATCACATAAACTACTAAGGGATTTGTTATGAACATATTGTGCAAAGTGAAGTCTTGTTACTGGAAAGAAATGTTTCTCATAGACATTTAAAATATTTCTCTTGATTTTAGGAAATGAAATGTTCTGCCATCAGACTTTGACTGATGACTGAATGGATTCTGGATTAATTATAAACCAATTTAAATCTATGTACCATGATTTTTCTTGGAAATTTGTGGTTAAAAAAAAAAAAGCACAGAAATGAATACCATTTTATGTCCCACTCAGGAAAGTCCTTTGTCTAAACATAATCTGAGTTACAGTTGGGATTAAGTAGATTTGTGAACATCTGAGTGGACCTAACAAAGGCAAAGAATTTAAATTTTAAATACTATTCACTCACATATTTGGAATATATTCATATTAATATTTTTGATTCATTTTTTTATTTTTGCTTTGGATGTGTAATATTTTATAGAAAGTTTTTTCAATAGAGAAATAACCTATCTGATGTGAATACTTGATTTCAGAAAAGAAACCATCTAAATAACTTAGAAATAATCATTGCTCATTACCCATGTCATTCACAAGGCTTACTTTTTCCCTTCTATTTTTCTGTCATGATTTCCATTTCTTTAGCCTTCCTTTTATGTTATGGGAGAATATCTCAGGTTTACCTTCTAACTTAGTCAATTGATTATCTGTGATATCCAACCTACTCTTCACTGTTTCCAGTGACTTTTTCTGATCCCGAATAGCTCTCTACTGTCTTCTGAGTGATATCTTTCATAATTACTGATTCTTGCCTAATGGATATATTGCTCTTAGAGAAACAATTAGGTTACAAGATTTTCTTCCTTTCTTGCTTTGTGTTTGATAAAGTGATCATTATTCAGTTATCTCAGGTCAATCTATTACATCTAGGTCTAATTTATTTATTTTCATTCTGTTCAAAGAATGTTGTTCTATAAATGCTGTTCAATTGCCCAGTTTTTGTTTTCTTTTATATTGTCTTCCTTTCTGTTCAGTTCAGTGGCTCAATCGTGTCCAACTCTTTGCAACCCCATGGACTGCAGCATGCCAGGCCTCCTTCTCCCTCACCATACATGTTCTATGAATGTATCATAATATATTTTTCCATTTTACTATCAGTGGATCTTTGAATTTCTTCTAGTTTGGGACTATTATGGCTATTATGTTTAATCAGGTTCACACAAGCTATCTTATTTTGGTTACATCAAAAGGAGTAGAATTGTGGGGTCATGTATATGCATATTTTCAGTTAGATGTTTTATAAAACTTTTTGTACCAATTTACATTCTCTCCAATCAATGTGTCTTTAATTGTCAGACTCTGTAGCAGACATTGTTGATACCCCATCCATATACTTTGGCACTCAAAACTTTCATGCATGGTCAAATCTGGGACTTTCAATTCTAAACACCTGCAACTCTTCTCTTGAGGGCTTTTTTTTTTTTTTTTTTTTTTTTAAACTGCCAGAATCCACTTAGGTCCCCACTAGAGCTGCCTGGAAAGAAATGCCAAAATACCCAGAAGTTAACTGTCTCTCCACTTCTTTCTGGAGGTTTCCCTTAACAAATCCTCACCGAAGCTCCCTTAATAATACTTTTTTGACTTTCTTCTCTTCCTTTTCTGATTGTCTATATTAATATTTCCTAGAACCAACTCCCATGTCATCTACTCACACTTGAATCCTTTACAGACACTTCTCAATATTTATGAAATATTTGAGTCTCCCTGTGGCCTCACTCTAAACACTTTTCACACTGTCTTCCATGAAGAATGTAAGTTCAGTGAGGGAAGGGAATTTATGTTTCCTTCCCAGCTCTGTGCCTAGTATCAAGAAAAGTGCCTAGTACATAGAAGGTGCTCCGTATTTCCTAGAGGAGAAGTGCCTAGTACATAGAAGGTGCTCCGTATTTCCTAGAGGAGAAGTGCCTAGTACATAGAAGGTGCTCCGTATTTCCTAGAGGAGAAGTGCCTAGTACATAGAAGGTGCTCCGTATTTCCTAGAGGAGGGACTGTCTCCTGCAGAATCAGGAGGCTAAAGGCACTGTGATGAAAAGTAAAGCAGGCAAAGGTGACTGTGAATACATGGAAGTGAGGATATTGGAGAGTCTCAAAGAATATTTCTGAGGAAGAACATTTGACCCCAGTGAAGTTTAAGAGTGAGCTGTGCAGATATCTGGGAGGAGAGAATTCCAGAAGCTAGGAGGAACATGTGCAAAGCCTCTGAAACGGAAACATGCTTGAAATATCGAAGATAAGCTTGTGGAATCATATGGCTAGAAGAGAACAAGGAGAGAGTAACAGCAAATGAGGGAGGAGAAGCAGACAGTGATAAGTGCAAAATGAATGCAGGAATACATGAATGCATAAAATCATGGGATAGATATCTGAATGTGTGTGAGCAGAAGGGTACAGAGAAAAGATCACAGAAATAAGTTAGATAGACTTAGATCTTGTGAAAAAATTTCCTGATTTGTAATTTGAGAATATTATGCTTAATGTAGAGGGGTTGAGGATTAAAGGAAAAGAACTGAGCAAATTGCTTCATCATAATTAGCTCTCAATTAGAAATTTTTAGTAGTATTAGTGGTAGCAATAGTTGAAGTAGAAGCAGTCATTCTAGTGCAGAAGTAGTATTAAAGTGCTCTCCTAATTGTGGCAGCAATAATTAAATCTTCCCAAACAGAGGGAGGGTAAAGGGCAGCTACTGAAAGCAACTAATATTTGGATTTAGTTAGAATGAATGCAAAGAAATTATGAAAATATATCAGCCAAAATAAGATGAGTGGCATTGTAGTTAAACTTTGCCTATTGTAAATAACTAAAGTTGTTTCTGTTTTCCTAACTGGATGTTACTGAGTCACTTTGATACAATGAACATGTCTGAGATATGTCAAATATATTTCCTCATGTTGGAATCTTACTTTCAACATAATGACTTACTTAATACATAAAACTTACAACAGAAAATTTATAAACATAAGTAAATTGTAATATAGAGTCAAGAAATATTAAAAATGTTTGATTACAGCAAGCTCAAATATTTTATATAAGTGGTTCAGAAAATTAGGAAACTTTCTTTTCTACTCACTTTTCTCCTGTCTGCCTCCTACTACGTCCACTCTAGCTATTGGATTTTATAAATATTTCACTCAAAGCAATGCCTTTCCACTGCACACATTTTATTGACTTTGTTAACGTGGGTGTTACCTGGTAGTTCTGAATGCTTACCTGTAGTAAGTGCTAATGGACAAGTAGGACAGGTACATTGACAGAGAATGTCAAATCATAACCACTTGTGTTTTAAGTAGGAGAAAAACAAGATGATAAATTGTGTATAATTTGATACTTTAGGAGTTCATATATCATAAAACCTATGGCATTTGGAAGATATTATTATAGAAATTTAAAAAGTCCTCCACCCACCATTTGTTGCTGTTGTTTGTTGTTTACTTGCTAAGTTGTATCTGTTTCTTTTGTGACCCCATGGACTGTAGCCCACCAGGATTCTCTCTCCTTGGGGTTTTCCACGTAAGTATACTGGTGTGGGTTGCCATTTCCTTCTCCAGGGGATCCTCCCAACCCAGGGATCGAACCTGTGTCTCCTGCATTGGCAGGCAGATTCTTTACCACTGAGCCACCAAATTGCTTATTATCCAAATGAACATACTAGTGAAAGAAGTAGTTACACAGGTCATGGAAGAGCCAAGTTAAATAACCCAAACAGTAACAACAGGAAGTCATAATCATCCCAAAGACTGAACGAGCAGAGTGTTACCAGAACTCAGGGACAAGGTTCACCCAGTTGAAGATAAAACCATATTGCAATTGCATTATGGGGCTCTGGTCACAGTGGAAATATAGCCACTGCCAGAGATGTCCCCTGGGGCAGGAGGTATAGGCAGGGAAGGGAGAGATGTCCTGATTTCTCCATTATACACTCCTCCTTTTTTCCACCAGTATCTGTTGTTGGCTGAGCCCAGAAGTAAAAGTGCTAATGTGGAAGGCTAGGATACAGACTCCAATAAGGTCAACCTCACTGTGATGCAGAACAGAAAAAGAGCCAAAAAAGTGCAAAGAATGGTTCTGAAGACAAGCCCAGGACTAGTATACCAAGGACTAGTTGAACAACCAAAGTGCAGGGGACTTAGTAAGAGGGAACTTCTTTGGAGGACTCGTCTGCGAATAAATGTCAGCCCCAAATTCTAAATCGCTGATTTTCATCAGTCAGTCTGATTTTCAAGAGAGAAAACCTCATTTGTTTCAAGCCTTCACCCTAATCCTTTTACCTGGAGTCATACAAATGTGGCAGCTTGGCACTTTACCTCTATGGATTCCATTTCTGAGAAAGGGGTGACTCAAGGCTGAGCATGCACCTCACAGTTTGCCTATCTGTAGGTTTCACTCAGTCAATACTTTTTTAGGATTCTGAATTTGCATTATTCTTAACTGAAGTTGGCCTATTTGGGTCCACATTTGTCTGATTTGGATATCAGTATTAGCCAACAGGGCTTTTCTGTATGGTTCAGATGGTAAAGAATTTGCCTGCAATGCAGGAGACCCAGATTTGAACCCTGGATTGGGAAGGTTCCCCTGGAGGAGGGCATGCCAACTCACTTCAGTATTCTTGCCTGGGGAATTTCATGGCCAGAGGAACCTGGTGGGCTACAGTTCATAGGGTCACAAAGAGTTGGACAGGACTGAGCCGCTAATATACACACACATACACACAAACACACATTATGCTAACAATATGCTGTTAATTGCCTAGCTTTGCATATTTTTGCATTAGAGGATATAGTATAGGAATTATCTTTCCCTGTAATCATTTAGTGGAACTCCACAGTAAAATAACTAATCAGAACATAATTTTAGAAGTATCTTTAAAACTCCTCAATTTTACTCTTATTTTTGGTTCTTCATGTGCCAACATTTTCACCTCCCCCCACTTTGTCATATAAATATTTTCAAATTTTACTTATGGCCCCGTAAATCCTCTTTGAAATTTGAAAATACTCTGTCTCAGTTATATCTGTTTTCATTTCTTCAATGTTTAACATTTGTTAAGAGTTCTTAGATTTAAAAAAAATAAATTCTGCAATTTTTCCCACTTTCTAGTTCACTAAAATTCATGCTAAATGTTAGATACTGTGGTGAATACCTTATGTGGATGATCACTTTATCTATCGAGTGGCCCAAATTTCTTGTTAGTAAAGAAAGCTTGGGTGTCTCTAAACTAGGTACAGATGGTAAAATCAGGTAAAATTTATTCTTATCTTTTTTTCAGGTAAGGTGATCACTTATTTCTTTCATCTAACAAACTTTATCAGCATTCCAGTTAGTGACAATTCCCTGTTATATTCTACATTCTATCCATCAATTTCATTATTGATGGTTTTGAGAGTAGTAATATCTTCAACTTTTAAAACATATTTTTTGATGAGAAATTTAAAAAAATATTCTGTAATATTTGTAATTGTTTTGTTGAGAAATTGGTATCCTGGGAACTCTTAACACGTAGAAATACTATGATATTTTTCTATTGCAAGTAGTAGAAGATAAAATTCATGAATAATAAAAGGGTTTAGAGGGTCATATTATTGAAAGGTCAAGAGTTAAGATGGGTGTCAGGAGAAGTTTCACCATGGTTTCAATTCTTTGTGATTCTGTTGGCTCTTCCCTCACCTATGTTTATTTCTTGTTCTCAGACTTGCTTCTGTAAATATTGGAAAATTTGTGCATTAACTTCTGAACATTAAGTCATGCAGAAAGAAAGGTTTGTTCTGTCAAATCCTTGAAAAAATGTCCTAAGCTGTGTTCTACTTCTGAAACTCCTGAATTACTCTTTGTTTCTGGGATGGATCACCCAGGTTTACTCTGGGATTAATAATCACAGTCAATCGTTCTCAAACGTCTTGGCTGCTAACTACGCAAGGCAGAGGGAGGGCACTGATCCCTAGGAAGACAAGTTCATGGTTAAAGTTTTATCCACATTCTCTAAAAGTAGGAAATACACCACAATGGCCAAAGCCATATCTCTTCCTTCTAAAACAAATATCCAGTAGGTGGTTGGCACTTTAAAACTCTTATTAAAATGTTATTGTGATGAGAATATGTTGTTATTTGACTTGGAAAACTCTTCCTTCTTTGACTTCAAGTGTTCAATTCTTCCTTATCTGGAAAGTCTCACCACTTGGAGGACTCTCTCTTGGTCTCACCAAATCACATAATAAACTAAATGTTATTGCTCTTATTTTCTATATTTCTTACTTTTAGTTTTAAGATATTTACTATGTTACTATTAGAACAAGAGATGATCTCACACAATGTTTCAAAAGCTTTCTGTGACTACTAGGTATGTTATCCTCATCCTTCTTGTTAAAAGTATGTGATAGATAAGGAGTAAATCTGATAGATTCTTGTTTTTGTCCCTCTCCACTTCTTATTTTGTGCACAGAGCATATACTAAATAAAGCCCTATTAAATAAAAGAGGTAAAAATATTCCACTGGAATGGAAAAATTTGCTCCAACACAATCACTACCTATGTAAGAGTCTCCTATCTACTCTCTCATCTCCATCCAAATTACATACTCAGTCTTATCTCTCCCCTCTAATTACACCCCCTCTTGACCTGTAAATGATGGGAATACCTCCCTGACCTTTGCTGAACTGGTTTTAAGTTTCTCTCCTGTTTGCAAATCTAATGCATTGAGATTTTTTTTTTTCTTTCTAAGCTCTTGGAGGGCTGTATCAAAGTCTATACCCTTTGAGTTATGATCTACGTTAGCAAGATTTTAAGTCCAATTTGGTTCATAAAAATTGGTTTATGATTATATGGTTACTTATTATTTATATGCTGTGATTATATAGTGTGGCTCTGAAGAAAGTCACATAAAGTGGAAGTACATAATATCAAGGAATGCACCTAAAAAAACCTGCATTAATTTGAACCTTATGTAAAAGAGCAGAAATACAGAGAGTACTACTAAAATAGGAACATTTAAATGCACTTCAATATTTTGAAATAAAAACAAAATTCTTCCTTTTTATAAACTGTATATGTATACATCCAGACCATTATTGAATAAAAACAAAACTTTAATTCAGACATGAATATTTTTTTGCTTAGAAAAAGCTGACTCCCAAATCTTATTCTTGAAACTGGTTTCCCATTTCAAATTGGAAAGATCTATGTGTTTTTATTAAAGTTTCTAAATGCTTCAGAATAATAAATAGCATTTTTGGAGATTGATTTAATCTATTAGCTTTTACTCCCATAGCAATACTTGATTGCAATAGTCATCAGTTTTTCTCCCTTTGTCCAACAGTCCTCTCCTAAATTATTCTGCTATATTTTAGTAAGACGGACTATAATATGAAGTGTGCTGACTGTCTTCTCTTCCATTTCCCCTCAGGGAAAAATGCAGCGAAACAAAATGTAATTAAAATTACATAAAGGAGTTAAAGTATACCCATGTAAAAACTTCTTATATTTGTCAGAATATTGAAATGAATGAGAAACTTCAATGGTTTAAGCTGCCCAAAGGAAATACTAGCATTCTGATCTTAAGAGAATTGAAGTCTTTTAAATCCTGAAGCACTAACAATTAAATGTTAACCCAGACCAGAGGAGACTATTTAAATAGAAGTTGGGATAATTCTCAATCCTTATACTACCTCTAAAGGTTCATGGGAATTAACTGATGATATATCTTTTCCTTCAGGTTCTTTGGGTTCAGGTATGGGTTTTTAAAAAGCAACTAATTTATATAAAAACTGCTTTGAAAACAAATCTGGACTGATTATTTAGAGAACGTAGTAGAGATAGCTCACATTCTCAAATGAAACTGACAAGCTATCAAATTGCAAGCACACATTACCATTTTGAACACAAAAAGTTGATGCTTAGCCTCAAGGGATGAAGTAAGTGATCACAGAAAGGCTATTTATGGCAGATCTGTTCTTCTACCACTAAAATATGAAAATACTGAGCTCAATTTCATTCTTTATGGTCTCTGAAATTATGTTAATTAGACACTGTCCAGGGCACAGTCCACTTACAATATGGTAGTTAATTTCACTTTATTCTCAAACCACAAAAATCATTCCCCAAACTTGATCTTTGCAAATGTTAATATGAAACAATAAAGTTCACAAATCTACCACTATAGGCTTTTTCTTGAAACTTAATCCTGTGATATGGATCAATAGGGTTCATTCATTTTTAGCAGTTTAAGTAAATTCTTTATCAGTCAGCTGATTCTCTGGGCTGGTAGTGGCACAATGTTTGTGGAAAACACAGAATATGTACCATTGTCTAAATAATGCCACTTGTCAATTGGGGAGGTTGTCTTCTCAATTTAATGAATTGTAGTAGGAGAAAAATAAGCAGTTTTCAGGGAAGAAAGGAAGTCTGTTAACAATAAACAACATTTATCCAGCATTTACTTGCTTTAAATACTGTGCTTTATGTGGATTTATCCTTACACCCCTGTGGCTGAGGAAGAGTAGATGCCTCCTTTGGTGAAGGAGGAGTTTTATACTGTGGACATCTACAGAACTAGTGCATGGCAGAGATGGGATTCACTCCTGAGCCTTTTCCTTACATAGTGGTGTTCCAGTAAAAGCTACTTTATTTCCAAAGAGTGGAATGTAAAGTAACTTTCACAAGGGCAGAAGTTCCACTGGGTTAACTGATAACTAAAATAGTGAGCTGGAAAGCTATCTGGGGCTAAAAGTTCTTCATCATATCAAGTATCTTTCTCTAGTTCTTTCTTCTTTCTTACTTCCTTGAGTTAGTTTTTTCTACTTTCAAATTTCCACATGATCCAGCATTAGCCCACAACAGTCTATGTGTTTCTTAATCAAAATTCTTAGGAACCATAACCCCAGTTGATTCAGCCTATTACTCACAAATTGCTGGAAACATAATGACTTCTAAAGATGTCCAATGATTCATATATAAGAGAAGGTAAAAGACACATAAACTAGATTAGAGCAGCCATGGACTAGGCTGAGGATAGACACCCTGTGGATGTACAGTCATCCTCCTCCCCTCAGACCCTCGGTCAGCTCCTAATGCTTTGGTTCTCTGCAGCTTGGAGTTTGCCCTCATCAACTGTATAAGGACCAAAACCAAGGTAGGAGCTATCTACATCCCCAGTTCATGTCTTTATGTATGATGGGGGCTCATTAAATGTCACATTGCCTGGAACTACAGTCCCTTTTATTTAGTTTGTCTTGGCAAGAGAGAACTCATTTTCCCCTTATTGGTTCTTTACATTTGGGTGAGAGAAATGCCCCTAGAAAGTGAGTGGGAAATGAAAAGAATAGCTCTTAAGCCCCTGAGAGAGAGAAGAGATTTCTTTTTGGGTTCATACCTGGGGATTCTAAAGGACTTAAGTATTACCATGAGAGCACTTCCCTTCTTACTCGATCCCCTGCCTCTTTTTGGAGTAGGGGAGAGGCTCTACTTACCTTTGTGCTAAGGCAATACCCTTCATGGGAGGCCCTCAGGAGGATTCACACTTCTTCCTTTGTCTCTGTCCTTCACAGAAGCCTTTTCCAGTTGCTTGGAGTTCTCTGTTATTCTAGATCCATCACTGCCTGAAAAACATGAGCTTAAAAGCTACTGTTCACTTTCACTGGCATCATGAGGAAATCATTTCTACATAGTTTAACTTCCCCCAAGTACAACATTGTTGTGTTATGTTTCTGAAAACCAGCCCCTATGTCTTCATTTTGGCACATGGCTTGACTGGCAGAAAAATGCTGGTTACATTATAGAGCCTCAATATGCTTTTTCTATAGTTGAGGAAATATTGGAATCACTCCTTTGTTACTTTCAGTTAGCTCTCCTTAGTTGACTTTAGAATTTGTTGGCTTGGCCTCTGAAGAATGAAGGAGTTGGGAAAGTTTGACCTTGCCTACAATGAACTTTCTCAAGATATGAAATATAAAGCCAGCCTCTTACTGCAGTCCCCTTAGCCAACTCATAGCCCAGTAGAAGCACCAGGATTTGCAAGGGAAAACCAATGCTTGACATAACAAGGTCAGAGGTAGGATCCTAGGAATCAAGTTTGGCTACACACAGTCTCTCTAATTTCAAAGCAAAGCAATGGAAGGAGACAGCTTGGTAGTTGTTTTATTTTCTCTAGAGTGGACTTATGTTGTCAATGGCAGAAAGCCATGAACCATGAAGATAAAATAATGCTAACCAGAGTGCTAAGTAAAGAAAACAGAGATGGCTCCACAATTAGCAGCATTATATATGTTAGTGCTAAGTAACAACAGATGTGTCTACAGGGAGTGAAGCATTCCTTGCAATCCATCAGAAACCAAAGCCCTCTGACACCACAAGCCATTATGGTTTACTTTGGGCTTGGAGGAATGATGGCTGAGTCCATGGGTTTGGCAAAGTGGGGTTGTTGTTGAGGGTGTTCCAATCTACCTGTGTCATCCTGACCATGCTGCACACTCGTGCTGAGTTAACACAGAGATGGGTGCTGTAAAATCCAGTTCTGTAAAGACATGCACTCGCCATGAGTCATTAGCAAGCATGCGGAGCTAATTGGCAAAATACTCATAAAAGATTTTGAAGGTGGGTTAATTACAATTCATTACACCGTAAACTGTCCCCAGGCTATTGTTAAAAAATGCAGGAGTTTCAGGGCCCATTATTTTATGATTCATTTTGCCATGTTGTGAAAAACAGACTCTAAATCAAACTACATTTATTATAGGTCAGACCACAAAATCTTTATTGGTTTTTCCAACATTCCACCCTTGTTATATGAATTCATATGGACTGCACATTTCTGTCAATTGGCAAGAAAGCATGAAATAAAATTTATGATATTTTCTTACCTTATCCTCAGTACAGCCTTAAAAATCACAAGATCTAATTGCTTCCCCTATTTCCCCAAGTTCATGAGAAACAATAGGTATTTTGAAATCAATCCCGAAGTTGTGATGATTGGAAGCAACAAAAGGATAATGAAGTCTGTTTCTAACGGACACATTTTAAAGAAAAACCTGAAGAAGTATCACTCAGATGAAATATATTAGAACAGCTATTTGCCCCATCTAGAAAAATGACTAGCATGCACTTTTCAGTTGGGAGATAATTTGAAGTTCGTTGGCTTCCTAAATGTTAATCTTATTATTCTTGTCTCCACCTTTGAAAGTACCTGAAAGAAAAAAAAAAAGACACTATTTATTTCTCAAAAAACTGTGATACAGTTGTTTGCCTCCTGTTCTTATCACAGACAGACTTGGTCAGAATCATGTAAGGTCTCACAAGTAGTCATTCTGTACCATTATATGTAATTGTTTGTTGATAAATGCTTTCAAGTATATCCATTTTCACTGTGTGACCCAAACCACCTTGACAGCGACAGCCTGCTATACTCATTACTAAGGATGAGTGAAGAATAAACGGCTAGGTTCGCTTCCAGCCCTTGAGAGTTCAGCAGCTCATTTGAACCTTATCTGAACTATTGAAAGTTTTGACTCTGCAAAAATTCATGTTTGAGGAAGAGGGGAGTACTATGTGGAGCAAAAGGCTAGGGAAAGGGGAGGGGTTTATTGGAAATTGTGTGAGAACAATTTCCTTGGGAGTGATCCGGTGCTTCCTGATTCTGGCTATGCCAGAAATACCACAAAAGTCTTTCTTTAAACTTCCAAGATCTTGGGAAGGCCTTCCTCCAAGAAGTTTGCCACTTCTGCCTGCCTGGGTTTTGGCCAGGACCAGAGACAGAAATATGTGCAAAAGGAAACAGTTTAATAGAAAGTTACCTGGATACTTGAGAATTGTCAAAAGAGGTTTACCTCTAATGGAACTGAACCTGAAGAGTTTGGCTAGGGTCAATGATCATAACTGCTTGCATCCCTTCCAGAAGGAGGGACCTAGAAAGTGACCTTAACATTCCTAGGGCAATCCACTTATTTTATAGAGGAATTCAGGATATCCAGAAGAGCCATGTGGCTGAACTGACACAGATGTGGAATAGAGTGAAGTGTAAAAAGTCAATAGAGGAGACAGAGTGAGCCGAGCCGATTTCCTCAGGCTTGAGTTCTGGCTTTACTCTGCCGCTAACGAGTGGTGTCACCTTGGGCAAGTCATTTCTCTTCTGCGACCATCTGTGGATGTCTTCAGCCATGAAGTACTACACTATTTCTATGGGATGAGAGAGAGAAAAAGGGATGGTTTAGAAGTGGTACACAGCTAGATGGCAGAGTGTCAAATAAGGAAGAGAAAGCATGCCACACAGGAAAGACTGATAAAGAGAAAACTTGGATGGAAACTGATAAGGAGTGTTCATTTTGCACTGGATTACAGGCAGGTAGTTATTTAACAACAACAACAAAAAAAGAAAAACAAAAAACTTGGTGAGGGAGTAAAATTGTTAGATGTAGTTTTTGTAAGCCATAATAAATTCAAGTTTTGCAAAATAAAAAAAGAAACAATCTAAAGTGGGGTACATAAGAGGAAGAAGTGCCCCAAAGAGGGAGGCACTAGGACACATTTGTTTTTCAAATTGTGCTTTGTGGATCATAAGCCAAAATGTATGAACTTCCTTAATAGGGATGGTCCCCAGTTTCTCTCTTAAGCGTAGGGTTTTGTTTACAGAAAGTTTTCTGAGACTAAAAAGAAACTTGCTAATTGCTGAGCTTGAAAGATATCAAGAATATTAGTGGCACTTTTATGAGTCCATTTACTATGACTCTTTAAAAGATAAAATTCTAGGGCCTCAAGTGGGTGAAATTCTGAAGTGGCCATCCTGTATGAGATACATTTGAAATTTGTAATATGGACATTCTTGTTGGCAGATATCTTTGATGCCTCCGAATTGGGCTCTCTGAAGGAAGAGGGACCAGCCTCCTTCCAGGGACTGACACTTCACTTTGGGTCATAGTCTCTTGACCATCCCTTCTCTAAGGGGTGCAAGGGTCTGCGAGGGGAAAAGTCAAAGAACAGGATCCACTGCTCTTCCCGCCTGTCCTGCAGTTACAGTGACCTCCAGGGGAATCTGATTGCGGTGGAGGAGTTGGGGAATGGCGACCATAATCAGTAACTCAAGAGTATAAACATTGCGAAGGAAGAATAAGCAAGAAAACAGAAACTACTAACAAGCATAATGTCATGATAGAGAAGCATGGATAGCGATCAAGGCAAAATTGGTGGGCTGGCAGGGGACAATGTTGACACTGGAATCTGTTGGACAACTCTTCCCATGTTGATTTTGTAACTGAATGATGGGAGAAAGAAAGAAGGGACTGTTGTGCAGAGCACCACTAATATTAATATCCTTATTTTTGCCAGGCATGCAGATCATTTTTTTGAAGCATGAAAAGACAGTATCATCTCCTTTTCTGACCAAATGGCCTTCCTCTTTGCAGTATATAATGGCTTCCTCAATAAGCTCTTACTCTAAGACATGTAGGCTTTAACCTCACCTGAGTACAGCAGAGAACTGAGGATTTCAGAGCCAAGTGCAAAAAGCAGCTGGCTCCACAGACTGTTGTTCAAGGGAGCCAAGCAGGGCAGAGCTAACAATTGCCTTGGTGAAGAAAGTGAGAGCCAGGCACCTGACAAATGCGGTGCTGCCTGCTTTCCTGCCACCTCCTTTCCAGGACTCCTGCTCCAGAATGGTGGTTCACCCCGCCACCTTCTCCTCCATAGAGCCAGCTTCCAGCATCGTCTGAAATTCCTTCTCCAGCAAGTATTTCGATCCTTAAACAAGTTTGTTTCTCTCTCTCTCTCTGTATTTGGAAGAAAAAGAATTCCCTAAAGGAAAAGAGACAATGTCTTTATTTTCATCTTGAGTGAGGTTGTTAAACACTGCATGCCCATTCTTTTGCTTGGGGAAGGAGGGAAGGCCTGTGGTGTCGACTGAGTGTATGAAGTGTGATGAGGAACAGGATTTGAACGTGTGTATTTATCTGTCATCTGAGTCTTGAGAAACTTGAAATCTGCATGCAGATGTGCTGACCCTCTTCTCTCCTCAGCCCTGAGTTAAAATGTTGCTATGTCAGTTCTTTCATTTCTGGGCATGCTGGGTCCCAGCTGACTGCAGTGAGAAGACCCTGGAAAATGGACCCCCAAGCTCTGGGCATGAGTTGAAATGGGCATTCAACATGACCTGGATGAAAAGGCTGATAAGGAGTCTGGCCTCCCTGCCTCTGGCACTACTGCCCACTGGGTTGGCTGTTTGGTTGGAGACGTAGGCATTGGCTTGGGAATCAAAAGAATTAAGTTCAAGACTGACTCTGTAGTTAACTCACTTGGGCCTCCAGCATGCTTTTTCCTTTACTGGGTTTCAGTGCCCTCATTTGTAAAATGAGAGGGTTAGACATCACCTCCAAAATGCTATTTTTCCTGAATTTTGCCGTACTTACTTTGTGAAGCCAGAAGCCCTAACCTGAAGCCTAGGACCCAAGTAGATCTATTTCAAGTTTCTTTCTTCACACAGGAAACAAAAAAGCACACAGTGTTGCAAAGTGCCCAGTGACTAGGCTTGTTTTTAGAAATGAGCCTGGAGATGGCAGCGTTGTGTACGCAGGGCACATTCCTTCACCAGAACCGCAAAGAGCCTGCATAGATTTGTTGTTGTTTTTAATTGCAAACTTTTCTAGCAATCTGCCCTTTAGAAATGATTGCCCCTCTCTGAGGATCAGATCACAGCCTAACTAGTTCTCAGAGAAAATTAAATGAAGAATGCTAAGCATGGAATCTATGATTAGGATGCCTGGCTAAGTAAAGATGATCACGTACTTTCCCAAATGGGTCAGCTGTGGCTCCAGGGATCCACGATAGGGCAGCAAGTGATTCACCCTGTCTTGATAGCCTCTCTAATACTGGATTTACAGCTGGATTTAGGGCTGAATGTTGGAGGTAAATCTGAATGAGCAGAAAGGGGCTAGAGAGGGAATAGGTAGTCAAGGGAATTTCCATTAAAGCTTTTCAGAAGCAAAAATCCATTCCACCTTTGTCGATGACTGTGGTTTGCTAGGATCAAGATCAAAGGACTCCTTGTGGGCAGAACCATGACAAATGCGAGGCTCAGTCTGATGAAACCTAGCATTAGCCCCTCTTAGGCTGCCGTCTAGACTGGAAGTGGGTGCTTGTGCCAGACTGGGTTGAGTGTGGATCAGGGTGCTCCTTCATGACGGGGCAGAGGAAGGGTAAAATCTCTTCGTGAATCCTCTTAGGGAAGTCGGCAGCCAGGGCCGGTCTAGCAAAGCACAACGTAGCTACAGCGCCAATCAGAAGAGTAAGTTTTATGGGAAAAAACGGGACATGGTGTAGGGGTGGAGCTACGGGTTGACAGAGATGTAGAACCATTTGTTAGTAAAATCCAGCTGCCTTGATTTGGGCATCTTCCCCTTCCCTCCCTGCTGGCTTTGGAAGGCTAGTTCAAAACTCTACCAAAAAGTTGTTCATCTGCAGGCCCAAGACAACTGCAGGCATTTGAACTGACATCCTCCAAGCAGAACAGCTACTGGGACTTTTTTTTTTTTTTAATGGTTCCCATAGTTTCCCAGAACTTCAGTTAATGTTCTAAGTAGGTGATGAGGGGATGTTCTAGACTCTGAATAATGGTGCTAGCCTCACTGTCTGCTACATAATGCATCAGTACAAGACACAGTTTACATTTTTATTTGCCTCGAGATTACCAGCATAAGAAAACCATGGAAAAATTAAATGGGTACTAATGACAATTTTCTAGTTTTAGTGCATGCATTATCTCAGGTGCCATTTAGATTGACCTGGAGAAGTGGGCAGGGGGTTCCTACCGCACTTTTTAAAAGCTGTTACATATGAACCAGGGTTCTTGGCCTCCTTAATCAATAGAAATTGATTAGAGGTGGGACCAGAACCTCAAGCAAGGCTTTGTTGGGACTCTTGCTGCCGCAGAGGGAGTGAGAACAAATAAGTTCCTTTGCTCCACTCTCTGAGGTGGGATGAGTTGGCTCCTTCTTTGAGGTGAGGGTAGGGGTGTGTTCAGGAGTTAGGGCAGAGGGGTGGCGTAGGTGGTTTGCCCACCCCTTAGGTGGTGTTGTATGCAGGGGGCATGCACAGTACCTCGCTTTTGCTGCAGACTCTTCAAAAGTGGCATTTTTTTGGTCTTTCTGTATCTTGTTGTCCATAATTTGCTCCTACTGCACATGCATGAAGTTATTTTTAGTCCCTTATACTTTCTTTGTATTTTGTTGGTTGAGGAAGCATTTGTCCAGGTATAAGCACTGCAGCCAAGGATCCCAGATCCCAGCCTGTCTCAGAGCTAAAAGGACTAGAAGAGGAGTCAGGAATCAAGGTTTCAATTCTGCTTCTGGCAATAGTTGAAGTGTGTGTGGTAGTTGCTCAGTCCTGTTTGACTCTTTGTGACCCATGGACTGTAGCCCACCAGGCACCTCTGTCCATGGGTTTCTTCAGGCAAGAATACTGGAGTGGGTTGCCATTTCCTTCTCCAGGGGATCTTCCCAACCCAGGGATTGAACCCAGGTCTCCTGCCCTCCAGGCAAATGCTTTACCATCTGAGCCACTTGGGAAGGCCAGTTCAAGTGTCATTCAAGGCAACTCTCAGTTTTGTCAATGAACTTGTCTGTAAGTTGAGCATGCTGGGGTACGAGTATACTAACATACAAAATAATTATGTCCATTATGATGTTGTCACCAGAGAGAAGAATTTCTGTGATATTGAGAAATGATGTTATGGATATAATGCAAAAATTATTATAATGCTAAATAAAATATGAAACACAAGATTGTTTGCATATTGAGTTTACAGCTTTCCAAAACAATATATGAGGAAAGTGGGAAAAGAAAACAATGCAAATTTTAGCTAAAGTTACAGTAGAATAACACTTCATGTATTTTCATATTTTCTAAAATATGATTGGGACTTCCCTGGTAGCTCAGTGGTAAAGAATCCTCCTGCCAAGCAGGAGTCATAGGTTCAGTCCCTAGAGAAAGAAATGGTGACCCACTCCAGTATTCTTGCCTGGGAAATCCCAGGGACAGAAGAGCCTGGTGTGATACAGTCCATGGGATTGCAGAAAGAGTTGGACACTGCTTAGTAACTAAACAACAGCACAATATGATTAGCTATGTCATTTCTTACAGATCTAATGGGAATGAATATGTGAATTAAAAAAGAGAAGATGCCCCGCCAACATTCCCCGGCACTACAAAGGGATTTGCCACTTACTAAAGCCTTGAGCAAGTTATCAACTCTGAGCTTCAATTTCCTTAACTATAAAAGGACTATTAAGGTCTTACTTATAAGTATTAAGTCTTTACTTTGTGCCAGACAATTATCCTCAGCATTTTCACTTGTACTAACACATTTAATCCTCATTACAACCCAAGAAGTAGGTTTTATTATTATCTACTCTTTAAAAATCAGGAAACTGAGGCACAGGAGGTTAAATCAGGTCACTGAGCCATGGGTGGAGGAACTCAGAACAAATCAGGACAGAACAATTCCAAAGCCCATAGCATGACCAGATTACTTGAGCCAGACTACTTCAAGGGATGGTTACAAAATTTGATCTTATTTCTTGGAAATGCTTGTATTGCAGAGCTCTCATATCACGGGCACTAAAGGATCTAGTTCTTTCCTAGATTCATTCATTTCTAAGGTTGATACCTGTACCTACTAAGTTACAGAGTTGAGGACTGAACAGCTGGGTGGTCAGAACATCGGTGTATTTTAGTCACTTGGTCGCTGACTCCATTCACCTTAGGCTACTTGGGTTAATGATCACAAAGAGGTACTTGGGAATTATATGGCTAAACTTGGAAATGTGTGTTTTGGTCTAAAGTGAAGTCACCATGAACATGTTTTCTTCATATCATCTAATACTCCTGTTTTGGTTTTTTTTTTTTTTTTTTCCGTATAAACGTCTAGGGCTCAAAGAAAATCTGAACCTACAGTCTCAGAAAGTCTTTCAATTTTTTTTTTTTTTTTCTCTTTCAGTGATCTCTCCTCCCAGGATAGGGTTGACAGAGAACAGGGACATATCACAATACTTAGAAACCTGAGTCCCCGTAGTCCTAACACCTGTCCTTGCAGAATGTTGTTTTGTGTGAGTTATTTGAGGCCCATAGTATCTTTTTTAAAAAAAGTATTGAAGTATAATTGATATGTGTGTATGCACGCTAAGCTGCTTCAGTCGTGCCTGATTCTTTGTGGCACTGTGGACTGTAGTCCTCCAGGCTGCTCTGTCCATGGGGCTCACCAGGAAAGAATACTGGAGTGGGTTGCCATGCTCTCATCCAGGGGATCTTCCTGACCCACAGATCGAACCCACATCTCTTACATCTCCTGCATTAGCAGGAAGGTTCTTTACCACTAGCACAACCTGGGAAGCTCAATAAAATTGACATATAACATTTATTTAATTTCAGGTATTCTGTGATTTGACATGTGTGTGCTTTGTAAAATGATCACAAAAATAAGTTTAGTTACCAACTGTTAACATATAAAGTAACAAGATTTTTTTCTGGTGACAAGAAATTTTAAAATTTATTTTCTTTGCAACTTTCAAATTTACAATACAATATTATTGACTAGAGCAACCATCCTGTATATTACATTCCCATCATTAATTTGTAACTAAAAGTTTGTATTTATTTAGCCCCTTTATCCATTTTTACCAGCTCCCAAACCCATGTCCACTGTGGCAACCACCAATCTATTCTCAGTATCTATGAGTTTCATTTCATTTTGCTTGTTAATTTGTTTTTTTAATTTCACATGTATGTGAAACCATAAGGTGCTTGTCTTTCTCTGACTTATTCACTTAGAGTAATACCCTCAAGGGCCATCCATATTGTTGAAAATGGCAAGATTTTATTCTTTTTAATGAATGAGTAGCATTCCATTATGGTGGTGGTTTAGTCAGTAAGTCATGTCTGACTCTTGCGACCCCATGGACTGTAGCCTGCCAGGCTCCTTTGTCCATGGGATTCTCCAGGCAAGAATACTGGGATGGGTTGCCTTTTCCTTCTTCAGGGGATCTTTCTGACCCAGGGATCGAGCCCAGGTCTCCTGCATTGCAGGTATATTCTTTACCAACTGAGCTATATATTATAGCATATATAGGTGTATATATAGCATATATATATGTGTGTGTGTGTGTATATAGTATTGTGGTATATTCATTTATATAGCAATACATTATATATATATTTATATAGGATTACATACATATATTATAAAATATATATGGTTGTCTTTCAGTTGCTCAGTCATGTCTAACTCTTTGCAGCCCCATGGACTGCAGCACAACAGGCTTACCTGTACACCTTCACTATCTCCCAGAGTTTGCGCGAACTCATGTTGTTTGAGTTGGTGAGTCATCCAACCATCTCATCCTCTGCCCTTAATCTTTCCAGCCTCAGGGTTTTATTCAATGAGTCAACTCTTTGCATTCAGGTGGCCAAAGAATTGGAGCTTCAGCTTCAGCATCTGACTTTCCAATGAATATTCAGGATGGATTTCCTTTAGGGTTGACTGGTTTGATCTCCTTGCTGTCCATGGGACTCTCAAGAGTCTTCTCCAGCATCACGGTTCAAAAGCATCAATTCTTCAGTGCTCAGCCTTCTTTATAGTCCAACTCTCACATCTGTCCATACCTGGCTACTGGAAAAACCATAGCTTTGACTATCCAGACCTTTATTGGCAAAGTGATGTCTCTGCTTTTTTGCATGATCTCAAGGCTCATCACAGCTTTTCTTCCAAGGACCAAGTGTTTATTAATTTCATGGCTGTAGTCATGGAGCCCTGGAAAATAAAATCTGTCAGCGTTTTCATTTTTCCCCATCTATTTGCCATAAAATGATGGGACCAGATGCCATGATCTGGTTTTTTGAATGCTGAGTTTTTTAAGCCAGGTTTTTCATTCTCTACTTTTACCTTCATCAAGAGGCTCTTTAGTTCCTGTTCACTTTCTGCCATTAGAGTGGTGTCATCGGCATATCTGAAGTTACTGATATTTCTCCCGGCAACCTTGATTCCTGCTTGAGCTTCATCCAGTCCAGTATTTCACATGATGTACTCTGAACATAAGTTAAAATAAGCAGGGTGGCAATATATAGCCTTGATATACTCCTTTCCCAATTTTGAACCACTCTGTTGCTCCGTGTCTGGGTCTAGCTGTTGCTTCTTGACCTGCATACAGGTTTCTCAGGAGGCAGGTAAGGTGATCTGATATTACCATCTCTTTAAGAATTTTCCACAGTTTGTTATCATCCACACAGTCAAAGGCTTTAGTGTAGTCAATGAAGCAGTAGATGTTTTTCTGGAATTTCCTTGCTTTTTTTATGATCCAACAGATGGTGGCAATTTGATCTCTGGTTCCTCTGCTTTTTCTAAATCCAGCTTCTACATCTGCAAATTCTTGGTTCACGTATTGTTGAAGGCTAGCTTGAAGAATTCTGAGCATTACCTTGCTAGCTTGTGAAATGAGTGCAATTGGGAAGTTGTTTGAACATTCTTTGGCCTTGCCTTTCTTTGGGATTGGAATAAAAACTGACCTTTTCCAGTCTTGTGGCCAAGTGCTGAGTTTTCCAAATTTGCTGGCTTAATGAGTGCAGTACTTTAATAGCATCTTCTTTTAGGATTTGAAATAGCTCAGCTGGAATTCCATCACCTCCACTAGCTTTGTTTGCAGTGATGCTTCCTAAGGCCTGCTTCACACTCCAGGATATCTGGCTCTAGGTGAGTGACCACACCATCATAATTATCTAGGTCACTAAGATCTTTTAAAGCAGTTCTTCAGTGTATTCTTGCCACCTCTTCCTAATCTTTTTTGCTTCTGTTAGGTCCTTACTGTTTCTGTCATTTATTGTGCCCATCTTTCCATGAAATATTTCCTGGTATCTCTAATTTTCTTGAAGAGATCTCTAGTCTTTCCTATTCTGTTGTTTTCCTATATTTCTTTGCATGCTTCACTTAAGAAGTCTTTCTTATCTCTCCTTGCTATTCTTTGCAACTCTGCATTCAGATATATCCATCTGAATATGTATAGTTTTATAATAGTCTATTATACACATATAGTATTCCCTTTTATATATATATATATATATATACACACACATACACACACACATATATAATAGTCCACTATATATATTATATATACATACATTTCTATATTACATATATATATATACATAAAACATCACATCTTTATCCATTCATCATTTGATGAACACATAGGTTGCTTCCATATCATAATTCTACAATGAACTTAGGAGTACATTTTAAAAAATTATTTTGTTTGTTTTTCACCAGTTAAATTCCCAGAAGGGGAAGTCCTGGATCGTATGGTAGTTCTAGTTTAATTCTTTTAGGAAACTCTGTACTCTTTTGCATAGTACTGCAACAATTTACATCCCCACAAACAGTACACAAGGGTTCTCTTTTCTCCATATTCTCACCAACCCTTGCTATTTCTGTGCTTTGATAATAGCCATTCTGACAGGTGTGAGGTGATATCTCATTGTGATTTTGATCTTCATTTTCTCGATTCTTCGTTTCTTTGGCTAGTAATGTGGAGGTTATTTTTATATGCTTGTTGGCCATCTACATGTCTTCTGTGGGTTTCCCTGGTGGCTCAGATGGTAAAGAACTTGCCTGCCATGTGAGAGACCTGGGTATTCTTTGAAAAAAATTGTCCAGATTCTCTGCCCATTTTTAGTCAATTGTTTGTTTATGTCATTAAGTTGTATAAGTCCTTTAGATGCTTTATATTAACCCCTTATTGGCTAAATAACTTATAAATATCTTTTCCCATTCAGCAGGTGGTCTTTATTTCATTGATGATTTTCCTCACTGTGCAGAGGTTTTTAAATTGATATAGCCCCATTTATTTTTGTTTTTGCCTTTGGAATCACATCCATAAATATATCAACAAGAGTGATGTTACGGATTATGTTTTCTTCTAGGAGTTTTATGACTTCTGGATTTGTATTCAAGCCTTTGACCCATTTTGAGATTATTTTTGTGTATGGTGTAAGATAGTGGTCCAGTTTCGTTATTTTGAATGTCAATGTGGCTAAGTTTTCCTAAAACCATTTATTGGAAAGACTGTCCTTTCCCCATTTTATATTTTGACTTTTTTGTTATGAATTAATGACCATGTGTGCATTAGTTTATTTCTGAAATCTCTATTATGTTGCATTGATCTACAGATTTGATTTCATGACAATACAATACTCTGTTGATTACTGTGGCTTTGTGATATAGCTTGAAATCAAGGAGCATGATGCCTCCAACATCTTTTTTCTCAAGATTGCTTTTTCTATTTGGAGTGTTTTGTAGTTCCATACAAGTTTCAGATTACTTATTTCTGTGGACAATGCCATTTGAAATTTTGATAAGGATTGCATTAACTCTGTATTATTTCCAGTAATATGGACATAATAGCAGAGATAATTCTTCCAACTGAATATTCTCATGGAACACTCAATTCCATGAGAATGAAATTTTTTCTATTTTTCTATTTATTTCTGTCTTCTTCAATTTTTTTCATCAACGTCTTACAGCTTTTAATGTACTGGTCTTTCAACTCCTTGGTCAAATTTATTCCAAGGTATTTTATTATTTTTGATACAATTATAAATAAGATTATTTTATTAATTTGAGGGCTTCCCTCATGGCTCAGATAATTAGAAATATGCCTACAATGCAGAAAACCCAGGTTCAATCCCTAGGTTAAGAAGATTCCCTGGAGAAGAAAATGGTTACCCACTCCAATATTCTTGCCTAAGAAATGGACAGAGGAGTGTGTTGGGCTGCAGTCCAAGGGGTCATGAAAAGTTGAACATGACTGAGCGAGTAACACTTCACTTCACACTTCTTAACTTGTCTTCATTATTAGTATATAAAAACACAAAAGGTTTTTGCATATTGGTTTTGTACTCTACAACTTTACTGAATTTCTTTATTAGTTCTAACAGAATTTTTGGTGGAATCTTTGGGATTTTCTATGTATAAAATCATATCATCTGCAAATAGTGACAATTTTGCTTCTTCTTTTCCAATTTGGCTATCTTTTTATTTGTTTTTCCTGCTTAATTGTTTTGTCTAGGACATCCAATACTATGTTGAATAAGGGTGACAAGAGTGTGCATGCTTGTCTTGTTCCTAATCTTAAAGGAAAGGCTTTCAGCTTTTTGCCATTGAGTATGATGTTAGTTGTAGACTTGTCATATATTCCACCTATACCCATTTTGTTGAAAACTTTTATCATAAATGGATATTGAATTTTGTCAAATACTTTTCTACATCTGTTGGAATGATCATATGATTTTTATTCTTCATTTTGTTAATGTGCTGTATCACACTGATTTACTTGCTGATGCTGAACCATCTTTGCATATCTGAAATAAATCCCACTTGGTAAGGGTATATGATCCTTTCAATGTATTGCTAAATTTGGTTTGGTAATATTTTTAGTATTTTTGCATCTATGTTCATCAGGGATATGGCCTATAATGTTCTTATTTGTGGTCTCTTTGTCTGGTTTCCTTAATGCCCATAGAATTTTGACAGCCCTGTTACATGAGTTTTATAGCTCCACTCAATGATTTAGACACAGAGTACCTAGAAGCTGCCATGCTGTCAAGCTAACTTTTGACACCAAGAGGTTTAAGTTCAAATAAAGTCTCCAAACCCAATTAGAAAGGAGTTTTAGCTGCTAAAGTTTTCTCACATGGATGGCTTGGATTGTAGTTGACAGGCACCAGCTTTGGCTGAATTAGGCATTTTGATATTCAAGTTTTGTATGGGTACCACTTCCAACTGACCATGTGAATTTGGGAAGGTTTCTACCCTCCGTGGACCTCTTATCTCTCTGGAAATGAAGTGGGTTCTGTTCATTAAGCACTAAGCTTTCTCCCTTAGAAAATTCTAAGGTTAGGTTAAATTATCATTCAAGTAGAAAGATTATTACTATTTAAACTACTATGCTGTACACCTGAAACTAACACAACATTGCTAATCAACTATTCTTGATATAAAATAAAGATTTAAAAATAATTACTGTGCTGTACATCTGTCATTTAAAAGGAAACCAGGAACTCAACAGCTGGGTGGGTGTTCACTAGGTGTGTCTCCCATTGTACAAGCCCATGATCTCACAACTCCTGCTTCTGGTGCTACCCTCCACTCCTTTTGACAGGTTTTAAACTAGAGAATGAGAGTTTAGGTGCTCAACTACATAATCAGCATGGGTTGGAATTCCATAGAGGTGGAGTTCCAGCTTCTTGGTGGGAAGTAGGAAATTTTCATAAAGGGTAAAAAGTGGCAACCTTACCTGGTACAAGTCTTGTTAACAGATATGGTCCTATTAGGTTCTCTTAATTATTTGAAGGGCTTCCCTGGTGGCTCAGATTGTAAAGAATTCTCCTGCAGTGCGGGAGACCTAGGTTCTATTCCTGGGTTGGGAAGATCCCCTGGAGGAGGACATGGCAACCCACTCCAGTATCCTTGCCTGGAGAATCCCCATGGATAGAGGATCCTGGTGAGCTACAGTCCATGGAGCTGCAAAGAGTCGGACATCACTGAGAAACTAAGCACACACAATTTTTTGAAAAGTTCTTTTCCTCCTTACTCTAGCTTCCCTCCCTTTAGCTTGAACCTCTCATGAATTTTATGACTCATCCATTTCATTTTCTATCTAAATGATTAAAGCAAGTGTTGGCACCCCTTCAAGACTAGCCTGCAAAGTGTTCATTTATTCACTGTAATTTAAGGCTTCCTCTGCCAGCCAGGAATAATAACTCTGTCCTTCCTCAGACCACTCTGGCTACAGAACCTCGAAGCCAGCCTCGGGCAAGGGAAGGAAAGAAAGGAAAAGGTAGCTTTCATAGATTTGTAATTTTTCATAGATTTGTTAATATTTTTTCTGTGGAAGATTCTGGCACTCGGAAAACGTATACTGATCTTCAGACCACTGTTTAGGGAACATAAGCCTGAAAAAAGAAAAATGAGACTTTGTGGTTTTGAAGTATCTCTATTTTAAGAAGTAGAAAAAGTGTTAAAAGGGTAAAAAAATGATGAAAACCTGGAGTAGCCTGAAGAACAGACCTAGGCAATATAGCCCATCAGGAAAGAGGATGAGGGGCTGTTCTCTCTTTCTATTCTCTTTCCTTCTCTTTATTATCAGTCTTCATTGGATACATGCATACATGGGTAAAGAACAGTGAATAAGTCAACTTTTGAATGAATAAATGAATGAATGAATCATAGGTCAATGTTTCTTAAATCTGACTCATCTTCAGAATCATCTGAAAGCCCTTCTTATAAGACAAATCCCTGGGCTGTTCCCCTGGTGATTTTGATACATTAGATCACAAATGGGGCTTCCTGGTGGCTCAGATGGTAAAGAATCTGCCTACATTGCAGGAGACCTGGGTTCAGTCCCTGAGTCAGGAAGATCCCCTGGAGAAGGGAATAGCTACTCACTCCAGAATTCTTGCCTGGAGAATTCCATAGACAGAGGAGCTTGGCAGGCTACATTCTATGGGGTCTCAAACAGTCAGACATGATGCGACTAATGCTTTCACTTTCATAGGTCACAAATGAATCTGGGTATTTGTAGTTCTCAGTTGCTTCCCAAGATTGCAATGATCAGCCAGGTTTGGGAAAATGAGGCCTAGAGCACAGCTATAATCCAGAGTCTATTCCTCCCCATTCTTACCATAAGTGAGGGTCCCACTCTGAAGGGACCACACTGATCAGCCCCACATGGAATTTAGCTACAGATTATTCAAGGAATTGTTAGTCTCTTCTTGATCAGACTAGCTGATTCCCCTGTCTGCCATGCTTGTATGTTGCCAGTGAAATGACAATATTTTGCAGAAATTTTTTTTTAGAAAGTTTTCAATTAAAATAATGAGATTTTCCATCCTGTTGTTTTTGAAATGTTCTGGAACTGCCCATCCACAAACAAACCAAGAACCCCTTTGCTTGGTTTCCTTGTTCTTTTTGTGTTAGGAACAAGGATATTTCTGAAATCCTTGATTTTAGAAATGCCTAAACTCATCTTCCTCTCCCTGCTTAATCAGTTTTCAGTTCAGTTCAGTCACTCACTCATGTCCAACTCTTTGAAACTCCATGGACTGCAGAATGCCAAGCTTCCCTGTCCATCACCAACTCCTGGAGCTTGCTCAAACTTATGTCCATTGATGCCATTCAACCATCTCATCCTGTCATCCCCTTCTCCTTCTTCCTTCAATCTTTCCCAGCATCAGGGTCTTTTCTAATGAGTCAGTTCTTCACATCAGATGGCCAAAGTATTGGAGCTTCAGCTTCAGTATCAGTCCTTCCAATGAATAATCATTTTTAGTATTCAATAAATAGATATTGAAATCTCTAAACTGCTAGGAATGCTGGGGATACAGAAATGAAAGATATCATCCCTTTTCAATGAAATTTATAGTCTAGTGGGTAAGTTGAATAAGAAAATCGTTATTCTAGGCGTTATAAAAGTAAGTATAGATTAGGAAAGTTGGGGAATATTTTGGGCCAAGAGCATGATAAGTACTGAAAAGAAAGGGAAAATCAAGATTTAGATAGTGAAGAAGCAGTGTATCTATAGCCATAGAGGTGATGACATTAAAACCTTGGAGAACTAAACTCAGATCCATGTGCTGGAGGAGTGATGGGAGATGACATTAGAAGCATAGAAACCATGTTATGATATACCTTGAAAGTCTTCCTAAAATTTTGGATTTTAGACTGAAGCACCAGGATTTCCATAAGGGATTTGAGTGTGAGATGACACATACAGATATATATATTTGAAGAAGTGCTCTCATCAGTGTACAGGTTTTGTCTGACCTGAAGTTTGCCAGACTGGCTTCAGGGGATATAAAGAGGAGAGACAGAGGAAAATAATGAAGTAGTAGAAATTATTTCTAAACCTTGATGATGCATGGTTGTGTTTGCACATGGCAGGAACAGCAGTGACAAAACAGAGGGACCACAGAGTGATTCTCAGACTTTTAAACCTTGACCGCGTAGAGAATGGGGATGCCATAAATGGAAGCACTTGTTTGACTGATTTTTATTCATTTTCCTGTGGTATCCAGAGAAATTGTGGACAGCATCATAACATGAATTGAGCAAGTGCCATGCTGCTTTATTTTTTTTCCCCAAGTCCCTATCAAGGCTGAAAAATCTTCTAAGCACACATGAAAGAAACAGCAGGGCCAAGATGACTTTGAACTCACTGCACATGATTCCTTTTATATAAGACATGCTTAACAAACATTAATTAAATCTCCCAGCACCTCTTTGAAGTAATGTAGGAAATATGTACAGGTGGGTAAACTGAGGCCTCAGGAGCTAGAAGGAGAGCCTGAGGACATACTAGGGCAGGTGCAGTATTTGAAGAGACCCTCATAAGAGGCCCCTGTTTCTCTGATGAGGCCAGATGTATGTGCTTGTTTACAATCAGAGGTCTTCCAGCAAGTTCTGTAAACCAGACAGGATGAGGCAGGCTGGTTATTGACTCCAGGGACCACATTATCTGACCTTAGACCTGGCAGCCTTGGGCCTTAGAGTACATCCTGTCTACTCATAACCCAGAGCCACTATCTCTCTTCTAAAATCTACAGCTGTGTCATATCACTTCTAACGCTTACTTAATCCCTGAAACTGACTGGTAGTCATGAGTGTCAGAAGGTGAGGGTGCTTGACTTCATGGCCAAAAGCCAAAATGACCTGAGTTATTTTTGTACCCGAGTTTCCACTTTTCAGCTTATTTATTTGCAGATTGGACTCTTGTTTAGGGTGCAGGATGTTTTTGCAGGGTAAGAGTCCAGCTGTGATGCAGGCCTATCAGCAGCATTGGTCAAGCTCACAGGGGGCTCTGGAATTAAAATGGCCCTTGGGAGTTATCCCAAGTTGGTTATGATGACTGGGCCTTTGTTCTTTCACGTTGATCTGTGATTGGGTGTGGCTACCCTGGAAAGAACTAAGTCAGCCCCTGAAGAGGGTGATGTCTGAAGGCTGTGCACAGTATACATTGAGAACCTCCTTTTCTGCTTGCTTAACTAGATGCATCCTAAAAGATGGTCTTTGACTAGTTGTATCTGCTGCCCAACTACTGATTCCTTCTACTCAGTTATTCTATTAGTGTCCATCCTCTATCAGTTTCTTGTACCTATAGCACCTATGATGTTAGAAATGGAGTTAGATGCTATAATGGCAAAAGATAGACAAAGTCCCTGTGATCAGGAAGCTCTCAGTCTAGTGAGAGAGACACAAAATTAATAGATGAACACAGAAACAAAATCAGCTCATAAATAACTAAGTGCTTCAGGGAATAAGAGAATCAAATAGAGAGAAAATACCAAAAAAATAAGCATACGCACATATGCTGTTGGAGAGATAAAGATGGAAACACTTTCACATCTATCCACTGAGATAAAAGTCCTTCTCTCTGATAATTTAACAAGATATGCATTTCACCAGCAATTTAGGAGGTTACAAAATTGAGACTTGCTTGAAACTTATGGGAAATAATTGAAAACTTAGCTTCGTAGTGCCATTGGCCGCCTTCTGGACAAAGAGAGCAAATGAAAAATAATTACCCACAGAAAAAAGCAATTTTTTAAAGGAAGATTTGGAATTGGATTGTAAATAATGTGTTTTCTGAGTACCACAGTGATAATGTCAAGTGACTGTTTTTGTCTTTTTCACTAACTCTCTATTTTTATTTTTGATATATTTTTCTGAATCCATTGCCCTTTATTTTCATATTAGAAGTTTAAAATTATTTTTCCAGAAGCTTTTCTCAAAGAAATCTTTGACTGTGAATATATTCAATTGCCTTACTGAATGTAATGAGCACTTGAAAAGCCTGTTCTAGTTAAACTTTCTAAGGAATCCATTCAGAGACGAGAGACATTTAGACATTTTGTTCATTAGCTTGGTTAACCATTGGTTTTCCATTTTATTTACCATATTTTCCTTTTTTCTCTATGATTTAGATCTCTAAAACATTTGGACGGTTTGCATGAAAGGGGCTATATCATAAATGCTTTTAAGGTTTATATGATTTATATGCATAGCACTCATGATTCATGTCTCAAATGGCCATGTTAGTAGATTTTTTTTATTAAATTCTTGATTTATGTGAAATAGATAAATACACGGATCATTCAGAACAAGGGTGTCTGTGTCTGGGGGTGGAGGGAGGGGAAGGACGAGAGGGGTCTGGATACATGAATAACTACCTATTGGTTCTAATGGGATTTGCACAAGGAAGACTCCTGTATTCCAAGACATAATCTTTCTTCATTCTAACATGTGGTTAGGTATATGCTATTGATGTAATTTTAATTTCTGAGCCATGTTAAATCGATACATGTTTTAGATGTCCCCCTTAAGGAAGGAAACATAAAAGAGCATGCCTTTTTCCTTTTCCCTCCTCCCATGTTGTATTTGGCAAAATACCTTGACATTCTAAAGTGTCTTATCTACCTCTGATTTGGTTTACTCAGTGTTTACCATCATAATAGCAGAAAATGGAACCAAGAATGCTTCTTAACAAGGAGAACATTTCATAAAAGATGATACTTAAATAAGACTTCCTATAATAGTAATAAAACATTTTCAAGCCCACTCTCAGCTGAAGAAAGGAACTTTCACCCTGCTCAAAGCTGGAGTTGTATGAGAAAGTGCATATGTGTGTTTCAAATAACCAAACCAATAAGTCCTATTTCTCTGCTTATTATAATCAAGGGAACACTCCCTTCTAATAAAATTGTGTTCAACAGTTCCTCTATAAATTTCCTCCCTCATCTTAGCTCCACCTGGTATAATATAAAAGGTAATATACTTTGGAGGTATTTTTAATAAAACTTTTTCAGATGACTTTATGTGGCAAAACAATTCATTTGTAGCTTCTTATTAGTTCACTTTTATAGAGGTTTTAATTTGTCCTATCTCATGGGGTAGAATCATTTTTTTTTTCCATGACCGACCTTTGTATTTCTGTTGATTTAAACCTCTCCATTTCTTAGAGTTTCACATATAAGAATATGGGTAAGTCAGGGGGAAAATTAGCTTGTTCATACTCTTTTGATATTAAGATTGACATTTTATATGAATCTTACTGTATCTTGATATCTTTATTATAAGGCCCTATATTAACTCTGATGTTTATAAAAGTGGAGACAAAGTGGAGAGAGGAGCTACTTCATAATTTGTTTCATATTAAAATAACTGCATGATTATTCTGTGTTATTCATTCAAAAATGATTTCTTATGTAGATAAGATGTTTAAGGGATCATATTAGTGTTCTTCATTCAAGATGACTACTTACACAGATAAGATGCTTCCAGAATGGTGAGAATCTGGAATGACTTCATGGCAAGAAAGATTAGTGAAAAGCATGACACAAGCAGGAGAGAAGGAATAGCCAAAATAAGAAGCAACTGGCTGAAACACAACTGCAATTGTTTTATGGTTCATCCTTTCTATTCTTCAAGGGCAGGTCATAGTCCAAGAGAGGGGAGAATAACTTCTTCAGGGAGGCTCATTGCTTCTTATATTTTCCACCAATTCTTCCACCTTTAGCTTCAACCTCAACCCAGAGTTAGTAGGCACGATGTGCATGGAGATACACTGGATCTGTTTGACTCATGAGTATGCTTTAGATCTCTTAATATTCTGCTTCTTGGAGCTGTAGACTATTAGAGGCACTAGATGTACGCACAAGCCAGGCTTTGGAGTTTGCACAGTTCCATGAAAAATGTGAGAGCAGACACTCTGTTAAAAATATTATTAAAGATTTAAGATGGTGACAGTAAGCATTAAACCACACATGGGGAACCATCTAAGTGTGGGACCCTGTGTCTCTATACAGATTTTGCACCCATGAAATTGGCCCTACCTTCAGATACTTCTAGATGTGAGGGTGTAAGTAAGGCTAAAATAGGAATTTCATCTAAATATGTGTTTAAGGACAAGCTGGACACTACATTTCCGTGTCTACTCTGTACAGCTGCTTCTGTTCATCTCTCTCTCTCTGAACTGCCTATAAAATGTAGTCAGTAATAGTGCTTACATCAGAGGGTTGTTGATGGGTTCAATAAGATAATACACAAAGGAAAAAAAAAGGAAAAAATTAACAATATGATAGAAACTAGAGTTGGACATGACTGAAGCAACTTAGCATGCATGCATGCGTTGGAGAAGGAAATGGCAACCCACTCCAGTATTATTGCCTGGAGAATCCCAGGAATGGAGGAGCCTGGTGGGCTGCCATCTACGGGGTCACACAGAGTTGGACATGACTGAAGCAACTTAGCAGCAGCAGCAGTGGATAAAAATAAAATAAAAAGAGAACTTGTATACTCTTTTAAATAATATCCACTTAAAACCTCTAAAAAATAAACAATAGAACTCTACAATAAATATCATCTCAAATCAGGGAAACAATTAATACACAGATGGTACTTCTTGGGGTGTCTGGCACACAGTAAACATTCAATAAGCATAATTTGATATGGATGAAGGAGGAAGAGGAGGGAAAAGTGGCAGTGGTGAATATGGAAGCCATAGTTGCTAAAGAAGAGGAGAGCTGAATTTAAACCAGTCTATGCTATGGAGAAGGCAATGGCACCCCACTCCGTACTCTTGCCTGGAAAATCCCACGGACAGAGGAGCCTGATGGGCTGCAGTCCATGGGGTCGCTAAGAGTTGGACATGACTGAGCGACTTTCCTTTACTTCACTTTTATGCACTGGAGAAGGAAATGGCAACCCACTCCAGTGTTCTTGCCTGGAAAATCCCAGGGACAGAGGAGACTGGTGGGCTTCTGTCTATGGGGTTGCACAGAGTCAGACACGACTGAAGCGACTTAGCAGCAGCAGCAGCAGCAGCATGCTGGAATCATTTCCCACGACTACCCGTGAGAACTTGGGCAAGTAACTTAACCTTAGTGCCTTTATCGGTTAGTTATTGCTGAGTAACAAACCAACCCAAACCTCAGTGCCTTAAAATGACTATCACTTATTTTTTGCTCATGTGGCTACACAGGACCCAGCTGATCTAGGCTGAACACCTGTGTTCAAGTTGAAGCTCTAACTGACCTGGGTTACATGCTCAGATCTGCTTTCCATATGTTATTCCTCTTGAATTAGTAGTCAGACTGGAGCATAATATTTTTATGGCAATGCTGGCAGCATGAAGAAAAACCTCCCTGTGAAAATCCATTTTAAGGCTTTGTTCACTATGCCTGTGAACATTCCATTGACTAAAGCAAATCACATGACCAAGCTTGAAGACAAAGGTCAAGGAAAACACACACCATCTCTACAGAGGAAACTCGTAACAAAAAGGGTATGGAGAGAGAAGGAAAAATTCTGGCGCCAATAACTCAATTTTCTTACATGGTAATATGGAGTTACCATGGAAAACTCAGCAATGGCCGCAGGACTGGAAAAGATCAGTTATCATTTCAATCCCAAAGAAAGACAATGCCAAAGAATGCTCAAACTACCACACAATTTCACTCATCTCACATGCTAGTAAAGTAATGCTCAAAATTCTCCAAGCCAGGCTTCAACAATACGTGAACTGTGACCTTCTGGATGTTCAAGCTGGATTCATAAAAGGCAGAGGAACCAGGGATCAAATTGCCAGCAAATGCTGGATCACCATAAAAGCAAGAGAGTTCCAGGAAAACATCTATTTCTGCTTTATTGACTATACCAAAGCCTTTGACTGTGTGGATCACAATAAACTGTGGAAAATTCTGAAAGAGATAGGAATACCAGATCACCTGACTTGCCTCTTGAGAAATCTGTATGCAGGCCGGGAAGCAACAGTTAGAATTGGACATGGAACAACAGACTGGTTCCAAATAGGAAAAGGAGTACATCAAGGCTGTATATTGTCACCCTGCTTATTTAACTTATATGCAGAGTACATCATGAGAAGCGCTGGACTGGATGAAGTGCAAGCTGGAATCAAGGTTGCTGGGAGAAATATCAATAACCTCAGATATGCATATGACACCACTGTTATGGCAGAAAGTGAAGAAGAACTAAAGAGCTTCTTGACAAAATTGAAAGAGGAGAGTGAACAAGTTGGCTTAAAGCTCAACATGCAGAAAAGTAAGATCATGGCATCTGGTCCTATCACTTCATGGCAAATAGATGGGGAAACAGTGACAGACTTTAGTTTTTTGGGCTCCAAATTCACTGTAGATGGTGACTGCATTCATGACATTAAAAGATGCTTACTCCTTGGAAGGAAAGTTATGACCCACCTAGACAGCAGATTAAAAAGCAGACACATTACTTTGCCAGCAAAAGTCCATCTAGTCAAGGCTATGGTTTTTCTATTAGTCATGTATGGATGTGAGAGTTGGACTTTAAAGAAAGCTGAGCACCGAAGAATTGATGCTTTTGAACTGTGGTGTTGGAGAAGACTCTTGAGAGTCCCTTGATTGCAAGGAGACCTAACCAGTCCATCCTAAAGGAGATCAGTCCTGGATGTTCATTGGAAGGACTGATGTCGAAGCTGAAACTCCAATACTTTGGCCACCTGATGTGAAGAGCTGAATCATTTGAAAATACCGTGATGCTGGGAAAGATTGAAGGCAGGAGCAGAAGGGGACGACAGAGGATGAGAAGGTTGGATGGCATCACCAACTCAATGGACATGAGTTTGGGTAAACTCTGGTAGTTGGTGTGGTCAGGGAGGCCTGTCGTGCTCCTATCCTTGGAGTCACAAAGAATTGGACATGACTGAGTGACTGAACTGAACAGAATATGGAGTTAATAAAGTGACTTCCTCATAGACTAGTTTTGAGGTCTAAATGAAATAATCCATGTAAAATATTTAGCACAGTGCAGGTATATATTTAATGCAATAAATGTCAGCTATGTTTGTAATAATGACTCATCTCTCTGACTCAAATACAATGAAAGATTTTAGATGAGAGAAGCAGGTATAGATGTGGAAAGCTGAGAAAGTGTTGGTGGGTGAGTGTTTAGCTAGATCTTAGAAGACAGAAAGTTTTGCAAGGAAAAAAGGGGAGGGGATCTTGTTGGGTGTGGCAGAGCAAAAACAAATAGCCAAAGGGCAAAATAATTTGGATTTACAATTTTGATTATGTTTAGATTTTTAGGTAAATTACCCACCCTTTCTTTCCCTCATTTTTCATTTAAAATCCTTGAGATGACTTTTCAGTCCCAGTATCACTGTTTGGAAAAAAGAATATACCATGCACATATAATAAATCAGTTGTGTTCTCTGCTTGGAACTTCCTCCAGCCTTTCCTTTCCCTGGGCAGGTGATGCTTCCCATGAGTCTGATCTCATCTTGAGTGGAAGGCTCAGCCACAGGAATCCGGGATGCCGGACTGTGAAATACTCCTTGTGGGCTCAGTCCTGTGTTGGAGCCTTTGAGAATGGCTATTGCTTATGTACAGGGTTTTGTGGGAGAGCTGTGTGAGTTCTGTTCCTGGCAGTGAGGATTTGAAACACAAGACTCTGTAGTTCTTGCATATGCCTTCCCCTAGTCCCCCAGCCCCACCAGTCTGCTGCCCTGATTGCACTATGGGGTTCTGAGGAACTATCAGGGGCAGAAAGCCGCTGCTAACACAGCCAAGTTGTCCAGGCATGTTAGTATCCTCCTCAGCAGCCACAGCCTGAAGAAAGATGAAAGCCTTTCCTCCCCACCCCTGAGCGACATATGTACACAGAGGGTGTTCTTTGGAAGACAAATCTTTAGAAAAATCATACGTAGAATATAGTCAAACAAGAAGCTGGAGCTTGGAGCTCTTTGGTTATGACACTGTCCTCACATTGTTCCTCTGAACTCACCCCATACTACCATAAAAAGGACCGATTGAAAACCTCTCTTCAACGGCTGATGGCTTTTACTTCTAGCCTTACAAATCAGTTTTAGGAAATCACTTCACACAAAACCATTTTATCTCATTATCCCAGTTGATGCTCCCCAAAGTTACCCTGCCCTCACACTCTTCAGTACAGTCACTCAGTCATGCCCAACTCTGCGACCCCATGGACTGCAGCATGCCAGGCTTCCCTGTCCACCACCAATTCCTGGAGCTTGCTCAAACTTATATCCATTGAGTTGGTGATGCCATCCAACCATTTCATCCTCTGTCGCCCCCTTCTCCGCCTGCTTTCAATCTTTCCCGGCATCAGGGTCACTTCCAATGAGTCAGTTCTACACATCAGGTGGCCAAATATTGGAGCTTCAGCTTTAGCATCAGTTCTACCAATGTATGTCCAGTACTGATTTCCTTTAGGATGGGCTGGTTGGATCTCCTTGCAATCCAAGGGACTCTCAAGAGTCTTCTCCATCACCACAGTTTAAAAGCATCAGTTCTTCAGTGCTCAGCTTTCTTTATAGTCCAACTCTCACATCCATACATAACTACTGGAAAAAAACATAGCTTTGACTAGATGTACCTTTGCTAGCAAAGTAATGTGTCTGCTTTTTAATCTGCTGTCTAGGTTGGTCATAGCTTTTCTTCCAAGGAGCAAGTGTCTTTTAATTTCATGGCTGCAGTCACCATCTACAGTGATTTGGAGCCCAAAAATGTAAAGTTTTTTTTACTGTTTCCACCAGACACGACTGAGTGACTTCACTATCTGTTGTTTCCCCATTTATTTGCCATGAAGAGATGGGACCAGATGCCATGATCTTCACTGTCCTCTTTCACTTTCATCAAAAAGCTCTTCAGTTCCTCTTCACTTAACGCCACAAGGGTGGTTTCATCTGCATATCTGAGGTTATTGATATTTCTCTCTGCAATCTTGATTCCAGCTTGTGTTTCATCGATCCTGGCATTTTGCATGATGTACTCTGCATATAAGTTAAATAAGCATGGTGACAATATACAACCTTGATGTACTCCTTTCCCAATTTGGAACCAGTCTGTTGTTCCATGTGCAGTTCTAACTTGCTTCTTGACCTGCATGCACATATCTCAGGAAGCAGGTAAGGTGGCCTTGTATTCCCATCTTTTGAAGAATTTTCCACAGTTTATTGTTATTCACACAGTCAAAGGCTTTAGCATACTCAGTGAAATAGAAGTAGTTGTTCTTCTGGAACTCTCTTGCTTTTTCGATGATCCAGTGGATGTTGACAATTTGATCTCTGTTTCCTTTTCAAAATCCAGCTTGAACTTCTGGAAGTTCTTGGTTAATGTACTCTTGAAGCCTGGCTTGGAGAATTTTGAGCATTACTTTGCTAGCATGTGAGATGAATGCAGTTGTGTGGTAGTTTGAACACTGTTTGGCCTTGCATTTCTTTGGGATTGGAATGAAAATTGACCTTTTCCAGTCCTGTGACCACTGCTGAGTTTTCCAAATTTGCTGGCATATTGAGTGCAGCACCTAGCAGCAGCATCTTTTAGTGTCTGAAATAGCTCAACTGGTATTCCATCACCTCCACTAGCGTTATTCATATGGTGATGCTTCCTAAGGCCCACTTGACTTTGGACTCCAGGATGTCTGGCTCTAGTTGAGTGGTTACACCATAGTGGTTATCTGGATCATTAAGATCTTTTCTGTATAGTTCTTCTGTATATTCTTGCCACCTTTTCTTAATATCTTCTGTTTCTGTTAGGTCCATATTGTTTCTGTCCTTTATTGTGCCCATGTTTCCTTTAGTATCTCAAATTTTCACACACAAATGGAAGGAGCCAAGGGGGACAGCCAGCAGTATTCTGATGCTCACAGTAGCAGATGGTGTGGCATCCTGCCTAGATAACCCTCCACAACCCAGGCTCTCATCCTCCAGCTGCTGGGCCTGTTGGCAGCTAATATCCCTCAGCTGTGTACCTCTCTGGTCTTCCTGCCTTCAGATGGAGAGCAGCCTCACACCTTCCTGGGAGCGGCCCACATCCATGGCTCATGGCTATCAGGATAAAATGCCTCCAAGTGGGACAACTCAGGACTGACTCAGCTTCAGAGCTGCCTCGGGGTTGCTAAGCCTTCTGCTGCATCTTATCTCCCTGCTTAGTCTGCTGCCCCCTCCCCTACATGTGTTAATACTGAGAACACACTGCAATGACTCTTCACACAGATGCCTATCTGAGAGTGGATTTCCTCAGAGGTTTGACCTATGACCTATGAGATCTACCCAGTGTCATGTGGCTCTAGGCACATCTCACATCGTGGCTCATTTAATTTCCATAACCTTAGCCACTGAGGAAACTGAGATTGGATGTTAACTTGCCCAAGATTCCTCTCTTGGTAATTGACAAAAAAGTCTACCTTTCTCCAAATTTAATAATCTGTATGCTGCCTGACAGCTAAGAGCACAGAAAGCTTAATGTACACACAAGTGTAGACCTTTTATTGAATGAATGTCTAGATAAATGCAATGTCAAAGCAGACAGAAAGGAGAGTGGTCAAAATCTCTCTGTAGGAATCTCTCTGTAGGAGGGCCAGGGGTGAGTAGTGGGGCTCTTCTGTGGACGCAGATGTACACAGGTGTGTCCGATGAATGGATAGACACTTACGTCCCTCAAGGTGAGTGTGGGAGGAGGAAGCAATGGCACACTCACAAGGGGGCTATTTGAAGAGAGTTTAGGAAAGGGGCTATTTACAGAAGTGTGGTCAGATTAAGAGACTGGTGGCACAGTGGTAAAGAATCGCAGGTGGTAAAGAATTTACCTGCCAATGCAAGAGATAACAAGAGATGTGGGCTGGGAAGATCCTCTGGAGAAGGAAATGGCAACCCACTCTGTAATCTTGCCTGGAAACTCCCTTGGATAGAGAAGGCTGGCTACAGTCCAAGGGGGGTGCGAAGAGTCAGATGTGATTGAGTGACTGAACAACGAGAGACTGACAACGGACAGCAAGTTCTGTAGAACTAACTAGAGCAGAGCAGAGAGCTCTGCCACTCACACAACGGAAGAGGCAGGAAGAGGGCTCCAGGTGGTAGAAGGGAGCTTCTTGACAGGCACCCTTAGTGGAGGAACGTTTAAACAACAGGCTGAGGAAAGCGAGCTGGGTAAGGAATACTCCCCCTTCTCCTCTCTCCGCCCTTCCATATCCCACTGTCCAAGGAGTACCAGCCAGAGGGCATGGAAACTAGTTTATGCATTCCACAGACCTGGCGTTTTGGGACACACAGCAGGATGGGCTGTGGGCGAGGTGTCTGATGGAGCAGGTAGAAGGTTCTGGCACAGCATTGAAATGAGACACTGAGTTCTAAAGACACTGAGGGCACCAAAGAACACTTGATGGTCAGTTGCCAAAACACGACCCAACGATGGGGAGGCTGCATCCTCTCCACTTCGCTAAGACCGTGATGAAAGAGGCAGCAGGCTCACCACAGCCCTTGAGGGCCGGCTTGTCGGGGATCCTCATTCTCCTGTGTGAAGTGCAGCTTCAGCGGAAGCCAGAAGCCATGGCCCTCATCGGCTTCTCTAACTCTGTTTATCAACAAGGTGAACTGGGAAGGAGGACAGGCTCGGGCTATTTCCAAGTTTAGATAAAACAAATGTAGAGACCCCTAGAAATGACTGAGGAAAGCTTGAGATGGGGTCTGCAATATACTGGGTTGTACTTGGCACGAAACTCAGTCAGTAAAAGGAGATACTACAATTAATGCAATGCTTTTGCACCCACAGGCTATGAAATCTGGGGAAGAGTTTAAACATAAAATCATGGAAATTTAGAGAAACGGGAATCTGAAACCCAGGCCGGAAGCTCATTCATTCAACATACACCAAGAGATGCAGCTCACTGAACAAATATGTTTGAACACCTTTTCTAAGCCAAGTGCATTCTTAGGGTCTATTGAACCACTAGGGGTCTATGAATACAACTTATTCTTTCATGCACTGAGAAGGAAATATTGAGCATTTATTTTTACTAACATCTACCTGGACATTATTTCCTTCAGTTATAAATGTAGGCAATAAAACACTGTAGGAGTAATACGTGGATGTATTCTTACATCACACTGAAATTATTTATTAATATTATTGGATATATTCATTAAAACACAGTAGTTTGGTTAATGTATTAGTCAAGAAAAAATGTATATATATTGTTATATGATGCTTTCAGAAAATATTGTAATCTTTATACTTCTATATAATTTGTTTCCTTTGTAATGCCATACATTTATTTTATGCATTCAAAACATTATTTAGAGATGAGGTTCAAGGCTTCACCAAACTGCCAAAGGGATTCAGAAGTTAAGAACTACTGTGCAAGGTGCTGCCTTCAAGGGCTGTCTGCAATGTGGGGAACACAGAATTATGTACATCACACATTGCGGCATAACACATGGCAAGGTCAGCCTACCTGAGAGTGGAGAAAGATCTGATGGGAGTGATATCTCAACTAGTTTCAGGGGAAAAAACATGCCCACCAAGTAGGCAAAGGGTTGGGGTAAGAGCAGGAGAGGGCCTGTGAGGGAAGAGCAAAGAAAGGCAGGATTCTTATCAGAAAAACCAAGGTGCTGAGGAGTAAAAGAGCACCACGTGGGAGAGAGAGCAGGCAGAAGGTACCGAGAGCTAGGCAGAAGCTGGGCAGAGTTTGAAGCGTTTCTTCTGAGTCCTAGGAGAGCTGTTAAAGACTGTGCTGAAAAGGACAGGATCACATCCACACCTTGTGTTCAGAATATTCCCAGCTGCTGTGTGGAGGAAATTGCAATTCAAAGGGGGAATTGCAAAGATGGGAGATAAGGTCCCCTTGGCCAGAATCTAGACTTGCCATCATGAGAGCCCGAGATAAGTGTGCAGAAACCAGCATGATGGCCTCAGTCAGAAGTCACCCAATAAAGTAGATCACACCAAAGCCTTCACTGTTCTAAAGACATTCTCTAGCAGAAAGAGGATACTTAGCCAGCATGCAGACTGTGAAGGTGCTGAGAGAGATAATGTCCCAGGAGCAACCCTCGATGAGGGATGGGAGTTGGTGAAAGATACTCCAGATCTGTCACCTCCAGGCAGGCTTTTCTGAGGTCAGAGGACACCGATGGACATGAGCTCCAGCTGCCCATAGTGGTAACCTACTTCTTTCCCTGCATCCTCACTGCTCTTCCTGGGGTCACCTCTCAAATAAACCACTTGTCCAAAAACTTCATCTCAAGGCAGCTTTAAGGGAACCCCAAACTAACAGTAGGTATGGAGAGAAAAAAACTATGAAAGATGTGGTATTACAGAACCTGATCACAATCAAATCTGAAATGAAAGAGCAGGAGGTACAAGGATGATGTTAATTTTTCTTTCTGCCTTGTGTAACTAGTAGAAAGGTCTACAATTCTCTGAGATGAGTTTGGCAGGAGGAAGAACAAATTGAGGGGAAGGGCATCATTAACTCAGTGTGGACATGATGATGGGCAATGGACATAGATGCCTAATAGGTGGTTGGAAATGCAGAAGCAGAGTTTACAGAAAGGATTGGATTGGTGGTGATGGCTTACTTGGAGTCATCAAGAATTCAGAGGGGATTTTGCAGGGAAAGTTGAGGAAACCTGAACTGCCATGTTTTGAACAGCACATTTGTGGAAGTGGCTGTCTTTCAGGCTGGCCTTCTCCCTCTCATAATTCTGATTCTGCCACCTATATCTTATCAGTGGCTGCTCTGACTTAGTGGAAAGCAGTTTCCTGCCTAAACTTCCTTCCAGTAATAGAAAGTCAAATTAAAGATTTTTTTTCCTGTTCCTATTTCAGTTTCTACAAAAGTAAATATTGTTTGTAGGGTGATCATAATCTTGATCATCAAATCAAGACACTTCTGAGAGTAAAGGGAAGCACTGTTTATAATTATACCTGAGTAGTAGATATAAATTGAGATGATCTTGGACAAATGAGGACATACGGTTGCAGTGATTATCTCATTAAGACCACATATCTTTCTAGAAGTATCTAGAAGTAGAAATGAGAGTTAGAGAAACAAGCAAGGACAGAGAGGGACAGAGAGAAGAAGAGGAAAAGGAGGGAGAGAGAGGGAAGGAGAGAGAGGATAAGGATAAGTTGTACATCTATTTTGAGAATCCTTAGTGACATAATTATCTGGAATACTCTTTAAATTTTCTGTACCTTTTTCTTTTGTACACAGGTAGGCTGGACATAAAAAACTGAATAAGACAGAATCTGCCCAGTACACACCAGACAGTCAATAAATGATTTCTCAATAATGAGCAAATTTATCTTTTGAAAAATACTCTTAAAAATTCTATTTCACAATCAATCTGGTCCACAGGGAAGTTTTCTCCCACAGTCATTTCTGGTTTTATTGCACAGTTAAATACCTGAATGAATGTTCTATTGATCAGTTTAGGCATGGAAATTTGATCTCTGCTTTTCTATTAGATTGAGTCTGTTAAAATGTCTTGACTTTGGTATTTCTTTCTGTAAAATGGAGATAATTGCAATGCTCAACTCATGTGATTATTGTGATGAGTAAATGAGCTAGAAACACAAAGAGCCTGACACATAGTAATCATTGTTGTTCCTTATTTTATTTCTAAAACAGGGATGAGGCCTTTACTATTATTTAGGCACAACATAGGGACTGTTTTTTAATTGCTTAAAAACATGCCAACCTATATTCAACAAAATGGTTTCACTGAAGTAAATCAATTCTTCATATCTAGTGCACTCATAAATGGCATTCAGTGAGCAATGGTATCAGATTTTAAAACCATTTTTCCTGAATATTCTAATTTAATTTGTGAAGCTGTGTTTCTAAGTATTCAGTTACCTCTCCCCTTTAATATGAGATCACCTTGGCTGTGGGGCTTCCCTGGTAGCTCTACTGGTAATGAACCCACCTGCAATGCAAGACCCTGGTTCAATCCCTGGGTGGGGAAGATCCTCTGGAGAAGGGATAGGCTACCCACTCCAGTATTCGTGGACTTCCCTGGTGGCTCAGAGAGTATAGAATCTGCTTACACTGCAGGAGACTCCAGTTCGATTCCTGGGTGGGGAAGATCCCCTGGAGCAGGGCATGGCAACCCACACCAGTATTCTTGCCTGGAGAATCCCGCATGGACAGAAGAGCCTGGTGGGTGGGTTACAGTCTACAGGGTCGCAAACAGTCAGATACAACTGAGTGACTAAGCACAGCACACAGTACATTGGCTTTGGAAGATGGGTGGGGGAAAAAGCCTGGAGTTTAAATGAAAAACTTCATTCAAACAGATCTTCCATGAGTTTTTGAGAATGAAGAAAACTCCTTTAACCACCATTATTTGTACTCTTTTCTCGCTTTCATAGCATAAGGGTTACAGTTAAAAATGTGTCCTTCAGTAGATGGTATTGGCCGAATTTCCAACTTACCTAGAAATTTAGGCAAGTATGTCAAAAAGACACCTATAGTGGGGGTTGTTGCCTTTCTTGAAGGAATATTCTCCCCTTCATGTCAGAGTTTGAACTTAAGACCTTGCATTCATTGGTTCCTTGTTGAAAGTCCCCCAGTCTAACTTTCTGCCCTTTTCTCTTTGAACACATTCTGAAACACATTATCACCTTCCCCAGTCCTCTCCTAGATAACGGAGACAAATGCTGCATCCTGTCTTTTCTCTGACCCTAGTCAGCCTTTCACCCTTCTTTCTTCCTGGAATGGCGGCAGTATTTTAATACCTGGGACATTGTTTCACTTTTGATTTACTTAATCACATTCTCTCATGGGCATTGGAGTCTCTTAGAACTAATGCTGTCTGCCAGAGCTACACTACAAAGATGGAAATGTTCTATGTCTACAAGTGTCCAAAATGCCCACTAGGCACACGTGCTGCTGAGAGGTTATTGAAATGCGGTTATTGAAACTGAAAAGTTGAATTCTTCACCTAAGTTAATTAACTGGAATAACCATAGGGAGCTAGTGACTATCATATTGGACTGTGCTTAGAGTATCTTTTCCTTCAAAGATTTCATCCAAATTATAGTTCCTGGGGAAAACAAAAACAAAACCAAAAGTGAACAAAAATGCTATTTATTTATAGTCACAGGTGCTGTTTAAACCATGTGTCTAGATAACCACAAAGAGACATTTACTGAAATTGTGAGGTATGTTGGGAATTGGGCTTAATTCAAAGTTTTCCTTTGACTTTGGTTATGCTGCTAAGCTCTTGCTTTTCCTTCCACTTCTATTATCTCGCTTTAGATAAATATTGCTAAGATTTTAATATTGGAAGTCCTCAGGAGTGAGTCAGACTCTCCTTTTTTTAGCTCCATATTCTAAGTTATTTTACCATGCTGATAGCTTCAGTCCACCAGTGACTCCTAAAGTTTTATTTCCGGTACACACTTCTCTTTGGGGCTTTCTCAAATAGAGCATGTTCAAAACTGAACATTTGACTTCATCACTGAAAGACACCAATTTAGCTAGGCAACCCAGAAATCCCCAAACTAGCCTTGACACCTTCATCTCCTTGCATTATTTCTTGCCTCTCAGCCATCTCCAAGTCTAATTCTTTTAACTTGGGAAATAGCTTTCAAGTTCATCTACCTCCCTTCATCACCACTGTTGCCATCATGATCCAAGTTCTGGATCTTTTGCTAGTGGTTTCTACACAACCATCGTTACATTGATTCTTTTTCTTTTTTGTGTTTTGTAAATGCATCATGCTCCTTTTAGTCATGGAGTCAGTACATGTCTCTAGAATTAATGCTGCCTGGAATGCTCCCCAACTTCACCCCTGATCACACTGTCCTTCTCAATACCTGATTTATCTTCCTGAGATTTTATTCAGGCCTTAGTTCAAATGTCGCTCTCTAAGGATACTTTCTCTGATACCCTTGGCCATATCTGTACTGCATTATACAGTTTTGTATCACCAGGCACCTCCTCTTTAGAGCATTTATCATAATTATAATTAATTGGCTTTAATGTTATCACTGCTATTAAAAAAATAAGGAAAAAAAGTAATTTCCATAAGCAGAGGAACCTGTTGGTCTTATTCATCATTCTATTCTTTGTGCTTGACTTAGTTGCTGTTGTTTAGTTGCTAAGTCTTGGCCCACTCTTTCGCAACCCCATGGACTATAGCCCCATCAGGCTCCTCTGTCCATGGGATTTCCCAGGCAAGATATTGGAGTGGTTTACCGTTTCCTTCTGCAGGGTATCTTCCCAACCCAGGGATCAAACCTGAGTCTCCTGCTTGGCAGGCAGATTCTTTACCACTGAGCCAACGGGGAAGCCCGTTTGACAAGGCAGATACACAAAATAAATGCTCGGTCAATATATGCTTAGTTTCTTTGTTACACAACTGGAAGTTAAATATACACTCTTGTTGCCTGGGGTTAATAAGCTGAAACATGACTCAGTATCTGGATGAGGAAATTGATGGGGAAATGAGTTTGGTAACCTGTCGTTTGTATGTGATCTGAATTCTCAAAACAGTGAGTTTCTCTGTGAATAAAACAATAAGAAACTGGAATCTTGGAGTTTCAAAACAAACTCTTGATGTAAACTTTACACTTGTGTTATTGCAGCTGCAAACTTCCCAGCTGTTCTATAATATTTTAAATGTGTTTTGAATTATTCATTTACTTCTTTTAGTTCTTGAGTACATTTTTGCTTTTTAAAATTTTCAGTTAACTTGCTAACATGACTCTAATTGTTACTATTCTGTAGAAAAACGTTCTTTCAAAAGTTCTTGTCAGAGACTCTCAACAAAGCCATTAACTCTCCATGCTTACTGATTTCCAATGAGTCATCCATCCTTCAAGAAAAATTTTTGCAATCAATTGTCTTTATCTAGCATGACACCAATCTTCTAACTCTATTATTCAAAAGTGGTACCTTTTCTATTTTCTATGTTATAGTTTACAAACATGAATTTGACAATTTCCATGCAGAAAGGGAAAATGAAGGTTTTCTGGACTTATGTGAGACTTTTGGTCTTTGTCGATTAATTGCTCAACTGACCTTGTAACTAGCTTCCTCTCTTTGATCTGATACTTTCTTATTTCTTGCTTGCAGATGTTTTAAAATGTTCCAAAACTTTTCCCCCTGGGTAAACTGGATGCTTTTTGGTAGCAGTTGACGTAGATTGCTTGGCCACCGTGGCTTAATTTGATAACTTTTCCTAATGAGTAAGACATGTTAATTTTGGATAAGAAGGACTACTAGACTATACTAATCTAAATTTGAGATAGTTCACATCAGATTGCCTGGCTAGTGAGTTACATCTGTTTTTTGGAAGAAATAGATTGCTGTGTATATACTGCAAAATTTGTGATTTTACAAGTTTACAGTAAGTTTTTGAACAAGGTCAATTTAAAACACATATTACTTAAAGGAAACATAGGCTTTTAAAGAATCAGTCAATAGATTTTAAAAACTTAAATGTCTGCTTTCTTCAGAATATTTGAAACAAGTCACGAGAAAATCTGAAGTTAACTATGGAGTAAGCATCCAAGACATTATTGAAGTATATTAATTTAATTTAATTTAATAATTAAAATTGTGACAAGATCATAAAATATTTACACCACTCTGTAATAAATAAGTATTTTGAATAGTCATTTTCTAAGACCATGGAAGTCTATGTTTCTCTTTAATTAACTAATTAAACTAAATAGTATTTAACTCATTTTTAGAAACACATCTTGTTTTTCTCATTTCTTAAAGCAAATTGTAATTCACTGTACTTTTGTCAAGGGTGCTTCCCTGATAGTTAGGTTGGTAAAGAATCTGCCTGCAATGCAGGAGACCCCAGTTCGATTCCTGGGTTGGGAAGATCCATTGGAGAAGGGATAGGCTACTCACTATAGTATTCTTGGGCTTCACTTGTGGCTCAGCTGGTACAGAATCCTGCAATGCGGGATACCTGGGTTTGATCCCTGGGTTGGGAAGATCCCCTGAAGAAGGGAAAGGCTACCCACTCCAGTATTCTGGCCTGGAGAATTCCACAAATGTGTAGTCCATGGAGTCACAAAAAGTCGGACATGACTGAGCAACTTTCACTTTGTCAAGGGTAGGACCTTAACTATCATTGGTAAGTAATGATTGAGAAATTCAATAAAAATTTTTTTGAACTGAGGAGCAAGTATTTATAGATGGCAATTATAACAATAATAAACAGTCATACATACCTTCTGCAGGCAGAAGAAAACATGTAATAAGACTAAATTACACCTAAAACAAAGGTATAAAGTTTTACGTATGAATGCTAAATAAAGAACTTCCCACAGGCTAACTCAAATGGGCAGCAAGGTCATAATCACAGGAATATTCCAGGGTGAAGGCGGGAGTGTTCAGGGCGCCCACAGTGCAGCACTGCAGAGCCACTCCACGCCCGCTATCCTACACGGGGATGGAGAATTCAGCTCTGCTTCTGATGAAATCTCAGCCTGTCCCTTATGACCTTGGGCAGGTCACTTAGTCTCTCTCTAGTTTAGCGTTCACATCTGTAAACCATAAGGATAATTACACCCACTCCTCAGGTTCTTGTGTGGATTAAATGAGATACTGTATGAAAGTGCCCCATAAATATTGGATGAATGGTAACTATTGAACCTCCAGTATTCCCTCCATGGACTTCAAGTGAGTTTTATTGCTCAGACCTTATAGGCTTTATATCTCTTACTGCAATGTTGTCACCAGAAAGGGGCAGAATATTAGCTTCAATAAATCTGCATTTGCTGCTATGAAGATCCTGTGTGGTCAGCAACTGGATTTCTCAGAAGAAAATCTGTTAGAACCAGATTTTCTGCTTCCACCAACAGAAGCAAAACCCTTTACCTTCATTAGCACAGCCCTGCCGATAGCTTTCAAGTGGTCAGGACACTAAAACGTCTATTCAGCTTGGGGTCATTTTGCATTATCTCCAAGAGACACTTTCTCCCTGGAGAGGCCACCTGCCTCTTACAAGTTGAGATAGTATCTCTGCTTAATCCTGAGCTTCCTCAAGCTGCTGAAGGCAGACATTTATCATCACAAAGGGAACTCAAAGGCCAGGCAAGACACTTGCTGTCATTTTATCAATCCATTGCCTATTTTTCCCTAGGCTTTCCCCAAATTTTCATTAGGGTTTGAGATGGAACCAGGAAGCACAACACAATAAAAAAAATATAGTAATAATTTTTTAATTAAACTTTTTATTTGAGGTTATTGCAAATTCAGATGCAGTCATCAGAAATGATAGAGAGAAATACTGTATACTGCATAACTTGTAACTTTCACTCAGTTTCCCCCAATGGTAACATATCAAAAAACTAAAGTACAATAGCAAGAATATTGACACTGACACAATCAAAATACAGAACCATTCCATCATCACATTCTTGTCATACTTCATCCCTCCTCCATCCTTGACCTCTGATGACCACTAATCCCTTCTCTATTTCTATCATTTTGTCATTTCAAGAATATTAGAAAGGTGAAATCATACAGCATATAAACTCTTGGTATTGTCTTTTTCCATTCAGTATGATACCCTGGAGATTCATTTATGAAGCTGTGTGTCAGTACCTTGCTCCTTGTCACTGATGAGTAGTATTCCCTCGTGATGAATACATCATGGTTCATCTAAAGTTTCACCCACTGAAAGACATCTGGGTTGTTTTCAATTTTAAGCTAATATGGGTAAATCTTCAATGAATATACAGTTTTTACGTGACCCCTAGGGCACTTCCTGGTGGCTCAGTTGTAGAGAATCTGCCAGTGGTGCAGAAGATGCAGGAGATACTAGTTCGATCCCTGGGTCACGAAGATCCCCTGGAGGAGGGAATAGCAACCCACTCCAGTATTCTAGCCTGGAGAATCCCATGGAGAGAGGAGCCTGGCAGGCTATAGTCCATGGGGTTGCAAAGAATCGGACATGACTGAACATGCATGCACGCAGGTCCCAGTGAGAGAGAGAAAGGATAAAGGAGGGGTGGAGAGAGAAAGAAAGACTTTACTCTGAATTCAGGCCTCCTAAATCCTAGCCCAGTGATCCTAGCCCTGAGAACTCATCAAATAAGTGGATTTATACCTATATCTATATCTCACCTGTTGCAGCTAACATTTTCCCTTTTTTTTAAAGTAGACACCTTAGAAATTTGTTTGACTCCTTCAACGCAAGAAATAAAGAAAATGGGTTTCTAAAAATAATTTCAAATATGGTCGAAAATATATAGAGAAAAAGAAAAAGTGTGTGTTTAGTCTGTCCTATAGATCTCATTGTGTGTTACTAGGGTTAGTAATGGAGGGGGCCTTGTGGACCCAGGAGCTCATACTTCTGACTGGCAGATGAAGAAACAAGAGCTTCCAGAAATGAAATCCCCTCTAAAATGCTGCTCAGGAGGGGACTGGAGGAGTTGGAGCTGATGGTATTTCCTAGAAGGGAGCCCAGTGCCCCTGACTGAGCCATGTTCTTAGATGGAACAGGCACCCTGGAGACCCAGGGCTCTGTTTACTCTGAAGGCCTTTTGGTGGTGGGAGTGGAGGTGAAGAGAACTGGGAACTTATAGTCACTCCCAGGGGTCAGACTATGCCTGTGTAGCTTGACTCCTTCTTCCAGCCCAAGGGATGTCATCAGTTGTTCAGTTTTGCTAAGAAAACAACTCTTTTCATTTGGACATAAAAAGGTTCAGCACTCTGATGACCATATATAGAGCCAGTTGCCACTCTGGCCCTAGGCTGTGCAGACCCAAATGGCTAATGGAGTAAAAGGAATTAAAAAATGTGCTTACCATCTTTAGAAAGATGGTAATGATAACCCTATATGCAAAACAGAAAAAGAGACACAGATGTACAGAACAGACTTTTGGATTCTGTGGGAGAAGGCGAGGGTGGGATGTTTCGAGAGAACAGCATCGAAACATGTATATTATCTATAGTGAAACAGATCACCAGCCCAGGTTGGATGCATGAGACAAGTGCTCGGGCCTGGTGCACTGGGAAGACCCAGAGGGATCGGGTGGAGAGGGAGGTGGGAGGGGGCATCGGGATGGGGGATACATGTAACTCCATGGCTGATTCATGTCAATGTATGACAAAACCCACTACAATATTGTAAAGTAATTAGCCTCCAACTAATAAAAATAAATGAAAAAAAAGTAAAATAAAACAATAAAAAATGTGCTTAAGACAGAGAGAAAGGGCTAAACAAGGCATCTATTTAATTCAGAAAGAAGGTGCTTTGAAGTCAGAAGGGATCCCCCCAGTGAAAGAAGTGAGTTTTGGCCTTGGGAGTGGGTTTCCAGCCTTTGAAGCTTTGTGAAATATTACAAAAGAGGCAACAACCCAGGAAAGTGAGGGATGGCCAGAGGTTGAGGAAAATGTCCTTGTTTAGGGGTCTATGGAAGATGTGATTCTGAGCATCTAGATCTGGCTCATGGGGCTTCGTAGGGAGCTCAGTGGTAAAGAATGTGCCTGCCAATGCAGGAGACCCAGGAAATGACTGTTCCATCCCTGGGTTGGAAAGATCCCCTGCAAGAGGTCATGGCAATTCACCCCAGTATTCTTGCCTGAAAAGTCCCTCCGAGCCTGGCAGGCCACAGTCCATGGGGTCATGAGTCTGACAGGATTTAGCAACTGAGCATGGGGAGCACATCTGGCTCTTGCAAGGGTTTTGAGCCAAAGGGAACCTTCTCAGGTGCTGCTGGAGGAGGTAGTGTGAGCCCTGGAGAATCCCTGCCACCACCATCTTTCTGGAGAAAGTAGCATGGCAAAGCCCTTATCCACACAATTCTTTCCTTGATAACAATTATGTTTGTTCCTTCATGTCTTGAAGCAAAGGAAGCAGATGTAATAGCTGTTGAAAAAAAATTAACTGGTACGATGACTGATTTATAGCTTTGCCATAACATAAATTATAACGGAGGCAAGGGCTTTTTGGAAGCCCTGCTTTTCTGACGAAGTGCAAAGCCCTTGCTTCTTTTCCAGCTATTGTTAAATTTGCTAAAAATAATGTCTGTGAAATATGTAAACATCATCCCTCCCCCATATGGAAACCATGAATTATTCAGATAGTAACTCTAAGTAGGCAGGAAAGAGTCGGATGTTGGCCTAAGGCCTTAGGTTCCTGTCCTCAACAGGCTCTGAGCTTGTCAAAACCACTCTTCAATCACCTGACTAATAGTATGGTGTATTTCAGTGACTGAACCGGTCACATAATTAGAAGCATTCTCCTCTGGCTGGAAAGAAATCTGCTGGTACTTTCATTCTAAATGAAAGACAACCGACTAGTTATGCCAGGTTATATAATTTAATGGTGGAACTGTAGAAGGAACCCTTGAAAAAGTGAGATGGTGCATTCATTTTTGGTATAGGATTAAGTATTTGAACAGAATGCTTCTCTCTTAACTCCCAGCTAACGCTCATCACTGCTGTGTAAATGAATTCAGTGTAGCCAAAAGCCCCAGCTGGTTGACAGGATGGAATCAATGGGGACCTGAATGCGTGGGGTCTATTTACATCTTGGGCAAACCAGTGCTGAAGTTCAGTGCAGGAGGTGAACATTTCTGCTCTCGTCATTGCTGTAAGCCCAGTTTTTTCAAAACCCGGTTTCTATTTGTTATTTAAACAACAGCAGCAGAAATCTGGTGGTAGATCTCTCTGACTTCATTGAGTCCAAAACGGCATCTTCCTCCCTTTTTCTCTCTTCCTGGCTGCTCCTTTACTTTCCTTCTCTTTTTCTCTTTCATCTGGCTTCTCCACCCAACACAGCCACGGGAAGTGAGGTAACAATAACTTTGTTGCATTTCACCTGGCCCACCCAGAGAAAAGCTATTTCTAGGCAAATGCGGAAACCCCAAACCTTGTGGAACTCACCAGGTCTCTAATCTAACATTCTCTGTGTGCTGCAGAGTCTAATGTTTAATTTGAAAAACAATCCGAAAATAGCATGAAAGGAAACATGGAATTTGCATAGCTATATATATATATGTTTAAGATAGTCTTTTTCAAAAACACTGTGTTTGAGAGCTGGCCCTCTACTTGAAGTTGCCCGGATTTCATGGACTCCTCGGCGATAAGGAGTGTAATTTTCACTTGAGTGACGGTTGATTTTCTGCACCATCTTCTTGGTGCGAGGGAGACTGATCTCAAACTGTCTTGCTGGAAAGCTAAAAGCTGACACTCACAACTGTTTGCTGACTGAAGCTAAAGTAACAAAGACAGTGGTGACAGGACGATTTCTAATGTGCTGTCATACTTTCGAGAGTCTTATTAAAAATCTTGTTTTCCCTTTCTTTCCTTTTATTTATACCTTTCTCTTTTTTCTTTGCTATTATCTAGAACTGTTTCTTTTCCCTTTTGGAAAAAAAAAATAGTATTTTCTCTTCATCTCCTTTATTTTCAAAGTTTAAATTGCAACAACTTTGTTGTAGGCAAAGCCTTGGTTTTGTTTAATCCAGCTACCTGTAAATGGACTTTTTTCATCATCAAGCCATTTGGAGGCTTACTTCTATGTCCAAAATGCTAAGTTTAATTACTGGAGAAGAATAGCAAAAACCTATCATTTCAGGTTTCTTAGAGATTCAGTCCTAGTCAAGGTGCCTTTCAATGCTATCTTACTGACGGGTGCTAGAAATCCCTATGTGGAGCGGAAGCTCTTCCCTTAGGAAGGGCTGCTCTGCAGGCCAAAGTGCAGGGTGGTTGGGGGTGGGGGTGGTGTAGAACGCATACAGTGAAAACATTTAAGGGAGATTTAGAACTGGTGTGTAATTCTTTACAAAAGGATTCTTACCTTGGGATCTATCAGTGAATCCATAGGTAGAAGTTGGGGTGTCTGAGAACTTAGGGAAAAAATTACTTCTTTGTGTTTGCTGCACTTTTAATTGAAATGTAACTTTTTCAACAATTATAAATATGGACAAAAGCCCATGGTAGTATCAGCCATCTGTCACACATCACATTACAGCTAGTTGTTGGAGACATCTCAAACAGTTCTTTATGCTCACATGAAATTGTGATAAATATTAGACCCACTAAATATTCGATGTAAATATTAGACCCATTAAATGTTAGATCTAAATATTAGATCTTTTTATTTAACATTTTAATAAAAGAATCATTACTTTAACACAATTATACATATTATTATAACTGTTTCAATATAATCATTTCCCTTAATAACCTTATGTACTTTATTTATTCCATGCAAATCATTGTTCTGAGAAGCAAACAGTGAATTGTCCAATGACTCCCTGCCACAACATAGGATAAGAATCTTGGTTTGGAGATTAAATGATTCTTCCAATAGATGTTTTGTGGTTCTAGATTTGGGAATTGGAGAGGGGTATAGAAAGTAGGAGAGAGGGGAGATTGGCGTTTGTCTTGGGCCTTGCAGAGAACCTGCTTGCCTCTGTTGGGCCTGTGTTCAGGGCTCAACCTCCAAACAACTCTCCCAAAATGTAGAGAAAAAGAAAATAGTGCATGCTTGGCAGCGGATGTAGGGAAAATAACAAAAAAAAAGTAACACACAATTAAAAACCCCATTGAGGGATTAACAGATACACATTACCATATGCAAAATAGATAAATAATAAGTATCTACTGTATAGCACAGAGAACTCTATTTGATATCTTGTAATAAACTATGCTAGGAAAAATCTGAAAAAGAATATATGTATGTGTGTGTGTATATATATATATATATATATAATATGATATATAAAGCATACATAACTGAATCACTTTGTTGTACACCTGAAGCTAATACAAAACTATAAATCAACTATAATAAAAAAATAAAAACAGTGAAAAAATCCACTGAAAGTCTTATAGCTCAAAGGACTTTTTTTTTTTAATCATTTCTTCCCTTTTTTGCACACATTTTTCCTGGTGCTAATCCCCACACTTCCCATTTTTAAGCAGTTTTCGATGCATTCCAGAAGATACCATCCACTTCAATGTTACTTTGCAGAGGCATTTATTTGTAGGCATAACAGCTTTCATATAACTCTCCCTCACTAGCAAGTTGTCTGGCCTGACTTTTTACTAATATTACAACAATGACAAAAGGCCAGCTTGCTACCAGGGTTAATATTACCTGCAGGTATGAGGAAGGTTTATTTGTAAGACCTACAACAGCAGAGCCCAGGGAGGCAAGTGATAGCCATTGTATGTGTTAAATTAACTCAGGGAGTTACTGACTGACATAACATGAGTTTAATGAGACAAAGTTTCCCCAGGGTCTCTGTTAAAATATTTTCATCTCAATAAAACTAGAAGAGGAGGCCTTCTCAGGAAAAGCTACTTTTTTTGCTTCTACATTACCTTCTGATTCTGAAAATTGGTTGAAAGGAGAGACAAGGAAGGGTGAATATGGTAGCAAAAGTGGGCAGGGAAGTTTATGCAGGCTGAGACATAAGAATAAACTTTGCAATCACAGAACTAGATTCAAATCCCTGCTCTTCAGCTTGCCTGGCTATGTGATCTTGAGCAGGTTGCTTAATTTTCTGAGCTTCAGTTCTCCATCTATAAAATAGATACAATTATAGCCCCAGCTTATAGAAGTATTGTGAGAATTTGATGACATAGGATGTGCGAGATGTTTGGCACTGTGCCTGGCATCCTGTAATGAGAACTTAATAGTAGATGGCTCCTGCAGGGGTGGTGCTGAGACAGGGTGAGTATGTCAGCAGGAAGAAAGAGACTCGCGTAAGAGCAGCTGCTATCTTGACCCATCTGCCGTATTTATCTGTAATCAACCAGCCAGTCCTGTTCCACTGCCAAGGGACGTTCTCTTCACTGAGCTGCCAGTATCCTGGCCTTCTTCCTTTCCTTTTAATAATCTTGGTTACCTTATTGAATTACTGGTTTGTCTCAGTTTTTCTAACTTAAAAACCAGGATCTTAATGATAGTTAATATCTACTTCACAAGCTGGATGAACTAGTATACCTGTGAAGTCATGCTATTTTTCAAAGTCAAGATAGTGACTCCCCTACTCTCATAATGAGGATGTGAGCACTGAGGTAAATGTATATGTAGATGCCTATCTGTACCTGGGTTTTTTGTTTTTTTCTATGTAGACTACCTAGTTAATATTTTAAATATGATAATCATTTAACTGATAAATAAGATGTTATGTGAAAGTCTTTGTAAACAGCAAGTATTATTTAAGCCAGCAATTTATAGTTTTTATTAGTACTGTTCAAAATAAAAATAATTTGGGCATTGGGAAATTGCCTTTTGGAATCCTTTGGCCCTCTGTTAGGTAAGAACTTAATTCCATCGAAGGGTATGAGATCTCTAAGTTCTCCTCTTGTCTAATCACCAAGGAACCAGGGACAATCCTGAATGATTTAGAATCTTATCTTGCTCTTCTGTGAGATAAGACTATTCCGGACCTGGCCTTTGGTCAGTATTCTTAATAACCATTCTTAAAGTATGATGTTAAAAAGTGGTTGATAAAGGGTATAACAGAAGAAATTTTGAGTATTCCTGCAAGCATTCCTTGCTTCTTCCTGTAACCAATGATGTAAACCTCATTCATTAAAAATCAACTTTCTAAATTTAGTTATGTCTTAAGACTTTTTAAAAAACTCAGTGAGTACTTAGAAATCCCCGTAATGGTCTCTCACCTCCTACAGTGGTACCTCTGGACATGGAACAGCTTGAATATGAAGGCTGCCTTGTCTCTAATCCTATGTGCTTATTTAAACCAATAAATATATTTCACCCATGTTATTATATAGAGCCTAGACGAATCTGTCCCTTGTTTATTAAGAGTTCATCTGCCCAGGCTTTCCTAGGAATCTAGTGGTTGAGATTCTGCTTGCCAAAGCAGGGGACATGGGTTCGATCCCTGGTCTAGGAAGATCCCACATGCTGCAGAATAAGTAAGCCTGTGTGCCACAGTTAGTGAAACTTGTGCATTTTAGAGCTGCAGCTATTGAAACCTGTATGCACAGAGCTCATGTTCCGCAAGATAGGAAACTGTGATGAGAAGCCCATACACTGCAAGAAAGACCAGACCCTGCTCACAGCAACGAGGGAAAACCTACATGTAGCAACAACGACCCAGCACAGCCAAAAATAAACAAATAAATATTTTTTTAAAAAAGAGTTGATCAACAAAAATCATAGCTAATCTACTCTGGAACTGAACCATTCACGTGGTTTGATTGTGGGGAGAGAAATATCATAGGGAGATTTGACTTACCATATTACTTTAAGATACTGGCTAAGATACTGCAAGGAAAACAGAATTATGGAAGAAAATGATCAACTGTTGTTTAACAGACCATCAGTACATCTTCTGACCAGTGGGAAGAAACCAGCTGCTGAAGCTATGAAAGCTGTGATCTCCACTGGCCTGCAGCCATCCTGGCTTCTGGTATCCAGACCCATAGGATGATTCACCCAGTACTAATTTCATGATGGTTATTATTAATAGTACTAGGCTAGTTTGCTATGAGTCTTGATTCAAAGTGATGTTGTGACTGTTTTAAAATAGTTCAGAAGGATAACTTTTGGTAGAGTAACTCTAAAGAAATCATGAAGGCAGAGCTCTTTACCAAATTAGTGGCCGATATCCAGACTTGGTGGAGAAGGAAATGGCAACCCACTCCAGTATTCTTGCTGGGGAGAATCCCATGGACAGAGGAATCTGGTGGGGTACAATCCATGGGGTTGCAAAAGAGTCAGACATGACTGAGCATATCCAGGCTTGGGTTGGAAGCCTTTATTTGAGGGAGTCTTACTTCTCGTGCTTGGCCAGAATAGCTCAGGGACCCTGATTTATAATTTGCTGCTTTTCAATCCAAGATTTGGCTATACATTTAGGTTGACTTATGCAAAACTGGCAGAGGTTAAATTCTAGCTTTTTCCAGTGTCTTAAGTTTGATCATTTCCCTTTGGTTAGTGTAGAGAGAACTAAAGCCTTCTGTTCTGACCAAACAACCACAACCCAAACAGGCCAAGACACTAGGGAAATACTAGGGCAAGTGAAATGAGTACAGTTTAGAGCAGCCAAGCTGAGGCATGGAGCTCAAACCAATTCTGGGGCAGTGTGAACCATGTCTCCAGGGGCCTAGCATACTTCTCATATGAAACTTTAAAGTACGGGTGGTTTACATAAAGTTGGGAAAAATTCAAGTACTAAATAGCTCTGTTTCTTTTACTTCTCTGTACCACTTTGGGAACTGTGTTAATTTTCCCCTGGGGACCCATTCCTTCCTCCTTTTTGGTCCCTGAGATTCAGGTGGGGCTGACTCACTTTCTTTCCACCTGTACCAGCTCCAGGTATGGTTATGTAGCCCATACCTGACCCATTAGACCAATAATCAGATCAATAATGAACAATCATCCCATTTGGGAGAGTTAGATCTAGGTCTTCTGTTAGAGATTTTAGAACAGAGGTGCTAGCCATCTTCTGGTGTAGATATGCTGGTAGAAGGCAAACCTAGCACTTCTGGAGACCATCTTTGTTGCTACAAGGAGGAAGCTTATCTGAGAATGAAGCCAAAACAGAGGAAAGCAGAGTTGAGAGACAATGACAGATACACCATTTGAATCCCATTAGATGAGGATCTAAGTCAAACTTTGCCTAAAATGACAGGTGTGATTAACTGATTTATTTTTACACGGGACAATTTGAGTTAGGCTTCTGTTACTTGCAATAGAAAGTGTTCTGAATAGTATATTGTCTTTTGTAGAGCTTGTGTATCAGTCAGCTATTGCCACAATAATGCTACATAACAAAACACTGAAAGACTCAGAGGCATCCAATAGTCATTTCTTTCTTTATTATGAGTTAGTTGGGATTGGGTTAGTCTAAGTTGGGTTTGACTGGGCTTGGTTCCAAGCTTTAGGTTGAGGCAAGTGTACTCCATGAATCTCTTACATTCTTTTGACAAGTGACTATTTAGGGCATACTGCTATTTTCATGGTGACTGACAGAAATGTCAGATAGCAGTCCCAACCACATAAGCACAGTCCGAGCCTATGCTTATGTCTTATTCACTAACATTGCATTGGCTAAAACAAGTAAATTGACCAAGTCCAACATCAAAGTGGGGAAAGGCACCTTCATGAGGTGAAGAGAAGAGAGTGAATATTTAGTGAACAATAATCTAATCTGCTACTGTCTGAATTTAAACCAAAGGAAATAAGGGCCAGTGAAAGTTGTTCAGTCGTGTCTGACCCTTTGTGACCCCATGGACTATAGAGTCCATGGAATTCTTGAGGCCAGAATACTAGAGCGGGTAGCCTTTCCCTTCTCCAGGGAATCTTCCCAACCCAGGGATTGAACCCGGGTCTCCTGCATTGCTGACAGATTCTTTACCAGCTGAGCCACAAGGGAAGCCCAAGAATACTGGAGTGGGTAGCCTATCCCTTCTCCAGCGGATCTTCTTTACCCAGGAATTGAATGGGGATCTCCTGCATTGCAGGCAGATTCTTTACCAACTGAGCTACCAGGAAATAAGGGCTACTTATTATCAAATAATGTGATTTTAAAACTATAAGGCTATAAATATAGTGATAAATAAGCAATGTAATATATTTTAAACAAGTTAATGTAACAAATGGTGATTGAACTTTTTAGCACTGAGCGCTGTGTATTCCTGAAAGATTCAATCTTCTAATTTGTCTTCTAATATAAATGATGTTGAAATTACTTCTGATATGAACAGAACATCATACAGGCGCCACCTTCTGATCAAGATATTATTTTGGTCATATGTAATTCATATAGATATCAATTGATGAGGACATTCAGTAACAATTTAGTTGAATTTTGAAATTTTACCTCACACAACATGCAAATATTGTGAACCTCACAGAGCCTACAATTAAAAGACAATATCTGAATTCATAATAATAATGACCGTCATTCTTTTGTCTCCTAGTTTCAGGTACTTTGCTAAATGAGGCTCAGTAATATTAAATAATGTGACCAAATTCTCAAATCTGACAAGGACCAGAGAAGGACATCTACCTGGGTCTGTGTTGGGTTAAGACTTGAGCCTTTATTTCACTATATTGTAGGAAATCTAGGTTAAACAATGAAGATGAGTTGGCAGCAATTCTAGAAAACACTACTGCCCTGATAAATGAAACCACTGTTCCAGTCCTGCTTTGAAGCAGGAGGTTGGATTCGGCACAATGAAGTTTGGTTAAGGAAGACAGTTGAGGGCGGCAGCTCTGTATGATGGTAAAGAGCATAAGATCTTGTGAAGTTCCCCTAGGGTCAGTGGTCTGCCTTGTACCAGGCGGAAGACAGCTATCCTGACCTACAGCTTCATTGTGGGAAGTTAATGTCATACTGCATGAAAAGATCTTTATATAACCTGTGGCCAAGGGAACACAGTTATAAAGTCCAAATAAAAAACAAATACAGAAACAGATGAGCTCTCTGTCCTTGCAATTCTATAACTGACTTAACTGACTTGTGTAAAACAGAGGCTGAACCTGGTAATCTCTTGAAATTAATTTTGACCCTTACAGTGTTTATATTTGGGGACTTTTCTAACCACTTGAAAAAAAAATTCCAGAGTGGCAATGTCCTCGGTTTAGTGTGAGTGATAACAGTTGGTATCTGGGTTGCTTGAATGATTGTGGTTGGACAGAAAAAAGTTCCTGAGGAAGCAGACACGTTCAGTATCAAACTCCACTTTGAATATCTGAATGCCAAGCTTTATAGTTAAAATTTTTGGATGGAAAATAGGATTTTTTTGCCTTTTCTTTGAGTCGAGGTGACAGTGGACTGAGAGTTGAATGTCAAATAGCTGGAATCAGTAATAAAGTCTCCTTACACTCAAGAAAATGAAGAGGAAGAACTGCCTCAGAATTTGTCATGTCTCTGTTCTACTATATAACAGTTTATGGGTGATAAAATAGATGATGTCCATGATAACATCTAGAATACAGGTAATACATGAATATTATTCTGTTCATAAGGCACTTTTCAAACTAGGTAAGCCCAACTTAAAAATAATTGCATGGGAGGGATGATTCCAGACCCATGGAGAGTGTGGAGACAATTAAGTCTGGGGCATGTACCCACTTTTCCTGAGCTCTGAAGGGGGAGGAAATCTTGATATATTTTTGTAAGTCTTCTTCTCCTCTTCTATTTTTAGAGTGGGAGGGTGGCTTCAGTGCTGGGTGAAGATCTGAGCAAACACACAAGGTTGGAAAAGGCCCAGAAAATGGAGTAAGGCACTTCCCTCCAGCAAAATCTGGAGAGAACAGAGAGTGGGGGACCCTGGGTGGCAGCAAGCAGGTGACCTGTCAGAACATGAAACAAGGAGTTCCAAAGTTTGCGCCTTGCCCGGAGAATATCCTGTATCCCACATCTAGATGTTACTTCTGAGAAGGTGAGCCTTTCTTTACTCCCCAGATCTGCTTACAGAGAGCAAAGAGGTTCAGCCCTTGACTATTTTGAGTTTCATAACCAGAGTGACATAACCACACCATGCTATTATTTTTGTGACTTCAGGAACTCATTTGACCTAGCTTTCTCTTGTTTTTTTTTTTTTTTTTTCTTTCCATTTGAAGAAATATAGGTGATAGGTCAAAATGGTAGCTTTAAAATTGTGTCTCAGAGCTCTGGCGGTCCTCAGAAACCTCAGAAGATCCCAAAAGCCCCTCAGATTTGGCAGACAAGTAGGACAAGTGAGAAGAACTCCTCTCCCTGCAACCCCTTCACTTAGAATCCTTTCTCATTTGGGATTTTGTGGATGACTCTGAGCAGCAAATGCTGTCCTTAACCATCTGGAAGCCAGTTACTCACAGGTCATGAAACTCCCCTTTTGCTCCATGGTCCTTCAAGAACTTGAGCATTGGAGTCAAGTTCAGATTTCACTCTTGAAAGAATGTCCTGTGTTATGAGTATCACAAGTGGCCCTGGAGATAGAAGAAAAAAAAGATATAATATCTGCCCTCAAAGATTTTACTGTCTAATGAAAAAAATAAGCAGAGTGACAAAACACAGCCTTGATGTACTCCTTTTCCTATTTGGAACCAGTCTGTTGTTCCATGTCCAGTTCTAACTGTTGCTTCCTGACCTGCATACAGGTTTCTCAAGAGGCAGGTCAGATAGTCTGGTATTCCCATCTCTTTCAGAATTTTCCACAGTATATTGTGATCCACATAGTCAAAGGCTTTGGCATAGTCAATAAAGGAGAAATAGATATTTTTCTGGAACTCTCTTGCTTTTTCGATGATCCAGCAGATGTTGGCAATTTGATCTCTGGTTCCTTTGCCTTTTCTAAAACCAGTTTGAACACCTGGAAGTTCACGGTTCACATATTGTTGAAGCCTGTTTATTTCACTTAAATGCAGAGTACATCATGAGAAATGCTGGGCTGGATGAAGCACAAGTTGGAATCAAGATTGCCAGGAGAAATATCAATAACCTCAGACATGCAGATGACACCACTCTTATGGCAGAAAGTGAAGAAGAACGAAAGAGCCTCTTGATGAAGGTGAAGGAGGAGAGTGAACAAGTTGGCTTAAAGCTCAACATTCAGAAAACTAAGATCATGGCATCTGGTCCCATCACTTCATGGCAAATAGATGGAGAAACAGTGGAAACAGTGACAGACTTTATTTTGGGGGGCTCTAAAATCACTGCAGATGGTGACTGCAGCCGTGAAATTAAAAGATGCTTACTCCTTGGAAGGGAAGTTATGACCAACTTAGACAGCATTTTAAAAAGCAGAGACATTACTTTGCCAGCAAAGGTCCATCTAGCCAAGGCTATGGTTTTTCCAGTAGTCATGTATGGATGTGAGAGTTGGACTATAAAGAAAGCTGAACGTTGAAGAATTGATGCTTTTGAACTGTGGTGTTGGAGAAGACTCTTGAGAGTCCCTTGGACTGTAAAGAGATCCAATCAGTCCATCCTAAAGGAGATCAGTCCTGGGTGTACATTGGAAGGACTGATGTTGAAGCTGAAGTTCCAATACTCTGGCCACCTGATGTGAAGAACTGACTCATTTGAAAAGACTGTGATGCTGGGAAAAATTGAAGGCAGGAGGAGAAGAGGATGACAGAGGATGAGATGGTTGGATGGGACACTGACTCAACAAACATGAGTTTGAGTAAACTCTTGGAGTTGGTGATGGACTGGGAGGCCTAGTGTGCTGCAGTCCATGGGGTCACAAAGAGTCAGACATGACTGAGTGACTGAACTGCCTGAATGAAGAAAAAGAGAAGCAAATTCATCATTGGTTAAGTGGAATCTTACACCAGGAAGACAGAGAATAGAGAATGGATTGCACATGTATAGCTAAGAGGGCAAGTGATAGTCACTCAGTCATGGTCCACTTTCTGTGAACTATGGACTGTGAGTAGCCTGTCAGGCTCCTCTGTCCATGGACTTCTCCAGGCAAGAATACTGGAGTAGGTAGTCATTGTCTTCTCCAGGGGATCTTCTCAAACCACAGACCAAACCCAGGTCTCCTGCATTGCAGGTAGATTCTTTACCATCTGAGCCACCAGGGAAACCAGGGGCAAGAGGAAGTTTCTAAAAGAAGGAGCCTGCTAAGCTGGACTTGGCAGGTAGAAGGGCATTGTATAGGAAGGGGTATATCATCAGACTGTGTAATTCAGATCTGTCTGTCTGCTCCTTGAAATACTGTACTTCCCAATGTACCTATTGACTTCATGGCAAATAGATGGGGAAACAATGGAAATAGTGACAGACTTTATTTTCTTGGGCTCCAAAATCACTGCAGATGGTGACTGCAACCATGAAATTAAAAGACACTTGCTCCTTGGAAGAAAAGCTATGACAAAACAACACCGTATTAAAAAGCAGAGACATTAGTTTGCCAACAAAGATTTGTATAATCAAAGCTATGGTTTTTCCAGTAATCATGTATGTATGTGAGAGTCAGACCATAAAGAAGGCTGAGTGCCAAAGAATAGATGCTTTTGAACTGTGGTGATGGAGAAGACTCTTAAGAGTCCTTTGAACGGCAAGGAGATTAAACCAGTCAATCCTAAAGAAAATCAACCCTGAATTTTCATTAGAAGGAATGTTGCTGAATCTGAAGCTCCAACACTTTTTTTCCACCTGATGTGAAGAAAAGACCCTGATCCTGGGAAAGATTGAGGTTAGGAGGAGAAGGGGATGACATCACTGACTCCGTAGGCATGTGTTTAAGTAAGCTCCGGGAGATGGTGAAGGACAGGGAAGCTTGGCGTGCTGCAGTCCATGGGGTCTCGAAGAGTCAGTTATGACCAAGTGATTGAACAACAACAATGTGCCTCAAATACAAGTTAAACCCTTTCATAGGGCTACCAGGTACCTGCGTGCCATGCCTTTCTCAGACTCCGCTCCTGGTCTCTTTCAGGCTTCTGGTCTTCAGTCTTCAACACTCTCTGCTCATCCCCCCGATTGCTTTTACCTTTGCTGTTCCCTCTGGCTAAAATGCTTTTCCCTCAGAGTCTTCAGTAATGACCCCTCCTCATGCTCTGGTTTCAGAACAAATGCAGCAGCTTCTTGTCAACCTTTCCAGTTTTCCTTCTCTGATTACATGGGATTAATCATAACTTGCTGCCTCCTAAAAGTTAGAGAATCCTAGATGACATGCTTTGGTGAATATGGTGGAAATGAAAGGAATACATGTTACTTCCAGGCAGAATCAGTTACTTTCCAGTGTGAAACTGTAAAAATGTTTTGTTCTGTGGTCAGGAAACTGGAGATTCTCCCAGACCCATGAGAAACTCTAAGTGGGAAATCCTAAATGTTTATTGATTTTAGCCATTGACATTTTAGGGACTGCTATTCTGACTGATACAGATCCTTTCTAACTACCACTCTTAAAGTTGCCCCTCCTCCTTGACTACAAATTATTTTTTATCTATATTTATTATTTTTTTGATTGCATCTGTCTGAAATTATGCTGCTTATGCATTTATTTCTTATTAATGTCTCTCCACAAAAATATAAACTTTACGAGAGCAAGTGTCTCACGTGTCTTGTTTTGCATTCTCAGTCAGTAGACAAGCCCTTGGTGCAAAGCAGTTCCATAAAAACAAATGAACACAAAGTGTATCTGTGCCACATGGGGCACCGAAACATATTAGAAAGGCATGCATGAGAAAGCTTGAATCAACGAACCCTCTCTTCAAATTAAGAATGCAAGTTTAAGGAAATACAAAAAGGTAAAATGGTTGTCTGAGAACGCCTTACAAATAGCTGAGAAAAGAAGGAAGTGAAAGGTGAGAGAAAAGGAAAGATATACCCATCTGAATGCAGACTTCCAAAGAATATCGAGGAGAGATAAGAAAGCCTTCCTAAGTGAACAATGCAAAGAAATCGAGGAAAACAATAGAATAGAAAGAATAGACATCTCTTCAAGAGAATTAGAGATAACTAGGGAACATTTCATGCAAAGATGGGCACAATAAAGGACAGAAATGGTATGGACCTAACAGAAGCAGAAGATATTAAGAGAAGGTGTCAAGAATACACAGAAGGACTACACACACACACACACACACATATACATATATAAAATCTCAGTTGACCCAGATAAACACGATGGTGTAATTACTCACCTATAGATAGACATCTTGGAGTGCAAAATCAAGTGGGCCTTAGGAAGCATCACTAATACTACAAACAAAGCCAAGGGAGGTGATGGAACTCCAGCTGAGGTATTTCAAATTCTAAAACATGATGCTGTAAAAGTGTTGCACCCAATATGCCAGCAAATTTGGAAAATTCAGCAGTGACCACAGAACTGGAAAAGGTCAATTTTCATTACAATCCCAAAGAAAAGCAAGTCAAAGAATGTCCAAACTACCACACAATAGCAGTCATTTCACATGCTACCAGAGTAATGCTCAAAATATTCCAAGCTAGGCTTCAACAGTACGTGATCCAAGAAATCCCAGATATACAACCTGGATGTAGAAAAGTCAGAGGAACTGGAGATCAAATTGTCAACATCCGTTGGATCAAAAAAAAGGCAAGAGAGTTTCAGGGAAAGATATGCTTCATTGACTATGCTAAAGCCTTTGACTGTGATCAGTTCAGTCACTCGTCATGTCAGATTCTTTGCGACCCCATGGACTGCAGCATGCCAGGCCTCCCTATCAATGACCAACTCCCAGAGTTTATTCAAACTCATGTCCATTGAGTCAGTGATAGCATCCAACCATCTCATCCTCTGTTGTCCCCTTCTCCTCCTGCTTTCAATCTTTCCCAGGAACAGGATCTTTTCAAATGAGTCAGCTCTTCACATCAGGTGGCCAAAGTATTGGAGTTTCAGCTTCAGCATCAGTCCTTCCAATGCATATTCAGGGTTGATTTCCTTTAGGATGGAAGACTCTCAAAGTCTTCTCCAACACCACAGTTCAAAAGCATCAATTCTTTGGAACTCAGCCTTCTTTATAGTCCAAGTCTCACATCCACAAATGACTACTGGAAAAACCATAGCCTTGACTAGATGGACGTTTGTTGGCCAGGTAATGTCTCTGCTTTTTAATATACTGTCTAGGTTGTTCATAGCTTTCCTTCCAAGGAGTAAGCATCTTTTAATTTCATGGCTGCAATCACCATCTGCAGTGACTTTGGAGTTTCCCAAAATAAAGTCTGTCACTGTTTCCACTGTTTCCCCAACTGTTTGCCATGAAGTGATGGGACCAGATGCCATGACCTTAGTTTTCTGAATGTGAGCTTTAAGCCCACTTTTTTACTCTCCTCTTTCACTTTCATCAAGAGGCTCTTTAGTTCTTTCCTTTCTGCCATAAGGGTGGTGTCATCTGCATATCTGAGGTTATTGATATTTCTCCCGGCAATCTTGATAACAGCTTGTGCTTCATCCAACCAAGCATTTCTTATGATTTACTCTGCATATAAGTAAAATAAGCAGGGTGACAATATACAGCTTTGACATATACCTTTCCTGATTTCGAACCAGTCTGTTGTTCCATGTCCAGTTCTAACTGTTGCTTCCTGGCCTGCATACAGATTTCTCAAGAGGCAGGTCAGGTGGTCTGGTATTCCCATCTCCTTCAGAATTTTTCACAGTTTGTTGTAATCCACACAGTCAAAGGCTTTGCTATAGTCAATAAAGCAGAAATAGATGCTTTTCTGGAACTCTCTTGCTTTTTTGAAGAGCCATTGGATGTTGGCAATTTGATCTCTGGTTCCTCTGCCTTTTCTAAATCCAGCTTAAACATCTGGAAGATCACGGTTCACGTATTGTTGAAGCCTGGCTTGGAGAATTTTGTACATTACCTTACTAGCATGTGAGATGAGTGCAGTTGTGAAGTAGTTTGAACATTCTTTGGCATTGCCTTTCTTTGGGATTGGAATGAAAACTGACATTTTTCAGTCCTGTGACCATTGCTGAGTTTTCCAAATTTGCTGGCATATTCAGTGCAGCACTTTCACAGCATCATATTTTAGTATTGGAAGTAGCTCAACTGAAATTCCATCACCTCCACTAGCTTTGTTCGTAGTGATGATTCCCAAGGCCCACTTGACTTCTCACTCCAGGATGTATGGCTCTAGGTGAGTGATCACACCATCATGATTATCTGAGTTGTGAAGATCTTTTTTGTGCAGTTCTTCTGTGTATTCTTGCTACCTCTTCTTAATACCTTCTGCTTCTGTTAGGTCCCTACCATTTCTGTCCTTTATTGAGCCCATCTTTGCATGAAATGTTCCCTTGGTATGTCTAATTTTCTTGAAGAGATCTCTAGCCTTTCCCATTCTATTATTTCCTCTATTTGCATTGATCACTGAGGAAGGCTTTCTTATAAACTGTAGAAAATTCCTAAAGAGATGGGAATACCAGACCACCTTACTTACCTCCTGAGAAATGTGCATGCTGGTCAAGAACCAACAGTTAGAACTGGACACAGAACAATGGCCTGGTTCAAAGTTGGAAAAGGAGTATGTCAAGGCTGTATGTTGTCACCCTACTTATTTAACTTATATGAGAGTACATCATGAGAAATACTGGGATGAATGAAGCACAAGCTGGAATCAAGATTGCTGGGAGAAATATCAAAAACCTCAGATATGCAGATGACATCACCATTTAGGCAGAATGCAAAGAGGAACTAAAGAGCTTCTTGATGATGGTGAAAGAGGAGAGTGAAAAAGGTGGCTTAAAACTCAACATTCAAAAAACTAAGATCATGGCATCTGGTCCTATCACTTCATTGCAAAAAGATGAGGAAACAATGGAAACAGTGACAATCTTTATTTTCTTGGGCTTCAAAATTACTGCAGATGGTGTCTGCAGCCATAAAATTAAAATGGTTACTCCTTGAAAGAAAAGCTATGACAATCCTAGACAGCATATTAAAAAGCAGAGGCATTACTTTTCCAACAAATATTTGTATAGTCAAAGCTATGTTTTTTCCAGTAGTCATGAATGGATGTGAGATTTGGACCATAAAGAATGCTGATCACTGAACAATTGATGCCTTTGAACCTTGGTACTGGAGAAGACTCTTGAAAGTCCTTTGGACAGCAAGGAGATTGAACCAGTCAATCCTAAAAAAAACCAACCCTGAATATTCATTAGAAGGCACTTTGCTGAATCTGAAGTTCAACACTTTTTCCATCTGATGTGAAGAGCCAACTCATTGGAAAAGACCCTGATTCTGGCAAAGACTGAAGGCAGGAGGAGAAGGGGACAACATAAGATGAGGTGGTTGAATGGCATCACCATCTCCATGGACATGACTTTAAACAAGCTCCAGGACTGGTGAAGGACAGGGAAGCGTGGAGTACTGCAGTCCATAAGGTCGCTTAATAGTCAGACATGACTGAGCAACTGAACAACAACGACAACAAAGTGTAAGGAATAGTTATTTATATAGTCTTTCTCAATCTCAATTTTCTAAATCCTTGATTTCAAAACATCGCAATTATTTAATAAAAAGAGATGTATTCTAAAGTCTATTATTTATTACTGAAGAATTTAGGTGTAAAATTTCTCTAGGTAGCAATGTAAAATTCCAATAGCAGAGTGAATACCAGTGTTTTATGGCTTGTTTTGAAAGTAAACTTTATTAAAGTTTACTATTCTAGGAAGTACAATAGAAAAGTTATGATGATGCCAGGTTCTCAAATAACTTTTCTTTTAGATCTGAGAATTGACATTTTTTCAGAGAATTGGAACCTAGATCTTATTTTGTTTTACTTTATTGGCATTGTTTATCTCCAATATAATCCTTGAAAAAGATTTATGAATAACATATAAATAGGAGAGGTGAGAAGTTCAATTGGATAAAATTGTGATTGTAAAAATTTCAAAACTCATAGAGTAACTTATAGATGATTAAAACCCTATGGAATCAATTACATTAAATAATTCACATCAATGTCTAGGGAAATCTCAGTATTACTGAGATAATTGTCATAACACGAAGTCTTATGGAAACCCAGGGTCAAGAAGAATGTATTGTTTTTCATACCTGCAAGCACACCCAAGGGAATCTTTCTTCCAATATAAGCTTTTGGCATCTTTGGCAGGTCTGTCCTTCTTATCATCATTCTCATTTGTCAACAAGAAGCTGTGTAACATGGTACTGCTATAAGTTTCTGTTGATAGTAGTCTTTCTTGTGTTTTTATCAATAACAGAGATAAACTGTGGAAACTCTCTCCTCTGCTTATCTGATCCTCCTTCTGCACTAGTGAGATTTTCAATTTTTTTCCCCCACTTCAAACACATGAACCACTGTGGAAAGACTGAAATTAACCTCAGGTACTCTGAAATATCCAAGAGCATGGGGAAAGCTCAGGTGCAAATTGGACAGGAATGGACTCAGGGCTTGGCTCAAAGACACTGGTTAAACTTATTATTTTCTTTTATAGAATTTTTATGTGAAGATGTTTCTCTTCGAGATGATCTTTGCAGCAAATGGTAGAGAAGAGGAATCCTGTCCAAGGGAACTTAGACTCTGAGAACTTCCCAAGAGAGTGTACTGCCATGCACATGGGTAATTTAAACAGACTGTGCAGAGTGTAGGCAGATCATTTCAGGAAAATATTGTCTTGTTTCTGGATTCTCCAAGCCAGGCTTCAGCAATACGTGAACCATGAACTTCCAGATGTTCAAACTGGTTTTAGAAAAGGCAGAGGAGCCAGAGAGCAAATTGCCAACATCTGCTGGTCATCGAAAAAGCAAGGGAGTTCCAGAAAAACATCTATTTCTGCTTTATTGACTATGCCAAAACCTTTGACTGTGTGGATCACAATAAACTGTGGAGAATTCGGAAAGAGATGGGAATACCAGACCACCTGACCCACCTCTTGAGAAACCTGTATGCAGGTCAGGAAGCAACAGTTAGAACTGGACATGGAACAACAGACTGGTTCCAAATAGGAAAAGGAGTACGTCAAGGCTGTATATTGTCACCCTGCTTATTTTACTTATATGCAGAGTACATCATGAGAAATGCTGGGCTGGATGAAGCACAAGCTGAAATCAAGATTGCTGGGAGAAATATCAATAACCTTAGATAAGCAGATGTCATCACCCTCATGGCAGAAAGCAAAGAACTAAAGAGTTTCTTAAGGAAAGTGAAAGAGGAGAGTGAAAAAATCAGCTTAAAGCTCAACATTCAGAAAACTAAGACCATGGCATCCAGTCCCATCACTTCATGGCAAATAGATGGGGAAACAGTGGAAACCGCGGCTAACTTTATTTTTTGGGGCTCCAAAATCACTGAAGATGGTGACTGCAGCCATTAAATTAAAAGACGCTTACTCCTTGGAAGGAAAGTTATGAACCACATAGACAGCATATTAAAAAGCAGATACATTACTTTTTCAACAAAGGTCCGTCTAGTCAAGGCTGTGGGTTTTCCAATAGTTATGTATGAATCTAAGAGTTGGACTCTAAAGAAAGCTGAGTGCTGAAGAATTGATGCTTTTGAATTGTGGTGTTGGAGAAGACTCTTGAGAGTCCCTTGAACTTCAAGGAGATCCAACCAGTCCATCCTAAAGGAGATCAGGCCTGGGTGTTCATTGGAAGGACTGATGCTGAAGCTGAAATTCCAATACTTTGGCCACCTGATGCGAAGAACTGACTCATTTGAAAAGTCCCTGATGCTGGGAAAGATTGAGGGCAGGAGGAGAAGGGGATGACAGAGGATGAGGTGGTTGGATGGCATCACCGACTCAATGGAGATGGGTTTGGGTAGACTCCGGCCATTGGTGATGGACAGGGAGGCCTGGTGTGCTGCAGTTCATGGGGTCACAACAGTCGGACATGACTGAGTAAGTGAACTGAACTGAACCATGAAGGCAGGGATGTTGTTCACTTTGGTATCTTGACAGTTAAAGAGATAAAGTGGGGGTAAAACATGAGCTGCTTGTGGCAGCAGAGGGTACTGTATTCTTCGGCACCCAGTGTTTTTCACCTCCTTTGGTGGTACCCCAGAGCCACTGCTGAAGGGATAAGCCTGTGTAAACACGTTCCTATCAGATGGCCTTGTTTCAGTGGCTAACATTCACTGAACTGAAATGGACCTATGATCCAAGCTAAGCCAATCATATTTTGCTCAAAATTGAACTAAGATACACAGAAAGTAAAAGCAATGAATATTAGATGCTGTCATGTGCTATCCAAAGTTCTGGTACCCTACCATGGCAGAACACTTGACTAGCTGTCCCAACATTTGAGGGTTTTTCTGGCAGTCAAAGGCAGCGTTGTCCATGTCACGTCAGGCCAGAAAACATCAGACAATTGATGCCCTGTGGAAGTGCTCTTGCCCAGTGACTTACAGGAGTTAATGAATGCCACCTCAGCATTTTTGTCCTTTGTTCAGAGCAACTCTGAGATGCATGTTTCACATTGATTCCCAGTTTCCCAGAAGATTAAGTTCTACTCACCTGCGGTGATGACTGGATTGATACACAAGCTATTGGTTGTCTTCTCTTTCCTGTCTCACTTTTATACATCCTCATTAATAATTTGAGGGATCACCTCTCAAACAAAATACTGTTTCAGAGTCCACCTCTAGTGAAAATCACTCAGTCGTGTCTGATTCTTTGCAACCCCACGGACTATACAGTCCATGGAATTCTCCAGGCCAGAATACTAGAGCGGGTAGGCCTTCCCTTCTCCAGGGAATCTTCCCAACCCGGGGATCAAACCCAGGTCTCCCATATTGAGGGATTCTTTACCACCTGAACCACCAGGGAAGCCCAAGAATACTGGAGTGGGTAGCCTATCCCTTCTCCAGGGAATCTTCCCAACCCAGAAATAAAATTGGGTCTTCTGCATTGCAGGTGGATTCCCTATCAACTGAGCTATAAAGGAAGCCCACCTCTGAGCAAAGCTAAATTCAGACAGAAGCAATAAATTCAGTTAGATTGAGGTCAGGGTTGGACTATAATAACCCCAAGTCACATATGTTCAAGATGAATTTCTGGGGGAAATAAAATTTAAATAAAAATCTCTCAGATTAGCTTGCATAGCTGAGAATGGAGAGATGAGCAGAGGTAGAGATGAGAGACAATACAATAAGAAAGAGAGAACCCTCCAGTCAACCAGACTGACAACCTTCTAATATTTGAGTTCTGTGAAGTTCTAAATGCCTCCTTGTCTTGGAAGAGCTTAAGGCATATCTGTTTCTTGCTGTCTAAATATCTCTGAATAGGACAAGGGTAAAGAATCAACTATGGGGAAAGATGTCGGGTGAATAAAATGTGTTTGTGAGGAAATGCTCATATGCCGTCCATGTGCTGAATGCAAGAACACAAAAATCATTGCTGGGGGCTTAATGTGGAAGGACCAAGGATCTGAAGAAACTGGTGCATGAGGTGAAAAAATTAGACTGGGATAGAAAAAGGATGATTTACTATAAACTTGGAATACAATAATGGAGAAAATAGATAATTGAGCTTTGAGGTTAACTTTTTTCTTTAGAGGCACCAGTCAGTATTCTTAGATCCTAAGTCAAAAGTGGACAAGAGATGCAAATGAGAACCCTGGTGTCTCCTGGCATTTCATGTTGGAGGTCTTTTAATTCCTGCTTTTCAGTTTATGCAAGAGGTGGGTTTGTGCAGGGTTCTGAGTTTTGTGGGTTTTTTTTTTTCTTTTAAAAAGATGCTCACATTCTCAGTCTAATGAGAGGGGAACATTAAGAAGATGGAGTCAGAACAGGCTTGAGAAGAGCCTTGTTCAGGCAGTGTGGGGCCAGAGCAATTCTGGTGCTGAATGGAAGTTATCAATTTAGTAATTATCAAAGATGATTGGGAAGAAATGACTGGAACCTCTGGGTGGTCAGTGATAGGAGGAAAGTTAGGAGCAAGCCTGTCCCGCAAGGGAATGACCCTGAAGGTAAATGATACTTGAATTAAATAAGTGAAAATTGAAGAATATATAGGGAAAGAAAAGGAAAAGGACAGGGCTTGAAAATGACAGAGAGAAATCGAAGATGGAGAGCCTCCTTGATTAAGTTCTTTAACAAAACTTTCCTCTACTCAGTTGTTCATTACAAACTTTTCTTCAGCTCTTTCTTTGCTTTTCCCATCCCAAGCCCCCTCGCCAACACCTCACTTTGTAATTTAAAATTTTTTTCAAATATTTTTCAAAGATAGCACTTTATAGATTTTTTTTTTCCTTTAGAATACACAAATGGATTAAAAAAGCCTTCAAAAGGAATTAAATTAAGGGAGTCCTGATAGATGATCCTATTGGTCTGTTACCAATAAATGAGAGTAGAGAAAGGAAAAGAAGAGAGAGCAAAAGGATACTTTTGGAATCTGATGCCAGTTAGCCCACTGCCACAGCCAACTTTATGACATCTTAAGAAGAGAAGGAAACACTTTCCTTTTTTTTTTAATTTCTAATTTTCATTTTGAAATAAGTAATGTATTCATAGGAAGCTGTAAGGAAACGTACAGGAGAAGTCTCATGCACTCTTTACTCAGCTTCTCCCAATGTTAGCATCTTACAGAACTGTAGTAAGTACTATCTAAATCAGGAAATTGATATTTTGCCAGTTATACATACATTTGTAGGATGTGTGTGTGTGTGTGTGTGTGTAGTTCTATGCAGTTTTAACATATGTGTAGCTTCTTATAACCGGAGAAGGCAATGGCAACCCATTCCAGTACTCTCCTGGAAAATCCCATGGATGGAGGAGCCTGGTAGACTGCAGTCCATGGGGTCGCGAAGAGTCAGACACGACTGAGTGACTTCACTTTCACTTTTCACTTTCATGCATTGGAGAAGGAAATGGCAACCCACTCCAGTGTTCCTGCCTGGAGAATCCCAGGGACGGCAGAGCCTGGTGGGCTGCTGTCTATGGGGTCGCGCAGAGTCGGACACGACTGAAGCGACTTAGCGGCAGCAGCAGCAGCTTCTTATAACTACCACCAGAATCAAGATACTCTGGTCTTTCTTCATTGTGTGCTTCCCTTTTACAATCATCTTTCATACCCTCATTCCAAACCCCTAGCAACCAGTAATCTGTTCTTTACTTCTATATGTTTGTCATTTCAATAATGTTGTATAAATGGACTCCTACAGTAACTAATCTGTATGTGATTGGCTGTTTTCATTCAGTATAGTTTTCTGATACAGATACAAGTTGTTGGTTGCATCAGTTTCTTTTTTATTGCTGAGTAGTATTCCACAATATGGGTATATCACACTTGTGTCACTAGTCACCCATTAAAAGATATCTAGGTTGTTAGCTCTTATAAATGAGATTTCTATAAACTTTCATATACAAAATTTTGCAAGAATGTAAATTTTCATTTCTGTGGGATAAACATAAGATTGCAATTGCTAGGGTGTGTGGCATGACCATTTTTAGTTTCTAATAGGTGTTTAGTTTCTCCTTGAGTTCAGGTGCATTTAAGTTAGAAAGTTGTTGTTTTTGCTTTGTTGTATGTTTATCAATTTGCATCTTACAATCTGCTTTTTATCTAAGTTCATTTCCTTTTTTATTTTAGAGTTTCCATTTAGTGTTTCTTAAAGTATATGTTCTTTATTCATAGAATCTCTCTCTTTTTTTTTCAATATACTCATTTTCTACTTCTACTTCTGGCTCTTTAAACATTTTAGACATATTTAATTTTGTAGACTTTTAGATTGTTTTATAATTTCTCATTTTTAGGTTGTTTCTTGATTCTGATGACTCTCCCAATAATGTTTAATTTCCTTTTATGACATGTAGTTTTTAATAGTGAGCTCATCTTTCAGAGGTACCATGGATTGTAGATGTGTCCTTATGTTACCTAGAGGCCCAGCAGCTTCCTAGCCTGAGCCAATACCCTGGATTGGGATTTTTTTCAACTTGCCTGGAATATAAATTGAAATCTCACACTTGCACATGTCCTAGATTTGTGGCTTTAGTATCACCTTAATACTTGAGACTTGATATCCATTAAGAGCCCAAGATAGACAAAATACCTTTATTACCACTTTTCTAGGCTAGAAGATAAAATTGATTAATATCTTGTATTTATATAACATTTATTTATTGGCTATATGCTTCTTGAAGTCAGAGACAAAATCTTATTTTCTTTCTGTATAAATGATTATCACCAATAGAGGACCTGTTTTGTTTTAAATATTATTCTGGGTACATTGAATATATTGATGTTCACCTTTGTGTCATATATTCAAAGTAGTTTTACTTCTTCCCATTTAGTAGATTAAAAAATTAAAATTCAGAAGGACATATACCATGCTTTACGTTCACATACTTTGCTCACTTCTCATAGAGAAGGGGCTGAGCAATAGAAACACCTTATCACAGCATTTTAAGTAAAAAATTCTAATATATTATTTTATTTTGGTATTATCCAACTGAATTTCTACAGAGTAGGAATTATGTAAAATGCTGTATAAACAAATGATTCCCTGTTCGAAATATGTGGGAAGTTTAAACTACCATTATTTTTTGATTTTTCTGAATTCTTATCCCTTTTCGTAGATTTCTATTTTATTCTAGGATAATAAATGTAGCAACATCAAAATTCCTAATTTTAAAAAATGTAACACCTATAACATTTTCTGAATCTAGCACTTTAAAGAACTCATTATGCTATGTTTTACCCATTCTTTCTATTCTAAAAACCTCCCTGTGATATTGAAAGGGCAAACTGACATTCGGTAGACAGATTATAAAATTGATGGTAAAAGATGCAAGATTAGGCAGTGATAGTCTTTGAATGAAAATATAGGACTCCAGACAGGTAATTTAGTGCTACTAATGCTGCCTAATGCATAAAAACAATGTCTATGAATATATGACACAAAATAAGCTTATCTAAAATAGTCTACTATGTTTTCTTATGGGAATTTAGGATAGTTGTGGGAATTACCCATTGAAGTTTGAAGAGATTGTGGTTGACTAGATTTCCAAATATGGCCACCATATTATGCTATCTTTTTAACGCGACTTTGAGCAATGGGGTCTATGCTGCTTCTCCTGTGAGCATTTGACTATGGTGAAAGTGATCTGTGACTTCTAAGGCTGGATCATAAAGGTGATAGAAATTTTTCCTGGTTCCATTGGGATTCTTGCTCTTGGACTCCAGCTGTCATTGCAACAGCATGAAAAACCCTGAGCAGACACTTTCTACTGAGACAGTCAACCCTAAGAACTGTGAGAGGATAAGAAAATGAGTTTTGCTGTTTTCTGCTACTGGGTTTGGGATAGTTTGTTATATATCGATGAATAGCTAATACAAAGATCAAAGTCTTCAATAGAGATGACTGCATAGATCCTGAGAAGCTGTTCTAATAACATCCTATACCATTTAGGACCTTGGGAAATAGGGAGAATATAAATAGATTATAGAATTAAATAAGAGATACTTTGAAACTTTCCCCCCTTGATTCTAAAAATGGTACATGTTTAGAAGACATGAGAAATTCAAGAATGTACATGAAGAAATCTTTTAAAATTTAAATTTGGACAATACTATAAGGCTATTTGTACTGTGATTTCCTCATTTACTATTTCTCTGATCTTCAGTATGTCCTACAATATTATGTGTAGTGGCTATTCAAGTTTATGGAGGTCCTGAAACGACAGTATCATGTTTAGTACTCTTGCAGATTTCTTCTTTCCAGAAATATTTTTGGGCTCTTTCTATAGGACAGGTGATCATATGTATACAAGGTACATTTTAGTATATACAGTCCTGGCCATCATGTTTGAATTATGTAATAAGCACTCAAACAAAAACATAAATATGTAATTGCAATGGGCAAAATTATTGTGAAGTGAATGCACTGAATACTGGGTTGTATATTTAATGGCAGTGACATAAATCTGAGTTTGATGGATTAGAAGGAATAGCTATTTGAAGTTAATGGGGCAGAGAATTTGAGGAAGATGTACTTGAAATTGTGTGGGTTCTAAAGTGGCCTGTGAATTGGATGAAGTTTGTGGGCAGGATGGCTAGGATGAGAGAGGAAGAGTCAGCAGCGGTTTACAGAATAGTTCAGTTACGCTGGACACCCAACTATAGCCACTATTTTAACATTGCTGCAGGAAACATTATCATACATAAACTACATATCTGTTTTCTGCATATTCTTATCTCTATAGCATAAGTTACTGGGAGTGAAACTAATGAGCCAAAAACCTTGCTTTTTTATGGCTTTGATGGATGGGGCCCTCCAGAACTTATCTCCAAATTTAACTTTAGCTTTCCCTCCCTCTTTCCCTTTTCCCTTTTCTTCATTCCTTCCTATCTCATTCTTCCTCTTCCTCCTCTTCTTTCTCTTTATCATATTTATCTTTTCATCTTAATTAGAAGAAATTTTAATAAGATTGAATTTACAGATACTTTTGGTAAGAATAAATGAGCTTTGATTTGTCTGTCATGGAAATACTGACATCTTTTAACTTTCCTTCAGTTGACATGAACACACTGCTATATTTATAAAATGAATAACCAACAAGGACCTAGTATATAGCACAGGGAACTCAGCTTGATATTCTGTAATAACCTTATTGGGAAAAGAATTTTAAAAAGATTAGATACGTGTGTATATATATATATATATATATATATACATATATATATATATATATATATCTGAATCACTTTATTTTACACCTGAAGCTAACACAACATTGTTAATCAGCTGTACTTCAATATACAATAAAAAGTTAAAAATATAAAATTAAATGCCAGCTGTGTATTTAACATGTATGAAACTTATCTACTGATGCCCTTAGTCCTTTCTCCTGCCTTTTTTTGGTCTTTGTCTTCATTTTTGTTTCTCCTGATTTATTTCCTATTGACAAAGAAGTGTGGGTGCCATTGAATAGAAATGACTTGGGGACCTTGGAAGCTGTGGGTTCTGAATGCCACATACATGGACTGGGATTGTGCTTTTTAAATTGATCCTTAGATATTACACTTTTGTAGACCACCCACTTATTTTTGGAGAAGACCTGGACAATCTTACGTGTGCAAAAGATATATAAATGCATCTTAGAGACCCTATAAGAATATGTGCTAAAACTCTGAGGATGGTCTCAAAGAGATAGGCAACAAGGACAGGTTTTTGAGTCAAAGTTGATCTGTCGGCATGTTTGCAAAATTGTCTGCTATCTAGCTAAGCTTCCTCTCAAACAAATTATTCCGTCTCCACAATGAATGGGATAAACATTTCACTTTGGAAATATTTGCAGAAGAAGCAAACAATCCATGGAAGGGAGTAGACAACCTTAGGGATTGTTTGCTGAAATGTTTGGGAAGCATTTGCCATTGTAGGCAAATTCAGTGTCTGACCTGTATTGTTGATTCTTGTGAGCAGATAGGGGAGGAGGTGAAGTTTCCAAGTGGGAAGTCAAAGAAACACAAAGAGGTGGGGGGTGTCTTATTCTGTTGAGCATAACGCACAGGTAATGGATTCCTTCAAAACTGTTTAATTTTGAGGTGAAGGTTTTATTTTGCTTTTTAAATAAATATAGGAGTTACATGTCAGTATGAAAATCCTTGATGTTTCCTATGATTATATAGTGGAATTTATTAATACATAGTGTTTTCATTTGACAAGAAACTAGACAATTCTTAAGATAAGAGTGAAAAAAATCTTAAAGTATATTATGTTTTGTTCTTTGCTTAAAATTCAGGCCAGTGAGAAATTAACTTGTCAGCACTGACCTAGGTCAAATGCATGAGTTAAATTGGGGCCCTTTCCTGAAGAGACTTGACTGCCCTCTTCACTGGTGGTTCAGACAGTAATGAATTCACCTGCAATGCAGGAGACCTGGGTTTGATTACTGGGTCAGGAAGGGATGTGGCAACCCACTCCAGTATTCTTGCCTGGAGAATCCCATTCTCCAGGAGGAGAAGAGCCTAGTGGGCTACAGTTCACGGGATCACAAAGAGTCGGGCATGACTTAGTGACTAACACACACAAGCCGGAAAATCAACAAAATAAAAATACAAACCAATGATGACTCTGATATGGATGGTGCCCTCTATGGTTGTGCAAATCATAACTTGCACAGGTCATACACAGGAGACCTACAGGGGATATTACAGGCTTAATTAAATTATCTGGTAGAAGTTACCATTCAAGAAGTGGTGACAGTAACAATCTATTCATATGAATTTTGAGTTGAGAGGGTTGGATTTCCTCATGATTTCAGCCTGTATGTAACATCATTCCACTCACCCTGTGGGGTGCTAATGTTTTGAAATGAATTGCTCATAATTTTTCCATATTCAACCATTGACTTCTATGAAAATCATTGCAGGGAAAGAGTAAAGGATTACTGGGGGTCGGGGAGGGGTTGTCTTAGTCAACACCCATGCAGAAGCCTTGGGTTGTGCTGGCCAACATCTGTACAAAGAATATATAAACTGCAGTGCTGGCAGCAGGATGGAAATCTCCAGGAAGACAGCCTCTGCAAACCATTTTTTTTTCCCCTTTACCAAATGCTGGACTCCAGGTAGAACTGAACGTGGAGCCTGATTTAGTTAGGCAGAACTTTCAGGAAGCCAAGTAACAAATGACAACTTAATTAAGTGTAATTAAAACATTTTAGACCTTTGTGAGGCCTCTTTCAGTAGGGTGATGATTGTAGCATGGGGGAGGTCACAAGGAAAAGAGTAGTAAGATGCTTTCATTTTCCTTTTTCTTACTTTTTGGTCTCAGCTTTTTTTTTTTTTTCTCTTCACTATTAGAAATGCAGCTGGATCCTATTTATAATCCATTTTCACATTTGTTTGAATTAAAATCCCAGATTGTTGTGCTTTCAAGGCCGAATGTGCATGGCAGCCAACATTTCTGCAGCCGCCGTCTCAGGAGTTACTGGGTAACTGGGCTCCAAGAAGGGAAACTACGCCACGCGTTTGAGCCACAGAGAGGAGAGAGAGAAAACAGACCCAAACCAAAACCCTCTGACATCACTGTTGTTTGGGAGAGATTGTTCTCCTCAGAACATGTGCTGCCTACTTAAGACTCTAATTATTCTAAATTACTTAAATTGGCTCTAATACCTGTGCTTTATTATTTGGTATTAAAGAGCAAGCCATTTTAAAAAGAAGTTCATAATGGAATCAAAATATTGGCAACAAGCTCTCTCTGTAGAAAGCTTGGGCTTGGAAATACCTATGCTTTCTACTCTTCCACCTGAATTCTAATCTGAGTGCTGCTGTGTGTGCCCCCCAAGTCTTTTCCAGTATCCTGTTTATGTCTAAATCCAATAGTCCAGCCATGCCAGCTTGTTACCACATGGAAAACTCCATTGCTCAGAGAAAGTTCTGAATCCCTATATTCTTTATGCTTTAAGATCCACCATGACATCTCAGAGTAATTGCCAGGTAAAGCCACCAGATGGTTTTGGGGGAACAAGGAGTAGACTAATAATTTCTATTAGCATAATATTGTTATTATAATGATTTAATGACCTCACCAGTGTGGTGTCCTGTCCTGGTGGAAAGTTTATGAGCCAGAAATAAAATAATACTTATGGGGACCCATGAGGCCATTTGAGAGGAGTACTAGTGAGGTTAATGAGATCTCAAGTCTCTTCAGGTTCTAGCAGAAATGTTCTAATTTGAGCTGAGCTCCATGATCTGAGATGGTACACGGTAGATCCAAGGCAGGGAGGAAGAGAAGTTCATTTCCAGTCCCAGCTCTGCCACTACACTTCAAATTAGAATTAAGACTCTGATCTGGTTTCAGATTGTCTGAGCTTTGGTTCTGGTTCTCCTCTTCACTGGCTGGAGGACCTTGGGCATATTACTTAAGCTCTCTGTGCTCCAAGTTTTTCATCTGAAGACTGGATTTAATAACTGTACCTCAGTCAGTGGTTGTCATGAGGTATGAGGTAATTCTCACAAAAGGGCTTAGAATAGTGCCAGACATAGTAAACAGGCGGTGAATATTAACAATTACTTCTTTTATTAGGATTCTAGGACTTTAAACAAGTCATCTGACTGTATTGGACCTCAGTTTCCTTAACAATCAAATGGAAGAGCTTGGCTTCTCTTTTATCTTGATAAAATTAAAAACCACCCTATTTTGAAATTTGAATGTGAGTTTTGCCTTCGGAGACCTATCATCAGACATTGGAAACTGGATGAATTATACAATGGGTATTAACTGAATGAGATTTCAGAGGAAAGGGTATTGAGAAGAGAGCTTCTGTGAAGGGGGCAGAAGAGGTGGTGGGTCTGTTTGGTTTGCATTAACCTGCTTGGGAAGTTAGGTCTCTCTTGTCTGGGGGTCAAGGAAAGAAGAGGAGGTGATTAGTTTTCATAAGGGGTTAAAATGGATTGCTCAAATTGGCCATCTTTAGTCATTAGAGGAAAGTACACATCCTTCTTCTCTGATATGGAGGTAGCATCTTTCATTTTGTTCTTTTGTCTGCAGAAAAGGAGGGGGCATCTTGGAAATACAGGAAAATAAATCAGCTGGTTTCTACTCCTGGGTTGGATAACACTGTTGAACTCTGTCAGTTGCCTATGTCTTGTAGTGCAAATAACATATGCCCCTTGTTTTCACAAGGATTATTTTGGATTCTAGTTGTCAGACCATAATCAATCAATATAGTTGATTATGCTCTGAGGATAAATTGAACAATTCATTAGGTTATTGAATCCTCTGTCTTCTACCGACAAAGCAATTCTTCTTTTCTTCCTTAAGGGAGAGAAAGTGCCCTTTGCATCCTATGTTGCTTTGATATGCAGGTACTCTGTCTGGTTATCTGTAGTTACCCTGGTGAAGAACACAAACAACTGTCTTGCCCTTTGCATTAGGGCAGCCATTTTGAGGAAGATTCAAGCTTTAAATATTTACACTGTTGGCATGGATAGAGCCAAATTCTCCTTACAAAAAAGTATGTTGTTATGGGATAAAAACACAATTGATGTTCCAGTCAAAAATGCCCTCCTATGCCTTCTCCTTAAAACCCCCCAAAAAGGTGCCTTCTCTTCTTGCCCAGTAGCATGACTCTCCAAGGACATGCCATGTCACAGTCAATACAGAAAAGAACTTCTCTTCAAAATCTCAATTCCCAGGAATGAAAGACAATTATAAATGAAATAAAGATCATTAAAATTTCTCTTAGGCACACTGCCTGATTTCCTTAAGGGGCAATATTGATTACTTCTTATTTTATTTATTGTTGCTGTTGTTCAGTCTCCAAGTCATGCCTGACTTGTTGCGACCCCATGGGTTGTAGCGCACCAGGCCTCCCTGTCCCTCACCATCTCCAGGAGTTTGCCCAAGTTCATGTCCACCGAATCAACGATGCCATCCAATCATCTCATCTTCTGTCCCCCCTTTCTCCTCCTGCCCTCAATCTCTCCCAGCATCAGGGTCTTTTCCAATGAGTTGGCTGTTTACTTCAGGTGGTCAAAGTATTGGATCTTCAGCTTCAGCATCAGTCCTTCTAATGAGTATTCGGGGTTGATTTCTTTTATAGGCCATGTGCAATTCATGTGGATAACTTACATATCTTTAAGCCAGCTGATTTTGTAAAAATCATATTTCTGTCTTTTGCGACAAGTACAGGACTCAAGAATCTCCTATTTTGAGTCACTGTCAGCTTTTCAGGATTTGCAGTATTTGCAGTTAGTCCATGTGGTTCCATTCAGGTTAAACACTCAGCCCCTTGAAATCCAAGAAGTTCATTTCCTATTCAAACAAGTTAAGTACAAGAGACAAAACAAAGATAAATTCCTCAATGGACCAAGATAAGCTAGGTAAGGGGAAAGATAATTAATCAGTCCTAAGCCAGTTCTGATTCTTCCAGGTTTTCTTTGCAGCTTTTGCTGATGGACCCTCTGCCTCTAAAGTTGAGTGAATTCTTTCTCTCACATCTGGGGCATTTCAGTAACAAGGTTCATGGTGTCTGTAAATGCCTACCTAGTAGTCTTTTCATTGTGTGTACATCCCTGGGTATATTGGAAAGCAAGACAAAAAGTGTGGAAGGGATGGCCTCAAGAAGAAGCAGATTCTTTTTGTGAGAAAACACTAATACTATTTCAGTTTTTAACTGAAATGCTTAGTGGGATGCAGACTTAAAACCAATGCCATCCAACATGTTTCACATAAAGGTATTTTTACATAGGCTTTGGAGGGTGATAGCAAATCAATTCTCCTTGTCAAATGCACAAAATATAAATCCAAGACCAGTGTGGAGCTTTTAGAGTCATTTCTGTTCTTCCCCAGTACCCTTTCCTATTTATCTTCCAGATTTTTCCTTCTATTATTTTTCACTCCCAGTACTGTTCTCATCCTGTCTGATAATGACCAGCAGCACACTATTCTTTGGTCTACCAACATCCTGAAAGGCCATTGGACTCCTTGATGATCAAACTGTGTTTGCTAACCAGCAACATGGATATCACCTCCTGGGAGCATGTTAGAAATGCAAATTTAGGAGTTTGGGATTAATGTATATATACACTACTATATATAAAAGAGATAAGCTATAAGAACCTACTGTCCCACACAGGGAACTCTAGTTAATATTCTGTAATAAGCTCTATGGGAAAAGAATCTGAGAAAGAATGGGTATATGTATATGTATAACTGAATCACTTTACTATATGTCTGAAACTAACAGAGCATTGTAAATCAACCATGAAAAATGATGTAGCTCAGTCATGTCTGACTCTTTGTGACCCCATGGATGGTAGCCTGCCAGACTCCTGCATCCATGGAATTTTCCAGGCAAGAATACTGGAGTGGGTTACCATCTCCTTCACCAGGGGATCTCTCTGACCCAGGGATCGAACCTGGGTCTCCCACAATGCAGGCAGATTCTTTACTGTTTGAGCCACTGGGGAACCCCTAAAAATATATAAAGCAGCTATACTCCAATATTAAATTAAGAATAAATGCAAACCATCAGGCCCCACCCCATACCTCCTGAATTGGAATCTGACTTTTACAAGAGCACCACGTGATCTGTATGCACATTGATTGGATGATGACAGCAGTATTTGATATGTGATAGTCCTCAGACCCTAGGCGTCAAATTTTGGCATTAGAAGAAACAGTAATCTATCACTAGCTGAGTGAAACAAAAATAAACTGAGTGTAGGTATGTGAAGGATGCTCTCTATTTCCTTCCCTGTCACCAATCAGTTGGGTCAATTTGGGGAAGTAACTCATCTCTCTCGGTCTCAGGTTATTAGTATTGATGAGGTCTAATGATTCTGACCATATATTTGGTACTTGTGTTAATATAGGTCTCGGGATGGATGGAGCAAGAAAAGTTTACTTAAGAATTTGTTATACATCATATACTTAGATCAGTAATAATCTTTCTATAACTTTTAGTTCCATGGTTCCCTGTTTTTTTCATGTTGACAACCAATCCCCAAGTGAAAGAAGCCTCTTGATTGACTTGCAAGAATAGTCCAAATGACTGCAAAAACAGAAACTGCAGCCAGATTGTGCAGTCTCCTCAAAGAATGACTCAAGACTAGGAGATTTAAAATGCTTTTTGTTTCACAAAAGACTGTTGACCTATGCAGGTGGACATGGTAGAAACATGACTGAAATTTGAAATACTTAAGGATGGATAATTGAGTATGTTCCAGAATCCAATGCCTAAGGTATCCTGCTGCATCTTCACATATTTTGTAAAATATATTGTGGTAAAGCTCAAAGTTCTGTGTTTCCAGATATGAAAAGGTAAGAAAATTATATACATATATAATTACATTTCAGAAAATTTGCATCCTTTACAGAACCTAGAAAGACATGCTTTCCATGAAGCTGTCATATAGCTTGATAATTAAAAGGAAACTGTTACAAGGAAAGAGAATTATGATAAAGTAGAATTACAAATCAAAACAGATCAGATCAGAAGCAGTAAACAAAAGGATGTAAATTGAAGATGAGTGTTTATAGAAAAATAGAAAACATCATTTTCCTTCTCATGAATAACTGTCACATTCTGGGCAATTCACTACAAAGATGCCCATACTAGTTTCACCCTGGCAAATATGACAGGACTTTAAAGAATTCTGCAAGCATCCAGACATGGAAAAGGTATAAAAGGACAACATTATATAAAATTATAAAACTTGAGATAATGTAAATCATGACTGTTACACCAAATGACAAAAGACAATTGCAGACAATGGGTAGCTTATACAAGAAGAAAACAAAATTATGAAAATAGGTCTATTATTACTTTATAATACTCAAAGAACTTAAAATAAGTTAGCTATAGCATAGCATCTGAAAACTATTTTATGGTGTGGAAGAAAGAAAAATAACACTGAGATTTTTAAAAGCTTTTTGCAACATAAAAGTCATTTATGTAAAAATTGAAAACATAGAATAATACAATATATTGTTTTGAAATTCATATACATAAGACAAAAATAGTAAAACAAACATTAAATCCATACTAATTTATAATAATGCTTGCACCTGGAAAGGCATAAGAGGAGGAGTGGTTTGATGAGGGGAGTAAAAGACTATAAGGTATTATTTTTTCTAAGGTTTTATTTTTTACACTTTTGACTGTAGGGTTTTATTCTTTAAATATCTAAAGCACATATGACCCAATTATGTTCACTTTATGATAACAGATAAATAAAATTTGTTAAACATTTTTGTAATCATTTGTAGTTTTTATATTTGTTGCTAATTTTAAAAAGGAAAGCAGGGACTTCCCTGATGGTCCAGTGTTTAAAACTTCACTTTTTGATACAAGGGGTTTGGGTTCAATTTCTGGTCAGGGACCCAAGAATCCACATGCCTTGTGGCCAAAAAACCAAAACATAAAACAAGTATAGTATTTTAACAAATTGAATAAAGACTTTAAAAATGGTCCACAAAAAAATCTTTTCAAAAATTAAATAAAAAGGAAAGCAATTACAACAAAATTGAGAAATTAGTTACCACTGAAAAAGTAGTATTTGTGTGTGAACATGAATATGTGTGTATTGTTGTACATACACAAACACACATAAAGATGACATACCAATATTGATGATGGTTAGGTTAAGGAAGCTCTGGTCTCCACACTTTGAGAGAGTCTACTATGGCAGAGGAAATATCAAAGGTCTCAATTCCCATGACTTTAGGCCTTTGTCCTAAGAAAATAATAAATACTTAGAGAAACAAAATTTTTCATTGTATTTTAATTAATACTTCTTTTGCCCATAGAGCAAATATTTATTGAGAATCTAAATACTGAGTTCATGGAACTGTCTCAACATGCAAGGTCAGCACAAGCTCTCAGAAATTTACATCATGTTTATAAAAAGAAAAAGTTGAATTAGAAACCAAGAAAATATTGAACAATAACTGGTTGTATAATATTATCACATTGTGATTCTACATAGTAAAATTAATTTTGTCATTTAAAATAAATTTATTAATGACTTTTCTAGTGAATTCTACAAAAGTTTATATATTGTGACCATTCTGGTCAATTTAGCATGTCTATTAGTACATTTACTTGTATGTATACTAAGTATGTGTAGAAAAGACTTTATTGGTGGTTATTTGGTAGGACGTTATTAAATGTCTGTTGTTTTTTTAATGAATGTTTTCTAATTTCTTCAATAATAAGTATAAATATCTTCATAATAAATACCTTCTCAAAATTAAATGCACAATTATTGCAATACTTGATTTTTAAATAGGAAAATAATCTGATTAAAATAGCCACTGTTGTTGTTATTGTTCAGTCACTCAGTTGTGTCTGACTTTTTGTTATCCCCATGGACTGCAGCATGCCAGGCTTACCTGTCCTTCACTATATCCCAGAGTTTGCTCAAAGTCATGTCCATTGAGTCGATGATACCATCCAATCATCCTATCCTCTCTCACTCCCTTCTCCTCATGCACTCAATCTTTCCCAGCATCAGGGTCTTTTCCAACGAGTCAGCTGTTCACATTAGGTGACCAAAGTGTTGGAGCTTCAGATTCAGTATCAGTCCTTCCAATGAATACTCAGGGTTGATTTCCTTTAGGATTGACTGGTTTGATCTCCTTTCTGTCCAAGGAACTCTCAAGAGTCTTCTCCAGCATCATAGTTGGAAAGTATCAGCTCTTCAGTGCTCAGCTTTCTTTATGATCCAACTCTCACATCCATACATGACTACTGGAAAAACCATAGCCTTGACTGTATGGATCTTTGTTGGCAAAAGTGATGTCTCTGCTTTTTAATACACGGTGTAGATTTGTCATAGCTTTTCTTCCAAGAAGCAAGCGTCTTTTAATTTCATGACTGCTGTCACTGTCTGCAGTGATTTTGGAGCCCAAGAAAATGAAGTCTGTCACTTTATCCATTTTTCCCCATCTACATGCCATGAAATATCCATATTTCATATTTAAATAATAAACTTTAACCTATGGAAGCAATTTTCAGAAAAATGCTCAATTTAATATTTGCCACACAAATTGTATTTCTAAATCAGTTTATTTTATTTGAGGGTAATAGGTATAAAAATTTTGAATTATATACACATCCTTTGACCCAGTAATTACATCTCTAAGTATTTACCCAACAGATACACTTGGATGTGCATGCAAATAATCTTCATTTCAGTATTGTTTCTTATCGAGTTAAACATTATTTTATTGATATAAATTATATCCAATAGGAGTAATCAATTTCTTTTTTACTGCAAATGATGTAACTATTACAATATAACATTCTTTTATAAAATGCTTTACATTTAAAGTAAACAGCATGATTTTATATTCTCTGTCTACATATATGTAATGTGAAATAATCCCTACAGTCAAGCTAATTAACATATCATTTCCCCACATAGTTACACACGTGTGTGTGTGTGTGTGTGTGTGTGTAATGAGAGTACCTGAAATTACTCTCATAGCAAAACTCCAGGACTCAGTCCAATATTATTAATTACAATCATCATCCTGTATATGTGATCTATAGGCTATTCATCCTACATAACTACAACTTTGTACCATTTGACCAACATCTCCCCATTTCCTCTAACCTCTCACCACCCATCCTTAGTAAGCACTGTTCTGTTCTCTATTTCTGGTATTATACTTTTTTAGATTCCATATACAAGTTTGATAATGCAGTTTTTTTCTTTCTGTTTGGCTTGTTTCACTGAGTATGTGTCTTCTAGATTCATCCACATTGTGAATGGAAGGATATTCTTTTTTAAGGCTAAACAATATTTCATTAGATATACATATATGCACATATATACATCCCATTATACATACATAGATGTATAATCTCTTTATACATTCATCTGTCAATGGACACTTGGATTGCTTCTGTTAAATTTTGGCTATTGTGATTAACATTTCAGCATTGTTTGAAATAACAAAAATTAAAAACAATACAAATATCCATTGATGAAGAGATTAATTCAGTACAATTCAGTAATAGAATATTTTTGAGCAATGCAGTGAATGAGGCAGTTCCATATAAATTGATATGGAAATGTAAAAGGCAAGATACAAAACAATATATTCATGATGATATTGTATTAATTTGTTTGTCCTATGTGTGTCCAGATTCACAAGAATCTGTTTTTGATAAGAATGAGGTAAAGAGATTTTACACTTTTATTTTATGTCATATAATATTGCTAAATTTAGTTTTTAGTTTCACGGTTTATAATGAAAACCTTTTCAAATATATCTGAAAAATAATCTGAAATAAAAAGTCTTTCTTTTCCTATGTATTGATGATTTAAGACACATATACATTTCATTTTAGGTTATAAATAGTTCTAAAACTCCTTTCAAAGGTATTTTGCAATTAACTACTTTCACTTTGCTTAATAAACATGCTGAGACAGCAATCAGACATTTGTAAGAATAATTGATAACTTTTCCTTCTGGAAATTTGAGAACTATTTGTAAATAGGAATTATTTACACATTTGAATTCTAATCTGTGAACATTTTTGTTCCCTCCTGTCATCTTTGAGATGAGTGTACGAACCTTTTGAAAAACTGATTTCTTCAATAATTAGGGTGAAATTCATCAGAAAATTCTATTTATATCACTCCTCAGCACAGTTTCTTATGCACAGCTGAGTGTGCAAACTAGAAATCTTTGGGCCATATGTAGCTTACATATGGCTCTACTTTTTGGCGTAGCACATTGCTTAACATAAAACTGAAAGAAATTGCAATTCATTGCCAATAAGCTAACATTTTAAAATTGGGAGTTTTCTCATAAAAATCTGTTGTTTTCTCTCATCTTGCAAAATTAAATCTTATAGTACTGGACCTATATTCCCACTGGGAAACAATTGGCTGGAAGCGAAGAGCAGCTGCTCCCTTTATTTTGGATATGCAGAAAACTCTCCTATTTTCCATAGTCTCCAAGATTCCCTATTACTTAATGTCTGTCAGTATCATTCATTTGTCTTTTTTTCTTGACTTTTCATATATCCCAAGTTTACAGTCCATGGATAAAAAATATCTGGACACAAGTGGAAAGTAGCCCTGACAAGAGTTAAAAACATACCATAAAACTTACAAAATTAAAATAGTGTGGTATCAAAGCATGAACAGACAAATCATCAAATGGAAAAGAATATCAAGCATGTTAGGGCTTCCCTCATAGTTCATTTAGTAAAGAATCTGCCTACAATGCAAGAGACTCCGGTTGGATTCCTGGGTTGGGAAGATCTGCTAGAGGGGGCATAGGCTACCCACTCCAGTATTCTTGGGCTTTCTTTGTGGCTCAGCTGGTAAAGAATTTGCTGGCAATGTGGGAAACCTGGGTTGAAAAATCCCCTGGAGAAGGGAAAGACTACCCACTCCAGTATTCTGGCCTGGAGAATTCCATGGCCTGTATAGTCCATGACGTTGCAAAGAGTCAGACATGACTGAGCAACTGTCACTTTCAGACCCAAGTACATATGGAAGTTTAATGACTGATAAAGTGGTATCTCAAACCACTGAGGCCAAAATTAACTTACTAATACATGGTACAAGGGCTTCTGGTCAGCTATTTCAAAAAAGAAAAGTTATACTCAAATCTCACATCTTACACTAGAATAAACTCCAAATGGGTAGATATCTAAGCATAAAATTAGGAAATCTCAAATGTTCTAGAAGAAAACATGGACGGATTTCCTTTTAACCTAAGTTAAGTGAAAGATTTTCTATCTGTGACTCAAAATCCAGAGGCAATACGAGAAAATATTTATCGATTTGGCTACATAAGAGGTACATAAAAATTGTAAAGTAGTCAAAAGTCAGGTGAAAAACTGGGAGAAAATACTTGCAGTATAGACCACAAATAGTATCACTAGTATACAGAGAACTCAATCATTAAAGGACATAGGGTAAAAATCCAGCAGAAAGGCAGGAATAAACAGACAATTTACCAAAAAAAAAAAAAAAAAAAGGAAATAAAAATGAAAATCAAGTGAAAACATGTTCACAATCCCTCATAACTATAAAGGAAAAATGCAAATGAAAACAATACTTCTCACCTATAGGACTGATGAAAAATAAATTGGGACAACACATTCTGTTGGCACGGCTATGGGGGAGCAGACATTCTTGTACATTGAAGATAGGAATGCAAACCAGAAGAAGCTTCTGGAGGGAATCCTGGCAACATTGAACAAAACCTTAGGTATCCTCATCTCTTGACCCAGCAATCAAACTAGAAACCTGCACTGCAGATACGCCTTCCAACAATCAAAAAAAAAAAAAAAAAAAGAAGAAGCAAATAAGGTTATTCATTTCTGCATTGTTTATAATTTAAAAAATATTAGAAACCACCTAAAGTCTTATTTATTGTACTTGAATAAGCTATGGTACAGCCACAGAATGGAGTACTATGTAGCTGTAAAGAGAAATGAAAAACATCTCTAAAAAATTATGGAGTGATTTGTAGGACATACTGTTTAAGTGCAAAATGCAGTACACAAGAGACACTTAAAGTATAATACACTTCATGTAAGGAAAAAAATGGGATGTTAGAAAACATACCATTATCTGTTCCTTTGTGCCAAAAATATAGAAAGGATAAACAAGAAAAAAAAAAGTCTGGTTACCTACAGTATGTGTTTGAGTGTGTGTGTAAGGAGTGGAGAAAATGGGATGGCATGAGTATTCCTTGGAAGGAAGGCTATGAGAAACCTAGACTGCATATTAAAAAGCAGAGACATCACTTTGCCAACAAAGCTATAGCTTTCCCAGTAGTTATGTACAGATAAGAGAGTTGGACCATGAATTCTTCAGCGGTCCAACTAAAGAATTGATGCTTTTGAATTATGGTGCTGGAGAAGACTCTTAAGAGTTCCTTGGACAACAAGGAGATCAAATCAGTTAATACTAAAGGAAATCAACCCTGGATATTCATTGGAAAGACTGAAACTAAAGTTGAAGCTCCATTACTTTGGCCACATGATGCAACAAGTCAACTCATTGGAAAATACCCTGATGCTGCGAAAGATTAAAAGCAAAAGGAAGAGAGGGCAGCAAAGGATGAGATGGTTAGATAGCATCACTGACTTCATGGACATGAGTTTGAGTAAACTCTGGGAGGTAGTAAAGGACAGGGAAGCCTGGTGTGGGGCAATCCATGGGGTCACAAAATGTCGGACACAACTTAGTGACTGAACACAACAATGGGTATTGAGTGACCCTTCTCTGAGCGTCACTTAATTTTTTTGCATAGCTCTGACTCTTTGAACCATGATAATGCTTGCATGAACAAAAAATAAATGAATAATTAAAACCAAAATGTGTGTGTGTGCTGGAATAGAAAAAGGTAAATGAACCTAGCTGCACTGCAAATGAATAACACAGTCAAACAGAAGGGGTGGAAAGGAAAAGAGCCAAAGGACTTTAAAAAGACAGTATTTTGTCATCATATTTAAGGTAAAAGATAAAAAGAACTACTCACAAACATTGTGCTCGTGAGTAAATTTCTTTGTAACATATGTATAGGTGAGCAGCTCTGTAATTACTTTATGTGTGTACTGAGACTGAACAAATAAGTAAATCAATTTTGTATATTGAGAGGCAAATTTCCCACCAGCAGAGTAAGAACTATAAATAGGAGAAAATGGAGGCCAGAATGCATACCGTGCCAATGGGTGAAATCAGAGGTATCAGTATAAACTCATGGCTTTACACAGACATATAGAGCTGAGTAGATACAGAGACATACCTGTTTTTGTATTAATATATAGGGGTCAGTATCATGTGCTCATGCTTAGTCGCCCAGTTGTGTCCGATTCTTTGTGACCTCATAGACTGTAGCCCTCCAGGCTTCTCTGTCTATGGGATTTTCCAGGCAAGAATATTGGAGTGGGTTGCCATTTCCTTTTTCAGAGGATCTTCACCACCAAGCGATTGAACTTGAGTCTTCTGCATTGGCAGGTGGATTATTTACCACTGAGCCACCTGGGAAGCCCCATGGGTTAGTATACACATACATTTTTCCTAAGTAGCAGTAAGCATGCTCTCTATCAAGATTCTAGTTTCTAAATATTATTCTCCAATAAAGAAAGAAGGGCTCCTCACTTGATTCTGGGTATGGGGTAAAGAAAACACAAGATGAGTGTGCAATCTCTTCTGATGCCAAAAGTTATGTAGTGCTGAAAAAAGAAAGCAGCAGGGCAAAAAGACATAGGAGCCTCCTGGTAGGAGCACTTGGCCACAACTAGGACTAATTTGAGCCAAAATATGATAATATTAAATTATATTATCATATAATTTATAAATTATATTATATATAATTTATATAAATATAAATTATATTATATATAATTTATATAAATATAAATTATATTATATTAATATAATTATATTAAATTATAATACATAGATTAAAATAAATACCCATGCATGTGATATAAATAAATAATTAAGTAATAAATAAAAAGGGGAGAAGGGACAGCTCTTTCTTACAAGTAGAATTCCAGTTAACAACTATAGAAGAATGAAAGAAACAGAGAGTCACCATTAAGCAACCACAATAACAATGACTGCAGGCTGGAACATGCTAAAATTAGGGGGAGTAAATATAACGAAAAACAAGATAGTTGCAGAGTCTCAAGTTATTGTCCCACAAGGTGTGTATTAATTACAAAGAGAAAAGTAGTAACTTAACAGTGGAGAAATCTGACAGCCACCACAGCATTCAAAAGATTAAGGTTTACATTACCAGTTCTAAGATGTATCAATATCCCTTCTGATATAATGGACTGAGAAGGACACAGTATCCCTTCTGCAATATTCTTGTTGAAATGTATAGCTTTAACCTAATCGTGAGAAAATATAAGATAAATTTACACTGAGAGACATTCCTCTGAATAACCAACTTTAAAAAGTCAGTCATAAGTATAAAGAAAGATGCAGAAACTGTAAGGACCTGAGATGACAAAGGAGACATGATAGATAAACGCACCTGGATTGTATTCTGGACAGAAAAACAACCAGCATGGAAAAATTGGTGAAATTTAAATAAATCTGTAGATTAGTTAATAGTATTAATAATATTAATTTCCTCATTTTGATAATTGTACTATAATGACGTAAGTTGTGAAAATCTGGGGAAACTGTGTGAAGGGTAGGAAAGAATTATCTGTACTATTAATATTTGTGAAACTTTTAAAAAACTTAAAAAATAAAAGGTTGAAAACCACTCTTAAATTAATCACCTTATTAATTTTTTTTTCTTAGACTAGATTTAAAAAATTCAAGAAATGAATTATCGATGGGAAATGATAGTGATATAAACTCAGAAAGAATATGTTTCTGATATTTTACAAAATGGAAAAACTGAAATTATCTTTCAAATCACAAAAGAAAATAACATGTATTTAAATAAAAACAGGTGGAAGAAAGGTGAGCAAAAGACTAGACTACTAAGTTCTCAAGTTGAAAGGGATCAAAAATAGGTGTAAGTGTGACTGGTTTGAAGGATGTATTTTGAAAGATAAAATTCAACTGAGCTAAAGAAATTGGTTTCTATATTTTCCAAGATGCTGTCTTGCCCTCTCTTTTATTGAAAGGGACATAAAACTAAGTGAAATAAAGGCCAGTGTTTGTTTGATAACATTCCAAAACAGCTGCTGGATCCCAGAACACATGATATTTTAAGGATATCAGAGTCTGGCCTTCATGCATGTCAGTTGGCTGTGAATGTTCACCTTTAACTCTGGGCCTGTAATTAGATCACAAAGTTCATTTTTATTGTTTAAATTTCTTTCATTCTTCTGTTGGGGCTCAATTGTGTGAGTGGAGCAGGCTTTATCACACTTTACAAGTTCATCACTTTTAATACTATTCCTACCACGCTAGATTAAATTTAAGGGTCACTGAAATCAGGAGCTACTGACCTTTGCCCTCTTAATGGTTCTCATCATTAATACTTGACCCTAAAAGCTATGTATACAATAAACTATATTTATAGGTGTGGAGGGAAGGGAAAAGCAGAAACAAAAGTGGGTCAGGAGATTATTTATTTTGCTATGCTCTTCAGAGATTAGGAATGTTCACACAGTCTATACTTTAGCTGGTGAACTGGATTGGCTGCCTTTTATGGTGTCTGAAAAGAAAGTTGGGATGAATGCATTTGAGGGTAATACTCAAAATGACACCCTCGCTTGTCTCAGTCACTCTGGGATTGCTGATCTTTTACCTTCTTTCTGATCTGACTTGAGATCTCTCTTTCTGGTTTACTTTGCATGTGACAGAAGGAAAATAAAGGACATATATTTAAGATGATCCTTCTCAGAAGAAAAAAATATTCAAATAGCTTATTTTCAAAGATTAGAATTGTGAAAGCTCTGAGAAAATTAGGAATTTTGTGAAATGTCTGTGATTATTCCAACTGCCGGAAGAGAAAACACAGAAAAAGTCTTTATGATGGAAACCTCCAGCATTCTGTTTCCATTACCTTTGGATGTTTTGGTCCATTTAGAAATTTTTAGAGTTGCTTTTCTTTTTGTTCAAATTTGGAGAAATTGGATTTTTTAAATTTTGGGGTGACTTCTTTTGATTTCTTTTCTTTACCTTTTTTAACATATCTAGTTTCCAGGACATTTATTTATTTACATGATCAATTAAAAGCTATTCTTTTTTTTTTTTTTTTTGGTGACAATAGCATCTGGGATGAGCAAGGGAATTTATTTCCTGAAAACAGGATTTCAGGGCATCCATGCCACATTTCACTTCTCATATTTACAAAAAACTTGGCTTTCAATGGCTCATGTGTGTGTGTTCATGTGAATGCACATAAGAGCATATAAAATAGTGCATTATTAGAGGTTACTTTAAAATACATATGCAAATATTATGACAAAATTCACTGTTGATTTACAAACAGGAGAATTCTACAGCCCAACTGTTAAATCTTTGAGGAGAATGACTAGACAGAATCTTTTCTTAAGCCTGGGATAATTGTTTTGGCAACATACAAACTATCCGAAAGGAATGCATAGTGATTAAGGCAAAGAATTTTTTTTGGTCACAGATTGAAGGAGAGTCCTGGGCTTATAAAATACTCTATTTCCTCCATTAATTGTGCCCGAGTGGAGTTGTAACCAAGTAGCTGAAACAAATAAAATGTAAGTAATATTTTTTCCTTTTAAAATATTTCACTTAATTTGTGGAAGAGGTTTGAATTTATTAAACATGCACAGTCCCTCCACCACCACCCTGCCTTCCCCCAGAGTTCCTTTGCCCTCCTGTCTCCAGCCCCTTCCCCTGGAAACATTCCTGCAATGCTCACAGCAAAACCATTCTCTCATCTTGGCAAGGGAAGCTCCTCTAGCTATCTTCTAGTTTGGGGGTGTAGGTGGAAAGGAAAGGAGAGAATGCAAAATTAGCCTGGGGACCTGTAAACCTCTCCTCTTTTACCTGAAACTAAAGCTAAGAGTTGCTTCCATCTCATTGGAGTTTCTGTGATTGCTGTTGTCTTTATATGCCTCTGAATACTTTGCTGAGCATTCCTCATGCTTTCATGAAGATTCTTTATAGGAAAGGATGAGCTGTTTTTGTGAGAGGGTATATCTTCCTTGCACACTAAATCAGGCAATCAATGGATTAGTACAGAAAGGCTGTGCAGCAGCAGAAATGGGAAAAGTGAGCATATGGACACATGTGTGAGTGGAAGTTTTGAACACTGCCTTGTGCTGGTTGACTGCCTGTGTTCATTTGCCAGAGTTAAGGCATCGAAGTCTCCTCTGAAGCAAATCCCTTTAAATCGCATACACAGGTAGCAAAGTTTTCAAACCACTTCCTTTTTTTTTCTTTCCCATTTTGTGAGAGAAGCCTCAGAGAAGGATATTTACTTTTCTCATTGTGGACACAAAAATATGCTAGGAGATGAAACAGTACATAGATCAGTTTCAATACATTATTTTCTCCCCTCATTACTTACATTGTATAGCCACATTCAGTTAAGAGACATACAATTATTTAGGGGGCCTGGACAGTGTTATTTAGACAAGGCAAGCTGAAAACCTTAATATGAATGGAATTACCTTTGGGTCCTGTAATACCAGTTGTGAATTATTTAAGAATATTTCTTAAGTATCACTGCATGTTTTCAGCTCCGCCAAACATCAGCATAGTGATGGATTCACTCCTCTTTTCCTTTCATTACATGGTGGGATCATTTCCCATCTATTCTTCTCTTCTAGGGATCACCACAGTAAGGATTTTTCTCCAAATACTTCCTATAAGCATCAGGGCTTTGAGTTGAATGAGTTGGGCTTTTCCTGTTCAGTTGAGTCAAACTTTATTTCTGCCTGTCACCATACAGTCCTTTGGGTTTAGCTCTCCAGATTTAAGGATGCATGAAAAGTAAGGCTATTTGCTTTCAATGTGACTTGTTTCTAAGTTTTTCTTAGTTTCTCTCTTCTGTCTCTCCAATGTGCTGTGAAGGAAGAACCAAGTTATAAATGTGTTATACACAGTGCATACTGAAGGCATCTATTTTTAGGATATAATTTTTCCTCTTCATGGTAACATTATAATCTAAACATACAGAGAACAAACAAGGAGACTGTATGAGGTAGATCAAGACTTCTTTATTCAGGAAAGGACTGAACTTCTCACCTGGAAGTATGGTGGCCATTTATATGGTCAGAATTTAAAAAATAATAAGTTTATGAATTAGAGGATATAATTTTGATTATTTAAAAGAAATTTTTGAGTAAATGTTCACCATTAATTATTTTTATTGTGACACAGTATAATATTGGTAACATAAAAATTACCATTTTAACCATTTTCTAGTGTACAATTAGCATTATTATTAAAACACTTTCACAGTGAAAGTAACATACTTTCACATTTTCAGAACTTTTTCATCACTTATAAAAAGAAACTTTGTACTCAGTACTTGTACTCAGTAAATGATAATACCTTATATTCCTATTCCCTCCGGCCCTGGCAACCATCCTTCTACTTTTCCCTCTGAATTTTCCCATTCAGTCACCTCATATAAGTGTAATTTACAGTGTTTGTTCCTTTGTATCTGACTTAATTCATGTATCATAATATTTTCACAGTTCATCCATGTTTTAGCATGTATCAGAACTTCATTTCTTTTTATAGCTAAACAAATTCCGTTGTGTGCATATACTACATTTAAAAAAAATAACTGAGAATAATAACTTTACATATAGTGAAGGTTTCTGCCATACATCAACATGAATCAGCCAGAGGCATACACATGTCCCCTCCCTCTTAAACCTCCCTCCTCATCACACCCCTCTAGGTTGTCACAGAGCATTGGCTTTAAGTTCCCTGCATCATACAGCAAATTCTCACTGGTTATCTATTTTACATTTGGTAATATGTATGTTTCAATTCCACTCTCTTAAGTCATTTCACCCTCTCCCTTCCCCGCTGTGACCAAAAGTCTGTTCTGTACGTCTGCATCTACTTTAGTGAAGTGAAGTCGCTCAGTTGTGTCTGATTCTCTGCGACCCCGTGGACTGTAACCTACCAGGCTTCTCCATCAGTGGGATTTTCCAGGCAAGGGTACTACAGTAGGTTGCTATTTCTTTCTCCAGGGGATCTTCCTGACCCAGGACCCGGGTTTCCTGCATTGCAGGCAGACGCTTTACCCTCTGAGCCACCAGGGAAGCTGCTCTGCAAATAGGATCTTAAGTACCATCTTCCTAGATTCCATATATATGTGTATTAACACATGATATTTGTCTTTCTCTTAATAACTTACTTCACTCTGTATGATAGGCTCTAGGTTCATCCACCTCATTAGAACCGACTCAAATGTGTTCTTTTTTATGGCTGAGTAATATCCCATTGTGTATATGTACTAAATCTTCTTTATGCATTCATCTGTCAATGAACATCTAGGTTGCTTGCACATCCTAGCTATTCTAAATAGTGCTGCAATGAATACTGGGGAACAGGTGTCTTTTTCAGTTGTGGTTTCCTGAGGGTCATATACATTTTTAATCCATTAATTTGTTGATGGCTATCTGGGTTGTTTTACCTTTTGGTTACTGTAAATAATACTGATAAAAATATTCACGTACAAGTACTTGAGTCTCTACTTTCAATTTTTTTGATCATACAGTATACCCCAATGGGGAATTGTTCCTTATGTTATTTCTGTTTATTCTTTGTTTTGAGAAAACATCAAACTGCTTTACACAATCTGTACCATTTTACATTCCTACTAGCAGTGCACAAGTGTTCATCTTTGCCAAACTTATTACTTTCTGTTTTTGTTTTTCTGGTAACTATCCTAATGGGTATGAAATGGTGTCTCACCATGGTTTTGATTTTGACTTCTCTGATCACTAGAGATGGTGAGCATCTTTTTGTGTGCTTATTGGCTATTTGTATATCATCTCTAGAAAAATGTCTATTTAGATCATTTGTCCATTTTTGGATTGCGTTGTTTCCTTATTTTTTGAGTTGTAGTTCTTTATATATTCTGACTATTGATTCTTCATAGTCATAAGTTTTCATGCCAATCTCAATGCATTTTTTAACGGAATTATCTTACTATGTCATTAGATTATTTTATATATGTATATTTGTAGGCAAATTTTGTGTATATATTTTTTGCATATATATGTATTTACACATAAAATAAACTGATATATATAAATTCAAAAGATTTAGTGAGTTAAAAAAAAAGATTTAGTGAGTTTTAACCTTAGATAATTTCAAACTTAACCAATAACATCATTTGAACATTTAATTATTTAAATTTTGTTTATACTTCATGAGAATTTCAGAAATAAATTTTAAATTTTTGTTTCATTTTACCATCCTCAATTAGATTGCCTAAAGCAAAAATACATAAAAAACATGAAGCTAAGTGCTCCTTTCTTGAGTTAACTCTTGGTCATTTCCAATATGTTCCAAAGTGAAAGGTACAATAATTCGTATTAACTTTAAAGTAAATGGAACTCAATGGACATGGGTTTGGGTGGACTCTGGGAGTTGGTGATGGACAGGGAGTCCTGGCATGCTGAAGTTCATGGGGTTGCAAAGAGTTGGACATGACTGAGAGACTGAACTGAACTGACTGAAATGGAACTCAATAGTTAGTCCCTTGGTCTCTGGAAGCAGCCTGCTTGTATTGGAATGAACCTGCCACTTACTGTGTGTGATTTTGGTTTGGTTAACCTCTCTAAAGCTCACCTTCCTCATCTAAATTTGCGATAATAATAGGTTGTTGTTGGGACCAAATGAATAAACCTAGTGAAGTGATCTATATAGTTCCTAGTCCTTAAGAAGAACCCAGTGGTGTCGGAGAGTGAGTGCTTTGGTTGGTAAAGGGGTTCACAACCCCCAGAAATAATTTCCTAGACTTGAAGATGGAAGGGATAGCTTGGATTTTACTGGCATGTTGCTAATTGATCATCAGAACCCTATAGAAGTCAAGAAATTGGTAAGCAATTTCTGTGGTTTAAGACCTCTCTTTTGAAAACAAGGCATTGCCAATTCAGGTTCACAGATATTATGGGATGTTTAAATATTTGTCTTTAACAAATTAACACTTTACAGACATAAACATAGGCACATATGAACACAATGCTTATTATATATGACTTCACTTGATGATAACTTCAAAAGTCTAAAATCACTGACAGGGAGGCAAAGGACAAGGGTGCTCCCTTAAAGCTCCTCTTTCTTGTTACCACCATCCTATGAGGATCCCTGATAATCATACAAAAATAAAAGATCCTGAGGGTTTAAAGCCCAGTGGATTCCACACTTTAATACCCAAATTGGAAAACAGATAAAAGTGGAGCCTCCATGGTTGGGGTAGGATGGTGTTGTTGAGACTGCCATGCCCACTGGTCTCTCTCTAGAAGGCTTTGAAAACCCAAGAATAATACATGACTTCATTGAACAAGTTTGGAAACCATTGCTTTAGTCTGATCTTATTTTATAGACATCCTCTTCCATCCCAGGTAGTAAGAAATGGATACTGAGAAGAAGGAGGCAGAATAGAAGAAACTGTGAATTTATGACAATATACAATGTGTGGGCCTAAAGGATATATTGAAATTAAATTGTAACAGTTTAATACTGTTCATGGGGTTCTCAAGGCAAGAATACTGAAGTGGTTTGCCATTTCCTTCTCCGGTGGGCCATGTTTTGTCAGAATACTCCACCATGACCCGTCCGTGTTGATGGTCCTACACTGCATAACTCATAGTTTCATTGAGTTAGACAAGGCTGTGGTCCATGTGATCAGTTTGATTAGTTTTCTGTAATTATGGTTTTCATTCTATCTGCCCTCTGAGGGATAAGGATAAGAGGCTTATGGAAGCTTCCTGATGGGAGAGACTGACTGGGGGGAAACTGGGTCTTGTTCTGATGGGCAGGACCATGCTCGGTAAAACTTTAATCCAATTTTCTGTTGATAGGCGGGGCTATGTTGTTTGGCCTGAGAGACCAAACTATGGTGGAAGTATTGAAGGTAATGGCAGCTCCTTCAAAAGGTCCTGTGCATGTACTGCCATACTCAGTGCCCCCAACGCTGTAGCAGGCCACCGCCAACCCATGCCTCAACCAGAGACTCCTGGACATTCACAGGCAAGTCTGGGTCAATCTCTTATGGGGTCAACTGCTCCTTTCTCCTGGGTCCTGGTGAGCACAAGGTTTTGTTTGTGCCCTCCAAGAGTCTGTTTCCCCAGTCCTGTGTAAGTTCCATAATCAAATCCCACTAGCCTCCGAAGTCAAATTCCCTGGGGGTTCTCAGTCCTTTTGCCAGATGCCCAGTTTGGAAAATTTGTTGTGAGTCCTAGAACTTTTTCTTAACAGTGTGAGAATTTCATTGGTATAACTGTTCTGCAGTTTGTGGGTCATCTGCTCAGTAGCTCAATAGTGGGGTTAATGGTAACCTCCTCCAACAGGGCTTAATGCCACACCAAAGACTGCTGCATCCAGAGCCCCTGCCCCTGTGGCAAGCCACTGCTGACCTGTACCTCTGCAGGAGACAATTAAACACTCAAACGCAGGTCTGGCTCAGTCTCTGTGGGGTCTCTTGTTGTGTAAAAGCTTTTGTTTGGGCCCTCCAAGCATGTCTGGTGGGTATGGGGTTTGATTCTTAACATAATTTTGACCCTCCTCCCGTGTTGCTGGGGCTTCTCCTTTGCCCTTTGGGGTGGGGTATCTTTTTTGGTGGGATCCAACATTCTCCTGTCAATGGCTGTTCAGCTGCTGCTGCTAAGTCACTTCAATCATGTCCGACTCTGTGCGACCCCATAGATGTCAGCCCACCAGCCTCCGCCATCCCTGGGATTCTCGAGGCAAGAACACTGGAGTGGGTTGCCATTTCCTTCTCCAATGCAGGAAAGTGAAAAGTGAAAGTGAAGTCACTCAGTCGTGTCTGACTCTTAGTGACCCCATGGACGGCAGCATACCAGGCTCCTCCATCCACAGGATTTTCCAGGCAAGAGTACTGGGGTGCCATTGCCTTCTCCTGGTTGTTCAGCAGCAAGTTGTAATTTTGGAGTTCTTGCAGGAGAAGATGAGGGCATATCTTTCCAGTCTGCCATTTTGATTTGACAAAAGATATCGCACTGAAAGATGAACTCCCCAGGTCGGTAGGTGCCGAACATGCTACTGGAGAAGAGTGGAAAAATAACAACAGAAAGAATGAATAGACAGAGCCAGGGTGAAAACAAAGCGCAGTTGTGGATGTGACCAGTGATGGAATTTAGTCTGATGCTATAAAGAACAATATTGCATAGGAACCTGGAATGTTAGGTCCGTGAAACAAGGTCAATTGGAAGTGGTCAAACAGGGGATGCCAAGGGTGAACATTGACATTTTAGGAATCTGTGAACTAAAATGGACTGGAATGGGTGAATTTAACTCAGTTCAGTTCAGTTCAGTCCAGTCCCTCAGTAGTGTCTGACTCTTTGCGACCTCATGAATTGCAGCACGCCAGCCCTCCCTGTTCATCACCAATTCCCGGAATTTACTCAAACTAACGTCTGTTGATACGGTGATGCCCTCCAGCCATATCATATTCTGTTGTCCCCTTCTCCTCCTGCCCCCAATCCCTCCCAGCATCAGGATCTTTTCCAATGAGTCAACGCTTCGCATGGGTTGGTCAAAGTATTGGTGTTTCAGCTTCAGTATCAGTCCTTCCAATGAACACCAAGGACTGATCTCCTTTAGGATGGACTGGTTGGATTTCCTGAATTTAACTCAGATGACCATTATATCTACTACTATGAGCAAGAATCCACAGAAGGCAATGGCACCCCACTCCAGTACTCTTGCCTGGAAAATCTCATGGACAGAGAAGCCTGGTAGGCTGCGGTCCATGGGGTCGCTAAGAGTCAGACACGACTGAGTGACTTCACTTTCACTTTTCACTTTTCTTCATTGGAGAAGGAAATGGCAACCCACTCCATTGTTCTTGCCTGGAGAACCCCAGGGACGGGGGAGTCTGGTGGGCTGATGTCTGTGGGGTCGCACAAGGTCGGACACGACTGATGTAACTAAGCAGCAGCAGCATGGGCAAGAATCCCTTAGAAGAAGTGAAGTAGCCACCATAATTGACAAAAGAGTGTGAAATGCAGTATGTGGGTGCAATCTCTGAAACAACAGAATGATAGCTCTTCCATTCCAAGGCAAACCATTGAATATCACAGTAATCCAAGTCTATACCCCAACCAGTAATGCTGAAGAAGCTGAGTTGTATGGTTCTAAGAAGACCTACAAGACCTTCTAGAACTAACACCCCTGAAAGATGTCCTTTTCATTATAGGGGATGGGAATGCAAAAGTAGGAAGTCAAGAGATACCTGGAGTAACAGGAAATTTGGCCTTGGAGTACAAAATGAATCAGGACAAAGGCTAAAAGAGTTTTGCCAAGAGAACACACTGGTCATAGTAAACACCCTCTTCCAACAACACAAGAGAAAACTACACATGGACATTAGTAGATGGTCAATAATGAAATCAAATTGATTATATTCTTTAGAGCCAGGGGTGGAGAAGCTATATACAGTCAACGAAAACAAGACCATACACTGACTGTGTCTCAGATCATGAACTCCATATTGCCAAATTCAGACTTATATTGGAGAAAGTAGGGAAAACCACTAGACCATTCAGGTATGACCTAAATCAAATCTGTTACAATTATACAGTGGAAGTGACAAATAGAATTCAAGGGATAAGATCTGACAGACAGAGTGCCTGAAGAACCATGGACAGGAGTTCCTGACATTGTACAAGAGACAGGGATCAAGACCATACCCAGGAAAAAGAAATACAAAAAGGCAAAATAGCTGATAAGAGAAGAGAAGCTAAAGGCAAAGGAGAAAAGGAAAGATATTCCCATTTGAATGCAGAGTTCCAAAGAACAGCAAGGAGAGATAAGAAAGCCTTCCTCAGTGATCAATACAAAGAAATAGAGGAAAACAATAGAATGGGAAAGACTAGAGATCTCTTCAAGAAAATTAGAGATACCAAGGGAGCATTTCATGCAAAGATGGGCTCAATAAAGGACAGAAATGGTAGGGACCTAACAGAAGCAGAAGATATTAGGAAGAGGTGGCAAGAATACATAGAACTGTACAAAAAATATCTTCACGACCCAGAAAAGATGATGGTGTGATCACTCACCGGAGGCAGACATCCTGGAATGTGAAGTCAAGTGGGCCTTAGGAAGCGTCACTACAAACAAAGTTAGTGGAGCTGATGAAATTCCAGTTGAGCTATTTCAAATCCTAAAAGTTGATGCTGTGAAAGTGCTGTACTCAATATGCCTACAAATTTGGACAACTCACCTGTGACCACGGGACTGGAAAAGGTCCGTTTTCATTCCAATCTCTAAGAAAGGCAATGCCAAAGAATGCTCAAACTACTGTACAATTGCATTCATCTCAAACGCTAGCAAAGTAATGCTCAAAATTCTCCAAGTCAGGCTTCAACAGTATGTGAACCGTGAACTTCCAGATATTCATGCAGATTTAGAAAAGGCAGAGGAAACAGAGATCAAATTGCCAAAATCCGTTGGATCATTAAAAAAACAAGACAGTTCCAGAAAAATATCTACTTCTGCTTTATTGACTATGCCAAAGCCTTTAACTGTGTGGATCACAGCAAACTGTGGAAAATTCTGAAAGGGATGGGACTATCAGACCACCTGACTTGCCTCCTGAGAAACCTGTATGTAGATCAACATATGTATGTAGAAGCAACATGTGTATGTATATAGAAGCAACAGTTAGAACTGGACATGGAATAACAGACTGGTTTCCAAATCAGGAAAGGTGTATTTCAAGGCTGTATATTGTCACTGTGTTTATTAAACTTTTATGCAGAGTATATCATGAAAAATGCTGGGCTAGATGAAGCACAAGCTGTTATCAAGATTGCTGGGAGAAATATCAATAATCTCAGATATGCAAATAATACCACTCTTAGGGCAGAAAGTGAAGAAGGACCAAAGGGTCTCTTGATGAAAGTGAAAGAGGAGAGTGAAAAAGTTGGCTTCAAATTCAACATTCAGAAAACTAATATCATGGCATCTGGTCCCATCGCTTCATGGCAAATAGATAGATGGGGAAACAATGGAAACAGTGGTTGACTTTATCTTTTTGTGCTCCAAAATCACTGGAGATGGTGACAGCAGACATGAAATTGAAAGACTCCTTGGAAGTCTTGGAAGAAAAGTTATGACCAACCTAGACAGCATATTGAAAAGCAGAGACATTACTTTGCCAACAAAGGTCCATCTTGTCAAAGCTATGTTTTTTTTTCAGTAGTCAAATATGGATGTGAGAGTTGGACTATAAAGTTGAGCACTGAAGAACTGATGCTTTTAAACTGTGGTGTTGGAGAAGACTCTTGAGATTCCCTTGGACTGAAAGGAGATCCAATCAGTCCATCCTAAAGGAGATCACTCCTGGATGTTCATTGGAAGGACTGATGCTGAAGCTTAAACTCCAATACTTTGGCCACCTGGTACGAAGAACTGAATCACTGGAAAAGACTCTGATGGTGAGAAATATTGAAGGCAGGAGGAGAAGGGGACGATAGAGCATGAGTTGGTTGGATGGCATCACTGACTTGATAGACATGAGATTGAGCAAGTTCTGGGAGTTGATGATGGACAGGAAACTTGGTGTGCTGCCATTCCATTTGGTCAGAAAGAGTTGGACACACCTGAGTGACTGAAGTGAACTGAAATTAAAATACTAAGTACAGAGAGTGATCAGTTTTATTGATTTATGTAAATTACTCTAAAGGTCAAACATGTCTGATACAATTAGCACATATACTCACCAACACAAATACTTCTGTAGTGTACAATTACTTTAAGTAATTTTAAATTGTTCTTTTCTATTTGCGTCTCCGCCTCTTATTCCTCTCCTCTTTTTCTCCTCTTTTTAAAAATATTATTTTATAAACTATTGATGTCAGGTCAGATTTTATTTTCTTTATCTAAGTGTGGTTATAAGAATATAGAGCAAAAAGCGAATACACTTATCTTCATACTGTGTAGCAGCTTCTGTAAATACATGACAGCATCATAAGAAATTCCACAGATGGAGTTATCATAACTATTAAAAACTGCATAGACTGCTCTCCTTAGGCATTTACTCATTTTTGATGAATAGATGTGAGAAGTCATCATTAGAGACCGTAATGGTCTCTGATGATGTATTTATGACATGGAGAGATGTCATGTGGTGAAGTCTTTACAACCTTTAATGAAGTTGTATAACAATCTCTTTATATCCACAATTACATTGACTAATTCCTTATAAAAATACTCGACAATATGTTCTCCCCATGCACGTGCTTGATATCACAGCAGTTTAGTAACTGATGCCTCTAAACTGATAAATCAAGCAGCCTGGATGACTCAATACTCTGTTTCCTCTCCAAGGTTCATAAAAGATCCTGGGTGTTGAGTTAATGCACTACACAAATTGCCTTTAATTGGTAGTGACTGAGGTAACATAAAGCATATATGTCAAATATTCTTATGGACTGGAGAATCCGAGAGGCATATTTATACCTAAAATAAGCATTTTAATAATATATACATCCTTTGTTGTAGTGAATGGAGAAGTATGCACACCTGTGCTGCACATCCAGAGAAACATTAAGACCTGATCCTCTACTTCAATCATTTAATTATCTGAAATGTATCCTTCCTCTTGGGCTTCTCAGGTGGAACTAGTGGTAAAGAACCCACCTGCAAATGCAGGTAGACCTAAAAGACACAGGTTTGGATCCTTGGGTTGGAAGATCCCCTGGAAGAAGGGACCTGAAACCTACTGCAGTATTCTTGTATGGAGAACTTCAAGGACAGGGGTGCCTGGCAGGCTGCAGTCCATAGGGTTGCAGAGAGTTGGACACCACTTAGCACACATGTACATCCTTCCTCTTATTTCAATAATTAATTAGGAATATTACTCATGATTATACAGTGGAAGTGGGAAATAGATTTAAGGGACTAATTCTGATAGACAGAGTGCCTGATAAACTATGGATGGAGGTTTGTGACATCATACAGGAGACAGGGATCAAGACCATCCCCAAGAAAAAGAAATGTAAGAAAGCAAAACAGCTCTCTGAGGAAGCCTTACAAATAGCTGTGAAAGACGAAAAGTGAAAAACAAAGTAGAAAAGGAAAGATATGCCCACTTGAATGCAGAGTTGCAAAGAACAGCAAGGAGAGATAAGAAAGCCTTCCTCAGTGATCAATGCAAAGAAATAGAGGAAACAATAGAATGGGAAAGACTAGAGATCTCTTCAAGAAAATTAGAGATACCAAGGGATCATTTCATGCAAAGATGGGCTCAATAAAGGACAGAAATGGAAGGGACCTAACAGAAGCAGGAGATATGAAGAAAAGGTGGCAAGAATACACAGAAGAACTGTACAAAAAAGATCTTCACGACCCAGATAACCATGATGGCGTGATCACTCACATAGGGCCAGATATCCTGGAATGTGAAGTCAAGTGGGCCTTAGGAAGCATCACTACAAACAAAGCTAGTGGATGTGATGGAATTCCAGTTGAGCTATTTCAAATCCTAAAAGATGATGCTGTGAAAGTGCTACACTCAATAGGCCAGCAAATATGGAAAACTCAGCAGCGGCCACAGGACTGGAAATGTCAGTTTTCATTCCAATCCCAAAGAAAGGCAATGCCAAAGAATGCTCAAACTACCACACAATTGCATGCATCTCACACGCTAGCAAAGTATGCTTAAAGTTCTCCAAGCCAGACTTCAGCAATACATGAACTGTCAACTTCCAGATGTTCAAGGTTCAAGCTCGTTTTAGAAAAGGCAGAGGAACCAGAGATCAAATTGCCAACATCCACTGGATCATCGAAAAAGCAAGAGAGTTCCAGAAAAACATATATTTCTGCTCTATTGACTATGCCAAAGCCTTCGACTATGTGGATCACAATAAACTGTGGAAAATTCTGAAAGATATGGGAATACCAGACCACTTGACCTGCCTCTTGAGAAACCTGTATGCACGTCAGGAAGCAACAGTTAGAACTGGACATGGAACACAGACTGGTTCCAAATAGGAAAAGGAGTACATCAAGGCTGTATATTGTCACCCTGCTTATTTAACTTATATGCAGAGTATATCATGTGAAATCCCGGGGCTGGATGAGGCACAAGCTGGAATCAAAATTGCCAGGAGAAATATCAATAATTTCAGATACGCAGATGACACCACTCTTATGGCAGAAAGCAAAGAAGAACTAAAGAGCCTCTTGATGAAAGTGAAAGAGGAGAGTGAAAAAGTTGGCTTAAAGCTCAACATTTAGAAAACTAAGATCATGGCATCTGGTCCCATCACTTCATGGCAGATAGATGGGGAAACGGTGGAAGCAGTGGCTGGCTTTATTTTTGGGGGCTTCAAAATCACTGGGGATGGTGATTGCAGCCATGAAATTAAAAGATGCTTACTCCTTGAAAAGAAAGTGATGACCAACCTAGACAGCATATAAAAAGCAGACATTACTTTGTCAACAAAGGCTTTGTCTGTCTAATCAAGGCTATGGTTTTTCTAGTGATCATGTATGAATGTGAGAGTTGGACTATAATGAAAGCTGAGTACCAAAGAATTGATGCTTTTGAACTGTGGTGTTGGAGAAGACTCTTGAGGGTCCCTTGGACTGCAAGGAGATCCAACCAGTCCATCCTAAAGGAGATCAGTCCTGTGTGTTGCTTGGTAGGACTGATGTTGAAGCTGAAACTCCAATACTTTGGCCACCTGATGTGAAGAGCTGACTCATTTGAAAAGACCGTGATGGTGGGAAAGATAGAGGGCAGGAGGAGAAGGGGATGACAGAGGATGAGATGGTTGGATGACATCACTGACTCAATGGACACGAGTTTGGGTAAACTCCATGAATTGGTGATGGACAGGGAGGCCTGGCATGCTGCAGTCCATGGGGTCACAAAGAGTCAGACACAACTGAGCAAGTGAACTGAACTGAATGGCTCAAATGAGTTTCCCCAATGTTGAATATGGGACAGAACACTTTCCTTGTGAAGTAGTGAATAGTTTGTATTATATGTGACTGCAAGGATTAATTGCGCTTCTGAAAGGAGTTGTTAAGGGCTTGGGGCTGGAGTATAGACTCTGAAATGAGACCTGAGACCCTGAGACCCTGATCCTCTTGCCAGAAAATGAACTCCCAGATGTGAGTGAGAAAATTTTGTATTCATCTTGCAGATATATGTCGTTATGAGTGATAATTAGGAAATAAAATCAGGGAGAGATAAAGAGAAATGTAATACAGAAACATCAACTACTGAATTTTCATCAGAATGTGAATGAGCAGTTGAAAGGTATTCTAATACCAGGAAACTGAATGGTTTAAGGGCCATTAATCTAAGGAATAATAGATATATTAGTTTCAGGACATTGAACACACAAAAAAAAAAGGCAAAAGAGGGTTGACATACTTAGTTTATAAATATTTTTAAGTGTGTTGTAGAGACTGATTTAAGAATTAAAACTATTTAAAATTTGTTGAAATTTTATCTTTCAAAAAATGGCTTGCTTCTTTCAGATAGTGAATTCTGATAGGAGTTTAATGTCACATAGAATATGGCTGACCCCTTGAAAGAAAACTAAATTAATATAACATTAACAGGAAGTGAATTTGTGACCGGCTGATATCTTCATTTCTTCCCTTTCCATAAATTTTTATGATTTTTAAAACACTTTGCAAAAAAAAAAAACAAAACACTTTGCATAACTCAATCAAACTTCAGAACGTTCCACCACATGAGCTGAAAGAAATGTGTTCAATTTTGTGTTCCAAAGTTAGAATGTAAGACCCTTAGAAGTTAAGTAATCTCCTCAATATCTTAGAATGAATTAATGAGGAGGTCACAGACTCTTTCTTCATCCAAAACAAATCCTGAGGAAAAAGAAAAAGAAAAAAAAAATCACAATTTTCATGCCTGGCAGAAGCACCAAGTGGCCTAAGGCCAAGTTAGAGTACCAACTGGAGGCAGTGAACTCCACACACACAGAGATGCCACTACATGGAGTTTGAGGGCTTTGTTCTTAAATGCCCTATGGCCAAAGTAGTTATGGTCAAAACCACAAAACTGAAACAGAAGTCTAGTCACCTTAGATGGCATTGAAGCTGAGCACCATGGTCAAGAACCTGCTCACTACACACGTCCTTTTGCATAGTTTCAAGGGATAGCATCATTACTTGACACAAGGTTTAAGTCTTTGCCAGGATAGAATTTATTTCAATAATGCCAGAGATGTAATTGCTTATTAAAAGAGTGATTACCCTATCCTCTCTGTTCTGCTGGTTTCCTCTGGTCTCAAACTTCCCAAGAGCTTTAAAAAGAACTCCACATAAAGAGGAGCAAGTGGATCTGAACAGATAAATTGGATGTGAAGACTAACAAGTTTCTCTCAGTTAGGGCAATTTAGTTGAATTGTTCTGCCTATGATTTTGTCTGTTTCTGCCATGAAGGTTTTATTGAGTCACTTTTGGTTCCCCAGACTTAGATGTGCATCCTGGCACTCCAGGTCACAATAATAGGATCAGATATTGGTTGGTTGAGAGGGAGCAGGGAATTTTAATTTGTTTCTTTTCTTCTGTTGACAAACAAGAAGGAGCAATAAGACTTTTGCAGTGATCAGTTATTATCCAAGTAGTAGGACTAACAAGGTTGTAGAGAAGAGAAATAAAATTCAAATAGCATTATCAGTATCTGTAGTTAGCAAGACAACAGAGGGGAAAGATTCACTGATATGTTGATTAACAAACACATTCTAGAAAACAGTTTCTGCCCAGCAAAGAATCAAGCAGGCTCTTCCTAATTTTCAGTGTCATCTCAAATTTGTTTTATTTTCCATTTGAATCTCAAAGCAAATTAATGGAACTTCTCTTTTCCATTTACATTGGCATGTAAGGAATTAAAAACAACACATTTGACATTGACTTTTAACTGTCACCTTCCTCTCTCCTGTCACAATGGCTGAGGGCTTCCCCTGTGGCTCAGCTGGTAAAGAATCCGCCTGCAATGCAGGAGACCTGAGTTCAAACCCTGGGTTGGGAAGATCCCCTGGAGAAGGGAAAACTACCCACTCCAGTATTCTGGCCTGGAGAACTATACAGTTCAAAGAGTGGGACATGACTGAGTGACTTTCATTTTCACTTTCTCTCCTTAAACTTCAGAGGGATATTTAATTTCCTCTTTATAGCCAACATCTAGTTCTGACAACTGCAGAATTTTTCACTAGGAGGGCTCCATATCCAGTAATGTAAATTTTGAGTTATGAAGACAACAGTTTTCTATAATATTTCTATTATATTTGCAGTGCCCTTAAAAGGAATAAATGTGGCAAAACTTAGAAAGTGTAGGAATTCTGACAGTCTCAAATATGGCCCTGCCTTAGGAATATCAAGACAGAAAGTGTAAAAGAGAGAGAGAAAAGATGACTCCAATTAATAGAAAGTACTGTCAAAAAACAGAATATTTAAGATTGGATATTAATTTGTAAAATTTTTTTATTATGAATCTTTTACATATCAGATGATAGATGCCAATTAAAACAATCAAAAAGCAACATTTGATAACTGCAGATTATGTTGCCAGTACAGAAAGAAATATGATTATTTATTTATTTTCCCCTTAGCTAGAATGATATTAGATTAAGATCTACTTCTTTATATATATTAGTATTGGGTGACTTCTAAAATGTACTTGAAGAATCCAGTATCATGATAGAAACAAGAAGAATCTGTTTTGTTTTGATTTGCAGAGTGAAATGTGTCTTGGGGTGAGTTGTTGTTGGTCCATTTAAAATTATCCTCCATTGTCAGAGCCTTGTTGTGCTCACTTTTCCAATTTCAGCAAATAAAATTCTTACAGTGCTTTCACTTCAGTTCGGTTCAGTCACTCAGTCGTGTCTGACTCTTGCGACCCCATGAATTGCAGCACACCAGGCCTCCCTGTCCGTCACAAACTCCCAGAGTCTACTCAAACTCATGCCCATAGAGTCGGTGATGCCATCCAGCCATCTCCTCCTCTGTTGTCCCCTTCTCCTCCTGCCCCCCAATCCCCCCCAGCATCAGGGTCTTTTCCAAGGAGTCCACTATTCGCATGAAGTGGCCAAAGTATTGGAGTTTCAGCTTCAGCATCAGTCCTTCCAATGAACACCCAGGACTTACTCCTTCAGGTTGGGCTGGTTGGATCTCCTTGAAGTCCAAGGGACTCTCAAGAGTCTTGTCCAACACCACAGTTCAAAAGCATCAATTTTTCGGCACTCAGCTTTCTTCACAGTCCAACTCTCACATCCATACATGACCACTGGAAAAACCATAGCCTTGACCAGATGGACCTTTGTTGGCAAAGTAATGTCTTTGCTTTTTAATATGCTATCTAGGTTGGTCATAACTTTCCTTCCAAGGAGTAAGCATCTTTTAATTTCATGGCTGCAATCAACATCTGCAGTGATTTTGGAGCCCAAACAATAAAGTCTGACACTGTTTCCATTGTCTCCCCATCTATTTCCCATGAGGTGATGGGACCAGATGCCATGATTTTAGTTTTCTGAATGTTGAGCTTTAAGCCAGCTTTTTCACTCTCCTCTTTCACTTTCATCAAGAGGCTTTTTAGTTCCTATTCACTTTCTGCCATAAGGGTGGTGTCATCTGCATATCTGAGGTTATTGATATTTCTCCCAGCAATCTTGATTCCAGCTTGTGCTTCTTCCAGCCCAGCGTTTCTCATGATGTACTCTGCATATAAGTTAAATAAGCAGGGTGACAATATACAGCCTTGATGTACTCCTTTTCCTATTTCGAACCAGTCTGTTGTTTCATGTCCAGTTCTAACTGTTGCTTCCTGACCTGCATACAGGTTTCTCAAGAGGCAGGTCAGGTGGTCTGGTATTCCCATCTCTTTCAGAATTTTCCACAGTTTATTGTGATCCACATAGTCAAAGGATTTGGCGTAGTCAATAAAGCAGAAATAGATGTTTTTCTGGAACTCTCTTGTTTTTTCAATGATCAGTGGATATTGGCAATTTGATCTCTGTTTCCTCTGCCTTTTCTAAAACCAGCTTGAACATCTGGAAGTTCTTGGTTCATGTATTGCTGAAGCCTGGCTTGGAGAATTTTGAGCATTACTTTACTAGTGTGTGAGATGAGTGCAATTGTGTGGTAGTTTGAGCATTCTTTGGCATTGCCTTTCTTAGGGATTGGAATGAAAACGGACCTTTTCCAGTTCTGTGGCCACTGCTGCGTTTTCCAAATTTGCTGGCGTATTGAGTGTAGCACTTTCACAGCATCATCTTTTAGGATTTGAAATAGCTCAACTGGAATTCCATCACATCCACTAACTTTGTTTGTAGTGATGCTTTCTAAGGCCCACTTGACTTCACATTCCAGGATGTCTGCCTCTAGGTGAATGATCACACCATTGTGATTATCTGGGTCATGAAGATCTGTTTTGTACAGTTCTTCTGTGTATTCTTGCCACCTCTTCTTAACATCATCTGCTTCTGTTAGGTCCATACCATTTCTGTCCTTTATTGAGCCCATTTTTGCATGAAACGATCCCTTGGTATCTCTAATTTTCTTGAATAGATCTTTAGTCTTTCCCATTCTGTTGTTCTCCTCTATTTCTTTGCATTGATCTCTGAGGAAGGCTTTCTTATCTCTCCTGGCTATTCTTTGCAACTCTGCATTCAAATGGGAATATCTTTCCTTTTCTCCTTTGCTTTTAGCTTCTCTTCATTTCACAGTTACTTGTAAGGCCTCCTCAGACAACCATGTTGCCTTTTTGCATTTCTTTTCCATGGGGATGGTCTTGATCCCTGTCTCTTGTACAATGTCATGAACCTCCATCCATAGTTCATCAGGCTCTCTGTCTATCAGTTCTAGTCCCTTAAATCTCTTTCTCACTTCCACTGTATAGTCATAAGGGATTTGATCTAGGTCATACCTGAATGGTCTAGTGGTTATCCCTACCTTCTTCAGTTAAATCTGAATTTGGCAATAAAGAGTTCATGATCTGAGCCATAGTCAGCTCCTGGTCTTGTTTTTGCTGACTGTATAGAGCTTCTCCATCTTTGGCTGCAAAGAAAATAATCAATCTGATTTTGGTGTTGACCATCTGGTGATGTCCATGTGTAGAGTCTTCTCTTGTGTTGTTGGAATAGTGTTTGCTATGACCAGTGCGTTCTCTTGGCAAAACTCTATTAGCCTTTGCCCTGCTTCATTCCGTACTCCAAGGCCAAATTTGCCTGTTACTCCAGGTGTTTCTTGACTTCCTACTTTTGCATTCCAGTCCCCAATAATGAAAAGGACATCTTTTTTTGGCGTTAGTTCTAAAAGGTCCTGTAGGTCTTCATAGAACTGTTCAACTTCGGCTTCTTCAGCGTTACTGGTTGGGGCATAGGCTTGGATTACTGTGATATTGAATGGTTTGCCTTGGAAATGAACAGAGATCATTCTGTCGTTTTTGAGATTGCATCCAAGTACTGCATTTCGGACTCTTTTGTTGACTATGATGGCTACTCCATTTCTTCTAAGGGCTTCCTGCCCACAGTAATAGATACAATGGTCATCTGAGTTAAATTCGCCCATTCCAGTCCATTTTAGTTCACTGATTCCTAGAATGTTGACATTCACTCTTGCCATCTCCTGTTTGACCACTTCCAATTTGCCTTGATTCATGGACCTAACATTCCAGGTTCCTATGCAATACTGCTCTTTACAGCATCGGACTTTGCTTCTATCACCAGTCCCATCCACAACTGGACGTTGTTTTTGCTTTGGCTCTATCCTTTCATTCTTTCTAGAGTTATTTCTCCACAGATCTCCAGTAGCATATTGGGCACCTACCAACCTGGGGAGTTTCTCTTTCAGTATCCTATCATTTTGCCTTCTCATACTGTTCATGGGGTTCTTAAGGCAAGAATACTGAAGTGGTTTGCTATTCCCTTCTCCAGTGGACCACATTCTGTCAGACCTCTCCACCATGACCTGTCTGTCTTGGGTGGCCCCACACGGCATGGTTTAGTTTCATTGAGTTAGACATGACTGTGGTCCTGTGATCAGACTGGCTAGTTTTCTGTGATTATGGTTTTAGTGTGTCTGCCTTCTGATGCCCTCTCTGAACACCTACCGTCTTACTTAGGTTTCTCTTACCTTGGACGTGGGGTATCTCTTCACGGCTGCTCCAGCAAAGTGCAGCCACTGCTCCTTATCTTGAATGAGGGGTATCTTCTCACGGCTGCCCCTCCTGACCTTGAATGTGGAATAGCTCCTCTTGGTCCTCCTGTGCCCATGCAGCAGCCGCTCCATGCAAAATCCTTTTGCCATCATATTATTTTATACTCGTGTTTGATATTGTCTCCTTCTTATGGAAGAATATATTGATGGAGGAAACAGACAGAACAGGCTCCATCTTGAATGCAGGACTCCATGTTGGGCCAGACTGTGGACTTTGAGCTATATGCTCAGTATCTATGGAGACATACCAACTGGGAAACCAGACCCCCTGGATGGAAGAGCCCCAGGGCTTGGACCTAGACTGTCCTTCACCTAAAAGAACACCCTAATTATCTGTGTAACACAATAGAATCATAAATTCTATTATGCTTATTGGGGCATGACCACAGGCCTATTGATAATTGCCCACTGTTAACTACCTAGGCTTAAGGCAAATGAATCACAGGTTAACTTCGATTGTATCTTTCTTTTCTTTTGTTCAGACTAGTTTCAGGGAATTTGGGGAAGTGGGTTTGGGCACGTACACTTAGGGTATATAAGATTTTCACGAAAGCTGATCGGGGTCCTTGGCTAAGAGGAGACTCTGCCTTGGGCCTGCTGGGTGTAATAAACTGCTCTCAACTACCTGCACTGTCCTTCTGAGTGAGTTTGTTTCCCAGAACACGTGGCTACAACAATATGAGGATCAAAAAAGTTAAATAACTTCTTTACAGATTCAGAGTTAACAAGTGGTATACCAAGGCTGCTGCTGCTGCTAAGTGGCTTCAGCCGTGTCCAACTCTGTGCAACCCCATAGACAGCAGCCCACCAGGCTCCTCTGTCCCTGGGATTTTCCAGGCAAGAATATTGGAGTGGGTTGCCATTTCCTGGTATACCAAGGAATGGAGTGCATTTAATGGTTTGGATTTCCTACTACACCTCTTTGCATGCATATAATACAAAAAATGTCCTGCAACATATTTCTACGTCTACTTGATCTCAATTTTTTTTTTTTTTTTATTATTTACCTTATTTAAAAATGCCTCTTTGAGAAACAGGTAAAACAACATTGCTGTGTGTAGAAAGTTTGAGTGGCTGAAGAAGTCATGTTAAAGTTACATTAACTGAATCTTAAATCAATGACCTGTACTATACACATATTTTCCTTGGAAGAGATTTTAGAATTTAAAAACTTATTTTTGATCATTCATATCAAGGCAACTGGAATAGTTGGGAGGGTTTCTTTTTTTATTTATCAAAAAGTCAGTGAAATTGCATCTCATTATATTTTTCTCTTTTATTCCAGAAAAAGAAAGAGTAGAGGAACAAAAAATGAAATGGAATGATTTATGTTTCAAAGACAAATAAGCACGTGGATCTTAGAGCAGATTAAACCTCCAGCACTGGTGAAGAGATCGCCTCACTTCTGGTGGATCTTGTTCGTCAAACTTATTTTCCAACCTCAAGGCATGGCCCCTCAATGTGACCTGCTAAAGATGAGGGGTGGTGGGGGACAGATAGGCCAGAGGGCAGAGAAGGCACACACCAGTCAGTCCTGGGACATGAAGTGAAATGAAGCCTTCTAAATCCAAAAGTCTGCTTTTCTTTCCAGGTCACTGAGCCCAGGGCAGTTGCCACAAGGAAAATAAAATTTGCATCTTAGGCACGGTGTAAGTATTTTTAATTAAAAAAAAAAGTAGGAGACTAAAGAGGCCATAATCCAGAGTTCTAAGTAGCATCAAGGGTATAATTTAATTTTTTTCTTCAGTTTAATGTTTTCATGCGTTATATTTTAAGTTTGCAGAGTAAGGGTCCATCAGTCCATAAAAATAGTTAAGAAGTCATCAAGATTTTTGCAAGACATTTTAAGCAAACTCAGTTTGGAATGACTTCTTGATTTATTTATTACTTTTGAGGAAGTAGACTCTAATCAGAGAGATATTTCCCTAATAGAAAGAAATATGTACCACTGGAGCATGAAAGGATGATTTTTTTTGGTTTTCCCAGGTTTTATTGCAATAATTAGATTTACCATAATCAGTAAAATGTGTGAGCCAAGTTTATTGAAGTGTCAATTTCCCATTGCATAATTTCCCTTAGGAACTTTAATTTTTAATTCAAAAGAAAAATGGAAGATTTGCCATACAAATGCCAATGAATGCGTGAGGTTAAGGAAAGCATGACTCCTTACAGAAATCAAAGTTAAGCTTAGAACAATTCCCTTACTTGCCCTTCCCACACCCCTTGGCTCACCATTAATTTTACAGAAGAATGAGATCTTGAAATGGTCAAAATATAGATCTCTTCACCTAGATGGCAAAGAAATATATTGGACAGTAAGATTTGATGACTTTTACTCCATCATTTCCAACAGTCAAGAGCACTTAGGGGTGGAGAACATTATGTTGGTTTACAAAGATTGAACACTAAAAATGAGTGAGTCTGTAAGTTTGACTGTGGGCATAATTTACATACCTCCTTATGTAATGCCTCAGTATTTGGAATGATATGCGAGCCCTCAAGAACTTAAAAAATGGTGCTGGAAGTCCTGTTAATGAGGATGAAGACATTTATTGGCAACATGCAGATTTTTTGGTAATGGGTATATGATGAATGGGTTAGAGTGATTGCAAACATACCCCTGATTCTCCACCCTTCCTCATATCCAAACCTTTTGTGACATATTTGTAGCTCTTCCCATCAAGAGAGAAATCTATTTTCCCACCCCGTGAGTATGAATTGACTTTGTGACTTGCTTTGGCAGAAAGAATAAAGTAGAAGTGAAGGTGTGCTAACTCTTAGCTCAGGCTTCAAAGACCTTATGCACTTTCACCAAAGGGAGGATTACAGTGCAGTATTCACTGGGCTTATGGGCCAGAAAGAAACTTAAGAGACATCAAAATAGGGCCATGATGACATTTCTTTGGGGCTCGTGGCATCCTGTTTTTAAGAACCACATTCATTTTTCCCTACATGCTTGCTTCCTTTTCTGACATCACTGAGTTGATATATCATTAGAGCTGGAAGAGATTGTAAAGATGATCTAATCTGATCTAACAGTCTCATTTTAGAGAGGAGGAAATAGATGGAGAGCATTTATAAAGTTTTCTTAAGTTCACATGAAAAGTGTTATTGTTTTATTTTGGCTGTGTCAGTGTATGTGCACATTGCATACATGTGCATGTGAATGAGTGGCACGAAGTATGAGATACTGCTAGATTAAACCAGAACACTGGTCCTCTGAGAGTTGCTGATCCAGCCTATCCTGGATTTTATTGAATATCAGGTAGTATTTTTATTTTGAAATGCCAAGTCTTAAATATTGAGTCCAACTTCCTTCTTTGGCAAAAATGAAAATGAGAGTTATTCCCAAGTGCATCCAGCTGCTAGCACTGTAGCCTCATCATGCTGCCGAGAGGGAAAGCCCAGCCTATAAGTTGCCCATTCACAGAAGATACCAGGGTCCAGTGGCTCCAGATACTATCTGTTTCTACTGTGGTAATTTATTTTTTGTTTCTAATCCTATGTTTGGTTTCCTCTTCTATGGAGAATGGGATCAGCGTCTTGCTGAACACTATGGGGAAGTGCTTCATGTCACAAAAGCTTTTCATTTTTCCTTTAAATATTCCATTTTCCAGGTTAAAAAGGACAAGCAGGCCATGATATTACATTTTTCTTTAGAGTCACATCCCTGGTAGCATCTCTCTATTTTTCTGTGTGGGGATCAGCAAGTATTAGATAAGAATCTGACTTACATTAAGTAAACTCAAAGGTTCTCATTTGCATATTCTAATTCTGAAAGAGATAGGAATACCAGACCACCTGACCTGGTTTCTTGAGAAACCAATATGCAGATCAGGAAGCAACAGTTGGAACTAGACATGGAACAACAGACTGGTTCCAAATAGGAAAAGGAGTACATCAAGGCTGTATATTGTCACCCTGCTTATTTAACTTATATGTAGAGTACATCATGAGAAATGCTGGGCTGGAGGAAGTGCAGGCTGGAATCAAGATTGCTGGGAGAAATATCAATAACCTCAGATATGCAGATGACACCGCCCTTATGGCAGAAAGTGAGAGGAACTAAAGAGCCTCTTGATGAAGGTGAAGGAGGGGAGTGAAAAAGTTGGCTTAAAGCTCAACATTCAGAAAACTAAGATCATGGCATCCAGTCCCATCACTTCATGGGAAGTAGATGGGGAAAGACTGGAAACAGTGGCTGACTTTGTTTTTCTGGGCTCCAAAATCACTGCAGATGGTCATTGCAGCCTTGAAATTAAAAGAGGCTTACTCCTTGGAAGGAAAATTATGACCAACCTAGACAGCATATTGAAAAGCAGAGACATTACTTTGCCAACAAAGGTCCATCTAGTCAAGGCTATGGTTTTTCCAGTGGTCATGCATGGATGTGAGAGTTGGACTATAATGAAAGCTGAGTCCCAAAGGATTGATGCTTTTAAACTGTGGTGTTGGAGAAGGCTCTTGAGAGTCCCTTGGGCTGCAAGGAGAGCCAGCCAGTCCATCCTAAAGGAGTTCAGTTCTGGATGTTCATTGGAAGGACTGATGCTGAAGCTGAAATTCCAATGCTTTGGCCACCTGATGTGAAGAGCTGACTCATTGAGAAGACTCTGATGCTGCGAAAGGTTGAGGGCAGGAGGAGAAGGGGATGGCAGAGGAGAAGATGGTTGGATGGCATCACCAACTCAATGGACATGGGTTTGGGTGAACTCCGAGAGTTGGTTATGGACAGGGAGGCCTGGTGCGCTGCAGTTCATGGGGTCACAAAGAGTTGGACGTGACTGAGTGGCTGAACTGAATATGGTATTTCTTTTTAAAGTGAAGAAACATGGCTGACATATATTTCACTAATGGAAATACTGTTTAGTTTGTAACCAGAAGATAGGTTCGTGAATTTAAAATATCATTGAGATTTGTGTCTGCAAATAATTTTTTCTCTGTTTACCACTATGCATCTTATTTAATATTCAAATTAACATTTCTGAGCTTTAGATGCTTACCATTAATTCAGACTCATTTAAAAATCTAATTTAAAATTCATCTTAAATTTTTCTTTGTGCAGATATTATAACTGCAGCAGAGAATATAAACAAAGCCATTGCCACATTAATAAATAAATGTATTCTTTTTTTCACATCTTGGGCCAAAGACGTGCCTAATTTATGCCTCACTGTAATCACGCTTCCCAAGTGGAGCTAGTGGCATAGAACCTGCCTGCAATGTAGGAGAAATAAGAGATGCAGGCTCGATCCCTGGGTTGGGAAGGTCTCCTGGAGAAGAGCTCGGCAACCCACTCCAGTATTCTTGCCTGGGAAATCCCATGGACAGAGGAGCCTGGTAGAGTACAGTACATGAGGTCACAAAGAGTCAGACACAACTGAACAACTTAGCAAGTGTGCAATAATGCTCCCATTTAAAAACCTCATAGAAAAACAGGTGTTTTCCCATGATGATGGTTGGGAAGTAGGGATCTCAGGCTAGTTACACTGAGTGCTCAGTATCCTCAAATAAAGGCAAAGTGAAGCTTTTCCTTCCATATTCCATCATTCTAAAAGCTCAAGTCTCTTACATTGGGGTATAGGCCAGGTGGCATGCTGGCCTCTGTCAAAGAGCAATTCTTGCTTGGCATCCATGAAAAGTTCAGTAAGACTAGGTGCTGGTGAGAGGCACCATTCAGAAATCCACTGCAGCACAGACTGTGAGTCTGAGGAGTCTTGCCTCTCCCGTTGATCCTGGAGTTTTGAATAATGCTTTCTCATATATATTTTATTTTTCAAATATATGAAACATTTCTTTAAAATATATATATAAGTGAGAGGCAGAATCAGAATGTAAATTAGTAATAGCTGAGAAAGCATGAAAAGAAAGAAATCAGTGGAAAATCAATGGAAAGTATATACCACCCTACAGTGACTCTAATTTAATAAACTAATAGCTTTTCCCTAAAATGCAAATCAAGAAAATAACAGTTCTTGATACATATCCAGAACAAATAATCTCAGAAGCCTTCAAAAAGGTTGAAATGCCCAATTTCAGGAACAATATAATTTCATATAGACCCTTGTGGTCCAAAGCGTGTTTCTTGTACCAATAGCACTGATCTAACCTCAAAGTCTGTTAAAAATTAGGATCTTGGGCTTCCCTCCAGCCCTCCTGAACCAGAAGCAGAACTGAACTGAACTGAACTGAAACATGACCCCCTGGGGATTTGTGCACAGCACATTAAAGTGTGAGATGCCCAGGACCAAAGTATCCCTAGATTAGACACACTTTTTCCTGAGGCTTGATTCTCTCAGAAGTTTTGGAAGGATATACTGATGGAAATTTGATGAAAACCACTTCATGAATTTTATTAGTGTGCCTCCTCCAGAAGTTGATGTCAAAGGTGAACCATTTCTGTGAATGGTATGCCAGTCCTTCAGACAGTTGCCACAAAGACAGTGTCTCACAGGCAAGGTCTTATATATTGTACACCAATGATTTTCCACCTGCATTTTCTGTCAAGAGCCGGGATTGTACTTATACTTTTGGGATCCTAATCATAATGGGTAGCCCGATGAAGACATGAGTGTTTAAAGAAAGACTTTCTAACTCCAGCATAGAGAAGTGTTTCCCAAAGTCTGGATGGGGAACCACGAATAGTTCATAAAATTAGTGAATGGTTATGACCCACTATATGGGGTCACTATATAGGTCATAGCCAACATGCAAAGGTAGAACAATAACAGAAATAAATGGAGTAGAATATAAAATATAATACTTTTAATAAATAGAAGTTTTGTTTTGTTAAACTTGTGTTTCAAATATACATACACATATATGTGTGTACCAAGTGTAAAAGTAAAATTCAGGAGGCCTTTTTATTTTGCATTGGCTACCAGTCAAAAGTTTAAAAATCATTTAGCTTTAAACATACACTCTCTTGGAAAGACACACAAGGGAAGTTCACTTCCTGTGAAATGTAGAGAGGAAAAGTGTCTTAATTTCTCATAGTCCTAGATTATATTTTACATTAAAATTTGAGATGAAAATTCATAATATTATGTGCTATGATTTCTAGACAAAAACCAATATTCACAATTTATACAAGGATCATAAAAGGAAATCCACCATTAGCACACTTCCTCAGGCATATGGTACCCTAGTTTAGTTTTTAGATATATGAGACTTTGAATATGAAATAAAATTTTGGAAGTGTTGGTGCTTCCTGAATCTCAATTAGCTACCCATTATTTGGACATTCTTTTGACAAAAGTGTTATGTACAATTTTAAGAGGAAACTCAGATTTAAGACTTCTCCCATAAAACCTTTTGGACATGAAATCTCTTCTACAGATTAACATCTTATTAATTGAGTGTAGGAGGACTGGAAATATTTGACTTACCATCAGATTCATATGGGCTTGCCACATTTAATAGCAAAAACTGTTTTTGTTTTTTCCAAACCAAAATTTTTAGAGAATAACACAGAAAATTCCCTTTTACCATACTGAGGTTCTTCCTCATAAAAATAAAGTAGAATAACCTAAGACTTTGAATTCTTATATCAAAATGTCTTAAAATAGGCAATTCATTCAGATTTTCATTCTGTTCACTCAAGAAAAGCAATTTTACAGAAATATTTATAGGCCAATAGCCCATATGATATTATGTTTATAACTAGGAGGTGTGCATGAAAAGTTGTTTTCAAAATAATTTAATAATGTATTAGGTTTTATCAGAATTGATCATTATGCTTTGACTTACATGAAATAAGATTCATTGAATGATCCCTAAGCTATAATATCTGCAGTAGTAATATTCTTTCCTTCTCTAAAAATTCTCATTGGTTTTGTTTTGGTGAACATTTGATATTAATATACATGAATGCATTTTACACATGTCCTTATACATATTTAATACCATTCCTGAAATAATTCATACATATTTTCAATTGGTCAAAAGCAGTAGAGATGTTTTATAGATTTAATTTTTTAACAGTTAGTAGCTTTAGAACATTTTCCAAAGGTCAGATAGACAATATAGTCAAGATTTTTAAAAAATTATTTGTATCAAGGTGATATCAGAGATATTTCTATGGATTGTGCATACAGTGGTATTAAAACAGCTTCAATCATTGATTGGTTAAACTAGATGCTAAGAGAAGAAACTTTTCTTATGCCTCTTGGGAGGGGACACTTTGATTGAACTATGGTTGATGCAAAAAGACAACCAGTTAAGAAGATAAACATTAAAACCATCTGATTTAGGGTTTACATAATAGAGAAATTTCAAGAGAACCAAAGTGTAATTGCACACCTAAAACAGAGGACACTGTCTGATTATCTGGTCTTTGTGTGCAATGATTTAAGCTACTTACAGTAGCTTTCTTGGATGGAACTAGAGGTGATTATACTAAGTGAAGCAAATCAGATAGAGAAAGATAAATATCATATAGTATTGCTTATATGTGGAATTTTAAAAAATTATAAAAATGAACTTATATATGAAAGTGAAATAGAACCACAGACAGAAAACAACATAGTTACAAAAGGGGAAAACGGGAGAAGGATAAATTAGGAGTTTGGGATTAACATAGACATACATATATATAATAGGTAACAAAGGACCTACTGTATAGTTCAGAGAACAGTACTCAATATTTTGTAATAACTTATAAGGGAAAAGAATCTGAATATATATGTATGTAAAATTGAATCACTTTGCTATACACCTGAAAATAACACAATATTGTAAATCAATGATTCTTCAGTTAAAAAAAAATATTCATTGGAACTTTATCATCTAGGCAAAGAGCATACAAACACTTCTGTCATTTGGCAAGGCAAAAAAAAGTTATAGTACCACAAAATTTTGTGAAGTTACAGGCCTAAAATAATCAGTTTCAATCCTTTCTAGTTGATTTGGGAATAAGTTATATTTACTATATTAGAAGAAAGATTGCCTTTCTGATTAGAAGTGAAGGGAGTGTTATGCAATAAGGATGAAGAGTTGACTCAAGATAAATGCCAGTTGTTTTTTTTTTTTTGTTTTTTTTTTAGTGCAGGGTGTGTATGTGTGTTAAAGGACCATATGATCTTCTGGGTTTCTCCTAAAGAAAAGTTTAATTTAGTTAAGTGCCTGAGCTAAATTGGGACGCCTGTTCTTCATGGACCAATGAGACATAATTGTGCCTGGGCCACGATGGGTAATTTTCAGGTTTAAGTCTCCTTAGAGTGTTTGGATGCATTGGTGATTATAATTGCCGCTCACAGCCGAAAGGTTGAAAAGTTCTGATGAACAATTCATTCATTGTCTTGTTCACATCTGGGTTAATGTTCCCTTCTTGGAGAACTCTGTACCACTCTGTTCTTTGCTGCTTGCCACAAGATAGCCATGCCAATTTCTCTCTGTTTACTTGGAAGCTCTTGAGGCTGATGTATTGATGCTAGCCACAAACTAATGGAATTCTTTCCAGCTGCAGTGCTCTCAGATAGTCAAACAATAAGCCAAAAGCATTAAACTGCTTTGGCTGTTCTTACCTGAAATATGTGCCATTCTCAGAGGTGATGTAAACATAATTACTACTTAGCATTTAAAATATTTCAAAGAAATAGATAAAACTGCTATGGAAAACAGTGGATCTAAAAACGCTTTTTGAAGTCTGAATCCAGGGGGCATGTCATCTCAGAAGAGGGAGCATTCTAGGAAGAAAAACACAGGTAAGTGTTCATACTAAACAAAATGGCACAGAGGTCAAAATCTCACATTTGGAATCCAGTTTCCTTCTTGGGTTTATTTCTGTGTCGGTGGAGTTAGCAGACCCCTTTCAGGCCTACTGAGAGGTTACCTTTTGCCCAAGGACTCTGGGTTGTGGCGATGGGCCCCCAGTATCCATCTTGAAATGGAGGGTGAGCCTAATACCAGATTACTCAGTTAATTTGAGAACAGAATATCTGGTGAATTTAGTAATTTTTGTTCTGCTATGAAGAAGTTAGAAAATACATGGGTAGCTGAATAAGTCTTGATTTTATGGCCTGAAGTTGAAAGAACAGTGGACTAATATGGCTGAAGTGATAAACTCTTTGGAGTAATAATTTTTGACTCTTGGATCTTAAAATTCCTGTTGTCTCACTCAGTAGCCTGTGCCTAAATGGTAGCTCTTATCATATTTATTGAATAAAATTAACCTTAAGTTAATTTGACTATCAGTTAGATTTCTTTGAGTAAATCAAAACTTTCACTAGTTTTGGAGAAGTCTGATTCAGTAAGTACAACTTTGACTGGACAATTACCTGAGGATATGTGTGAAATATTCATGCTGGGCCCCATAGTTTCAGATTTTAATTGCTTTGGGGTAAGACTTGAATTTTGGGCATTTTTCTTAGATGATTGTAATGTCCAGAAAAGATTAGAAACTATTGGTCCAAAGAGAACCAGAAACAACTGAAATACAGATGTAGTTGAAAGACCATTTACACAAAGAGCTTTAATGTATTTTCATTGCATGTACATTCTGTATGTAATTTTAAATTTTATTTTTGCCTCTCTCTACATCCTTCCCTGCAAAGTCACCTTTCTGTTAAGAAATAGTATAAGATTGAGGTGCAAATGTACCTGGCAAATTATTTTTCCTGTAGAAATTTAAGTTGAAACTTTACAAAGAAGGTGAAAAATGCAAGATATGTGGATATAAACATTTTAGAAGAGGAAGAAGATGGGAATGTATATGAATTTCTCCAAATCCACCAACTTTGCTACTTACATAGTTTAGTGCTATATATGTCTGTAAGTGGGGATGGGGAATGGTACAAAAATATAAAACGAGTAGGTGCTCCAGTTCTGCATTGAAGGAAATGATTAAACTTTTGCAAAGAGTAGATATATACATGAAATAATTACACAGAAATCAAATACAGATCCTCTAAAATAGAAATGAACTTATAACAAAATCCATAACACAATCCTAAATTTGCTTTCGAGTTCATATTCTTTCTGTTAGTATTATTGGTTGAGAAAGGAAGCAAAATATGTTTGGCTCTGTGAAAACTTGGAAGTTTAGAAAGTTTAAGTTTCTATATCAACAAAAGAAAATAATCACCATATAAAAGCTGTAGGAAAAGGGAAAAAGAAACAGTGGGCACATGCAAAGAATGGCTGAATAGGATAGTTGCTGGAAAATGTAACAATCCTGAAATTTGATGATGTACATCAATCTGGTCCTGTCTAAAATACCTGCCTGGCAGAAATTCTCATAGCAAGCCCAAATCTGATGAAATCATGTGGTAATAAATCAAGTCCAGAAATGGAAAATCAGTCAATGGACCACATCCTCCCGATGGTTTAGAAAAACTCTATCCTGCCTTTCCCAAGGAAAAAAATGTCTTGCTTATGAGAAATCTGTCATTTTCCAATCTAAAACATTATTCAAATTGACTGTCTTTCAGTGGCTACCTGAGCTTTTTAGCTGAGTCAAACATTTAATTAAAGACTGTGAGAAAGTGAACATGATTTGCAACTATTTCCCCAATAGTATAATCTAAGATCCTTCACTTCCACTGAATAAAACACACACCCCTTTTCTTCAGCGGTGCCTCTTGAATGACAAAAATGTACTGATGTCATGACTTAAGTACAGTCCAATAAAAATTCATAAATGTATTCAAGTCTTCCTCAGTTCCTCAATCTTACTAAAGGATTTTGAATAATGATGGAAATGGTGAGTTGTCCTCCTTTCTACATCCTCAGCTGTTCATGATATCTATAAATGATTCCCTTCCACCAAGAACACATCCTCTCTGCCCTCCCTCCTCCTGGCAAGCTTCCACAGGACCTTCCAGATTTAGGTCCTATAGGATCTCCTCTGTCAAGTTTCCTTCGGACTCGCTGCAGGACTTAGGTACTTTGTACTTGGTACACAGCAAGCTATCATGATCCAAATTATGCTTTATGTTTTAATTGTTTGTTAATGTCTGTTGGCAACCCGGATTTTTCTGTTTAGTGATTAAACTATGATATCAAGTTTTATTGTATGTCTTATTTTTTATATAATTTTTATGTAAGTAGCCTCTAGTCACTATAGGCACAATGAAAAACAGCAGAAACAAGAAGAGAAACAAGAAGAAAACCTGTAATCCTGTTAACCTGAGATAGCTACTTATGATACTTGGTGTATTTCCTTCTGGAAATCCATCAGATACTAATGCATTTAAGCTATTTTCCTATATTTGCTCTTTTAAACAATATTTGGTAGATATCCTACTAAGTACACCTGGGTATATTCTGTTATTTTCTTAAGCAAAATGTTGAGAAGAAAAGTGGCTTTGTCAAATCACATGACTTTTTTAAACCTTCCCATTTATATTCCAAACTAACATCCAGAAAAGGTGTTCCAATTTACTCTCCTGTTAGTGCATGAAAGTTCCCACATGCTATGAAGGTATTTATGTTTCTGTCTTATCTGAAAGGCAGATAACTTTTTACAATTCATTTTTCATTTTAACACCTACAGCACTGTTTGGCCCGGTAGGCTGCTGTTTGTCAGAAGGATGGATGAATGGAAGGATGGAGGGAAGATGAAAGGTGAATTTGTTTTCACTGTCAAACCATGTACCTCATCTCAGACTTTCAAATCAGAGGTTACTTTGAAAGCAACCTCTTAGCAGAGTGAATGGCTCTATTTACCTTTCTTTCACCTTGAGGTCATCTCATTGAGGATATAGTCCATTTTTCCTCCCTTCACTTTGGGGCTCAGCCTTGACTTTGTCCAATGTCCTACAGGTGAAAGTGACAATGCCATCTCTAGTCTCAGCCTTCAGGCTCATGACACTTGCCTTCCTCTGTTTCTTTATGTTGTCATGAGAAGCTCATCCTCCACATCACAGCTGCCCTTGTAGTCTGAGCTACAGAATAAGAGATGGGGAAGAGATCTGAGTAAGCTGGACTCTTATCCTGTAGCTGAACTGCCTAACCTGCCTGGCAATGCTGACCTCAACTGACCTGCCTCTGAAGCAGAAACTCCCTAGATACCACAGACTAAAAACATATCTGCCTCAACCAAGCCCAGCCTAGAGTAGCAAATTCCAGCTGATCTGCAGTCCTGTGTGAGCCCTGATCAGTTACAGTTGCTTTAAGCTACTTAGCTTTGGGGTGATTTGTTACACAGTATTGTTGTAGTTTTCCTGACACAATGCTCTCTCTGGCTATAAATATCTCTCAAATCTTTTTTCCTTCCAAATTATCCAATTATGGAAAAGTGAAGAAGACGTTGCAGTGACATTTCTCTTCTGTCACCTGTGCTCATGAACCTATGACATCATTTGGATGTCAAGATATATGTGACTGCATGGAAGAAAGAGCAGTGAGCTTCTTGAAAGATATTGGTTCAAATCCTGCCTCCATTCTTGGTAGCTATGTGATGCACATTTCACTTAATGTGTGTGAATTTTAGTTTACTCTTCTTAAGGCAAAGATAACAAGAGTCCTGCCTCAGAGTGCTATAGTGAAATCAAAGTATATTACACACAGAAAAGTATCCTTGAATATAAGTCATCTCATATTTCAAGCTTTCCCTGGAATTTGGTATTTAGTAACACATACTTAATGCATTTACACATCTGCATAATAGGTGAAATCATTTCTTACTCACTCTTTCATTTTTTTAAGGTTATTCCCATGACTCTCTAATATATAATTCATGATTCTCTAATATATAATTCATTATATCTAAATGAATTTTCTTTGCTTCATCCCAGAATATTCATTAACCAAAATATTGGTCAAACATTGGCGATCTGACTTTAGTGACAGAGCCTAAATAATATAAAAAGATAATCAATTCTTGTACACAGCTGAGAGTATCAGATTTGCACGTTTGAAAATTTTTAAAGTGTTGAATGTTTTCAAGATGTTCAGAGTGTTTAAGATGTTTAGTTTAGTACAAAACTAAATTTCAACCACAAAAATAAGAGACATCTGCCAATAAAACACATTTTTCATAAAATTTTGCTATTAAAAAAAAACAAACAGAAATGCAAACCTAATCCACTTGAGTCCTAAGACAAGTTGAGGGAGAAAAACCTTGAAGTATCAAAAATATCTCATTCAAACGGATCACAGTCTTGTCTGGCAGAGGGGCTTGTGTGACTCAATGATGCTATGAGCCATGCCATGCAGGACCACCCAAGACAGATGGGTCATAGGGAAGAGTTCTGACAAAACGTGGTCCACTGGAGGAGGAAATGGCAACCTACTTCAATATCTTGCCACAGAAACCCCAGGAACAGTATGAAAAGGCAAAAAGATATGACACCGAAAGGTGAGCCCCTCCCCGACCCTGGTTGGACGGTGTCCACAATACTACTGAGGAAGAGTAGAAGGCAATTACTAATAGCTCCAGAAAACAATGCTCAGTTGTGGATGTGTGTGGTGGTGAAAGTAAAATCTGATGCTGTGAAGAACAGTATTGCTTAGGAACCTAGAACGTTATGCCCATTTATGCATGCATGTGTGCTCAGTCATGTCTGACTCTTTGTGACCCCATGGACTGTAGCCCACCAGATTCTTCTGTCCATGCAATTTTCCAGGCAAGAATACTTTAGTGGGTTGTCATTTCCTTCTTCAGGGGACCTTTCCAGCCCAGGGATTGAACCTGTGTCTCTTGCAGTGCCAGGTAAATTCTTTACTAGCTAAACCACTGGGGAAGCCTGTTAGGTCCATGAATCAAGTAAAATTGGATGTGTTCAAGCAGGAGATGTTAAGATTGAACACTGACATCTTAGGAATCAGCGGACTAAAATGGATGGCAATGAGTGAATTTAATTCAGATAACAATTATATCTAGTACTGTGGGAAAGAGTCTCTTAGAAGAAATGGAGTATCCTTCATAGTCAATGAAAGTCCAAAATGCAGTACTTGGGTGCAATCTCAAATATGACAGAATGATTGTGGCTAACTTCCATGGAAAACCAATATCGCAGTAATCCAAGTGTATGTCCTAATCACTAATGCTGAAGAGATCAGTTATATGAAAATCTACAAGACCTTCTGGAACTAAAACCTAAAAGAAAGATGTCATTTCATCATAGGGGATTGGAATGCAAAAGTAGGAAGTCAAGAGATACCTAGAGTAATAGGCAAGTTTGGCTTTGGAGTACAAAATGAAGCAGGACAAAGGCTAACAGAGTTTTGGCAGGAGAGCACACTGTTGTTTTCAACACATCTCTTGTGAACAACACAAGAGATAACTATACACATGGACATGATCAGATGGTCAGTACCAAAATCTGATTATATTCTTTGCAGCATATCTGTGAACTTTCTTGGGCCATATTGGGTCATGTTTGGGGTGGGGTTTAGAGGTCAACTTGAATCTTTTTCAGCTAGGTTATTCCTCATTGCTCATGCCTAATTTCCTACATAAAAATTCCTATCCCAAAGAATGCCAATGCCAAAGAATGTGCAAATTACCATATAATTGCACTCATTCCACATGCTAGCAAGGTTATACTCAAAATTCTTCCAGTCAGGATTCAGCAGTACATGAATGAAGACCTTCCAGATGTACAAACTGGGTTTAGAAAAGGCAGAGGAACCAGAGATCAAACTGCCAACATGCATTTGATCATGGAGAAAGCAAGAGAATTTCAGAAAAAGGATTTACTTCTGCTTCACTGACTATGATAAAGCCTTTGACTCTGTCAATCACAAAAAAACTGTGGAAAATTATTAAACAGGTAGGAGTACTAGGCCACCTTACCTGTCCCTGAGAAACTCATGTGTAAGTCAAGAAGCAATAGTTAAAACCAAACACAGAACAACGGACTGGTTCAAAATTCAGAAAGGAATACAATAAGGCTGTATATTGTCCTCTTGCTTATTTAAGGTATATGCAGAGTACATTCAGTGAAATGCCAGACTGGATGAATCATAAGCTGGAATCAAGATTGCCAGGAGAAATATCAACAACCTCAGACATAGAGATGATACCTCTGTAATGGCAGAAAGTGAGGAAGAACTGAAGAACCTTCTGATGACAGTGAAAAAGTAGAGTGAAAAAGCTGACTTGAAACTCAATATTCAAAAAGCTAAGATCATGGCATACAGACCCATCACTTCATGACAAATAGAGAGGGAAAGGAGGAAAGCACTGACAGATTTTCTTTTCCTGGACTCCAAAATCATTGCATATGCTGACTGCAGCCATAAAATTATAAGATGCTTGCTCCTTGGAAGGAAAGATATGACAAATCTGGACAGTGTATTGAAAAGCAAAGACATCACTTTGCCAACAAAGGTCCATATAGTCAAAGCTACGGTTTTTCTAGTAGTCATGAACAGATGGGAGAGTAGGAACATAAAGAAGCTGAGTGCCAAAGAATTGATGCTTTCAAACTGTTATGCTGGAGAAGACTCTTGAGTGTCTCTTGGACATCAAGGAGATCAAACCAGTCAATCCAAAAGGGAATCAACCCGGAATATTCTTTAGAAGGAATGTTGCTGAATCTGAAGCTCCAATACTTTGACTCTTCCAACTCATTGGAAGAGACCTTGATGCTGGCAAAGATTGAAGGCAAAAGGAGAAGGGGTCAACAGAGAATGAGATGATTAAACAGCATTAGTAACTCAATGAAAATGAATTTGAGCAAACTTCAGGAGACTGTAGAGGACAGGGGAATGTGGCATGCTGCAATCCATGGGGTCCCAACGAGTTGGACATGACTTGGCAACTGAATAACAGCAACATCAAAAATATAGCTTAAAAATCATAGAATGTGTTTCAAAACTAAAAGTCTAAAAGATGCTAAGTTATAGATGAACTGGTATTAAGGAAAGTGGTTTTTATTTATTTATTTATTTTTATTTTTTCCATTTATTTTTATTAGTTGGAGGCTAATTACTTTACAACATTGCAGTGGTTTTTGTCATACATTGAAATGAATTAGCCATGGATTTACATGTATTCCCCATCCCGGTCCCCGCTCCCACCTCTCTCTCCACCCGATCCCTCTGGGTCTTCCCAGTGCACCAGGCCCGAGCACTTGTCTCATGCATCCAACCTGGGCTGGTGATCTGTTTCACCCTAGATAATATACATGTTTCAATGCTGTTCTCTTGAAACATCCCACCCTCGCCTTCTCCCACAGAGTCCAAAAGTCTGTTCTATACATCTGAGTCTCTTTTTCTCTCTTGCATATAGGGTTATCGTTACCATATTTCTAAATTCCATATATATGTGTTAGTATACTGTAATGGTCTTTATCTTTCTGGCTTACTTCATTCTGTATAATGGGCTCCAGTTTCACCCATCTCATTAGAACTGATTCAAATGAATTCTTTTTAACAGCTGAGTAATATTCCATGGTGTATATGTACCACAGCTTCCTTATCCATTCGTCTGCTGATGGGCATCCAGGTTGCTTCCATGTCCTGGCTATTATAAACAGTGCTGTGATGAACATTGGGGTGCACGTGTCTCTTTTAGATCTGGTTTCCTCGGTGTGTATGCCCAGCAGTGGGATTGCTGGGTCATATGGCAGTTCTATTTCCAGCTTTTTAAGAAATCTCCACACTGTTTTCCATAGTGGCTGTACTAGTTTGCATTCCCACCAACAGTGTAAGAGGGTTCCCTTTTCTCCACACCCTCTCCAGCATTTATTGCTTGTAGACTTTTGGATAGCAGCCACTCTGACTGGTGTGTAATGGTACCTCATTGTGGTTTTGATTTGCATTTCTCTGATAATGAGCGATGTTGAGCATCTTTTCATGTGTTTTTTAGCCATCTGTATGTCTTCCTTGGAGAAATGTCTGTTTAGTTCTTTGGCCCATTTTTTGATTGGGTCATTTATTTTTCTGGAGTTGAGCTGGAGGAGTTGCTTGTATATTTTTGAGATTAATCCTTTGCCTGTTGCTTCGTTTGCTATTATTTTCTCCCAATCTGAGGGCTGTCTTTTCACCGTGCTTATAGTTTCCTTTGTTGTGCAAAAGCTTTTAAGTTTCATTAGGTCCCATTTGTTTAATTTTGCTTTTGTTTCTAATATTCTGGGATGTGGGTCATAGAGGATCCTGCTGTGATTTATGTCGGAGAGTGTTTTGCCTATGTTCTCCTCTAAGAGTTTTATAGTTTCTGGTCTTACATTTAGATCTTTAATCCATTTTGAGTTTATTTTCATGTATGGTGTTAGAAAGTGTTCTAGTTTCATTCTTTTACAGGTGGTTGACCAGTTTTCCCAGCACCACTTGTTAAAGACGTAGTCTTTTTTCCATTGTATATCCTTGCCTCCTTTGTCGAAGATAAGGTGACCATAGGTTCGTGGATTTATCTCTGGGCTTTCTATTCTGTTCCATTGATCTATATTTCTGTCTTTGTGCCAGTACCATACTGTGTTGATGACTGTGGCTTTGTAGTATAGTCTGAAGTCATGCAGGTTGATTCCTCCAGTTCCATTCTTCTTTCTCATGATTACTTTGGCTATTCGAGGTTTTTTTGTATTTCCATACAAATTGTGAAATTATTTGTTCTAGTTCTGTGAAAAATACCGTTGGTAGCTTGATAGGGATTGCATTGAATCTATAGATTGCTTTGAGTAGTATAGACATTTTGACAATATTGATTCTTCCAATCCATGAACACGGTATATTTCTCCATCTGTTTGTGTCCTCTTTGATTTCTTTCATCAGTGTTTTATAGTTTTCTATGTATAGGTCTTTTGTTTCTTTAAGTAGATATACTCCTAAGTATTTTATTCTTTTTGTTGCAATGGTGAATGGTATTGTTTCCTTAATTTCTCTTTCTGTTTTCTCATTGTTAGTGTATAGGAATGCAAGAGATTTCTGTGTGTTAATTTTATATCCTGCAACTTTACTGTATTCGTTGATTAGCTCTAGTAATTTTCTGGTAGAGTCTTTAGGGTTTTCTATGTAGAGGATCATGTCATCTGCAAACAGAGAGAGTTTCACTTCTTCTTTTCCTATCTGGATTCCTTTTACTTCTTTTTCTGCCCTGATTGCTGTGGCCAACACTTCCAAAACTATGTTGAATAGTAGTGGTGAGAGTGGGCACCCTTGTCTTGTTCCTGATTTCAGAGGAAATGCCTTCAATTTTTCACCATTGAGGGTGATGCTTGCTGTGGGTTTGTCATATATAGCTTTTATTATGTTGAAGTATGTTCCTTCTATTCCTGCTTTCTGGAGAGTTTTAATCATAAATGGATGTTGAATTTTGTCAAAGGCTTTTTTCTGCATCTATTGAGATAATCATATGGTTTTTATCTTTCAATTTGTTAATGTGGTGTATTACATTGATTGATTTGTGGATATTAAAGAATCCTTGCATTCCTGGGATAAAGCCCACTTGGTCATGATGTACGATTTTTTTTAATATGTTGTTGGATTCTGTTTGCTAGAATTTTGTTAAGGATTTTTGCATCTATGTTCATCAGTGATATTGGCCTGTAGTTTTCTTTTTTTGTGGCATCTTTGCCTGGTTTTGGAATTAGGGTGATGGTGGCCTCATAGAATGAGTTTGGAAGTTTACCTTCTTCTGCAGGAAAGTGGTTTTTAGAAATAGTAGCCTAGAGCCAAGATGAAGGGCATGATGGACTAAGGTGTCTACAACTTTGGCAATTCCACAGGCTAGGGAGCAGGAGGGATCTGTGCTCTGGGGTCTGAAAATAGCTCAACAGTAATTGAACATAGAGATTGTGTTGGAGAATAACAGGAAGTGAAATTGAAGAGGTTAAGGTATTGTTATTCATCTGGAGAGGAAAGGGAACACTTTTAGGAGTTTTGGGTGGACAAGTGGCTGAGACCATTCTGACCATGCTGTAGGGAATGGCCTAGGGACTCGAGTTTTGAGGCAAGAGCTGTATACAAACTTTCCTGATAAATCTGGTAACAGGTGATGGTGCTCTGATGGAGGTGTGGTCCAAAGGAATAAAATCTGGCTGAGTGAGGACCTCTGATGACTAAGAAATCTATCAAGAATTGAGATTCTGAAAGAAGACCTGAGCTAGTGCATGGAGCAGGTTTCCACCTCCAAAGAAATGGAGCTGAAAGGAGCAAAATAGGGTAATCATTAAGCTTTAGAGAGCAAACCAGGTCATGCCCATGACTGAGAGGGCACTCTTGGTTTGCCATGAAGATCATGGTGTCTTCTTGGTTTGAGACCAGAGAAGGACTGAGTAAAGTGGATTGCAGTTTTCATTTCTCAGGCTGGGACAGGAAGGAATGAGAGCAACATAGCCAGTCTTCACCACTTTCTTAGAGGCTTCCTGAGGTAGTAGGATTGTCCTATGCTTCTGGTAGCCTGTTGAGATAGGCATTGCTGAGTGGCTTTAAGATGTAGAGAGAAATGGTTTATGGTGTAATCAAGAAACATCCATACTTAAGGAGTAAACACGATCATTGTAACACGATTCCCTTATAATTTTAAAATACAATTTTAAGGATATAATAAGGATAAAAAGTTATATATATATAAAAGGATAAAAAGTTTATAAGGACATAAAATTTTAAGGTCTATAATAATATAAGGATAAAATATTATCCTTCCTCTCCTCTTCACATTGAATTTTTAGTTTCTCTATATTTTTCTTACTGAGTATCAATTCGGAACTTTAACAGTAGACCACATTATCCAAAAATCTGATCCAAATTCTGGCTCATGCAGGCAATTGAATGATTTTAGATCCAGTGATTTTTATCCAACTACGAGGTTCATGGTATAGTCTTACATTCAACAAATTATTGTTTAGATTTGAATTATTATGATTATGTTTTCCTTTAAATAAGTACACGTTTAAATTAAAATGTGTGACCAAGTCTCTGTTTAAATGTGTAACCAAATTTAATTACTTTTAGTGCAGCAATTTCAGAGAGTGTAAAATACAAAATTTAAGCTATCAGGCATTTTTACAATTAAATTTGCTTTAATTAAAATATTTTTAATGTTATGGAGTGGGACTTATAGATATCAGAAAAATAGACTATTTTTACATTTAAGTATCTGGTCTAATGTGAAAAGAATCTTGGACTTGTAAGTTCAACTATTCCATGAAGAATATTTTGTAAGGAAAATCCAATGGCTGATAAACAAGAGGTTAAACCAAGTTCAGATTAGCCTCTTAAGTCTCCTAGTTCTTTCAACAATGATTTAAAAGAATATACTTTGTTATCTCATATCTCAATTTGTCCAATCAAAAAAATAAAATGACTCCACAATGGTATTCTGAGGATTAATTATAAATATAAAGAGTAATATCAGATTTATTTAATAACATACTATACTTTGATAGATTTTGTTTTATTAATGATCCTATGGGATTATAGTTTGCCTTGTATGCCTTTCAAAGCAATGGATAAAATGCATAATTGTGATAGATGGAGATGCAGTCTATTTTTATCGTTAAATTTATCCCAGAGACTTGTACACAGAACAAACTTAGAGTTCACTGAGCATTCATACCGAGGTGCTCCACTCTGCATTCTGGAAGCTTAAAATCCCAGGGGAAAATATGCAAGAATTAGCTTAGTGTTTAATAAGTGACTGGTTGACTTGCAAATTACTTGCAGTAATTTCCTTTTTCCCTGCCCTCCTTTGAATAATTTGTTGTCAGTAGTGTTTTGTTCATCTTCCTATTTTGAATTCTATATTGATATTATTTATCATCAAGATAAAGGTATGGATGTAATTTCAAAAGTTGGAGGCAATTTGGAGCAAATGAAAAAATTCAACTTAATCTTACTTGAGGGAAGAAGGAAACAAATGATGAGTCAATCCTAGAATTACAATTCAAAGACAGAATTTAGAGAAAAATTCTGGATCTATAAAAGTGTGGATGGTGATGAACAAGGTTATCTTATTGGAAAAAAGGAAAAGTGAAAAGTATAAAAGGATGATCTTGAAAGATCAGTGAGAAAGGGTATATGACTGAGTAGATGAGAGCTTTTATTTCTAAAGATGAAATAAATAAAACATTTTCTGCCATCTTCTCTAGAGGTTCTCATGAAGGAAAAAAAAAAGTAGAGAGTGAGAAATTTAATTTTTCAATGCACTGGGAGACTTCTGGAAACCTAAATATGTAATAGGCAGTTCAGTTCAGTCACTCAGTCATGTCCAACTCTTTGCAACCCCATGAATGGCAGCACACCAGGCCTCCCTGTCCATCACCAACTCCCGGAGTCTACCCAAACCCATGTCCATTGAGTTGGTGATGCCATCCAACCATCTCATCCTTTGTCATTCCCTCCTCCTTCTGTCCCCAATCCTTCCCAGCATCAGGGTCTTGGTTGTATGAAAGCTGATGCCACACAGTCCAGTTGGTTTGCAAGTCAGAAAATAGCTAAAGGAATTGGTAGAGGGAAGAAGGAAGCATGAACTGGGGAGCTGGAAAGAGTAAGATTTGCTTGAAAATCAGTTAAAGAAGAACACAACTTCTTAGTGCTCACCTCCACCGTTTGCAATAAAAAGAGAAAATTCCCCCACTCCTCATGCTTGCAATAGCCTGAAAGTTTGTTCTCTAGAGAAATTGAACCAGAAAAATCTCAGAGATTAGGAATATGGGGCCCAGAGGAGGATGAGTTTGGGGGTGTTCTATTGATCATAACAGGCAAGTAGAAGTCTGCAAAGCAAAAGGTGAGATATAGCCCTTCCCAGAGATAATATTTGAGATTCTTTTTCAGAGAGCAAAATAATCCCCAGAAAGAAAAACAGCATATATATATATATATATATATATATATATATATATATGCTGCCAGATGATCTAGTCATCTTTTTATCTGATCATCTTAGAGTCAACCTTTATTGTTTTTGCTTAGTCACTAAGTTGTATACAACTCTTTTGCAACCCCATGGACTATAACCCACCAGGAACCTCTGTCCATGGGATTTCCCAGGCAAGAATAGAGGAGTGGTTTGTCATTTCCTTCTCTGTGGTATCTTCCTGAACCAGGAATCAAACCCATATCTCCAGCATTGGTAGGCAGATTCTTTTCCACTGAACCAATTAACCATACTAGTATACAACTCCCTGCCCCCATAAAAATGATTCTACTTAACTGTTCTGTGTTTGCTATAAAATGTAAATTGATAACAAGCCATTTCAGGAAATCCTATCACAGAAAATATAAAATCTAAAATAAACAGGAAAAAAGAAATCAGAGGAAGAAGAAGGAATACAGATGACAAACAAAAACATTAGAGAAAATATTAATCATCTCAAAAAGACATATGGGAGATATTGTAACCACTGCATCTTAAAATGTTGTTTAAAATGGAACAAAGAATAAGTTCTTCTGGAAATTATAAACAGGGTTACTGAAATTTTAATGGAACCTAGAATGCAATGGAAAAGCCCTTTAAAACTGTGAGCAAAACTATTTTCAAACCATACTTCTATACCCAGCAAATGTATCATTCAATTGTCAGTGTAGAATAAAGTCAATTTTATACATACAATGTGAAGACAAAGCAAAAAGAGATGTAGCCACAGCTAGAGAATGCTGGTAGCTGCCAGAAGCTGGTATAGGTGAAGAACAGATTCCCTGCTACAATCTTCAGGAGCAGTATGGCCCTATGAACATCTTGATTTTGTATTTCTGGCCACAAGAACTATGAAAGTATAAATTTCTGCTGTTGTAAGCAATAAAGATTGTGGTCATTCATTATGGCAGTTGTAGGAAACTGATATACATGATATGCATAATACTTTCTATTGAATACTGATTAAGGATTGACTGATTCTCTCTGGGCCAGCAGTGAAAACTCAGGAAATATTTCACAAAGTAGTAATGTTCAATTTTGAAGGATTTTATGAGTTCAAAAATTAAATAAGAGGGGCATTTAAGGAGAAGCAGTATCACACATAAAGGCATGGAAGAGTGAAATGCAGTGGTTTTGAGGGAATAGATAGAAATTCAGTGTTCATGGGATGGAGACATTGAAAGGAATCCTGATGGATGGGTCTGGCAAGTGAGATGTAAATGCCATGAATGCCATGATAAAACCCTCAATGTGGTCTGATAGGCAATGTTGGTTAACCAAGGTTTTCAGGCTAGGGATGGATGATGAGGTATAGTCACACAGGGCCCATTAGGGATAGAACTGGGGACTAGGAAGCCAGTTAAGAGAAGTTGGAAGTAATCTGGTGAAAAAAGAGGATGAAAATGGTCATGGGTATAGAAAAAAAATGTAGGGTGAAACTTGGTTAAGGGAGAATACAATCAAGAATAACTTACAAGATTAATTTGAGGCCTGGGTGGAGAGACTGTGACATTGTAAAGACTGTTTGCAAGTGTAGGAGAAGAAATCATTCTTGATGAGACATAAAATCATCCCTATCATTCAGGGGGATAGGTAAGGAATTGGGAAGCTGAACAGTGGGCATTTTTACGACTTATTAACTCACGGACCTCAAATACTTCTCTTTATGACTTTCAGCCTCCTTAGATGAAAAATGGGAATGGGAAGGAAGCAGTATTATTTATCTCACAATTACTCAGAAGATTTAAAGACATAAAGCCTGTGAGGGCATTGTCTAAAGGTTCTTCTTTTGTTTTGAAAACTAGATGAAGGTAAGCTATTTTATAATGTACTTAATTTGGGAAATGATAGATTTGTGGACATACAGGTGGCTAGTGCCACAGAGATCAGGAACCAAGAAAGATGACATTTGGACTGCAGGTCCAAATTTGGGAGACTTTAGCAGCCAGTCTGGGGGCAGAGCAGTCCTTGGCAATTCTGTAGGAAAAGAAAGGGAAAAGGGCTCCTGCAGAGCTCCAGGGTTGCCAGCTCTTCAGGTGTACTCAGACAGTGAAAGGAAGTGAAGAAAGCAGCATCATGTGGGGAAACAATCAGAGGCTGGTGGAAAGATCTTTAAGAAGGGGGAGGGATGGTCACTGAGTCTTTATAGAGACAGAAGCGAGAGGTCAAAAGAGAAGTAGGCAAATTTGATTGCATAAAAACGTGTAAGAAATTGTTGGAGAAATGTTTCATTCAGAAAATAAGTTCTAGAGATCATTTTTTAATGCAGCTCAATAGTACCTTGACCTGAATGGGACTTGAAGGCCATATGGATAACTAGCAAGCTCATGACCAAGACCCAGGTTTTTCTCTTTTTAATTGAAGTGTAATTCACATACACAAAGTTAATTATTTTTAAATGTAAATTTCAGTAACATTCATTTAGTAGCCTCACAATGTTGAGTCTAGCTCTAAAACATTTCTATCACAAAAAGAAATCCATGAAGCAGTCATTCTCATTTTTCCTTTTCTCCAGCCCCTGGCAATCACTAATCTGTCTTCTATCTCTAGATTTATCCAGATGATGCATCAAGAAAAACTAAAAACAGATACTCAAATATATGCTTGTATATGCATGAAGATCCTGTTTTGAATGGACACTTTTGAAGCCTTTGAATTTTTGATAATTCACCTTAAAAAGTGAGTTCGATAAAGGCTGAGTGGCCACAATTCCAGTTGAACTTATTAAGCCAGACTTTTATTGAGGACCTTAGCTCACACTGCTTCCGGTTGCCAAAAACAGAATCGGAGGATGACAATAGTTTCTGTAAATTAGCTGAATGAATGTGAAAGGTGAGTTCTGGGTTAGCCGTATCATCACTTTTAAGAAGAGAAGCAGAGAATCTAAACTTCATTGTTTTCAGGTTTTTCTTTTAAACTGTTTTATAATTGGGGAAATTTTGCCCCTAAATGAATACTATTTGTAAATAATCCTCTCTAATTGTAGGCTTAAAATGTCTGGGCAAAACCAAAAATGACTCCCTACCTGAGGTTTAGTAACAGTTAAAGTATTTAAACAGGAGCAGCCTGAAGAATTGGTCCTGGGGTTTGATCTTAGTAAACCTGCAATTACTCATCTTCCTAGCTAGACTTTCCCTGGGCAAAGCGAAGGGCAACCAAAGTGCATTAATCGCTCACTGATGACTCAAGATAAACAAAAAACCTTATAATCTTTCTTTCACATAGTGTGTATTGTAGACAGAAAAAGAAAGCCCCTCTTTGCTGGTGATTAAGAGTTTGCACATCAGATCTTCTCTAAGTTCAAGTTCCTCTGCCTATGTCAAGCTTTTGAAAATTGCATATAAAACAAATGAAGCTTTACAAATTCAGTGGAATGTTATGAAATACTAATTTTACAGGTGCATAAGAGCAAACTGCAGTTCCAAATACCAGACTGCCATTAAACATAATGCACTCCGTATGCAGGGGCAGTTAATTTAATATTAAACCAATAAAACATTTACCAATGCCAGCAAAGGTTTGGGTTGTTGACAGCAGACTAGGTGTCCTGCAGCTATGCTGTCTTTCTGTTTGCAGGCCAATTTTACACAGCTGCTTTCTTCTGGAAATCATGCCTCATTTGAAGCCTTTGCAAGTATGACAAATAGCCTTTCTAAGCCTTAGCGATGGTGAGGAAGCTTGAAAATATTTAGAAGCATTTATTAGAATATGAAACAATATTTAGTTCTGGTACAACCTTTGACTGTGTGGAGGTCTTATTATTAGAGGAGACGCTACCTGCTCTGGTGTGTGTATCTTTTGCAGGGTACTACATGAAATTATCACCCTGAGGGCAATCAATACTAAGTTCAAACTACATAGAAATTCTAACATCAGCCCATAAAATGGACAAAATTAGAATATAATCATTACTTTTAAACTCAGTCATCTGGTGACTTGCTGATCTCTTCTTGGTTACATTCTAGGCATAACAGATATAAGATAGAGGTTCTCATTCAGTGAGTTTTGAATCTGTGGGAGTGCAGGATTCATAGGAAAAGGTAAAGTAACATAAGAAAAGAAAACCGGAGCACTACCTATATTGTTCAAACAAGTCTTTAGGTATACGAAGCACACTGAGGCAAAAGTGGTCTACCTAGGAGCTGAAGTTTGCGATGCGTAAGAGAGTTTAGGGCATAGGAAATTTACGGCACATGGAGATGGGGTGAGATGCTCTGTGCATCTAATGATGACATGTTTTGAGAAAATGTGGACCAATATGGCTGAAGTAAAGAATTCATGGAGGTAGGTAGAAGGATGCATGTTTGTGTAGAGTGAATGGTTCTGATTAGGGTCTCCTCAATGGGATTACAGATTGCTTCTATTGTAGGAAATGATGATATGATGAGGGCTTTGGGAACATGACAGTGACTTAAGAAGGAAGAGTTTTGGGACTTTCCATTATGGTAGCCTCCTGGATTAATTGACATGGAAAGTATTGAAAAATGCAAAATATGCTTAGAAGATTAAGCAACGAGAGACCTACAATGAGTTGGAATTGGCAATGATAAAAAGGAATGGAATGTTTAGAGGAACATTTTGAAGAAAGTATTTATAGGACTTGAGAACTTACTGGGTGTAGAGAGTGACAGGTGGGCAGGTCCAGGCTGATTTTAGGACTTTGAGCCCAGGTAATTTGAAGGAATTTTTTTTTTTTTTAAACCCAAAGAGGAAACTGACTTAGGTGATGAAAATATGAGATCAGTTTTAGACATGTTGAGAAAATCCATGTGGAGATTTCCAGTAGGCTTTCAGCAAAGCAGACTGAAACTTAAAAGAAAAATAGATTTGGGTGTCTTTACCCACAGGAGAATGTTTGCTGAAGTTTTGAAACTAGACAAGTTTTTTGAGGAGGACTACATAGAGAAAGGTATAGTGTGCTAGACACAGGACTTCTATTTGGTTTTTAGATGTTTATTGGCAGAAAAAGAAATGAAGTCAGGGAAATAAAGGGGTGGGCCAGGAGTCAGGGGGAAATGAAAGGTTTTGCTTCAGAGCATCTAACCAATAGAAATTACTACATTGAGGGCTGAGAAGTTCAGTGAATTTCCTGAGAAAATACCTCTGGTACATCATTGCTAGAATGGTGTGGGAAGGAATCAGTTTCTAGAGGTTAAGGAACGAGTGGCTTCTTTGATGATGGAATAAATATAAACTCCACTTTTGAGTGAAAGTCCAAGAGAGAAATGATAACCATTTTGATGTAATGGAAGCATCAAGTGTACCTGTTTTTGAGATGTGACATGAACTTATTTTTAGATAAGAGAGAAATACATTAAAAAGAAGAAAATATTGAAGACTTTAAATGAGTATCATCTTAGAAGGTAAAGAAACTAACACTGAGGTACAATATAACTTCTACCAAGAAAGAAGACAATTAAAGATAATGGTTGAAAACTACAGGAAGAAACGGATGTATCCTAATTAACAAGGTTATTTGGAAGAAGGAATTGAATAGCTTTATGAACGAAATATTCTCAGGAATATAGAAAGCATGATTATCTATAGACATTAAAATGTGGGAAAAACTTAATCCCTGGTGAAATTTAGTACAATCATTTTGAGAGATTTACTTGAACCAGGAATGACAATCAGCTTCCTCTCTACTGGGATTTGTTAGTAGTTGCCTGGCACACACTGTGTTGAGAAAGGTTTTTTTTTTTTTTTTTTTTTTGAAAAAGGTTTTGAGGCCACATGCAGACTCAGCCTTCAGAATTGCTATGATGAATCAGTGATGTCTGCTTTGAACAAAGGGTTGAGGAGTGGCAGCTCCGTTGCTGGTGAGCAGGAAGACAAACATTAGTGTGAAGAGTCCAGTTTTTTGGCAGGTTCTGTTTCTCAGAATGACACAGAGTTAGAAGTGAACAGGGGGTAAAATCAAGATGAAGGAGACAAGGGTGGTATTAGAGGGTGGACCAACAGCATGCATATCACCTGAGAGCTTTTTAAAAATGCAGATTCCCAGGCTCCACTCCAGACTCATGGATTCCAACTCTTCATTTGAACAATATCCCAACTGATTTATATGCATGAATTTTGTAAAGGACATTTCAGGGTCCATGACAAAATGACCAACCATGGAGTTCAGGTAGGAAGGCAGAAGAGTTCCTAAAGTCCAGGTTAGTTGTCCTCAAAGTGTGGTACACAGACAAGCTGCATCCTTAGCCCCTGGGAACCTGTTCGAGATATAAATTCTCCACCTCATCCCAAAACTATTGTGTCTGAAACTCTGGGATTAGAACTCAGAAAGCTGTGTTTAACAAGCCCTCTAGGTGATTCCAGGTGCCCTAAAGTTGGAGAACCTTCCTTCGAAGTAATCTTGTAGTTGTGTTTACATGGGCCAAGAACAGATGGAAGAGATAAAGACAGTTTAAAAGTTTGGGATCAAGGAAGTTGCTATAAGCTCAGGGAGCAAAAAATGAAAACAAAACAAAACAAAACAAAAACAAAAACTAGTCACCCACAATACCGTATTAACACTAAGAACTCAGCTAAATCAACCAAGAAGGAAGGCAATGGCTATAGACAAAGCAGTCAGTCATCCAGATGAAATTTTGGCAATTAGTTGGCAAAGCCTTCCCTTGAGGAAATGTATAATATAAGAGAAACTAGCTTATGAGAACATAAAAGTACCATAAAATACCGTTTGCGTATAGACACTGAAACTGCAAGCAAGGCAGGTCCAGTTTGAGGTGTTTAAAGGGTTCAGTTCAGTTCAGTTCAGTCACTCAGTAGTGTCCAACTCTTTGCGACCACATGAATCACAGCACGCCAGGCCTCCCTGTCCAGTACATACTCCCACAGTTTACTCAAACTCATGCCCATCGAGTCGGTGATGCCATCCAGCCATCTCATTCCCTTCTCCTCCTGCCCTCAATCCCTCCAAGCATCAGGATCTTTTCCAATGAGTCAACACTTCGCATGTGGTGGCCAAAGTATTAGAGTTTCAGCTTCAGCATCAGTCCTTCCAATGAACACCCAGAACTTATCTCCTTCAGGATGGGCTGGTTGGATCTCCTTGCAGTCCAAGGGACCCTCAAGAATCTTCTCCAACACCACATTCAAAGCATCGATTTTTCGGCGCTCAGCTTTCTTCACAGTCCAACTCTCATATCCATACATGACCACTGGAAAAACCATAGCCTTGACCAGATGGACCTTTGTTGGTAAAGTAATATCTCTGCTTTTTAATATGCTATCTAGGTTGGTCATAACTTTCCTTCCAAGGAGTAAGCGTTTTTTAATTTCATGGCTGCAGTCACCATCCGCAGTGATTTTGGAGCCCAAAAAAATAAAGTCTGACACTGTTTCCATTGTCTCCCCATCTATTTCCCATGAGGTGATGGGACCAGATGCCATGATCATAGTTTTCTAAATGTTGAGCTTTAAGCCAACTTTTTCACTCTCCTCTTTCACTTTCATCAAGAGGCTTTTTAATTCCTCTTCACTTTCTGCCATAAGGGTGGTGTCATCTGCATATCTGAGGTTATTGATATTTCTCCCAGAAATCTTAATTCCAGCTTGTGCTTCTTCCAGTCCAGCATTTCTCATGATGTACTCTGCATATAAGTTAAATAAGCAGGGTGACAATACACAACCTTGACATACTCCTTTTCCTATTTGGAACCAGTCTGTTGTCCCATGTCCAATTCTAACTGTTGCTTCCTGACCTGCATACAGGTTTCTCAAGAGGCAGGTCAGGTGGTCTGGTATTCCCATCTCTTTCAGAATTTTCCACAGTTTATTGTGATCCATACAGTCGAAGGCTTTGGCAGAGCCAATAAAGCAGAAATTGATGTTTTTCTGGAACTCTCTTGCTTTTTTGATGATCCAGCAGATATTGGCAATTTGATCTCTGGTTCCTCTGCCTTTTCTAAAACCAGCTTGAACATCTGGAAGTTCTCGGTTCACGTATTGCTGAAGCCTGGCTTGGAGAATTTTGAGCATTACTTTGCTAGCGTGTGAGATGAGTGCAATTGTGTGGTAGTTTGAGCATTCTTTGGGATTGCTTTTCTTAAGGATTGGAATGAAAACTGACCTTTTCTAGTCCTGTGGCCACTGCTGAGTTTTCCAAATTTGCTGGCATATTGAGTGTAGCACTTTCACAGCATCATCTTTTAGGATTTGAAATAGCTCAACTGGAATTCCATCACATCCACTAGCTTTCTTCATAGTGATGCTTTCTAAGGCCCACTTGACTTCACATTCCAGGATGTTTGGCTCTAGGTGAGTGATCACACCATTGTGATTATCTGGGTCATGAAGATCTTTTGTGTACAGTTCTTCTGTTTTTTCTTGCCACCTCTTCTTAATATCTTCTGCTTCTGTTATGTCCATACAATTTCTGAGCCCATTTTTGAGCCCTTTATTGAGCCCATTTTTGCATGAAATGTTCCCTTGGTATCAACTGCAAGTGATAACACTCCCATCAAATCAGAACTGGGCCTTTAGCAAACTGGCTAAATAAATTGACAAATATGTGTCAATTACCATATATCAATCATATGATTACATTGTTTTAGAGAATCTATTGCAATTTTAATTCTTTCATCTACTACTGGAGAGCCCTTCCATACTAATTCAGAGATATTTAAAATGGGGCTGATTGCATTGATATCTTTGGGGTTGCCACGGGCAAGGAAAGCCAACTGGTGCACTGCCCTGTCCCACGTAGCAGCCCCTAGCCATGTGCAGCTATTTCCATTTCAATTAATAAAATAAAATAGCATAAATAATTTTTCATACTGGCCAGCTACATTCCACATACTCAATAATTTCCTGTGGCAATTGGCTGCCATATTGGGCAACAAGGCTTACAAGACACTTCTATCATTACAGAAAGTTCCATCGGCCAGCCCTTGAACTTTTGATTCTTGATCGTAATAAGGGTTTTGTCAGAATCCAGCTTTCCAAGGAGATGCATTTCAATGCTGCTAACAGAAGATCACAGCTGGGGAAAGGGTGAGATTGAGGGCTAAAACTCAAACCATCTCCACTTGCTCTGAATACACAAATGTTTTCTAGCTTTTACTTCAACAGCTAGAATGTGGAGATCTTCTCAAGGTAGCAAGAGATGACAATTTTTATTCATTTTCTTCATAGCAGAGGGGGGCAGAAAAATCACCAGGACAAGACTACTTTATTTTACATCCCAGCACTCTTCATAATTTTATTGACACAGTTCTGTTCCATTTTGTTTTTGCCAAATGCTGTCATTAAAACGGTGAGTGTACTTCAGTTTCGCTTGTCTATCATCTGTCTATCTACCATCTATTTATTTACATGTTTTGCTGGAACCCTAACAAGATAAATGAATTATAAGCAATTACTTTGGTGAGTAGCTGGTGGAGGCTGGTTGCCTGGCTGATGTGGCTTTTCAGGTTTGATTTGAGGCCCTTGCAAATTTTCAGTTATTTTTAACTTGCCTTACTTGAAAACAGGTTAGAAAAAGAATAGTATCCACCCACTGTTGCTACATAAATCTCTTTTGGGGAGAGGCTTTTAGGTAACTCTCTTTTGAGTGAAGTAAGTATGTGAGAAAAGGGAGATGGGAAGGACAACAAATTATTGATTTAAAGCTAAAAAGACTATCACCGCCTTGAGCCAAGGGAGTCAGAATTAAGGTGAAGAAATTTGGAATTAACAAGAATGTCTCTGGAAACATTCCTGCCTCCTGGGAAGTGTGCTGAGTTGCTCAGTGTGTCTGACTCTTTGAGATCCCATGTACTGCAGACCGCCAGGCTGCTCTGTCCATGGGGATTCTCCAGGCAAGAATACTAGAGTGGGTTGCCATGCCCTCCTCCAGGGGATCTTCCCAATCCAGGGATCAAACCCAGGTCTCCTGCATTGCAGGCAGATTCTTTACCTTCTGAGCCTCCTACCTCCTGGTAAGAGACAAATACAAACTTCAGAATAATTTTTTCCTCACCCTTGTCCTGGGAAGATAAAGTTCCAACCCTTTCTGATGAGGCTTCCAGCATCTTCTCTATGAATCTCTGTGAAGAGCTAAGAGGTTTCTTCTGGGCACTTAACCACATAAATAATTCCAAAATTACACGTTTAGCTCTGATGTGTGTCTCTCCAAAGTTGGTGTACTATTTGTTTATTTGGTTCTGGACTTGGGGTAAAAAAGAGTCTCTCCTGCTGCAGGTGAACCCCTGTGAGTCACATTATGAACAAATGCAACAACCTAGAAAGATGCTGCTTTACTGGCAGGTCCTTCCCAGACACTTTCTGAACCTTTATGAATAATAGAAAGCTATCTTTCTTCCTTTCTTCTTAATTCTCATTATTATTCTTTTTAAAATATATAAATATGAAGTTGACACTGGGCAAAGATTTTTTTATGATATCCTCGCCAAGTTCATACCTTAAGAGCCACTATAAGGCCATGGACAGAGGCCTTCTGAAGCTCATTTGGCTCAGAACTTCCAGCCTCTGTTTGGAACAATTTGGGTAAAATTTAATTCTGCTATGCAGCAAAATCTGGTCAGAGCCTGGGAGGCCAATTTTTCTCTCTCTTTCCTCTAATTAAACATTTACTTAGCTTCTATTTTCCAGTGTCTTGATCCTCCTTGTGACAATGGGTTAATTAAAGATTAATTAGATAACTTAAGGATATCAGCTGGTAAAGAATCTGCCTGCAATGCAGGAGACCCCTGTTTGATTCCTGGGTCAGGAAGATCCCCTGGAGAAGGGATAGGCTACTCACTCTAGAATTCTTGGGCTTTCCTGATGACTCAGAGCATAAAGAACCCGCCTGCAATGCAGGAGACCTGGGCTTGATCCCTGGGTTGGGAAGATCCCCTGGAGGAGGGCATGGCAACCCACTCCAGTGTTCTAGCCTGGAGAATCCCCATGGACAGAGCAGCGTGGTGGCTACAGTCCTTGGTCACCAAGAGTCAGACATGAGTGAGCAACTAAGCACAGCACAGCAGAAGCAAGAAATGGTTAGATAGCATCACCCACTCAAGGGGCATGAATTTCAGCCAACTCCAGGAAATAGTGAAGGACAGGGAAGTCTGGTGTGCTGCAATCCATGGGGTTACACAGAATCAAGCACGACTTAGCAACTGAACAACAACAATTCATGCTGATATGGTAGCCAATTCTTAACTCCTACCCCATAAATCTTAATTCAGTTCACATATCCATGTCGCAAAGAACCCTCAGGACCTCCCGCAAGAGCAGGAGTTTCACCTAGAAGGTCATGGGAGGTGACAGAGTGATGGTCTGGGGTGTTCACCACTCTTTGCCAGGGAAATCCTACCAGTGGCTGACTTCTTTACCCAACACATCCAAGGACATCAGGAAGAGTTAATACCTTCTTGAAGATGGGGAAGACAAAATCAAGAGAACTTGATTTTCAACCAATTAAACATAGCCCATGTATTTTAGGAAAAAAAAAATCACATTGGTCCAAATGTGTTCTTCACCTCATTAAAAACATCCCATCTTCTCATCATTGAGACTCAAAACCTCTCAATCATTTTTAGTTCTTCTATCATCTCTACATAATACTGTAAGGCTAAGTTCTTTAGGCCCCACATCTGATGATTTCCTTTTTGCTGAAATGATGATTCCCTTTATCATATTCTTTTAAAATTCAAATTCCTTGGCACAATGGATAAGTGTGCTTAATGCTATATCTCAAATACTCTTCTCAATCTTTCATTTCTTGATTTTTTTCTCTCTTTCAGGAGCACCTTCATCCTCTGCCTCCTGACTCCTACACTTCATTTAAGGTTTAATTTAAATTTAATTTCCTACATGAAGGTTTTTCCCAATCCTATGGCTAGAAATCCTTCTTCTCTCATCTACTTGTATCATTTGCTTAATTTTGCCTTTCATTGAATTGTTAGAGAGCTATCAGCCTACTTAATCTACTATCTATTAGGAAAGAAATTGTTTCATTTGTTTTTGTTTCTATAGGTGTATCTAGGCATATTGCATATAACAAATTTTAAAAAATATTTATCGAATTCAATTCATCCAACAAGATTTTGTCGAACACCTATAACACATGTCTTTCTATGTGACACGTCAAATCACATCATTGCATTGCAAAGAAGAAAGATAAACAAACAAATAAACAAATGACCAACGAACAAGGAGTAGGTTTAGGAATCCATGGTTGGAAGAATCCTGAAAGAAAATAGATCTGGCAAAATGCACATCTGGTGACCAATGATTTAGCTATTGAGGGGTCCCCCCATGGGACTTGGGCATGGCTCTGTTACCCACACCATAGCTTCCTTTCCCTGTATTTGATGCTAGAGAATTCTCCTTCTGGACCTAGCCAGACATTTCTCATGGCTGCCTATAAACTAGCCACAACTGAGTGGTGCTGTGAGAAATAGCTTAACTAAATGCAGAAACAGAGGCATCTCTGGTATCTAAGTCTTATATTATTGTCACTATCTGGGTCTAAATACAGCAAGAGAGTTGGTTTATTTCATTTTTCCCCCCTCTTTTTAATAGTTAGAAGTTTGTTGTTTTTCTGCTTCACTCATTTTGCCCTCCTTCATTGCTTCAACTCTGGCAATCATAAATATATTCTTGTGTCTATGATGAGTTTTTTCAGATTCCTCAGGGGAGTGAGATCATAATTTTATCTATCTGACTTATTTCACTCAGCATAATGCTCTCAGTGTCCATTCTTATTGTCACAAATGGTAAGGTTTTCATCTTTTTTATGGCTGAATTTTATATATGCATATATATATCAGTATCAGTATCAGCTCAGTTGCTCAGTCATGTCCAACTCTTTGTGACCCCATGAACTGCAGCATGCCAGGCCTCCCTGTCCATCACCAACTCCTGGAACTTACCCAAATTTATGCCCACTGAATTGGTGATGCCATCTGACCATCTCATCCTCTGCTGTCTCCTTCTCCTCCTACCTTCAGTCTTTCCCAACATCAGGGTCTTTTCAAATGAGTCACCTCTTCACATCAGGTGGCCAAAATGTTGGAGTTTCAGCTTCAACATCAGTCCTTCCAATGAACACCCAAGACTGATATCCTTTAGGATGGACTGGTTGGATCTCCTTGCAGTCCAAGGGACTCTCAAGAGTCTTCTCTAACCCCACAGTTCAAAAGCATCAATTCTTCTGTGCTCAGCTTTCTTTATAGTCCAATTCTCACATCCATACATGACTACTGGAAAAACCATAGCCTTGATTAGATGGAACTTTGTTGACAAATAATGTCTCTGCTTTTTAATATGCTGTCTAGGTTGGCCATAACTTTCCTTCCAAGGAGTTCAGTTCAGTTCAGTTCAGTTTAGTTCAGTCACTCAGCCATGTCTGACTCTTTGCGACCCCATGAACCACAGCACGCCAGGCCTGCCTGTCCATCACCAACTCCCGGAGTCCACCCACACCCATGTCCATTGAGTCGGTGGTGCCATCCAACCATCTCATCCTCTGTCATCCCCTTTTCCTCCTGCCCTCAATATTTCCTAGCATCAGGGTCTTTTCCAGTGAGTCAGCTCTTCACATCAAGTGGCCAAAGTATTGGAGTTTCAGCTTCAACATCAGTCCAGTAAGCATCTTTTAATTTCATGGCTGCAATCACCATCTGCAGTGATTTTGGAGCCCCCAAAAATAAAGTCAGCCACTGTTTTCACTGTTCCCCCATCTATTTGCCATGAAGTGATGGGACCAGATACCATGATCTTAGTTTTCTGAATGTTGAGGTTTAAGCCAACTTGTTCACTCTCCTCTTTCACTTTCATCAATAGGCTATTTAGTTCTTCACTTTCTGCCATAAGGGTGGTGTTATCTGCATATCTGAGGTTATTGATATTTCTCCTGGCAATCTTGATTCCAGCTTGTGCTTCATCCAGCCCAGCGTTTCTCATGATGTACTCTGCCTATGAGTTAAATAAGCAGGGTGACAATATACAGCCTTGACGTATTCCTTTTCCTACTTGGAACCAGTCTGTTGTTCCGTGTCCAGTTCTAACTGTTGCTTCCTGACTTTCATACAGGCTTCTCAAGAGGCAGGTCAGGTGCTCTGGTATTCCCATCTCTTTCAGAATTTTACACAGTTTCTTGTGATCCACACAGTCAAAGGCTTTGGCATAGTCAATAAAGCAGAAATAGATGTTTTTCTAGAACTCTCTTGCTTTTTCAATGATTCAGCAAATGTTGGCAATTTGATCTCTGGTTCCTCTGCCTTTTCTATATGTGTGTGTGTGTGTGTGTGTGTGTGTGTGTGTGTATACATATCACATTTTCTTTATCTATTCATCCACTGATGGATACTTGGGTTGTTTCCACATCTTGGTTATTGTGAATTATGTTATAAGGATCATGAGGATGAAGATAATCCCTTCAAATACAGTGATTTCATTCCTTTTGGGTATATACACAGAAGCAGAATTTTTGGATTATATTGGTAGTCTTATTTTCATTTTTCGAGGAACCTCCATTCCACATTGTTTTCCATAGGGTCTGCACCAATTACATGCTCACCAACATGGGTTAATTTTCCTCCACATTCTTACCATCCATTGTTATCTTCTGCTTTTTGATGATGACCTGTCTGAGAGATTTAAGGATGATATTGCATTGTAGTTTTGATTTTCATTTCCCTGATAAGTGATATTGAGCACCCTTTCATGTACCTGTTGGCCATCTATATGTCTTCTTCAGAAAAATGTCTATTTGGATCTCCAACCCATTTTAATATCTGAGTATTTGTTTTTCTGTTATTGAGTTGTATGGGTTCTTTATATATTTTCAGGACTATAATACAGCATACAATCAAGATATTGACATTGATATAATCACTGAATTTATCCAGACTCTTTAGTTTTACTTATAATAATGTGTAATAATGTGTGTAGAAGTGTGTACATATGTACATGCATATGTATCAAGGTGTAAAGACTTGTACATTCACCACTGCAATCAAGATACAGGAAAACATGTGGAATCTAAAAATTAATACAAATGAACTTATTTACAAAACTGAAACAGACATAGAAAACAAATGTATGGTTACCAAAAGGAAAGGGGGAAGAGGGATAAACTAGTGGTATGGTATTAAGAAATACATACTACTATATATAAAATAGATAAACAAGGATTTACTGTATAGCACAGAGAAATATATTCAATATCTTAACCTGTAATGAAAAAGAATATGAAAACAAATATAGATATATATACATATATACACACACACACACACACACGCACAGTTACATTTATATGGATCACTTTGCTCTACATCTGAAACTATTAACACAATATTATAAATCAACTATAGTTCAATAAAAATAGATAAAGATAGATTTTAAAATTTATATAAAACAGCTCCATCACTAAAAGGCCCTCATGTTCTTAGAAGATTATTTTCTTTTTTGAAAATTTTTAATTGGAGGATAGTTATTTTACAATGTTGTGTTGGTGATAGTTTGCTTTTACTCTTGAGATTTAAGAATTCTTTATATACTCTAGACATCAGCCTTTGTTGATCCATAGTTTACAAATATTCTCTCCCAGTCTGTAGTTTTTATTTTCATCCTCTTAACTTTGCAGAGCAAAAGTTTTAAATTTTATGAGGTCCAATTTTATCATTTTTTCTCATTTATGGATTGTGTTTTTGGTGTCATCTAAGTATTCTTTACCTGGTTGTAGATCCCAGTGATTTTCTTCAATGTCTTTTTCTAAAAGTTTTGTTTTACACTTTAAGTCTATGATTCATTTTTAATTAATTTTTGGGTAAAGTCTGAAGTTTAGATTGAGGTTTATTTATTGCAAAGAGGTGTCAAATTCCTCCATTGTTCTTTGTTATAAATACTACCCTAGGAATTGTTTCTATATTTTGTGAAAATGTAGACTTATTCATGTTTATCCGTTCCTAGATACTCTATTTTGTTTTTTTTGTTTGTTTGTTTGTTTGTTTGTTTTACTGACCCCTATGTCTACCCCTCTGCTAAGGCCACATTGTAAACAGAGTAAACAGTGGGCCCAGTGGTTGGTTCCACTTCACTTTCCTTTGTTAAGATTGTTTTAGTCATTCTAGGATCTGTGCCATTTCATAGGAAGATTTGACTCACTGGAAAAGACCCTAATGCTGGGAAAGATTGAGGGCAAGAGGAGAAGAGGGTGACAGAGGATGAGATGGTTGGATGGCATCACCGTTCCAATGGACATGAGTTTGAGCAAACTCTGGGAATAGTGAAGGACAGGGAAGCCTGGTATGCTGCAGTTCATGGGGTTGCAAAGAGTCAGACATAACTTAGAAACTGAACAGCAACAAATTTTGCTGGAATTTTGATAGGAATTAGGTGCAAAGAATTGACATATTTACTATGTTGTAATCAAATCCATGAAGATTTATTGAAATTGTGCTTTATTTCTTTTTATTAACTTTTTGTAATTTTCAGCATGCTGGTTCTATATGTTTTGTTAAGTTTTTGTTGTTGTTCAGTCACTTTTTCATTCTCTTTCACCTTAATCAAGAGGCTCTTTAGTTCCTCTTTTTTTCCAACCATGAGGGTGGTATCATCTGCATACCTGAGGTTGTTGATATTTCTCACAGTAATCTTGATTCCACCTTCTGATTCATCCATCCCAACATTTCATGTGATGTATTCTGCATATAAATTAAATAAGCAAGGTGAAAATATACACCCTTGACGTACTCCTTTCCCAATTTTGAACCAATCTATTGTTACTTGCCCAGTTCTGTTAGATCTGATAGACAAAGCACCTGAAGAACTATGGATGGAATTTTGTAACATCGTACAGGAGGTTGTGACCAAAACCATCACCAAGAAAAAGAAATGCAAGAAGGCAAAATGGTTGTCTGAAGAGGCTTTACAAATAGCTAGGCAAAGAAGTGAAAGGCAAAGGAGAAAGGGAAAGATACCCAACTAAAAGTAGAGCTTCAGAGAATAGCAAGGAGAGATTTACAAAAGCCTTCTTAAATGAACAATGCAAAGAAATAGAGGAAAACAATAGAATGGGGAAGATTAGAGATCTCTTCAAGAAAATTAGAGATATCAAAGGAATATTTCATGCAAAGATGGGCACAACAAAGGACAGAAAGAGCAAGGACCTAACAGAAGCAGAATAAATTAAGAGAAGGTGGCAAGAATACACCGAAGAATTATACAAAAAAGGTCTTAATGACTCAGATAACCATGATGGTGCAGTCACTCACCTAAAGTCGGACATCTTGCAATGTGAAGTCTAGTGGGCCTTAGGAAGCATGACTATGAACAAAGCTAGTGGAGGTGATGGAAATCCAGTTGAGCTATTTCAAATCCTAAAAGATGGTGCTGTTAAAGAGCTGCACTTAATATACCAGCAAATTTGGAAAACTCAGCAGTAGCCACAGGATTGGAAAAGGTCTATTTTCATCCCAATAGGTCTATTTCAATCTCAAGGAAGGGCAAAGCCAAAGAATGTTCAAACTATCATACAACTGCAATCATTTCATTTGCTAGCAAGGTAATACTAAAAATCTTTCAAGCTTGGCTTCAACAGTACATGAACTGAGAGGTTCCAGAAATACAAGCTGGATTGAGAAAAGGCAGAGGAACCAGAGATCACATTGCCAACATCCACTGGATCATAGAAAAAGCAAGAGTGGTCCAGAAAAACAGCTACTTCTGCTTTGTTGAGAATGCTAAAGCCTTTGATTGTGTGGATGACAGCAAATTGGAAAATTCTTAAAGGGATGGGAATACCAGACCACCTTACCTGCCTCTTGAAAAACCTGTATGCAAGTCAAGAAGCAACAGTTAGAACTGGGCATAGAACAACAGATTGGTTCAAAATTGTTAACTTCATACATAAGCAGTTATTTTCTTTGGAGTGATTGCAAATGGGATTGTGTCTCTAACTCCCATTTCTGTGTATTCATTGGTACCATACAGAAATGCAATTGATTTTTGACTTTTGTGTATTGATCTTGTGTTGAATGATCTTTCTGATGTCACTAGTTCTAGAAAATGTTTGTAGGTTATTTCTGATTTTCTCTATAGGTAATAAGTGAAAGTGAAGTTGCTCAGTCGTGTCCGACTCTTTGTGACCCCATGGACTGCAGCCTACTAGGCTCCTCCGTCCATGGGAGTTTCCAGGCAAGAGTACTGGAGTGGGGTGCCATTGCCTTCTCCGGTAGGTAACATAGCCTGTGAGAAATGTTAAATATAAATAGAGCATCTTCCTACATAGATATGGGAGAAGGCAATGGCACCCCACTCCAGTACTCTTGCCTGGAAAATCCCATAGACGGAGGAGCCTGGTAGGCTGCAGTCCATGGGGTCGCTATGAGTCGGGCACGACTGAGCGACTTCACTTTCACTTTTCACTTTCATGCACTGGAGAAAGAAATGACAACCCACTCCAGTGTTCTTGCCTGGAGGATCCCAGGGATGGCGGAGCCTGGTGGGCAGCCTTCTATGGGGTCGCACAGAGTTGGACATGACTAAAGCAACTTAGCAGCAGCAGCAGCAAAAGTACTAAGTAAGTATCATATCAAATACTTATGAGATACATGAAGTGCCCAGTATTCATGGCTTCTATCAACCATCCACTGGTGACAGCCACTGTTGCCCAAAATGTCCTCTGCATGCTGAACACAGAGAAATCCATAGCTACTCAGCAAGTTATTGGTGAATTACAATGAAGGCCAGGCACACTTGCCCCTGTATCTCACTGACTGAACAAGCTTAAATTAGAATCAAGAACCTTCTGTCTGCTGAGTCCCCTTGCCCACTCTCATTTCTAGTCCTTTTAACTGCAGCATCAACGGGGAAGGCTGATGCCAAAGAGCAAGACAGGACAGAAAACTGTGTAACTCAGCATTAGATACTGTGTTGTACTTCCCCCATCATTGAACCCTATTCTATTAATATGTATGTTAATTTACTCTTGCTCATCATTTCCCCTTGCTCTTTGTTTCATGTTTTAAATGGATTCAGTTAACTGTGACTTGAACATCTTTATCTGGCCTTTCTGTTCAGTGAACTCTGGGATTTCTTATCTAGTAGTAGAGTAGAAGACTATGATTACAACAAAGTAATTTCTTATCACAAGCTTATTAGAGAAGAGAGCTGGAGATGAGGGAGGAGAGGAGGGGAACAAGGGTGTTGCAACCATCAAAGTGCCCTCCAAGGCAGATGTACCCTGGCTCTCTAGTGAGCACTTCTAGTTCTTGTAATGATTCAGCCTTTGGAGTGAAATGGTACCCTGGTTGAGTAATGGCAGCCACTGAAGTCATCTGCCCCCAGGCTCTTCCAATCTTTCTGATTGTAGTTTGGCTTCCCATATAGATTTGCCTGCCGGGAGCTAATGGACTGATTAGTTACACTTCTTGTTGAAAATTAAGAACTTGAGTTCCGGAACCAGATTATTCAAGTTAGGATCTTTCTTTTTGTTGTTGTTGTGTAACCCATCAGAAATGCAAAAAAGGAAAATGCTGTCTGAGAAGGCCTTACAAATAGCTGAGAAAAGAAGAGAAGCTAAAGGCAAAGGGGAAAAGGAAAGATACACCCATGTGAATGCAGAGCTCCAAAGGATAGCAAGGAGAGATTAAAAAAAGCCTTCCTCAGTGATCAATACAAAGAAATAGAGGAGAACAATAGACTGGAAAAGACTAGAGACCTCTTCAAGAAAATTGGAGATACCAAGGGAACATTTCATGCAAAGATGGGCACAATAAAGGACAGAAACAGTATGAACCTAACAGAATCAGAAGATATTAAGAAGAGGTGGCAAGAATACACAGAAGAACTAGACAAAAAAGATTTTAATGAGCCAGATAACCACAATGGTGCGATTTCTCACCTCGAGCCAAACATCCTAGAGTACCAAGTCAAGTGGACCTTATGAAGCATCACTATGAACATCACTACACTAACTAACCATCACTAGCTTAGTGGAGGTGATAGAATTCCAGCTGAGCTATTTCAAATCCTAAAAGATGATTCTGTGAAAGTGCTGCACTCAATATGCCAACAAATCAAGTCACTCAACTGAGAACCTCAAGCTGTGCCTCAAAGCTCTATGTCTGTTTGTCCCTGAAAGTTTTACCATGAGGATGAATGAGATGATGGGTGCAAAGGTGGTGCCCCACCACACCTTAAAGTTACTACTTCTTAACTCAGAGTACTGACACAAGTCCTGGATCCACCCTGCTGAGGGCCTAATCAGATAATAAAGGTGTAGGCAGAGACCTGGAGGCATGCTCTGGAAATTGCTGTGACCCTGGAGCAGAAAGACAGGCAACCTTGCTCTTCTCTTTTCTGATGTATTTCAAAAGAAGTAATTAAAGCTTAAGAAAAAAAGAAAAAAACAGTGTCTTTCCTTTTCCCTCCTCTGTATTCTCACTGATTTCTATAACAAATGCTTTTAACCTGTCACTGTGCTGAGACAAAACAGAAAGCAGGTCTTGGCCTCTTCCAAGTTCAGATAGATGACTGAGAAGGTTAAGAAGAGGTGTCACATAAGACCTGTACAGCCTTAGAGTCTGAGATCTGTGGAGAATGGCTGTGCAAAAACTTGCCCCCACTCTGCTGCCCATTAGAGGCCTGTACTTCCACTCCCCTCACCCCCTTCACCCCCCACCCCTGGCCCAAATGGTACAAGAATCATCTCAGGCCTCCATTCTCACTATTTCCTAACAGGGGGACTTCATCTCCCCAAAGGAGGACCATACTCTGCCTGTTGGATCTCTTCCCCAAACTTGAGCCCAATGTCGTCTGTAAACAGGAAGTTTTATTTCTTCCTTTCCAATCTGTACATATTTATTTATTTTTGTTCCCTTATTTCACTGGCTAGAACAACTACAATGAGTAAGAGTGATGAAGACAGACATCTTTGCCTTGTTCCTGGCTTTAGAAAGAAATTGCAATTAAAAAAAAATTTTTTTTAAATATTTTATCAGAGTATAGTTGATTTACAATGTTGTGTTAGTTTCAGCATACAGTAAAGTGAATAAGTCTTTCATCATTAAATATCTGTATCAATGGTAGGTTCTTTGTAGATGCTATTCCTAACTTGGTGAGAATTTTTATCATGAATGAGTGTTAGGGTTCATAAGATACATTTTCTGTGTTAAATGATATGATCACATGATTTTTCTTTGGCCTGTTCATTTTGTGGGCTACATCAGCTTTCAAATGAATGTTGAAATAGCCTTGTGTATATAGAATACATTCCACTTGGCCATGAAGTACAAGTCTTTTTATACATTTTTGGGTTTTATTTGCTCTTTGTTGATGATTTTTGCATCTATAATCATGAAGGCTATTGCTTTATAGCTTCTTGCACTGCTTGGCTTTTGTTTTTCTTATTGCATCTGTCCAGTTTTGATATTAATTGGTTTATAATGCCTTATAAAGAGTTCTTTTACTACCTGGAAGATATTTTATAAAATTAGTGCTAATTCTTTCAATGGTAACATTCTCCAATAAAATCACCTAGGTCTGAAGATTGTATTCAGAAACTTTTCAGTAAAAAATTTAATGTTTTTAGTGGCTATAATACTATTTGGATGATCTACTTTGTTTTGTTAACTTTTGGTATGTAGTGTTTTTTGAGGAATTGATCAGGTTCTTCTAAAACATCAAAATAATGAGAGTAAAGTACTTTATAATATTCTCTTATCATCCTTTAATAACTATAAAATACTATAGGATCTATAGCGTGTGAAATGAGTGCAATTGTGTGGGAGTTTGAGCATTCTTTGGCATTGCCTTTCTTTGGGATTGGAATGAAAACTGACCTTTTCTAGTCCTGTGGCCGCTGCTGAGTTTTCCAAATTTGCTGGCATATTGAGTGCAGCACTTTCACAGCATCATCTTTCAGGATTTGAAATAACTCAACTGGAATTCCATCACATCCACTAGCTTTGTTCATAGTGATGCTTCCTAAGGTTCACTTGACTTTGCATTCCAGGATGTTTGGCTCTAGGTGAATGATCATGCCATCATGGTTATCTGGGTCATGAAGATCTTTCTGGTATAGTTCTGTGTATTCTTGCTACCTCTTAATATCTTCTGCTTCTGTTAGGTCTATACCATTTCTGTCCTTTATTGTGCCCATCTTTGCATGAAATGTTCCCTTGGTATTTCTAATTTTCTTGAAGAGATCTCTAGTCTTTCCCATTCTGTTGTTTTCCTCTATTTCTTTGCATTGATCACTGAGGAAACCTTTCTTATCTCTCCTTGCTATTCTTTGGAACTCTGCATTCAAATGGGTGTATCTTTCCTTTTCCCCTTTGCCTTTAGCTTCTCTTCTTTTCTCAGCTATTTGTGAGGCCTCCACAGACAACCATTTTGCCTTTTTGCATTTCTTTTGCTTGGGGATGGTCTTGATCACTGCCTTTTGTACAATGTCACAAACCTCAGTCCATAGTTCTTCAGGCACTCTGGGTATCATATCTAATCACTTGAATCTATTTGTCACTTCCCCTGTATAGTCGTAAGGGATTTGATTTAGGTCATACCTGAATGGTCTAGTGGTTTTCCCTACTTCTTCAATTTAATCCTGAATTTCACAATAGTGTCACTTCTAAATGAAAAATATGACAAACAAGATTAAAGCTCTTTTGAATATTCATCAATTTTATATAGCCAATGCATACCCACTTCTCTCCCAATCGACAGAGCAATAATGATATCACTTCCGAAAAGAGGAAAATGGCAGAGAAACAAAATTCCCAGTAACAGTCTCCTTCTTTTTTCTTCTCCAAACTGCAAATGCATAGACAATGTTCCTCATAGTCTATGTGGACTGAAAGGCAAACTTCCAGCCACACTGACCAAACACAGTAAGCTGCAAACAGTCATCCCATTTTGATCCCTTCTTTATTACAGTGTCTCTCAGCTCCAGTTCCTTCTCCTCCTAATCTGAGTACAGCAGTGTCTTACCAGAAAGAGTTCAAGGAAGAGCTTGCTTCAAGAGAGAGGATGCAGACAGAACCTTGAGTGTCAGGTGAGAACTAGCTCATGCCGGGCTGCATGGATATCAGCCTGCCATAAGACAAAAGGCCTGGCAGGTGAGGAAGTACCATGGACTTTGTAGTTCAGCTTTATAGGACAGAGTTGAAGTTGTTCTTTCTAGAGCACACAGTCAAAGATCTGATTTGTTCTCAAATGAAAGTTTAAATCGTTGTTGCTGTGTCTTTGTGCTACATTCATAACGGCACTTCTCCCCTCTGACCACGGTTGTTTATTTATTAAAGAAAAAAATATGTGTGTGTGTGTGTGTGTGTGTGTGTATACACACATATATATATGTATATATACTCTTTTTCAGATTTTTTTACTTTATAGGTTATTGTAAGGTACTGAATATTGTTGAACTGTGGTGTTGGAGAAAACTCTTGAGAGTCCCTTGGACTGCAAGAAGATCCAACCAGTCCATCCTAAAGGAGATCAGTCTTGGGTGTTCATTGGAAGGACTGATGTTGAAGCTGAAACTCTAATGCTTTGGCCACCTGATGCGAAGAGCTGACTCATTTAAAAAACCCTTGATGCTGGGAAAGATTGAGGGCAGGAGGAGAAGGGAATGACAGAGGATGAGATGGTTGAACGGCATCACCGACTCAATGGACATGGGTTTGGGTGGACTCTGGGAGTTGATGATGGACAGGGAGGCCTGGTGTGCTGTGGTCCATGGGGTCATAAAGAGTTGGACATGACTAAGCGACTGAACTGAACTAAACTGAATGTTGTTCTCTGTGCTATACAGTAGGTCCTTGTTATTGTTTTCTTTTAAATCTATCTTACATATAATGGTATTCTGTTCATCCCAAACTTCTAATTTATCCTTTCTTGCCCTTTGCCCCTTTGGTAACCAAATTTTTTTTTCAATGTCTTTGAGTGTGCTTTTATTTTGTAAATAGCTTCATTTTCATCAAATTTTTTTAGATTCCACAAAAAAAAAAAAAAAACCTGATATCAATCGATATCGGTCTTTCTTTTTCTGACTTACTTCACTTAGTACGATAATCTCTAGGCCCATCCAAGGGATTAGATTCAAGGGATTAGATCTGATGCACAGAGTGACTGAAGAACCAGGGATGGGGATTCGTGACACTGTACAGGAGGCAATGATCAAGACCATCCCCAAGCAAAAGAAATGCAAAAAGGCAAAATGGTTGTCTGAGGAGGCCTGACAAATAGCTGAGAAAAGAAGAGAAACTAAAGGCAAAGGACAAAAGGAAAGATACACCCATGTGAATGCAGAGTTCCAAAGAATAGCAAAGAGAGATAAGAAAGTCTTCCTCAGTGATCAATGCAAAGAAATAGAGGAAAACAATAGAATGGGAAAGACTAGAGATCTGTTTAAGAAAATTAGAGATACCAAGAAAATATTTCATGCAAAGATGGGCACAATAAAGGACAGAAATGGTATAGACCTAACAGAAGCAGAAGATATTAAGAAGAGGTGGCAAGAATACACAGAAGAACTATACCAAAAAGATCTTCATGACCCAGATAACCATGATGGCATGATCATTCACCTAGAGCCAGACATCCTGGAATGCAAAGTCAAGTGAGCCTTAGGAAGCATCACTATGAACAAAGCTAGTGGATGTGATGGAATTCCAGTTGAGTTATTTCAAATCCTGAAAGATGATGCTGTGAAAGTGCTGCACTCAATATGTCAGCAAATTTGGAAAACTCAGCAGCGGCCACAGGACTGGAAAAGGTCTGTTTTCATTTAATCCCCAAAAAAATCAATGCCAAAGAATGCTCAAACTACCACACAATTGCACTCATTTCACATGCTAGCAAATATTGCTCAAAATTCTCCAAGGCAGGCTTCACCAGTATGTGAACTGTGAACTTCCAAGTGTTCTGATGGATTTAGAAAAGGCAGAGGTACCAGAGATCAAATTGCCAACATCCATTGGATCATAGAAAAAGCAAGAGAGTTCCAAAAGACATCTACTTCTGATTTATTGACTGCATGAAAGTCTTTGACTCTGTGGATCACAACAAATTGTGCAAAATTCTTTTTTTTTTTTTTGTGGAAAATTCTTAAATAGGAATATCAAATGACCTCACCTGCCTCCTGAGAAATCTGTATGCAGGTCAGGAAGCAACAGTTAGAACTGAACATGGAACAACAGACTGGGTCCAAATAGGAAAAGGAGGACGTCAAGGCTATATATTATCACCCTGCTTATTTAACTTATATGCAGAGTATGTCATGAGAAACACTGGGCTGGATGAAACACAAGCTGGAATCAAGATTGCTGCACAGAATGTCAATAACCTCAGAAATGCAGATGACACCAGCTTTATGGCCGAAAGTGAAGAACTAAAGAGCCTCTTAATGAAAGTGAAAGAGGAGAGTGAAAAAGTGGCTTAAAATTCAACATTCAGAAAACTAAGATTATGGCATTCTGTCCCATCACTTCATGGCAAATAGATGGGGAAACCGGAGAAGGCAATGACACCCCACTCCAGTACTCTTGCCTGGAAAATCCCATGGACACAGGAGCCTGGTAGGCTGCAGTTCATGGGGTCGCTAAGAGTCGGGAAGGACTGAGTGACTTTACTTTCACTTTTCACTTTCATGCATTGGAGAAGGAAATGGCAACCCACTCCAGTGTTCTTGACTGGAGAATTCCAGGAATGGGGGAGCCTGGTGGGCTGCCATCTATGGGGTCACACAGAGTTGGACACGACTGAAGCGACTTAGCAGCAGCAGCAGCAGCAGCAGATGGGGAAACAATAAAAAAAAGTGAAAGACTTTATTTTTCATTTATTTATTTTGGGGGGCTCCAAAATTACTGCAGATGGTGACAGCCACCATGAAATTAAAAGATGCTTGCTTCTTGGAAGAAAAGCTATGACCAACCTAGACAGCATATTAAAAAGCAGAGACATTACTTTGCCAGCAAAGGTCCATCCAGTCAAAGCTATGGCTTTGCAGTAGTCATGTATGGATGTGAGAGTTCAACTCTAAAGAAAACTGAACGCTGAAGATTTGATGCTTTTGAACTGTGGTGTTGGAGAAGACTTTTGAGAGTCCCTCGGACTGCAAGGAGATCCAACCAGTCCATCCTAAAGGAAATCAGTCCTGAATATTCATTGGAAGTACTGATGCTAAAGCTGAAACTCCAATACTTTGGCCACCTGATGTGAAGAACTGACTGATTGGAAAAGACCCTGATGCTGGGAAAGATTGAAGGTGGGAGGAGAAGGGGATGACAGAGGATGATATGGTTGGATGGCATCACCGACTCAATGGACATGAGTTTGAGTAAGCTCTGGGAGTTGGTAATGGTCAGGGAAGCCTGGTGTGCTGCAGTCCATGGGGTCACACAGAGTCGGACACGAATGAACGACTGACCTGAGGTCCATCCATGTTGCTGTAATTGCAGACCACCTTTCGTTCAGTAATATTCATTCAGTGCCTATCATATGACAGCCAGATTTCTAACCACTAGTCTAGTATGCAGTGTAAGTCTGCTCATAATAACAATGGTAGTAATAGAAATCATCATGATGTTGTAATAATAATAGCCAGTGTTTAATTGAGCACTTATATTATTCTAATTGCTATTTATGAATTAGCTTATTTCCTCTGCACAACAATGCTAAGAGATGGTAACTCCTATTATGCCTATTTTACAAATTAGGAAACTGATATTAATTGAGTTGAGTAAGGTCACACACCTGGTAGGCAGAAGGTTTGGGATTGAAACTCAAGCACTGTGAGATCAGAACACACTCCCTCTTGGTCATTAAGCTTTAGCTGTGTGATGCTTCTAAGACTGCTTACCGTTCTATAAGATAAAGGAGTTTGACCACACAACAACAGTAGCAATAATACGACAACAACACAACATTAATGCATGGCGGCACTAAGAACAATTTACTGAGCGTGTATGGAGGTTCAAAATTTGTGCCATATACTTAGTATGCATTTTTTCATTTAATCTTCATCACAGCCTCATACAGTAAAAACTATTCTTATCCCTTTTTTTATAGTACTGCAGAGATGTCAGGTGGCTTCCTGAATATTATACAACTAATAAGTGGTGGAACCAAGATGGAGGTTTAGGCATTGTGCCTAAAATAGTTATTTACTATCTGTGGAACTCTTGCCACCATTGAAATATGTGTATTTAAACCTCTACCTAGGACTATATTTATGAAGATTGAAGCATCAATCCCTCTTGAACCATTTATCCAGAATGAGGACCATAGAAACGGCAGGAGCTTCTTGTAAGATAATTAGAGATAGAGGCTTGTAGACTGCACTGAGCTTCTCTTTTCCCACATGCCAGATGGATTTATTAGGCTGAAAACTTAACGGAAGTTTGATTCTTATGTTAACCTTTCTCTGAACCTTGATCAAGCCGTCAGAAAACCATAGACAGCAATTTTACCTTTAGTGTGCCTTTTTCTTTATAAGTGATTTATTTAAACTGGATTGCTCTTTCACTGAGGGGTTTTAATAAAAACAAACAAACAAACAAACAAAAAAAAAAAACTGACATAAATGATAGTGCTATCTCCACAAATACTTACTTTCAAATCTTTCTATTCTAATTTCCAGAATAAAACAAAGCCTCAAGATGATTCATGGAAAATCGTTGTTCTGTCATTCTAAGGCAACACAGTTAATGATCTGCTAAAGTGATTCACATTTTCTTTCAACCCCAAAGAGAACATCTTTAAAATGAGCTATTCTAAATTTGTTAGTTTTGAAAACCTGTTTGTAAGTTTATATTTTATAAAAATAGTATTTGTTTGACTGAAAAAATATACAGTTTAAACTTAATTGATGCAGCACAATTTTTCTGTTAGATATGGTCTATTTCACAAGCAGTGTTTTGGTATTCAGACTAATTTATATGCACCCATTCAAACATGAACTTTCTTCTCCCTTTTGAGCTTTAGTTTGAATTTGTGAGAATATGAGCTAACTATAAGAATGTTGGTGCCTTTTAATCATACAGTGACTTTTGATTATGTGTCACACTTTTAAAAGTTGCTTTTAAATCTCATCTACCAAATCTATTCCTAAAAGGGATTTACATTTATGTTTCAAAAGATAATAGTAATAGCTTTGGATGAATGAGGCATTTCATCATGTGATATTCTTTAAAATCTCATGAGTAAGGGGGTCAGACTTTTAGTGATTACTCTGTAATGGAAAATTTATAAAAGGTCTTTATACTCTAGGCTTTCCAGGGAGCTGCTTCTTCTTTGCTTAGCAAGTATTTACTGTGTTCCTACTGTGTGTTAAACATTGTGAGGGGCTTTCAAGGTGAATGAATCAGACAGGATCTTATCTTGTAACCTGGTTAAAGAGAAGGGGTGATAAAGTGCATTCACAAGCAAACATAATAGAGACAGGTATGTGATAATCTCATAGGAAATATACAGATAAAATACTAACTAGTAGGCTTGAGAAGGGTGATCAGCCTTGGTGACCAAAGCAGAATTCCATAGAGAAGCAGACACTAGAATTGGGCCTTAAAAATGACCTGGATTTCATGAAGTAGAGGTGCATTCCAAGTGGAAGTATTTGGAGTTGAGGCCTCAGCACAGGGGAAGAAAAACAGAAAATGTATTTGGGAAGGAAAGTGTCAGCAATCTAGACTAGAGGGTTGGGGAAAAAGAGGTGATAATAAAAAACCAGGTGGGGAAAAGTAGTTAAAGGCTTTGCAGTTTTGTCCATAGGCAATGGAGAACTACAGAAATATCGTATCTCAACCATGATTCAGGAAGAATGATTTGCTAAGAGAATCTCAGAGAGAATAAGAGCTGGAGAAATTAGAGATGAAGAGATCAGTTATATGGAGATTAGTAATGGTATTGGGAACAGGATGTGAAGGGCAGCTATAGGTGACATAGCAAAATAAGTATAATTAGAACTAAGCAGAATATTTGTTGATGTGCTATTGATGCTGGTTAGGGGAGGGCAGACTTAGTAAGGAAGAATGATAGCACTCTTTGCAGAAACAAGAAAATCCCTGGGGGAAAGCTGGTAGTGATGCAAAGACAGTGATTTAGATTATAGTGGTGTTCAATTTGAACTGACAGGAAACAGGGATGTTGAGGAACTAGACATGTAGAAAAGGAATTGAAGAGGTACCTCAGCTCTGAGATCTCAAGTTATGCAGGTGGATTGATTCAATTTAAGTGTACTTTCAATTAGGGCTAAGTATATATTTCAGAGCCTGCCTATGAAAAGAACATTGACACTCCAATTAGAAAGCAGAAGTATTATACCAACTGGAAGGATGAATCCCCAAAGTATGTGTACTGTAAAGGCTCATCGATAAAATAAAATAAGCCTTGGACTCTCATTCTTAATATATATGAATGGTGCATTTTTGGTCTCCCCTGAGATCTGGCAAGTTTCTTCATGGATTAAAATAAAGCCATAGCTCTTACACAAATCTACTTCTTGCTCACTCCCCGCTACCTTCTTTGCATATTTGTTTGTTGTTTGTTGAGAGTCTTTATTTAAATACTTTTAAAAAAAATTTAGAGTGTTTTTAAGAGACTTTATTTTTAGAGCAGTTTTAATCTTACAGCAAAATTTAGGGGAAGATAGAGCAATTTCTCATATACTACCTGCCCCTACACATACACAACTTCCCCCAACATCACTCACCAAAATGATACTTTTTTTTTTCGATCAAAGATCATCCTGTGCTGAAACATCATAATCACCCAAAGTCCATAAGTTGTCTTAGGATTCACTTTTGGTGAATATTGTATATTCTTTGATTTTGAAGAATGTATAATGTATGAATATGAGAGTTGGACCATAAAGAAGGCTGAATGTTGAAGAATTGAGGCTTTTGAACTCTGGGGCTCGAGCGGACTCTTGAGAATTCCTTGGACAGCAAGGAGGTCAAACCAGTCAATCCTAAAGGAAATAAACCCTGAATATTCATTGGAAGAACTGATGTGAACCTGAAGCTCCAATACTTTGGCCACCTGATATGAAGAGCCAACTCATTGGGAAAGACCCTGATACTGGGAAAGAGTGAAGGCAGGAGAAGAAGGGGACAACAGAGGATGAAATGGTTGGATAGCATCACCGACTCAGTGGACCTGAGTTTGAGTAAACTCCAGGAGACAGTGAAGTACAGGGAAGCCTGGCATCTGCAGTCCATGAGGTAGCAAAGAGTTGGACTGAAAAATAGCAATAATGATATATATCCATCATTATTATATCATGCAGATTATTTTCATTGCCCTAATACTCCCTGTGCTCTGCCTGTTCATCTATCCCACTTGATCACAGCTCTGGTAACCACTGAATTTTTTTTACTGTGTCCATAGTTTTGCCCTTTCCAGAATGTCATATAGTTGGAGTCAAAGTGTAGCCTTTCCAGATTAGCTTCTTTCACTTAATAATGTGCATTTATGTTTCAGTATTTATTCACTTAGGAAACTAACAGCATATTTAAATTCTAGTCTAGGTTACTCTTTATACTAAGGATACTTCTAAGTATATGGTTTTCTTCTTTAGAAAAAGTAGTTTTTTCTTAAAATTTTTAAATTTTGTATTGAATCTAGTAAACAAAAAATCACAATGTTTTTAATATTTAAAAAAGTAAATTGTTTTTAAAGTTTGCTTTAGTATAACAGATTTTCAATACGACTTCCTTTTATTTGCAGAGATAAATAAAATTGATTGTAACTTTTGAAACAAAAGTGTCTTATATAAAAAAGAAAAGGATCTTTGGCAATATAAGGTAAACTATGAAACACTAACATTTTAAGGTAAGACATCAGTTGGTCTTAAGGGGATAAATTTCTCTATTTTTTTCTATCACAGAGCTAGATTTCAGGATTTCTAACCCCTCCCCTCAAGTTTACCCCATGCCATTCCTTCTTGTTTTCTTTCCATTATATCAGCTTTCCGTTATCTGTGTACTTATGCTAAGAAGCAGTCCAGATCTCCAGCCCATAAACATCACTTCCTCTGTCTCCTGATTTATTTAAGTGGCTGATACTTGAGCCCATGAGATTGTTTACACTAACACCATGGAGTCAAGAGTACTCATTACCTTCACTTCAAGCTGTCCATAGGTCAACAGCATATGGGAAGACCCTTCATATTTCATACATCAAGACCAAATCTCTTTTCCCAATCCTTTACTTCCTTGGGCTTTATGCTTGAGTCCTTGCTCACCCACTTCATTGATGAGTCAATTGAAATCAAGAGTGTTTCTTCCAAATCACCATATTCACTTCCAAGTTCTCTATCATCATAGAAATAACAATCTGGCATTGATTTATTGTTTAACCTACTCTGAAAATCCGTATGATTTCAGAGAGAGAGTCCCCAGTCATCCATGTCTTTGACAGGTTGAAAAATGTATTGAGTACAAGTTGGAGGGAATCACTTTTCTAATTTAAAGAAAAAAATAGCATTTATTTTCAGCCTAAGTAGATATGAAAGGGAAAGCCAAATGATAGTATCTGCATCACATTATTGCTGATGATACTTTCTACATGACAGATGACTTTTTAAGTTAAAAAGTAACATTAAACTCTACTTAATTTAGGCAACTGATTATCATGAAAAAAGATTTATTTGGCCATCTGTCTTTAACAGACTTTTTCCTCTCACTGACCAATAATGTCTATCACAATTCATTTTGACTTTGGAAATGTTTCTCTTTAATTTCATCTGCTCTGAATCAGATTTCCTGAACTACAGAGGTCTTATGGCGGAAACTATTAATGATGTTACAAGTAGATTTTTTTATTCTAGCTAACCACTAGTGTGCTTTGACCTTGGGTTAGAAGCACAGCTTGATGTATTTAGCCTGCAAAGAATTCAGCCCTTCTTGAAGGCCATTTCTCCCCACAGCCATACCATTCCCTACCAGTGGTTTCCACCACAAAAGATCTATCAGTTGGCCTACAGACATGACTTTGGACTCTTAGGGTTTTTCCTAATTTATGATTTCCTGCCAAGAATGTGCTGGTCTTTTATGTTCCAGTTCAATGTCTCATATAGGAACAGGATTGATTGCTTTTCAGAGATTAAGGTTGAAGAGAGATCAGGTCTCAGAATTCACCCATGAAGAGCTCACTTAGCCAAGTGGAAAGCCAACTCCCAATATGTTACTTAGAAGGGTTGGGTCCTCCTGGTCTTGCCCTTGTTCTCCTGTCTCATTTATGACTCAAAATAAATAATAAAAAGTTTCTATCTAGCTCATTCCCAAACCCCTCCCCAGTTGAATGAATGGTAAATGAAAGATGAAAGAGTGAGTGTGGCTGGGGATGCATAGCCCCATGTGTGTCGTGGGTGGTTCTTGTAGGAAAGCTTGACATTGTTAATTCAGGGTATTACAGCTACTTTTGTTGAGACCCTAAAATGCATCTGTTCAAGTACTTGTCATACCATAGCCAGGGCTTACAGTTATGCACATCTACCATCTTACACACAGGAACACACACAGACACAATTTTAAACACATTCCTTTTAAAAATCCCACTGTCTAACTAGTACTGGCATGGTGTGTACTTTAAAAATATTTGTTGAATAAATAAATGCATTTCAGATACTTCTAGATTGGTTGATTGATTTTCAAACTGTTGTTGATGCACGAAAGTGGAATAGACTTAGGGACCAGGGCTAAAGAGCCAAACCCATGCCAAGGGCTTAATTGCACACCATGATTCAGAATCATCTGCTCTATTTTGAAGGTGTAACCAATTTTATACTTTCAAAAGATTTTAATTTTAAATGTATAACAATTGAAATTTGAAAGATTTTCAATTACTTGAGCTAACTAGAAGTACAGAAGAGAAGGTTAGAGGAGTCACTGTAAATCTCTTCACCTCCAATATTTGATAAGAGGTTGGCTTTCCATTAACTTATTAAGAATCAGTGAAATAGAATTCAACAACTAATGAACCAGGAGATGAGAACAAACCATTTTCAAACACAGTCACATACTTTGAGGCACCACTTTACATGTTAGAATGATTAGTAACTGCTCTTACTTAAATTAGGATAATTAATAGACAACCTTTTTGGTTATTTGAGTTTGGTTATTAGTGGTACTTTAAAAAAATAACAAAACTGTGTTTATAAAAGTTTCCATGCTTTAGCCTGTTCATTAGCTCAGAACACTTTTCTGTGTCAGATAATGTGAACTAGTGAGTTTGGGCTAGAACATGTATGGAGCAGGACTCTTAACAGGATGTGGTCGGCCATTCTTCAACTGATCGGTCTCATCTTTTAAGGATGCTTTCCTTTCCTGTGTCTTAGTCTTAATGCTTGCTGTAAACAAAATTGTTACCACCACTTTTATAAGATCAAGAGATTTCTGAGACTCACCCCTCAGCCTTGTTCCAAACATTTGCATTTTTCTCTAGCTATTCTTTCAACTTTTCAACTGTGTATTCCCTTTGAATAGGCACTCACCCAGAAAATAAGCAACTAACCTTATAGATTTCTATGGGGAGAGTGAGGAAAAAAGAGTTATTGAAGCAAACCCCAGTTTATTCATTTTTATCCAGAATACTGGAGTGGGTAGCCTTTCCCTTCTCCAGAGGATGTTCCCAACCCAGAGATTGAACCCAGGTCTCCTGTATTGCAGGCAGATTCTTAACCAGCTAAACCACAAGGGAATCCCACGAATACTGGGTGGGTAGCCTATCCCTTCTCCAGTGGATCTTCCTGACCCAGGAACCAAAAAGGTGCCGCCTTCCTTGCAGGTGGATTCTTTACCAACTGAGCTACCAGAGAAGCCCATTGAGAATAAGCAGCTAATCTTATAGATCTTTATGGGGCAAGTGAGGTAAAAAACAGCTTATTGAAGCAAACCCCAGTTTACTCATTTTTATCCCACTTAGAATACTTTGTTTGCAGTCTTTCAAGTGCTAGAAAATTGTGGCTATGTGAATATGAGTGTGTATTAGGGAAGAACTGGTCTCACTGAGCAGAAGGCAACCTTGATTTTAAAGAAAAATAAGTCTTTTATGTTAATCTGTTGATACCTGAATCAACCTATATAAAATGTGAGGCTCAAGTCAGTTTCATCTCCCCAGGATTGTGAAGGGCTACCACTTAAGCTCAGAAATGAAAATTAATAACTTAATTAATTAATTAATAACTTAATTAATCAGAGGAGATAGTAATCATCCACTTGTTTCTTCTCAGCCCCTAAATCCTAGTCTATTAGGAACACAACAACTCTTCAGCTTTGTGTGGGTAGCATTTAATGCACATTGGAAGCTAGAATGGATTCTGAAAAATACTACTTACTGTGTAGAGGACTCAGTGGACTTATGTGATATGCTGGGTTTTATGCCATATAAGTAATGACTAACAATTAAAATAATTTTCACTTTTATTAAATTTTATCATCCTCCAAAAGCATAACTAATGCATAGGGAAATTGAGAGCTTATATATAAGCTATCGGTAATGTGCATTATTTTTAAAGTTTTAAGCATAAAAACAAGTGCATTATAAAAGGGTATATTTATATACATGTATACATTTATTATTTGGGGCTTCCCAAGTGGCAGGGCTTCCTAGGTGGCAGGGCTTCGCAGATGGCAATAGTGGTAAAGCATATGCCTGCAAATGCAAGAGATGTAAGAGATGTGAGTTTGATCCCTAGGTTGGGAGAATCCCCTGGAGAATGGCATGAAAACCCACTCCAGTATTCTTTCCTGGAGAATCCATGGACAGAGGATCCTGGTCGACTACACAGTCCACAGGGTCTCAAAGAGTCAGACACCAATGAAGTGACTTAAAGTGAAAGTAGCTCAGCTGTGTCTGACTCTTTGCAACCCTATGAATTGTACAGTCCATGGAATTCTCCAGGCCAGAATACTGGTGTGGGTAGCCTCCCAACCCAGGGATTGAACACAGGTCTCCCGCATTACAGGTGGATTCTTTACCAGCTGAACCACAAGGGAAGCCCAAGGGAAGTGACTTAACACATTTATTCTATAACATACATAACACACAAGTATATATATGAGAGAGAATTTGGAGGGCAAAAATCGTAAGCATAAATTCACAATACTAGCAAAAAAGCTACCAAGTCATAAATAGATGTCAATGTCTGCTTTAGACTTTGAGAACAAACTTGGGAGCCCAGTTATCCTTGTGCTACTTGCAATACAGACATATTTCCATGAGAATATCCTCTTGAGAATCTCAGTATAAGTTTTAAGCATAGTTTATGTTTTATTCTTATATATAAAGAAGCTTTAGAAAAAGAGGAAATGTTATGTTAGGCAAAATATCAATTTGCCTGACAGGTAGATAGAGCAGTACTTAGATGCTAATTATGCTGCAAACAAAACAAAAATGCCACACAAATAATTTGGCACCTTCAAAAGAACTTAACTCGTTTGAAAGTGCCTATTGACAAGATCATACAATTATTAAAATTATTCATATCTGAGGCTCTTTCCTCTGAGGTTCCTGCTAAGGACAACTTTCTTTCATTTTTTTCTTGATGGGATCTCCACTTTCCTGTTGTTGTACTATTGAATGCTTTTTCTTTTTGAGTGTCTATAGATTTTTCTTCTCTCCTCCAAGTTAATTCATATGAAAGTTTCAGACATGTTCACAGCTTAATTGTGGCCTTTCTAATTAAATAGTAAATTGTGCATGAACTCTTGTTTATTGGCTGAAACTTATTCATTCATCTAGACATGCTCTTGCACATCCTTCAGTGAAGAAACATAGCCACCTGCCAAGATATTCCATTTAATTGTTTCTCCAAAACCTTTTGCCTAATGATATATTTCAGAGAACACTTTATTTGCACTGTATAGTGAGGACTAACACTAGTCATAAAAATAACTTAGAGAGTGACCATATAGAAAAAAATATTGTTCATAAAAGCATAAATTCATAATGCTAGCATGAACTAGGCTCTCTGGGTATTAACAAAAACAATTATTAGGCGAATCTGTTACAAAATACAGGATACACTGAGTACTTGTGAATATTATTAGAAATTAGGTATTTAGAACTCAATTATAGATATTTTGTTCATTTATGTTTGTTTTAAATTTAATTTAGAGGACTTGAGTGCACTAGAACAAGTCTCCAAGGTTGAACAGCTTTTGTCCTATTTACAGACCAGACAGAAAAACAAGTAACAGTAATAAAGGCTTTCTTATCCAGCAAAAATGACCTGCAAAAGTCCTGACCATACCCATGGACTACATCACTCAAAGCTGTTACCAGTCTTTGGAGAACTGCAAAGCAAAGCAAAGGTGGAAAATGACTGATGAGTCTATACTGTGGTTTCAACTGATGGACTAGCGAATTTTGCTTTGAATTAAAAAAGCAATCACTATGTAGGTGGCTATTAGGATATGATAGGCCAGCAGGTAAAATGGCACTTTATAGTAGAAAAATAATGTCTGTGGTTGACTACACAACATAAACCAGAAGTGCATTGTTTTTACATGCACTAATTGTTATAACAAAGTTGTTTTTCCATCACCCAGTCAAGTCCAACTCTTTATGATCCCATGGACTACAGCACCGCTGTCCCTCACCATCTCCCGATGTTTGCCCAAGTTCATGTCCATTGCATCAGTGATGCCGTCCAGCCATCATCCTCTGACATCCTCTTCTGTTTTTGCTCTCAGTCTTTCCTAGTCTCAGGGACTTTTCCAATGAGTTAGTTGTTCTCATCAGGTGACCAAAATACTGGAGCTTCAGCATCAATCGTTCCAATGAATATTCAGGGTTGATCTCCCATAAGACTGACTGGTTTGATCTTGCTGTCCAAAGGACTTCCAGGAGTCTTCTCTAGCATCACATTTCAAAGGCATCAATTCTTTGATGTTCTGCCTTTTTTTTACAGTCCACCTCTCACAACCACACTTGATCACTGGGAAGACCATAGGCTTGACAATAGGGATGTTTCTCAGCAGAGTAACGTCTCTCCTTTTCAACACATGTCTAGGTTTGTCATAGTTTTCCTGCCAAGAAGCAATCGTCTTCTGATTTCATAGCTGCACTTAACAGCCGCAGTGATTTTAGAGCCCAAGAAGAGGAAATTTGTCACTACTTCTACCTTTTCCTCTTCTATAAACCATGAAGTAATGGTGCGGAATGCCATGACCTTAGTTTCTTTAATATTTAGTTTTAAGCCTGCTCTTTCACTCTCTTCTTTAGCCCTCATCAAGAGGCTCTTTAGTTCCTCTTTGCTTTTTGCCATTAGAGTGGTATCATCCACATGTCCAGGGTTGTTGATGTTTCTCCCTCCTATCTTGATTCCAGCTTGGAACTCATTCAGCCTGGCATTTCTCATAATGTGCTCATTGTATAGATTAAACAAGCAAGGTGACAGCAGACAGTACAGTCGTACACATTGCTCAATCAATTGTTCCATACAAGGTCCTAACTATTGCTTTTTGATCTGCATACAGGTTTCTCAGGAGACAGGTAGGATGGTCTGGTATTCCCATCTAAGAGCTTTCTGCAGTTTGTTATGATTCACAGTCAATGGCTGTAGCATAGTCCTTGAAACAGAGGTAGCTGTTTTTCTGGAATTTCTTTGCCTTCTTCATGATCCAACAAATGATGGCAATTTGATTCCTGGTTCTCTTCCTTTTCTAAACCCAGCTTGGATATCTGGAAGCGCTTGGTTCATATAATGCTGAAGCCTAGCATGCAAGATTGTAAGCATGACCTTACTAACGTAGGAGATGAGTGCAATTTTCCGATGGTTAGTGCATTCTTTAGTACTACCATACTTGGGAATTGGCATGAGGATTGAGCTTTTTCAATTTGGTGGCTATTGCTGGGTCTTCCAAATTTGCTAATATATTGAGTGCACCACCTTGATGGCATCATCCTTTAGGGTTTTGAGTAGCTCTGTTGGAATTTCATTGCATCCACTAGCTTTATTAACAGCAGTGCTTCCTAAGGCCCACTTGACTTCACATACCAGAATGTCTGGCTCTGGATGACTGACCACACACCATTGTAGTAATTAAGATCTTTTTTGAACAGTTCTTCCATGTATTCTTTCCATATCTTCTAGATCTCTTCAGCACCTCTATATTGCTACTGTTTCTGTCCTTTATTGTGCCCATAACAAAGTTAGCCATTACCAAATATGTTTTACAAATGAGTGAGGAGTAAAATGCACTCACTTCAATTAATTGCAAGAGATCATATAAGCATAAAGTGATATAGCTAGGAAAAAAACTGTTCCCCTTCCCAAAGTATTTCCAACATTCACATATACATCCTTCATTGATATATATATATATATATATATATATGTATGTATGTATTACACAAGCTCTCCCCTCTCTATGTTTCATTGTATACTGTTTTCCACTTGTTTAGAGAGAAGGGAGTTGTACTTACTCATTTATTTATTTTTGTCTGTTTTGGGTCTTTGGTGCTGCGTGGACTTTTTGCTAGCTGTGGTAAATGGGGGCTACTCTCTAGCTGTTGAACATAGGCTTCTCATTGTGGTGGGTTCTCCCATTGTGGAGCATGGGCTCTAGAGTACAGGCTCCATAGTTGCAGCTCACAGGCTTTGTTGCTCCACTACGTGTGGGAAATTCCTGCCTCAGGGATCAAAACTGTCTCCTGCATTGGCAGGCAGATGCTTTACTACTGAACCACCAGGGAAGCCCTTCATTCATACTTTAAATTATATAATATGTACTTTCATAGATCATATAATAATAGTATTTGTAATAATGTTACACATTTTTAATTAGAGTATTAATTATGATTGCATATTTTAAAAATGTCAAAGAGTACAGACATGTATAGAATAAAATGTTAGTCTAATAAAAAAAGTTAAAAGTGGTTGATTGGTGTTGCTTTTAAACTTCTAAATAGTGAGAGGAAACCGTTCTATAACTGTGTGACGCTAGACCAATATTTCTCAGCGTGATAAGAGGATCACTGGCGGTGTCTCCCAAAAGGCCACCGGAAAGCATTAATTTATCAAATGGTTCTATAGGACATCACATCAACCTACTAGCACAAGCGTAGGCAGGCAATGAACAGTTGAACATGCGCCAATATACAGGGTTGGGAAATATGGAAGGTAAAAGGTGAGGGCAAAATGTTCCACCGCAAGTTCATTTTATGAGAGAAGGGTTTTTTAAATGGCTCTTATACAGCCATTTTGAAGAACTGCATTGTAGATTGGTATATACCCTGACAACATCCTGATGATAGGTGAAGCAAGCGAGATGCACTGTTTTGCGGGAAAACCAAACAAACAAAAAACCTATTCTTGATTTCCATCAACTGATCAATCCATCACTTTTAGTAATCTGTCTCTTGATGCTGATTTAATATTGAAGGAAATAGCTAAATGAGGAAATAAATTTGGGAATGTGATTTCAGACGTCTATCATTTTGAACTGTAACTTCAGGGCCAAAATACCATGACTTTTATAAAATAGTCTAAAATTGCAGTTTTTCTTAAGACTACTGACTATTGCTAAAAATGACCATGACCCTCTGAATTTATTTTTTCCCCAGGATTTTATTTTCTTTGTTCATCAAATAAAACAATGGATGGTATATTTTTGGCCATACCTAAAAAACCATGAGCAAATGTTAAAACAGAACTTTAAGAAACACTCTTCAGCGGAAATCAAAACTAAGTTGAAGATTAGGATTCAATTTGCTGTTTTTTCCTCAGAAGATATAGTTCAGCCCTCCAGCTTTGCTGTGTGATATGCTCCTAGACTTTGCATTTTGGGGGTGCTTGGAGCATTAACAGATATAACAGCACTCCAATGGGTCTTGGAGGAGGAGAAGGTAGCACAATGAAGTTGACAAATTCATGTTCAGTGGTAAAATTTGGGTTTTGTACTTACTTTTCCTTCCTTTCTTTCTTGTGTATGGGCGGAGGGAGGAAGGCATGGATGGGTGGGATATGTGATCAGCTGTTATCAATCAACTTTGGAAACTCCCTTGTGGTTTGACATTTTTGAGGATTGGCTTGGTCTTCCTGTTAACAGTCATCCAAACCCCAGAAGAGGGCTCTTTGTCTCAATAGTAGCTACTAATAAACAGAAATACATATGGCATTTTTGTCCTTCTTATTTTTGTATAAGGTTAATTGGTTGATATATGTTTTTAACTATGCTCTCTCCTAAAAAGTATACTGGAATATATAGAGTAGTTACTAATATTTGTTAATTTTGCTTGGCATGACAGATTTTGAGAGTGGAGTACAATATGGACATATATACCATCACTAAATTACTATAATGAAGTGAAGAATAAAGAAATAAATATATATATGCGTGTGTGTGTGTGTGTGTGTATGTATGTATTTATAAATACCACACAACATGGAGGACCTTAGCTCCCTGATCAGGAATCAAACCCATGTCCCCTACAGTGGAAGCACAGAGCATTAACCACTGGACTCCTAGAGAAGTTCCAAATTCAAGAACACCTTGATTTAAAAGAATGAAGTTGAAGAAAATGTTCACAGTTTACAATTGCATGGTTTATTCCTACCCCTTAAATTTAAATCTAAAATGTCAGTTTTGGGGTGATGTCTTTATATGATTTAATTCCTATGTATCTCCTCTGAAGTATACACTTTTATCAATACTATTGCAAGGGTGAGGAACCTGAGCCTTGGGAAGACTATAGAAACAACTGGCCTAAGGTTGCATAGCTAGGAACAAGAAGATTCAGAATTTAAACCCAGTTCAACTTGACCCCAGATTTCTGCCCCTCATTTTGATAGCAAACATCATCATCCTCCGAGTTTTTAACCTGCTGTCAGGGGTAATAACGATCACCAATTATCTGATTTTTTCTTTAGCTTTTTATACAGATGATTCTTACTTCACTCACTTACTTATGTGAATAAAAAGTCATAGAGGTCGGTGCAAAACCTCAAAGTCTCATGGAAACAAAAGATATGAAGGAAGCCAGAACAACTGTTGAAGGTACCTAACACAAAGGTAGCTTGAGAGACATCTTTATCCTCTATTAAAAGGTAAAAAGAACATAGGCTTAGCCATCACCAAACATCCACCCTTACTATTTAATATGAGTCATTTTTAGTTAAGCAAAATTGGCACAAGCCAACAATTGCCTATGGATAGAGTTTATAGAGTGGGGAGCTTGCCAAAATACTGTTATAAACTTTTCCTCTGATTTCCTACCTTCTCACCTTCCAGAAAAATGTGCAAGTGGCCTTAAAGTATGAACCATTTGACTTTCTTCCTTTTCAGGTGAGTGTGTGTGTGTGTACTGTGTGTGTGGTGTTTGCTATGAGGCGCCACCTTTAGGTATCAGGTCTTCGTAGGGTGAGGCGCAGGACTTTCAGAATGTGATAACTCCTGAGAAAATGATGAAAGAATGTTTTGCTTTTCCCTTCCTCTACTTTTTATTTTAAGCATTGAAGGTTATGCCTTGAGAGATTTCCCTTTATTGGTTTTTCCTCCATCATGATCAAGAAACTGATCTATGCTAAAGTCAGAATGAGTCAGATAATGAGAAACCAAAGTGTTTTTGAACCAGTGAGTATGGATGTACTGTAAAGAATCCCAGCAACTCCCTGTCTCTTTGGGTGTTTAACCACATGCAAACAGGATGGAGTGGTGGCTTCACAGTGGGTGTGGTTCTTCCATCTCTCCTCCCACAAATTCCCCTTCCTCTCTTCCCCTTGCATGTGTTTCAAATTGGAGCAATGGTGGGTGGGAGAAGCAAGAGCTTCCCTGAGACTATAAATAGTAAAGCCAAGAATCTGAGTGTCCTGGAGGGGAGGTAGAGGGAGACAGAGTGGGCGAGGTGGTAAACTTCCCAGATTTAATCAGTCGCATTGCTTCAAACCAAACCAACTTCCACAGTGTATTAGGAATATTGAGAATATATATGCTGAGCTTCAAACTCAATCTGAAAACAAACCAACCAAACCAACTCAAACAACAGCAACAACAAAAGAGGCCATAATAGAGATGGTGCCTGGGAGATGGTTACTTTCCTTAACTTTTCAGAAAAATACAATTATATGTGGACTAATGTGGACCAAAACCCATGGAAAGATTGACTGAAATTCATTTTAAAAAGCCAAACACATGAAAATAATTTACACAGGAGGTTTCCTGCACCACAGCTGTGCTGGTTATTTATTTTGGACCAGTTTGTACAAAAAATGGTACTGAAAATGGACTCAACTCTTGCTTGATAACCTTAAAAAAAGTTAAATTAGTACCCTGAACTCAACACCCTCTATCCTGAATAGGCTGCTTTTTAAAGGTAGATGGTCTTCTGAATCTCCAGGTGTTCATTTCTTTAGCTTTTACTTTAAAACTTCAAACCTGGATTTCATCATTTCTAGTCTATGTATCTCTTTTGCACAGATTTCTCTTATGACTTAAACATACCCATAATATATGGAATGGAAGACAGAAGACTAAATAGCATCACTGTTTAGTGTGTGAGCCTATGCATGCCTTGGGATGGGAAAGATGCTTGTAAAGAGTACTTCCAGACCCATAAAAGTTATACAAAAGAACACTCCGGAGCATTGTTGCCCCACCCTAGTCCATAGACATCAGAAGGATAGAATTGCACCTGCTTTGATGCTTGCCGATTTTCCTCTAAACTCTTGAGTCTGGATGAGGCAATTGGTTTATGGAATCCCAATGCACCTTGCAGGGTGGGATCTCCATTGCACCTTGAACTCAATAGACCTCGGTGTCTCAAAGCCAGCCAACACTTGTGCCAGGGTGTGACATTTATTTAAGGGATTTAGAAACCAAGGTCTCCTGCACTTGCAATCAGAGGCTTCTGGTGTCAGTATTCATTGAATTATCCTCTGGCAAAGAAAGAGCTGGGGTTTGACACATCAAAACTCTGCCTTTGTGAAAGAGGAATGTTTGTATAGTTCTGATCTGGTTCGTAATCATATTCATTATTTGGATTTATACAATGTCTTTCTTCTGTGTTGCCAAAGTGCTTCTTAGCCAATCTAGAATTATAGTGAATTAACTCTTTTAGGTCAACTCAAAGTTTACCTCTTACAAGCCACCTCCCAATGGGATGGATTTGTTTCCGAGAAGAACTCATTCCCTAAAGAGAAGCACTTGTCATTTATAACAAAAGTCTTTGTCATATTTCTGAAGGGAGGGATCATTGTCAAGGTTATTTCCCAGTGCCTAACATGCAGCTTTGAACATAGAAAGCTTAAGGCTGATTCATTTTTATTTTATAGGTCAGTGTATTAAAGTACCATGAATCAAAGTTATGCTCCAAGTGTCATGGTCTATCTGAAATAAACTTTCAAACAATGCTAAATCCATTCAGAAACCCCACCCTCTCTTCACCGAAAATGCTGCATGCCACTGAAAATCAATTTCGGCAGGCATTGAACCTCTCACTGATTCAGACTAAAGTATTTAATTTAGAAAGGATGTTTACCCTGATTTTTAAATTATCTTTCTTTTGCCAATTTTGTATTAAAATGACTAGAAGCCATAAAAATTAAAATCTTCCAAAACAAGGATTTTTTTCCTCCCACATTAACCTACCAATATATAGATGTCAAGTTCTATTTCATGAGCAGAATCCATGATAGCACAGTAAAAAGGAGTCAGTTTGTTGTCAGCTCTTAAATGATTTTTACCAAATCTAACATTTGATACCTTCAGTTTTACCACAAATATAGCAGCAGTCTTGATTTTTTTCTTAGTTTACTAGAACATCTTTTTTTTTTTTTTGAAAGAGGTGATCTAATGAGATCAGTCAAATTTCCTGTCTGTTATTGTGAGTATATTTTTAATTTTTTAATTAAAAAATAAGAACACGAACTTTGGATCAAAACTGGACCTTAACTTTACTCTTAATTCAAAAACATGAACATGTCAAACATCTCCTATCTAACTGAAGAAAATCAGTGTGACCTTTTGCCAAAACAAGTAATACCTCACTTCAGCTTGATCTTTTTTCTTGGAAGAAAAAATATACCATCCTTCTGCAGCCTCATTGACAAAGTTAACATAAAACATCCCTGAAAATAAGTCCCATTCTAAGTATTAATATAAGCCTAAAATACAGGTTGAAAGAAATAGCTTATCTTGCCACCAGGGGGCATTAGATGCTCCGATTGAGATATTCCTGCAAAGAAAGGGTTTGGCTATGCACCCATTTTTCTTATATTCTCTCTTGTTGGGTCCTTGGGACATTTTGTATCCATGGAAAACCATTGCCCTTCCTCATAGAATGCTACTGCAACGAGAAAAACAATAACAGCAACAAGAACAACAAAAATTACCATGGGATTGAAAGAGGGGAAGAGTCTGAAGGTTGTTGGTCCAGTGAGAGGGTTAGGGAAACCTGCAAATTATGTGATCTTTAAAACTCTTGTGTGAGTATCAAGAATACAGTTTAGTCTTTTTTATTATGATTATTGTATTTACTATTTACTATGTATGAAACATGTGTATTCCCTCCCAAAGTTCCTATGTTGAAAGCCTTAAATGCCATTATAATGGTATTTGAAGGTATGTGGTGGTAGAGCATTTGGGAGGTCATGAAGGTGGAGTGCTGATGAATGGGATTAGTGCTCTTGTAAGAAGAGACCTGGGAGAGATGATCTCTGTTTTTCCACATAAGAGAACACAGCTAAAAGTCACTTTTGTGCAAACCCGGAAGAAGATTCTCATATGAACTCATTGACTGGTACCTAAATCTTGGATATTCCAGCTTCCAGAACTGTGAATAATAAATGTTTGCTGTTTAAGCCTTCCAGTCTATGATATTTGTTACTGCAGCCCTAACTATAACACGATTGATACTTCTTAGCCCTTAAGTTTTCCTATCAATTTGGATGTGCAACACTTGCCTTCTCATTTTTTACTCTAAAGCCATAACCAGTTTAAAAAAAGAAAAAGAAAATAAGAATTCTAGACATTTATGTGTTGTTCATTGAAATCGTCTGAATGGAATTAAATAAAAAGAGTGCACATTAGGGAGAAACACAGACAAAGACAAAAAGATCATTCTTTTAAATTTGTTTATGTTCAGATTAGGAGCTTTTAACTGAAGTGATTCCACCATCACCCTGCCACCCCCAAGTTGGGCCATTTGGCAACATCTGGAGACATTTTTGATTGTAGTGGTTTGGGAGAGGGGTGTAGCTACTAGTACCTAGTATCTAGAGACCAGGAATATTGCTAAACATCTTCTCTTGCATGGGGCATCTTCCCAGAAAGAATGATCTGATTCAATAGTTCTAAGATTCAAGAGCCCTGATTCAGAGCAAGACATTTAATGGAATGCATCTCTATTTTTCTTCAGGATGAGTATTGTGGTTTAAAATAAGATGCTCAGCTAAATGCTCCTGATACAGCATGAAAAAAATGTCATCCAGGGAAAGAATGAAGACACAGTTGTTCCAAGTGAAGAAAACCCATGATATTAAGAAAACTTGGAGGCAAGATGGCAGAAATGCTGAAAACTTTGCCAAATCATTGAGAATTGGAGAAAAGTTAGAATTCTACAAATATGCTAGACAGCATATTAAAAAACAGAGATATTACTTTGCTGACAAGGGTCCATCTAGTCAAAGCTATGGTTTTTCCAGCAGTCATGTGTGGATGTGAGAATTGGATCATAAAGAAGGCTGAGTGCTGAATAATTGATGCTTTTGAACTGTGGTGTTGGAGAAGACTCTTGAGAGTCCCTTGGACTAAAAGGAGATCAAACCAGTCAATCCTAAAAGAAATCATCCTGAATATTCATTGGAAGGCTGATGCTGAAGCTGAAGCTCCAATACTTTGGCCACCTGATGTGAAGAGCTGACTCATTAGAAAAGACCCTGATGCTGGGAAAGATTGAAGGTAGGAGGAGAAGGGGACAACAGAGGATGAGATGGTTGGCTAGCATCACCGACTCAGTGGACATGAGTTTGAGCAGGCTCTGGGAGATGGTGAAGGACAAGGAGGCCTGGCGTGCTGCAGTCTATGGAGTCACAAAGAGTCAGACATGACTGAGTAACTGAACAGCAACAGATATGATAGTTTTCAAAAAGGAAAAGGCAATTTCTGAAACCTATTCTGACTGGTATCAAGTGAGAACATAGTCAGATTTTTTGACTAGCTGGATTATGGACTTTATCTTCCTTTTCTTGGCCCATTGGGATAGATGTAATATAAGTAGATTTGAGTAACCCTGCTCCTCATAATTCATGTAGGCTAGGTGATCACCTTTGTACCTAACATTTGATTGACCAATGGATTAATTGCATTTTTGAATAGCAGTGTCTAGTACCTAGTTCAGAGTCCTGTATCCAGTCTTTTTTCTAATTAATATTTTATATAGTTTAGGAGAAGGCTTCTGATCAAATTTAAGATGACCTGAAGCAGGGAGGATGGCAGGATTAAGATCAAAAAGACTATTTTGGGGAAAAAAAAAAAAGGATATGGGAATGAGATAAACTTATTTAAGTCCTAAAAATCAGCAAAACAGGAAGAGGTTGGAGAATATGGGGATGAGAAGTTTATACAAAAATTATTTCAGTAATTTAGTGGTTCAGTTCACTTCAGTTCAGTCGATCAGTCATTTCCAACTCTTTGCAATCCCATGAACCGCAGCACACCAGGCCTACCTGTCCAACACCAACTCCCGGAGCCAACCCAAACTCATGTCTGTTGAGTCGGTGATGCCATCCAACCATCTCATCCTCTGTCATCCCCTTCTCCACCTGCCCTCAATCTTTCCCAACATCAGCGTCTTTTCAAATGAGTCAGTTCTTTTAAATCAGGTGGCCAGAGTATTGGAGTTTTAGCTTCAGCATCAGTCTTTCCAATAAATATTCTGGGCTGATTTCCTTTAGGATGGACTGGCTTGATCTCCTTGCAGTCCAAGGGACTCTCAAGAGTCTTCTCCAACACCACAGTTCAAAAGCATCAATTCTTCGGTGCTCAGCTTTCTTTATAGTCCAACTCTCACATCCATACATGACTACTGGAAAAACCATAGCTTTGAGTAGACAAAGCTTTGTCAGCAATGTAATGTCTCTACTTTTTAATATGCTGTCTAGGTTGGTCATAGCTTTCTTCCAAGAAGCAAGTGTCTTTTAATTGCATGGCTGCAGTCACCATCTGCAGTAATTTTGGAGCCTAAGAAAATAAACTGTCACTGTCTCCATTGGTTCCTCATATATTTGCCATTAAGTGATGGGACCAGATGCCATGATCTTAGTTTTTTGAATGCTGAGTTTTAAGCCAGCTTTTTCACTCTCATCTTTCACTTTCATCAAGAGGCTCAATAGTTCTTCTTCATTTTCTGCCGTAAAGGTGGTGTCATGTGCTTATCTAAGGTTATTGATATTTCTCCCTGCAATCTTGATTCCAGCCTGTGCTTCATTCAGCCTGGTATCTCACATAAGGTACTTTGCATCTATCAATAACCTCAGATACACAGATGACACCACTCTTATGGCAGAAAGTGAAGAAGAACTAAACAAACTCTTGATGAAAATGAAAGAGGAGAGTCAAAAAGCTAGCTTAAAACTCAACATTCAAAAAACAAAAATCATGGCATCTCGTCTCATCACTGCATGGAAAATAGATGAGGAAACAATGGAAACAGTGACAAGAGTTTATTTTGGGGGGTTCAAAAATCACTGCAGATGGCAATTGCATCCATGAAATTAAAAGAAGCTTGCTCCTTAGAAGAAAAGGTATGACCAACCTAGACAGCATATTAAAAAGCATAGACATTACTTTACCAACAAAGGTCTGTCTAATCAAAGTTATGTTTTTCCCAGTAGTCACATATGGATATGAGAGCTAGACTCTAAAGAAAACTGAGCACCAAAGAATTGATGCCTTCAAAGTGTGGTGTTGGAGAAGAATCTTGAGGGTTCCTTGGACTGCAAGATCAAGCCAGTCCATCCTAAAGGAAATCAGCCCAGAATATTTATTGGAAAGACTGATGCTGAAGCTGAAACTCCAATGCTCTGGCCACCTGATGCAAAAAACTGACTCATTGGAAAAGATCCTGATGCTCGAATGATTGAAGGCAGAAGGAGAAAGGGATGACAGAGGATGAGATGGTTGATAGCATCATGGACTTGATATACATGAGTTTGAGCAAGCTCTGCGAGTTGGTGATAGACAGGGAAGCCTGGCCTTATTGCAGTCCATGGGGTTGCAAAGAATCACACATGACTGAGTGACTGAACTAATTGACTGACTCTGCATATAGGTTAAATAAGCAGGGTGACAATATACAACCTTGACATATTCCCTTTCCTGATCTGAAACCAGTTCACTGTTACATGTCCAGTTCTAACTGGTGCTTCTTGACCTGCATAGAGATTTCTCAGAAGGCAAGCAAAGCTGTCTGTTATTCCCATCTCTCTAAGAATTTTCCACAGTTTGTTGTGATCCACACAATCAAAGGCTTTGGCATAGTCAATAAAGCAGAAGAAGATGTTTTTCTGGAATTCTCTTACTTTTTCGATGATCCAATGCATGTTGGTGATTAGATCTCTGGTTCCTCTGCTTTTTCTAAATCCAGCTTGAACATCTGGAAATTCTCGGTTCACGTACTGTTGAAGTTTAGCTTGGAGAATTTTGAGCATTACTTTGCTAGCACGTGAAATGCGTGCAACTTTGCAGTAGTGTGAACATTCTTTGGCATTGCCTTTCTTTGGGGTTAGAATGAAACATGACCTTTTCCAGTCCTGTGGCCACTGCTGAGTTTTCCAAATTTGCTGGCATATTGAGTGCAGCACTTTCATATCATCATCTTTTAGGATTTGAAATAGCTTTTCTGAAACCCCATCACCTTCACTAGCTTTGTTTGTAGTTTTGCTTCCTAAGGCCCACTTGACCTCACTTTCCTGGATGTGTGGCTCTAGGTGAGTGATTCCCATTATGGTTATCTGGGTCATTAATATATTTTTCATATAGTTCTTCTGTGTATTCTTATCACCTCTTCTTAGTACCTTCTGCTTCTGTTAGGTCTATATCTGTCCTTTATTTGCCCATCTTTGCATGAACTATTTCATTGGTATCTCTAATTTTCTTGAATAGATCTCTAGTCCTTCCCATTCTACTGCTTTCCTCTATTTCTTTGCATTGTTCACTTAAGAAGGCTTTCTTATCTCTCCTTGCTATTCTTTGGAACTCTGCATTCAGATGCATATATCTTTCCTTGCATCAGATGGCTCCAAATTATCTTCCAATTTAAAATTTTGTCATTTTTAGATCATTCATAGTAGGTTTAAAGTCCAAATACTTTGGGGGCTGGTCTGATTCTGTTAATAAATATTACTGCTCTCACATTATGAAGCAGTTTTAATTTCCCTTAAATAGAGTTTCCCTAAAAATATGTCATATATGGGCAGGAATCTTGTACCTCTTATCCAAAATTTCATGAAGCAAGCTATTGAGATTATGGCATGCTACATGCATTTTTCCTCAGAGAGTCACAGTGCCCATTTGCCTGTTAGAGGCTCTGAAAAGGTACTACAATTAATACTGAAAACAATTTTTACATTTCTAAATGGAGCATTCCAAGTCTTCTACTTTATCTTCCTTAATTTTCAGCCTCAATATCCATAACCATCCTATGAACTCTTCATTCTGGCCATCCAATAAGTTCTCCTTTATCTTTCTCACCCTATGGCTCTTTCCATTTTCCTTCATTAGGAAGATTTTAGTTCTTGCATATGCCTTTTGTTCTTGTGTCTTAGGTAACTCTTCCTAAAAGCAAAATCCAAAAGAAATCTCACTTTTGCACTCATCCCACAGTCTAACGTGGTTGTGTTTCATGTGGTTTACTTACTAGCTCCTGATGGTACCTTAGGATCTAATATATTCTGATATATGTTATAACAGTTAGTATATACAGTGTTTTACACCAAATAGATAAAGCTTCTTGGAATTATTAAAGGGACCATGAGGCAGTTGGAACTCTATTGACCCATGCTCAATGTAAATATGCTAATTTCAAATCATAGTCTTTTATAATCTTGAAGATCTAATAAGAATGAATAGTGTCAAACACTATCCACTAGTGGATAATGACAGCCTTTTCTTGGGCAAAGCATCAATGTAGTCCATAGTGATTTTTTAAAACAAATTACTCTCCTGTATTCACCCTTGTCTCTGCTTGATGGTCACCTTCCAGATGGGATGATGGCTTTGTAGATATCACATTTCAATGAATAAACCATGTTCTCTATTTTAATTATTTCATTTCCAATATTATGTTTTTATCATGGGTGTGTGGTTATACCTTTGCCTGATCTGGTTTCACATCACATATTGGACTAAAACTTGGTGATTTTGCTTTCTAGATAAATATAATATATTCTATGTCTCCTTGTCAACTTGATCCAGAAAGAGAAAATGGTTTTTGACTCAGATTGTTGTAGGTCTTGCCCTGGAAAGACATAAGTCTCTCTAAACATCTTAAGTGACAGAATCTAAGGCAAACAATGATTGTCTCTTTAAGAATCAGCAAGCAAGGGGGACTTGAAAAAAAAAAAAAGACAAATAATGCCCTCGCTGTAACACCTAGCTCTTTTCATTTCAGGAAATTGTAATGAAAACTTCCCAGACCGGATAGTTCTAATACCGAAACTAGAAATCATAAATGGAATTGCCAAAGCCAAGTTTAAGTAGAAAGTTCACTCAGAGGGATGGTGAGTTATCTCTGGTAGAGATGGATTGTTTTCAAATAAAGACAATCGGCAAGCTTTAGCTAATGAAATATATGAGTAATAATAATTTACTTCCTTACAGAATTTCATGTCTATCTACTTCTCTCAAAATTTTATCTCCCCAACTTAACAATGTATAGCTAAATGACACTAATTACGGAGATTAATTTTCTATTATTGTTATTATTAACTAAATTATTAGTGAATTATTGTTATTAATATTATTATTAACTAAAGTTTTTCTAAAGTCTTAATTAAGAGAGTGATGAAGGCATTTACTTAGAAACTATTTAAATTAGAAAATATTTAGAAATTAGAAAAACTGGAAAGTAATAAATCTTTATTCCATCCCAAGATATTGTTCTCTCTTTGGGATAAAGTTAAAAAATAATCAAAGCTTTAAAAAGTGCTCAAGTATTTTGTGCATACAGAGTATATACTTTGTACCCTTTCTTCAAAAATAATTCATTGAATAATTACTTAGATCTTATTTTTTCTTCTATCTTCTTTATCTGTAGCTTTAGTATCAGGATTAAGGAGCATAATGTAATTAGTCTACCATTTCTTAGCCTTTTTGTGGTTAAAATCAAATCCCTGAAAAGCTGTGATTCAGGAGTTTGAGATGTCTAGTCAAATGCCAAGTGCACCAAAGGTAAACAGAAATAGAAAAGTACCTTCCTTTTATTGAATAATGAAATAAATCTTTTACAAGAATGTGCAGTTGAAGACAGTGAAGTGTTCAATTCTAACTCTGTTTCTTTTCTTGCAACCTTCTAGCTGAATTCCTAATTAAGAGCTTCATTTTTCTTCCAGAGGAAGAATGAAGATGTTTGTTGTCCTACTAAATTGCTGTTACCAAATGATCAGGTTCTAGTTCAGGATTTTAGCTAAAGAAAGCTCAAGCATCTGGAAAAAGTACAGAATAAATATCCTTATCAAGATAGTTGCTTTTCAATATACAACATAAGGCATTTGTACTTAGACTGTTCTGGCTTTTCGTCTTTACCTCAGTTGGATGGTTTGTTATTTACCCTCCTCTTACTTCTTCGTAACCTAAGGGACTGACAGTCCTAAAAGTCTTCCCTGTATTTCTGTGACTACTTCTAGAATAGAATCTCCCTTAAGGGACTTATTAAGCATGCTTCACATCTGCCTTCTCTGCTTTTCATTGGTGAACACATACATTTCAATTATAGGACAGATAAAACTTTATCCTTTATCCTCTTGGGTTGATCCCTGACAAAATGCAGATTAACAGGAGAAAAAGCATACAACTTTTATTTGATTTTAATGGTTTAATTTTTATGTCTACATGGAGATATCACAGAAAAGAAAGCAGTTAAAACCCGAAGAAGCAGTTAAGGCTGAGTTCTTCTATACTATTTTACCAAAGATAGATAAATTTGTGGAAAAGTGACAACACAAATGAAAGAGGTACTAGGAGAGATAAATTTTGATAAGATGGTATGGGGGAAATTAACGGAAGATTAGGGTTATTTCAGTAAGGTTTGCTAATGAGATGCAAGTCAGGATGTCTCCACTGGTAAGTCATTCTCCTCCTCCTGATGTGGTAGGATAAAGAAAGCTTCTACCTCCACAAAGGAAGTTACTCCCAGGGCTTCCCTGGTGGCTCAGAGGTTAACACGTCTGCCCGCAATGTGGAAGACCTGGGTTCCACCCCTGGGTTGGGAAGATCCCCTGGAGAAGGAAATGGCAACTCACTCCAGTATTTTTGCCTGGAGAATCCCATGGAGGGAGGAGCCTGGTAGGCTACAGTCCACGGGGTCGCAAGAGTCGGACACGACTGAGCGACTTCCCTTTCACCTCCACAAAGGGATGTTTTTGCTTTGCCTTTAGGTGAAGAGGGAGAGGATAGATGGCTTTCCTGTATCTGTTGCTTCTTAATTGTCTTCAACTCAGAATAATCCTTTGGTTAAAATAGCATACTTTGGGATAGCATATTCTGCTCCTCTTCCCAAACTTCTCCTAGGAACTCACTTGGACCTAAACTCACATTCTTGGGCCCATATCTAATCCAGTGCTTCATTCAATCTGTACTCACTCTTATTACACTTCTTTTCCCCCTCACCCAGTTCTGCTGATCCACCCTGAAGACATTTCTCTATCTGCATCTCTGTCTAATCTCATCCAGAGGACTGTGCTGGAGTTTACTCTGCTATCTTTCCAGTGTATCTATTATGTCATAAAGTATTCATCCAACTTCCTTCAGAACATTCCTATGTAATTTTCAATCAACTTTCTTTCTCATATCCTCCTCTTCCTTTATCTTTTTATCTCAATAAGCTTTGCTTCTTTCAAAGCAAGAACTTTGGTTTTAAAATTTTTTACTTTTTTTCACATGAAGGCTTCAAGAGTATTTTGAGGGTGTTAAAAATGTAAATATTAACTTATCCTTTCTCTTTGAAGCTATAAAATACCATATTAAGATACTATGTTTCCTGATGGATGACTAAAGTTTATAAACAAGCAAGTCAGGAGTAGGAAAGAATGAAAACATATGAAATTGCTATGCTTCATTGAGAAAATAAAAGGTACTAGTTGGAACTCCCCTTTTCACTTCCTTCACTAAATCTTTAACCTTGCCTGAATCCATCTCCATTGTAGTTCTTTATAAATATATTTTCTAAAAAAATCTCTAGTTTCAATTAAAAGCACATGTTACCTTTCAGCTTTTACTTTCTCAAGAAGTCCAGTCTTTAAATTATTTCCTCTCTTTTCTCCATTATCAGTCAATCTTTCCCTCTTTGTTGGATTTTCTCATTGGTGTGCAAGCATGATTGTATCTTATAAAAAACTAGAAGTCAAGCATCCCCTTTAAATCACTTTCCACTGTAGCTCTTCCATCTCACATTGTCCTACTTCACTTCCTGTTTCCCTTTCCATCAATATTTCTCCAAAGGGTAAATGTGGCCGCTCTGTTTCCTTTTCTTTACCACTCTTAAGACCACTGTGCTCTGGGGACCATTTTCAAGCTTCACTGGAACTGCTCTTGTTAAGGTTAATGCAAACCTCCAATAGCCAAATCAGAGAATACCTTCTGCCTTCCAAAGATAAGATTTCATATCAGCAAATGTATCCTTTCTTTAATATCCTCTGACATCATAGTTTACCCATAGACTGAGTCTTTGCAGATTCTTCCTTATTTGCTTGTACCTTAATCTTTGGAGATTTCTGAGGCTGTCTGTCTCTCTCTCTCCTTATTCTTCCCCTCCTCTTCCCTTCTCCAGTTTTCTTCTTTGCTTTCTTTTTCTCCTCTGATCTCTTCTCCCTCCTTTTTTTATGTAAAATTTCTTTATAGATGATCCCATTCACATTCCTGGCTTCAAATAACATTCTATATATATTTTGTGAGACTAAGGGCTTATTATGTCTCTTATTCTTAATAACATAAAGTGAAAGTCATCCAGTCGTGTCCTACTCTTTGCAATCCCATGGACTACTGTAGTCCGTGGAATTCTCCAGGCCAGAATACTGGAGTGGGTAGCCTTTCCCTTCTTCAGAGGATCTTCCCAACCCAGGGGTCAATACCAGGTCTCCCGCATTGCAGGCAGATTCTTTACCAGCTGAGCCTCAAGTGAAGCCCCAAGGGCTTATATTATTAGGGTGCTACTGTCTAATGCAATACCTGAAAAACAGTAGGTTCTTGTATTAGTTTTCCGGGGCTTCCATGGATGGTTTAAAGACTAGCAATGTATTTCTTGGTTATGGAGGCTGGGAAGTCCAAGATTAAATTGAAAGCAAGATAGTTTTTATTCTGAAGCCTCTTCTCTGGGCTTGTAGGCAGCTGCCATATCACTGTGTGTTCTCATGGCCTCTCCTTTGTACTAGTGTGGAGAAGGCGATCAAGCTTTCTAGCACCTCTTCTTAAAACAGCACTGATTATATCAAACCAGGGCTTGACCCTCATGATTTTATCTAACTCTAATACCTCCCAAGAGCCTTGTCTCCAAATACCATGACATTGGAATACCCAATGCCATACCAGCTCATACCATACGTTAGGGGTCCATAGACTTTACTGAAAAAGTCTCATGAGAGTTTTGAGTTCAGCTCTGACAGAGAAAAGGAACTTTCACTTTGGATTCTCTATCCAATTTCTCAGAGAATATAATGTGCCAATTTACATCCCCACTAACAGTGTACAAGGTTTCCCTTTTCTCCATTTCCTCACTAGCATTTGTTATCATTTGTCTTTTTGATAGTATTTTTTGCAACAGATCTGAAGTGATATCACATTACGATTTATTTTTTATTTAATTTTTGGCCATACCTCACAGCATGTGGAATCTTAACTCCTGACCAGGGATCAAACTTGTCCCTCCTACATTTGGAAGCATGAATCTTTACCACTGAACCACCAGGGAAGTTCTCACATTGTGCTTTCCTTACCCCAGCCCACCGTTCATACCACTAACCAATATCTATTTCCACAAGCTCCGTATTTTTCAAGGTTCTGCATGTGAGATGATTAGTAATGCTGAGCACCTTTTTTATAATTTAAATTTTGACCTCTTATCAGACACATAATTTACAAATATCTTCACATATTCCATAGGTTGCCTTTTCCATGGCAGCATGCCTTTTCATTCAGAGATAGAGCTACCTTTTATACCACTTCTGGATATATATCCTTAGCAGTAAAGGCATATCTGCACCTAAGTTCATGGAAACAACCTAAGCACACAGATGCAGGACTAGATAAAGAATATGTTATGCTATGTGTGTGTGTATGTGTATATATATATGATGCAATGTTATTCAGTAATAAGAAAGAAGGAAATCCTGCCATTTGTTACAATGTGAATGAAACTTGAGGGCATTATACTAAGTGAAATAAATCAGAAAGAGAAAAGCTGTATATATATATGGTCATCATATATTGTATGATCTCACATGCAGAACCTTGAAAAATATGGAGCTTAAGGAAATAGCTATTTGGTTGGTGGTATGAAGGGTGGAGTGGAGTAAGGAAAATAGGTGAGAGTGGTCAAAGTGTACAAGCTTTCAGTTATAAAATGAATACATTCTAGAAATCTAATAATGTACAATACAGTGATCATAGTTAAGAATACTCTGCTGTATACTCAAAAGTTGCTTAAGGAATCTATCTAAAAACTTCTTACCTATTGCTGTTCAGTTGCCAAGTTGAATCCAACTCTTTGTGACCCCATGGACTGCAGCACACCAGTCTTCCCTGTCCTCGCTATCTCCCAGACTTTGTTCAAACTCATGTCTATTAAGTCGTGATGCCATTCAACCTTCTTGTCCTCTGTTGCGCCCTTCTTCTCCTGCCCTAAATCTTTCCCAGCATCAGGGTCTTCTTACCATAGACATAACTTACCGTAACCATGATGGATATGTTCAGTTCTGTTCAGTTGCTCAGTCATGTCCGACTTTTGTGCCCCCTTGAACTGCCAACACGCCAGGCTTCCCTCTCCATCACCAACTCCCAGAGTTTACTCAAACTCATGTTCGTTAAGTCAGTGATGCCATCCAACCATCTCATCCTCTGTCATACCCTTCTCTTCCTACCTTCAGTCTTTCCCTGTATCAGGGTCTTTTCAAATGAGTCAGTTCTTCGCATCAGGTGGCCAAAGTATTGGAGTTTCAGCTTCAAGCACCAGTCCTTCCAATGAATATTCAGGACTGATTTCGTTTAGGATGTGTATGTTAACTATTCTTATTGTAATAATAATATTGCAATACATATATCAAATGATGTATACTTTAAACTTACACAGTGTTGTATGTTAATTATATCTCCATAAAGTTGGAGGGGGAATGCAAGGAAAGGGTAGTTCAAGTGAAGTTTTTAAGATTTGTGCTTCCTTTTAAAACTGTGTTTAAATCTTCTCTTGAAAATACTTAAATGTTATTTTGATCTTGTCTATCTCTTGAGGTCCATAGAACACATAGCTATAAAAGGCAGTTTAGCCTCAATTATGGATGTGGGAATTCTGAATAATCCTAAATAGTACCTTTTAACTAATGATAATTTGAACCTGAAAATTTGAGGGAGAAAGATGGTGCAGGATTGAAGAGGGCTGGCCTGGCCAGTGTCATGTGTTTAGCATCTTCCTTGGCCCATTGATTGCCAGTAGCTCCTCCTTTGTTTTGACACCCAGAAAGGTACTCAGACACTGTGAGTGTCCTCAGAATGGGTAGTGGTGGCAGCAAGTTGTCCCCACTTAAAACCATGGTCTTAAGTATATTTTTCTCTAAGAAACTGGCTTGAGAATCAAAAGTGAAAGTTCTTTTACTCTGTCGGAGCCCAGCACAAAACCTGGCCTTCTCCCATGAGACTTTTTTCAATAAACTCTATGGAACTAATTATGCCTTCATTTGTAACCTGTTTTGCATTTTTAACCTTTTGTTTGTAATTATATAAACATTTCTCAGCTTTCTGTTGTCCTTGTGGTTTAATATGTGTATATTATTTGTCCTAATGACCTCTTAACTTTTTGGAGGTCAGGACTATTAAAAATATATTTCATCTAATTTCACGAAGGAAGTAGGCACTGAAACATGTATTTCATCTCATTTCATGAAGGAGGTAAGCATTAACTAGCTAAAGCAAATATGGAAGTATCTATAAGAGATCTTTGCTCACCTTTTTAAATGTGAGCTTATAAATCAGTATACAAAATATTATCCAATAAGATTCCTTCTTTTTTTTTAATTTAATGATGGAATTTGGGTTAATTTTGTTAGGCTAGTATGGTAGCTTTTCACTTCATTCAAGTGTGCTTTGGAAAGGTTTAATATTAGTACAGTCTACCTATGTCATTTCAATGGAGGAAAACATATGTGTTGGTGTTTTAATTCAGGCATAATAGATTGTGTCTGAGGGTGAGCAGAGGTTATTGGCTTTTAACCTGATTTTAATTAGGGAAGTTAAATTATACAGATCTGAAAATAGGAGTAGGTAATGGAAGGAGAAGCGCACTTACACTCTGAAAGGTCTTGGATGTGCTTCTTCCCTCTTCTGCTCTGGGAAGTCCCTCTGAAGTCACAGGGAGGTCCCTGAACCCAGCTGGGACAGGAGCAGCCTTGAGAATTCCATGAAGACATCCACTTGGATAGCTGTAAAGTGGGGCCAGTGAACTCATTCCTAACAACCAGTCAACTCCTTTTAGTTCATTTTCCAGGGCCAGATTAGATCATGTTGGAAACCTCACCAATGAACCTTATAAAAAGAGATGAACTCACTCCCAATTTTCATCAGGTTTTGAAGTAAAGCCATTAAAAACCAGTATCCCACATCAGGCTACTGGAAACAAATTTGCATTTCATTCTCAGGAACAGAAATATCTCTAGGCAAATATTTCAGTTAGAGCGCCTGTATTTATTACCTTTTTAAGAAACCCATCTTGTGGACGCTTGATCTGGGGACCCATACAGCCCATTGCTATGCATGTCAGGTGATATTTAAAAGGAACTTGGAGATTTGTATTCTCAGTTTTGGTAAGAGTCATAGCTCTTTAAAATCGTTCTTCCAACAAGGAATATGATTGAGTTACATTGCAGTGGAGTTGTTCAGTTAGCCCATATGCTAATTCCTCTTTAAGAAATAATAGAAACAGTTTCCCAGTGGAAACTTATTGTAAATGTAGCATTTCTTTATTTTACTAGGCAAGCAAGTGTGTGAAGAGATGATAGCCTTTGTTTGCTAAGTGTCATGAAGACACATGAGCCTGAAGGGTGAAGAACATCCACAGGCTAGATATCCACATGTTTTTATTAATGATAACAGAACTATATTGACATTTAATTTACATTCAGTAAAATGAATAAATCTTAAACATACAGTTTTTTTTGACACATGTGCATTTCTTTCACCCATATCATAAGGAACATTTCCATCACCTCTGAAAATTCTGCTGTGATTTTTTTGATCAATGTGTTTACCTTCTCTTCAAAGTCGATCAGTTCTAAAATTGCATCACAATGATTTTTTTTTCCTTGAGCTTCATGTGATACTTTTTTTCTTTTCTTTTCTTTTTTTTCACTTTTTTGGCTCAGGGTAATATTTGTGAGATTGCTCTATGTCACTGCATGTATTCATTTGTTGGTCATCCTTTGTTGGCCATTCATATTTCACTATGTGAATATATCATAACTAGTTGATGCATTTTCCTGTTACTGGACATTTTTTCAAGTTTGGAAGTCTCATAAATAGTGATGCTATAAATATTCATGTATGTACAAGTCAGATTGTAGAACATACTCATTTCTCTGGGATAAGTGTTTAGGAGTGCAATAACTAATTCATAAATTAAGTGTATATATAACTTAGTAGAAACTGCCAAACATTTTCAAAAGTGATTGTACTAATTTACTTTCTTGAACCAACAACACATGAGTTCTGGTTACTCCACCTCAACACCCTCAGTTTCTTCTTAAGGGATACACAAAATGATTTAATAAACCCCCAGTGCCCATTCTATTTTAGTTATTTTTATCTATGGACAAAAAGAAGGAAATGGGGAAAGAAATTTTTAGAACGTATTTATATTTAATCCATCTCATTTCCATTCTGTGTGTGTTTGTAGCTTTAAAGTGTGGGTCTCATGGGCTTCCCAGGTGGCTCAGTAGTAAAGAATCTGCCTGCCAATGCAGGAGATCCAGATTTGATTGCTGGGTCAGGGAGATGCCCTGGAGAAGGAAATGGCAATCCACTCCAGTATTTTTGCCTGGAAAATCCCATGGACAGAGGAACCTAGTGGATTATAGTCCATGGGGTCACAAAGAGTCAGACACAACTAAGCACACATACGCATACATGTGCCTTGTAGGCAGCATTTAGAAAATTTTTTTTTAATCCAATCAGCCACCCTGTGTCTTTTGATTGATACATTTGGTACATAGACACATTAACATTTAAAGTAATTCTTTCTAGGTAGGTACTTATTGCAATTTTATTTGTTTTCTGGTAATTTTTATAGTTCTCTGTTCATGTCTTTTTATTAATTAATTCCCTTTTGGTTTGACGATTTTCTTTAGTAATAGACATATTTCTTCCTCTCTATTTTTGTGTATCCATTGTATTAATAGATTTTTTACTTCTAATTACCATGGGGTTCATACATGTTTACATAACTGTATCTACTTATTTTAAACTGATGTAAGTTCAAATACATTCTAAAAACTCTAATTTTTTTTATTGCCCTCTTCCACATTTTTTGTTTTTGATTTCATTTTTTAAACCTCATGTTTAGCCCTTGTCTACTATGATAACTGCTTTTATAATTTTTTTGGCTTTTATTTTTTGTAATAGTTTAAGTAGTTGATCCTTAGTCTTTACTATATATTTGCCTTTACCAGTGGGATTTTTCCTTTTCTATGACTTTTACTTTTCTTTTCTACTTAAGGAAGCCCCTTTAACATTTCTTTTATAATAGGTTTAATATCAATGAACTCTTTTAGGTTTTGCTTGTCTGAGAAGTTCTTTATCTCTCCTTCTGTTCTAAATGGTAATCCTGCTGATAGAGTATAGTAGGTTGCATAGGTTCTTTTTTTTTTTTTTTTCCCCCCAGTGCTTTTAATATATCATGCCACTCACTCTGGCTTCCAAAGATTCTGATTTCTTATGGGGATTCCCTTGTATATGACTCTTTTTTTTTCTTGCTGCCTTTAGAATTCTCTATTTTTAAATTTTCCCATTTTAGCTGTAATATGTCTTGGTGTAGATCTGTTTGTTTTTATCTCGTTTGGTACCGTCTCTGCTTCCTATACCTTTATATCTGTTTCCTTGTACAGATTTTGGGAAGTTTTCAATCATAATTTATTCAAATACATTTTTGATACCCTTCTCTCGCTCTTCTTCTGAGACCTCTATAACTCAAATGTTGGCATGCATAATGTTATCCCAGAGGTCTCAAACTGTATTCCTTTCTTTTTAAAATTTGTTCTTTTGATTGGGTGATTTCCATTATTTAATGCCAGATCACTTATTCATTCTTCTGTGTCACTTAACTTGCTATCCATCCTTTATAGTGTGTGTGTGTGTTTCTTAATTCACCTACTGAATTCTTCACTTCTGAGTCTTTTTAACATTTTCTTGTTTCTTGTTAAAATTTTCATTGTGTACATCTATTCTTTTTCCTTATTCAGTTAACATTTTTACTGATGCTTTGGATTCTTTATATGGCCAATTGTTTATTTCTGTTTCATTATTTTTTCAGGGTTTTCCTTGTTCTTTCAATTGCTAGCAGTTTCCCTGCCTTTAATTTTGCTTAACACTCTTTGCCTCTATGAATTTAGGTAAAACAGTTGAACTCCCAAGGTCTTGAAGTAGTGACCTTATGTGGGAGTGTCTCTATACAGACTGCATGGACACAGTGCCTTTGGTGGGAGAGCGGAATTGGGTGGAGATGCCAGTCACACCTTTCCACACGGTGTTTTGGAAGCTATCACCCCTGTTGGGGGTAAAATGGGACAGCTAGAGCTGGAGTCTGGTGTGAGGCAAATCCTCGCTCTGTTCAGTGGCTGTCATTCCCCTGGGGGAGGGGAGGTGGGCAGGGTCTGATTCTAAATTGCTGCAGCAGAATCTCTAAGGGTCAGGCTCACGCTGGTTCTGTTCCCTCTAAGTGTGTATTTTTCCTCTCTCCCTGCACTGAGACCCTTGCCCTAGAAGAGGTGAATGCTGAAGCAAGTGGACCTCATGTCAGCGCTCAGCTTGTGTTGGCCACAGATAGTTTTGATCTGACTCTAATGTGCTGCCTGTACCATTGTCTGCAATTGTTTTCCTCACTCTTTACAGTTGCAGCCTTGAGTGGAAGTGCCCTTTGTTCCTCTTAGCCTATCAGATCATGATTCTTCTTATGGCAAAGCATACAGCAGGGTAATCAGGGCTCATGTGGACTCTTGGGATCTCAGGGTTGAGCTGTGATGGATCAGTTGCCTAGGGATCTGGGCTGCTTCTGAGGCACTCTTTGAATAGGTACCAACATTGACCCTCCCCTTCACACCCAGGCTCTGTCCCAGGACCAGGTCACCTCTGTCTCTGTCTGTGCAGTAGCCAGTGCTCCATATCCAGTGGTGCACTGTGGCATACAGTGACTGGGGCTGGAATGTTTGTTCAGCTCAGGCTGGAAGGCATACTGAGGCAGTCGTGGGAAATCTGGCAGCCACTGGAGCAGACCTGTCTCCGCTCTTCCTTGGGGGCAAGCCAGTGGGCATGCACTCCTCATGAGCCTAGTCCAAGCTTCCCACTGCCTTCTGCTAGTCCCAGCAGTCCTGCAACCATCCAAGGGGGTTCACCGTCCCCATGTAGGACCCCAGGACTGGAATGCCTAACCTGTGGTGCTCACAGCTCACTCCTCAAGGCAATTATCCCTTTTCCCCTTAGCCCCATCTCAGGGGCACAGGTTCCAACCCAACTGCTTTTCTTTGCTTCGTACATGATTATACGTCTATCTTTCTTATAGTTTTGATTGTACAGAAGTCCTTCTGCCAGTTTCTAATTAGTTTTCAGTGAGAATTGTTCCATGTGTTGATGTATTTTTGATATGTTCACAGGGATAAGACAAGCTGCATGTCCCCTTACTCTGCCGTCTTGCTTGATCATTTACACTTTGTGTCGACAGTTCCTACTTCCCTTAAATTGTAAACTTAGAAGTGATTGTTAGTTGATAAACATTGATTTCTGCTTCAAGTCAGGAGCAGATTTACAACTCTCACTCTGCTCTTTCTGCTCAGAGCGTATCAACTTCTTTTGCTACCAAATAGATCCATTTTGTTCACCTTCTCTTAGAAACATCCCTAGATATATGACATTAAATGTATATATTCTGTATTAATACTTAAACTCTTTACCACTAGTGCCACCAGATGGTACCTACATCAAATTGTAATTCTATATAGTGAAAATAACAATTAACTTCTTTAATGATTTATTTTTTAGTTTTTATTTTGAAATAATCCAAAACCTTGAAATCTTAGAAAGCATTTTTAATATTGTCTTTTATCTGATTCAGTTTTAATATTTTGAAACATTTGCTTTACTATTTTATTTCTCTATATACATGTATATTATTTTTTTCTGAATAATTTGAGAACAATACATAACACATACTTCTAAATATATGAATATTTTTCCTAAAGCAAAGATATTATTTTACACAACTACAGTATAATTATCAAAATAAAGAAATAGCCATTAATATAATAGTAGTCTCTAAAATATATACCTTAAGTTTTGGCAATTGTTTCAATAATTTCTTTTATTGCAAAATAAGTGAGTTTTTCTTATTCAGGATGCAGTCCAGGAAAACTTGTTGGCTTTGTTTTTTCCTTTTCTTTTAATCTGGAGTAGTTCTGCTTTCTATTTTTTTTTATCACCTTGGAATTCCTGAGAAGTGTGGACCAGTCATTGGTTTTGTCTCCCAATCTGTATCCATTTATTGCTTACTCATATCATGCTTTCTAATTTTGGTGCTGGAGAAGACTCTTGAGAATCCCTTGGACAGCAAAGATATCAAACCAGTCGAGCCAAAGGAAATCATCCCTGAACATTCATTGGAAGGACTGATGCTGAAGCTGAAACTCCAATACTTTGGCCACCAGATGCAAAGAGCTGACTCACTGAAAAGACCCTGATGCTGGGAAAGATTGAAGGCAAAAAGCAAAAGGGGTGGCAGAGGATGCGATGGTTAGATTGCATCATCGGCTCAATGGATGTGTATTTGAGCAAACTCCAGGAGATAGTGAAGGACAGGAAAGTTTGGCATGCTGCAGTCCATGGTGTCACAAAGAGTCAGACTCCATTTAGCTACCGAACAATAACATTGCTTACTCATAAATTTATGTTATGATTTGTGGGAAAGAATTTCACAGACAGAATATTGTGTTCTTCTTAGAGTATCATTTCTGGAGGCATAAGTTGTACCTTTCTCAAAACTGGTGATGATAATTTTCATTTGCTTAAGGTGATGACTGGCAGGTTTCTCTATATGAAAGTTAGCCTTTTCCCTTTGTAGTTAATAAATGTCTTGAGGGAAGATATTTGAGGCTATATGATATTCTATTGTTGATCACTCAATAGATTTAGCACCATCTGATGGTATTTCCCTGAGACTATTGCTACTAACTTGATTGTCACATGTTGAATCCCTGTATCACTAATACCTTTTGCATTTGTTACTTGGCATTCTACTCAAAGGAAGGGTGGGCTTTCTTGATAGCTCAGAGGTAAAGAATCTGCTTAGCAGGAGATTTAGGATCTATTCCTGGGTCAGGAATATCCTCTGGAGTAGAAAATAACAACCCATTCCAGTATTCTTTCCTGGAAAATATCATGGACAGAGGAGCCTTGTGTGCTAGCCCATGGGGTCACAAAGAGTTAGACACAGCTGACCATGCACACACCACAAAGGAAGGGCTCTTTCTTATCTTTCATTTATTTGTTTATTAATTTTTATATAGAGTCATAGATTCTCATCTTGTGCTATGTATTATGATTTGTTGCTATCATTATTTCCTTTGATGGTCAGGTTACTGTAAGACCTTTGATGACTTTTACCCTTAAAACAATTGTGAAGTTATATATTTTGCATGAAACTTTCATCATTAGATGCTGAGTAGCAAGGCCCATCTAGGTGAATGAAAAACTAGATCAATACATAATGCACACATAGATAACAACAAATAAACCTATCAAAATAAATTTCATTAGACAGAATAATAGCCCTCATAGATGCCCACGCCTCAATATCCTAAACTTGAAAACATGTTAACACTACATGCAACAGAAACTTTGCAGATGAAATTAAATATGTTAATTAGTACACCCCAAAAAGGAAGATTATTCTGAATTATATGGATAAGTACACTGTAATCTCAGTTCAGTTCAATTCAGTCTCTCAGTCATGTCTGACTCTGCAATCCCATGGACTGCAGCATGGCAGGCTTCCCTGTCCATCACCAACTGATGGAACTTGCTCAAACTCATGTCCACTGAATTGATGATACCATCCAACCATCTCATCCCCTGTCTTCTGCTTCTCCTCCTGCCTTCAATCTTTCTCAGCATTGGGGTCTTTTCAAATGAGGCAGTTCTTCACATCAGGTGGCCAAAGAATTGAGAATTTCAGCTTCAACATCAGTCCTTCCAATAAATATTCTGGGTTGATTTCCTTTAGGATTGACTGGTTTGATCTGCAATACAAGGGACTCTCAAGAGTCTTCTCCAACACCACAGTTCAAAAGCATCAATTCTTTGGCACTCAACTTTCTTTATAGTCCAACTCTCACATCCATACATGACTTTTGGAAAACCATAGCTTTGACTAGATGGACCTTTGTTGGCAAAGTAAAGTCTCTGCTTTTTATTATGTTGCCTAGGTTGGTCATAGCTTTTCTTCCAAGGAGCAAGCGTCTTTTAATTTCATGGCTGCAGTCACCATCTGCAGTGATTTTGGAGCCCAAAGAAATAAAGTTTGTCACTGTTTCCATTGTTTCCCCATCTATTTGCCGTGAAGTGATGGGACCAGATGTCATGATCTTAGTTTTCTGAATGTTGAGTTTTAAGCCAAATTTTTCACTCTTCTCTTTCACTTTCGTCAAGAAGCTCTTTAGTTCTTCTTGTTGTAATCTCATGAACATTTTAAAACAGAAGAGGAGAGGGCCATACCAGGCATTGGAGGAAATCAGCTTGCAGTTGGTGCCTTTGAAGATGAAGAAGGCCACAAGCTGAGGAATATGGGTGGCCTATAAGATGCTAGAGACGGCTTTTAAAAGACAACCAGCAAGGAATCCACAATAAACAGATAAATGCCAAAACATGAATAAGAAAATAGAGTTTCCATAAGAGATCCAGCCCTGCCAACACCTTGATTCTAGCCTGGTGACACCATGTTAAACTTCTAAACTACCAAAAGGTAAAATATGTCTTATATATGTACATAGTATGTATACATATAATATGTATCTATATATTTTAGGCTGATGATTTTGTGATGCTTCTCATTATAACAATAAAAACCTAATAGATAATCTATGTATGTATGTATATGGGCTATGGTCCATGTAAACACAATTTATTATGTACTTTCTCATTCTTTCTCACTCTTTAACTCTGTCTCTACCAGAATTTTTCTACCTCCTTTTTGTTTCATTTCTTTTCAACTATGTCTAGTTTTCCCTCTCTCTAATACTAATTACATATGACATATCTAATATACATATAATGCAATATTTTCTAATTTTGAAGGCTTAAATTCATCCCATGCAAACCAAGAAGATAGTAACATGGTAATATAAAGTCAGTAAATGCAAATTAGCAGCAGCCAGTCTTAGAACTTTTGAAGGCTGAACTTCTAACCTTTTTGTTTTTTCTGTGTTTTTGCTGTTTCCTTAGAGAAATCACCTAAAATGATTTTGATTTGAGCATTACATGAAATAACTTCAAAGAGTTATTTTGCCAAACCACACATAAAATCTTAATATTTTCTCAAAAGACTTTTAATACAGTAATCAATCTTCTTAAAAAATAACATATTTCCCCCTATAACTTGGCTTCACTGAGGCTTGTGGTAAACATAATTAAAAAATCTAGAGCAGGTTTGAGTGCATAATGGTATGCTGGACACAAGCCAGTATTTCAATTTCTACGTGAGATTGGTTGGTTGGGCAGATATCTCTAACACTGTGTAATTAGCAGATTCTGGAGAAATTGTGGTCAAATTATATTTTCATAAATAAAACCACATTTTAGAGTGATGAGTGGAATTTGCTGTGTGAAGATATCTTATGATAAATTATTTGTCAACCATCAGTTTATAAGGGATAAGTGTGTGTTCTTTTCTCTAGACTGCCATTATTGGGTTTATTTAAAGTAGAGCATGGTTATATTTTAGAAACTTTCAAGAGACCTTATTTTCAATGACTTGCTGAGGTATTAAACAGAAGTTTAACATGGAGAAGATTATTCTTACCTTATTTATTTTTTTAAAATTGTTTCTACTGAAATATAGTATATATTAATTTTAGATGTACAGCATGGTGATTCAATATTTTATAGATTTATACTCTGTTTAAAATTATTACAAAATAATGACTGTATTTCCATATGCTGTACAAAATATCCATGTTGCTCATTTATGTTATACATAGGAGTTTGTATTTTTAAATTCTGTATATCTATCTCTCCCTCCCCATTCCCTTCCCCCACTGATGACTACCAGTTTGTTTTCTACATCTGTGAATTTATTTCTGTTTTGCTATATATTTCTTTATTTTTTAGATTTCACATTTAGTAATATGATACTGTGTTTGTTTCTGACTGATTTCACTAAGTACAATACTCCCTAGGCCCATTCATATTGTTGCAAATGGAAGAGTTTCATTTTCTAATGGCTGAGTATTATCCCAAGGAACACATACAGGACATAGATTGCTTCCACATTTTGGCTATTGTAATAATGTTGCTATGAACATTGGGATGCATATACTTTTTGAGTTAGTGTTTTAATTTTCTCCAAATCTATACCTAGCAGTGGAAATTCTAGATAATATAATGGTTTTATTTGTGGTTTTCTGAGACACCTCCATACTGTTTCCCCTTGTAGCTGCACCACTTTAGAATTCCACAACAGTATACTAGAGTTTCTCCACTGGAGAAATTTCAGTTGAGCTATTTCAAATCCTGAAAGATGATGCTGTGGAAGTGCTGCACTCAATATGTCAGCAAATTCAGAAAACTCAGCAGTGGCCACAGGACTGGAAAAGGTCAGTTTTCATTCCAATCCCAAAGAAAGGAAATGCCAAAGAATGCTCAAGCTATCACACATTTGTACTCATCTCACACGCTAGTAAAGTAATGCCCAAATTCTCCAAGCCAGACTTCAGCAATACATGAACCGTGAACTTCCAGATGTTCAAGCTGGTTTTAGAAAAGGCAGAGGAACCAGAGAGCAAATTGCCAACATCCGCTGGTCATTGAAAAAGCAAGGGAGTTCCGGAAAAACATCTATTTCTGCTTTATTGACTATGCCAAAACCTTTGACTGTGTGGATCACAGTAAATTGTGGCAAATTCTGAAAGACATGGGCATACCAGACCACCTGACCTGACTCTTGAGAAATCTGTATGCAAGTCAGGAAGCAACAGTTAGAACTGGACATGGAACAACAGACTGGTTCCAAATAGGAAAAAAAGTATGTCAAGGCTGTATATTGTCACCCTGCTTGTTTAACTTATAAGCAGAGTGCATCATGAGAAACACTGGGTTGGAAGAAGGACAAGCTGGAATCAAGGTTACCAGGAGAAATATCAATAACCTCAGATATGCAGATGACACCACCCTTATGGCAGAAAGTGAGCAGGAACAGCCTCTTGATGAAAGTGAAAGAGGAGAGTGAAAAAGCTGGCTTAAAGCTCAACATTCAGAAAACTAAGATCATGGCATCTCGTCCCATCACTTCATGGGAAGTAGATGGGGAAAGACTGGAAACAGTGGCTAACTTTATTTTTCTGGGCTCCAAAATCACTGCAGATGGTGATTGCAGCCATGAAATTAAAAGATGCTTGCTCCTTGGAAGGAAAGTTATGACCAACCTAGATAGCATATTAAAAACCAGAGACATTACTTTGCCAACAAAGGTCCGTCTAGTCAAGGCTATGGTTTTTCCAGTGGTCACTTATGGATGTGAGAGTTGGACTGTGAAGAAAGCTGAGTGCCGAAAAATTCATGCTTATGAGCTGTGGTATTGGGGAAGACTCTTGAGAGTCCCTTGGACTACAAGGAGATCCACCCAGTCCATCCTAAAGGAGATCAGTCCTGGGTGTTCATTGGAAGGACTGATGCTGAATCTGAAACTCCAATACTTTGACCACCTCATGTGAAGAGTTGACTCATTGGAAAAGACCCTGATGCTGGGAGGAATTGGTGGCAGGAGGAGAAGGGGATGACAGAGGATGAGATGGCTGGATGGCATCACCGACTCGATGGACATGAATTTGGGTAAACTCTGGGAGTTGGTGATGGACAGGGAGGCCTGGTGTGCCGCCATTCATGGGGTCGTAAAGAGTCGGACACGACTGAGCGACTGAACTGAATTGAACTGTACTAGGGTTTCTCTTTCTCCACATCCTCATCACCATTTGTTTTTTGACTTTTGTTGCTGTTGTTCAGTCATTAATTCATGTTTGACTCTTTGCGACCCCATGAACTGCAGCACACCAGGCTCATCTGTCCTCCACTATTTTCCTGAATTTGCTCAAATTCATATCCGTTGAATTCTAGTTCTGCAAAAAAATGCCTAGTTCTATGAAAAAAATGTCGTGGTATTTTGACAAGGATTTCTTTAAATCTGTAGATTTCTTGAGTAGCATGGATATTTTAATAATATTAATAACATGGAATACCTTTCAATTTCTTTGCACCATCTTCAATTTCCTTCAATTTTCTTCATTGACCTTTTATTTTTTTAAGAGTATAGGTGTTTCACTTCCCTGGTTAAATGTACTCTTAGGTATTTTATTCTTTTTGATGAAAATTTAAATGAGATTGTCATTTTTAAATTTTCTCTTTCTGATAGTTCACTGTTTGTGTATAGAAAAGGAACAAATTTCTGTATATTAACCTTGTATCTTGGAAATTTACTGAATTTATTAGTTCTAAAGCTTTTTGATGGAGACTTTTAGTTTTTCTATATATAATATTGTCACCTGCAAATAATGACAGTTTTACTTCTTCCATTCCAATTTGGATGTCTTTTATTTCTTGTCTTACGACTGTGGCTAGGACTTCCAATCCTATGTTAAATAGAAGTGACACGAGTGGGCATTCTCATGTTTTTCCTGGTTTTGCAAGAAAGACTTTCAGCTTTTCACTGTTGAGGATGATGGTAGCTCTGGGTTTGTTACAAGAAGCCTTTATTATGTTGAAAAATGTTCCCTCTATGCCCACTGTGATGAGAGTTTTTAGCTGTAGAATTTTGTCAAATGCTTTTTTTTTTTTACATTTATTGAGACAATTTTGTGATTTTAATCCTTCCTTTCTTAATGTATTCTATCACAGTGATTTACTTGTGAGTACTTTTAAAAATATTTATTTATTTATGGCTGTGCTGGGTCTTTCTCGCTGTGCATGGGCTTGCTCTGGTTGCGGAGAGCATGAACTACTCTCTAGTTGTGGTGGGCAGGCTTCTCATTGAGGTGACTTCTCTCGTAGCGAGTGTAGGCTCTATGACAAATTGACTTCAGTTGTTGTGGCATGTGTGTGTGCTCAGTATTTGTGGTTCGCAGGCTCTAGATCACTGGCTCGCAGATGGGCTTAGATGCCCTGCAGCATGTAGGATCTTCCTGGATCAGGGTTTAACCAGTGTCCCCTGCATTGCCAGGTGGATTATTAACCACTAGACCAGCAGAGAAACTCCTTATTTGTGAGCATTGCATCCCTGAAATAAATCCTACTTTCACATGTTGTATGATTATATATTGTTGTATTCACTTTGTTAATATATTACTGAGGAGTTTTGCATTTATATTCATCAAAGACATTGGCAATTCTCTTATAATTGAAATTTATCATGTCTTTGTTACCTAACCTTTAAAATGTTTGCTTCCAAACATTTAAAAGAAATGTTAAAGAGTTTTCTCTAAATGGAAAAGAAAAGGCTCTAACAAGAAGAAGCTATTAAAAAGGAAAAGTCTCATTAAGAAAGACAAATATAGGCTGAGGATCACTTAAGTAAGCTGGTACAAAGGTTAAAAGACAAAAAATGAAGAATTTTATTATGTTTCTATTACTAAAATTAAATTTGTAATTTAAAAAAGCCAGGAAACAAAAATCCAGGATCAGATAGCTTCACAGAAGAATTGTAACCAACATATAAAGAAGAGTTAATACCTATACTTCTCAAACTAGTCCAGATATTTAAAGAGGATGGAAAACTTCCAAATTCTTTTATGAGGGCACATTACCCTGATACCATAACCTTTTCTTTTAACTTAAGGGAATATTTTGGCCTTCAGTTTTAAATTTCAAATATTTCAAAGCTCTCTATAAATCTAATTTCAGTGAAAATTGAAGAATGAAGAGAATTTATTGCTCTCTTACTTATGAATCATTGTTCATAGCTTTTTGTTGTGCAACTGAAGTCGTGCAAATTTGACTTGTTGATGTATTATTACACTAGATGAATATACACAAAGCAACTTTGTGTTCCTATAACTTTGACATGCTTCAAGTTGTTTCTTTTCTGTCTTTCTTTTTTTTTTTTTTTTCATTTTCAATCATGCACTGTGGTCCACACCATACTGAATTTTTTAATGTGAAAATTATGGTCTTTGAGTTCCAAGAAGTTCAGAATTCAAGGTTGCTGGGGCCAAAAATAAACCTGTTAACAGAAATGTATGAGAGGTAATAGGTTCTGTAGTAGATACACAAAATGCAATGAGAATCTATCTTGGCAAGAAGAATATCCTTAGGAGATAAAAATAAAGGTGACTATTCAAACATATTTACAATTCTACCACATGGAAATAAGACCAGCAAAGAGAACAGCAGATGCTAACATAGAATGAGTGAAGAAGATATCATGTTTGCAAATAGTCAGTAGTTTGAGGTCACTGACCACAGGGCTCACTGTGGAAATATAGAAATTATAGAACATAGGCAATTTGCTTGTATTTCTTGAACAATCCAAACAGACTAATGTCAGCAGCTTCTTATTACAGTCCTAATTTCCTGTTTAGTATCCTTTCCATTCCCCACTGTGTTTGTCCATGGGAAATAGGCACACAATGATGCTTATCTAGGTTATTTTTCCCCTTCATGAATCACAGTCTTGTCATGGTGAAGGGGCTTATGTACTCAATGAAGCTATGAGTCCCGTGGAGGCCACCCAAGATGGATGGGCGATAGTGGAGAATTCTGATAAACTGTGGTCCACAGGAGGAAGTAATGTCAACTCACTCCAGTATTCTTGCCTTAAGGAACCCACAGAAACGATGAAAAGGCAAAAATATATGACACCAGAAGATGTGTTCCACAGGACATAAAGTGTCCAACATGCTACTGGGGAAGGGTAGAGGGCAATTACTAATAGCTCCAGTAAGAATAAAGAGCCTGGGCCAAAGCAGGAATGATGATCAGCTATGTATATGTCTGGTGGTGAAAGTAAAGTCTGATTCTGTAAAGAACAATATTGCATCAGAAACTGGAATGTTAGGTCCATGAATCAAGGTACATTGGACATGGTCAAGCAGGAGATGGAAAAATGGAACATTGATATCTTAGGAATCAGTGGACTAAAATGGATTGGAATGGGTGAATTTGATTCAGATGACCATTATATCTACTACTATGGGCAAGAATCCCTCAGAAGAAGTGGAATAGTCCTCATAGTCAGCAAAAGAGTCTGAAATGCAGTAACTGGGTACAATCTCAAAAATGACAGAATTATTGTGGTTCATTTCCAAGGCAAACCATTCAACCTCACAGTAATACAAGTCTATGCCCCAACCACTAATGCTGAAGAAGCTTAAGTTGAACAATTTTAAGAAAGCCTACAAGACCTCCTAGAACTAACACCAAAAAAAAAAAAAAAAAAAATGTACATTTCATCATAGGGGATGGGAATGCAAAAGTAGGAAGTCAAGAGATACCTGGAGTAATAGGAAAATTTGGCTTTGGAATATGAAACGTATCAGGGCAAAGGCTAATGAAGTTTTGTCAAGAGAACACACTGGTAATAGCAAACACCCTTTATAAAAACACAAAAAATGGCTCTACACATGGACATTACAAGATGGTCATTACAAAAACCAGATTGATTATATTCTTGGCAGCCAAAGATGGAAAAGCTCTATACCATCAGTAAAAACAAGACTTGAAGCCATATGTGGCTCAGATTATGAGTTCCTTATTGCAAAATTCAAGCTTAATTAAAGAAAGTAGGGAAAACCACTAGGCCATTCACATATGACCTAAATCAGATCTCTTATATAGTGGAGGTTATGAATAGATTCAAGGGACTAGATTGGATACATAAAATGGCTGTAGAAGTATAGACAGAACTTGTAACATTGAAGAAAGGCAGTGATTGAAACCATTCCCCCCCAAAAAAAGAAATTCAAGAAGGCAAACTGGCTGTCTGAGGAGACTTTACAAATAGCTGAGGAAACAAGAGAAGCCAAAAGCAAGAGAGAAAAGGAAAGAAATAACCAACTGAATGTAGAATTTTAGAGCATAGCAGGGAGAGATAAGAAAGCCTTCTTAAATGAATAATGCAAAGAAATATATGAAAACAATAGCATGGGCAAGACTAGATTTCTCTTCAAGAAAGTTGGAGGTAGAATGAAGATGTCAGAGGAGTAGGTGGACGTGGAATACATCTCTCTCCACAGATACATCAGGAATACACCTTCAGACACAGAAGTGCATGCAGAACACCAGCTGAGTGTGGACAGGAGGACATGACCAGTGGAAAAGAATATATGGAACCACAGAAAACTTGGTAGGATGAAGGAACTAGGGGGAAAAATAGGGGTGTGAGTAGGACTGGACCTGCCTTTGGTGGGTGGAGGAACTGAAGCAGGGGTCCAATTCCCACAGCGAGGCAATTGTCTGAGTCAGAGGAGAAACATTTAAGGCTGAGCAGTGAAACAGCTGATCTGTGGCAGCAAAAATGGAATGAGAATCAGACAGTCCTTGCCGCAGCCATACATATCCTGGGCAGGAATGCTGGTCTCCTGGAAGGGGCAGCACCTGGGAGCTGGTGTTTAGGGATTATGGAGCAATCCCAGTGTGAGAGCTGCTGTTGACTGCGGGAGAGATGGATCGAGGGGATGTGAGGGAGGGGATCTTGGTGGGAAATGCCTGTGGAGGAAAGCCAGGCAGTCATGAAAGTAAGGCAATACTGCTGAGTCACACGTAGGGGCTGGAGCCATCACCATAGCCTCTCTCTCTCCACATGCCAGCATCTGCAGCTGAACAATAGAGACGCTGGCCCCTCAAATGCCTGACGCACTGAACTACAGAGTAGGACCCCAGGCAAGGGATCCATCTAACTGTCTGAGTGGATGGAGTTGTGGACAAAGACAGGCCAAAGAGGCCTTCTGATCGCCCAACTGCAAGAGGCTTAACTCCTGCCAAGTGGGCAACCTGTGTCTCTGAACACTTGGTGCCGCCAGGGTCCCTGCAAGCCTAGCAGCTGCCTCACCTTCACGCTCAACTCTCACTGGCATAGACCTGCCAGGGGAAAGTCTTGTGTTTATGCATGCAGGGTCACTTCAGTCCTGTCCAACTCTTTGACCCTGTAGACTGTGGTCTGCCAGGCTTCTCTGTCAGAAAAGGGGTTCTCCAGGCAAGAATACTGGAGTGTGTTGGCCAATAGTGGTTGCCATACCTTCTAGAGCACTATATTTCCTGCTACCCTCGCTGCCAACCCCACTGAGTACCTGGTGCTGCCAGAACCCCTGTGACCCAAGCAGCTGCACCACCGCCAAACCTGGCCCTCACAGGGGCAGAGCCAAGCCCTCCAGGGCAGCCTCAGGAGCTAAACCCCAGTGGAAGACCCACATGTAGAGGTGGAAATAAAACCATAGTTGAAACCGAGCGACAGTGTGGCTAAGGAAGAAGACCCAAAACCTTCCCACCAGCTGTACAAGCTGCAGATTAAATTCCCATGATCAACTAAGCAGACTGTCTAGTTCAGCTCAGTCACTCAGTCGTGTCCAACTCTTTGCGACCCCATGAATCGCAGCACGCCAGGCCTCCCTGCCCATCACCAACACTCGGAGTCCACCCAAACCCATGTCCATTGAGTCGGTGATGCCATTCAGGCATCTCATCCTTTGCTGTCCCCTTCTGCTCCTGCCCCAAATTATAAGTTTACAAGTTTATGAATTTCCACACAGTGAACAGACCTTTGTCAATTCCACCAGTTCAGGAAATAGCAGAGTACTAACACTTCAGAAGAATGCCACCTGACCTCTCCCAAGAACTATTCCCACTGCTCCTCATGGATAGCTACTTTATTAACAACATAATTCAGTTTTGCCTTGTTTTATACTTCATATAAGTGGAGTCATATAGTATAGTCCCTTTCACATCTGGCTTCCGTCAGACAATATGTTTCTGATAGTCTTCCAAGTTGTTTTGTGAACTAGTAGTTTCATTGTCTCTCCTTGCTATATGATATTCTATTATATAAATACATCACAATTTATTCCTTCTTCATTATTGATTGGCATTGTATTTCTTTCAGTTTGAGTTTCCTGTGAAAACAATTTTTTCATATTTCCATACCTATCTTTTGGTGAGCATTTCTCTATGATATACTCCTATAAGTGGAATTTCTGGGTCATAGTTCTACTTGTACTGTGTATATGTCCAAATAATTTTCTGACACAGTTGTGCTGATTTGTTCTTCCACCAATGATGGATGTACATTCTACTTGCTCCACGTTCTTAACATACAGGATAGTCAGTGGTTTTAATTTCAGATATTCTGATCAGTATATAATGGTATCACTATGGTTTTAATTTGTATTTCCTTAATGACTGATTAGGTTGAGCATAAGTTTATTGGTCATTTGGATATCCTCTCTTGTGAAATGCCTTCTTTGACTGTTTTTATTTTAGATGGTCTGTATTTTTCTTGTAGACTGGCAGAAATTCAGTATACATTTCAGATATAGGGCCTTTGAATATTATACATATTGTATGCATCTTTTTCCACTCTGCAACTTTTGTATTCATAATCTTTCTTAAAGATCAGGAATTTTAAACTTTAGTTTAGTCTAAAAGGTTTCTATGCTTTTTTCCTTTATGGTTAGTGTTTTTGCATATTATTTAAAAGGTTTTTATTTACTTCAAGATCGCACATATATCTGTTGTAGCTTCTTCTAAGAGTGTCATTACTTTGCAAGTCACATTTAGATCTAAAATCTATCTGGAATTCATTGCTAACAGAGTGTAATAGAAATAAAAATTCATGTTCTTCCACATAAACATCCAGTTAATCCAATGAAACTAATTGAGAAGACTATAATTTTCCCATTCTTTTACCTTTGTCTTAATCAAGTGTCCATTATACATGGATGTCTTTCTGGATTCTCTATTGTGTTGCATTAGTATATTATTATAATCATGCATCAATACCACTGTATACTATATGTTGTAGCTTAATAATATCCTTAAATGTCAGAATGTCAAAATTTGTCTTCTTTCAGACTATTTAACATATTCTTGAACTTTTGTGCTTCAATATATATTTTAAAATATTTCTTGCATACTAATACATATACACAATGCACACAGTTTGAGACCTTGATTAGAACTGAATTAAATCTGTAGAATAATTGGAGTGGTTTGATACATAAATATGGCATATGTTTTCATTTACTTTTATTTTCTCAGCATTTATTTTTACTGTGAATAGGTGGTGCTTATTTTCATTAGCTTTATTCTAATTTACTTATCTTTAAGGCAATTATAAATGCTACCTTTATAGATTTCATTTTACCAATTTGTTGCTGATAAATTGAAAACACTTTATTTTTGTAAATTGATCTTATACATGGAAAGTGAAAGTGATAATTGTTCTGTCTTGTCTGACTCTTTGCGACCCCATGGACTGTAACCTGCCAGGCTCCTATGTCCGTGGGATTTTCCAGGCAAGTATACTGGAGTGGGTTGCCATTCCCTTCTCCAGAGGATCTTCCTGACCCAGAGATTGAGCCTGCATCTCCTGTATTGCAGGTGATTCTTTACTGTCTGAACCAGTGACTAGGGAAACCCTTATGCATGCAAGTCATGATCAATTTGCCAGGTAACCCTGGTGATAAAGAATCGCCTGCCAATGCAGAAGATGCAAAAGATGTGGATTTGATCCCTGGGTCAGAAAAATTCCCTGGCAAAGGAAATGGCACCCCACTCCAGTATTTTTGCCTGGCAAATTCCATGGGCTGAGGAGCCTGCTGGGCTACTGTCCTTGGGGCCACAAAGAGTCGGACATGACTGAGAAACTGAGTACACACACACAATTGTTTCTGTTGTTCAGTTGCCCGGTCATGGTGGACTGCAGCATACTAGGGCTCCATGTCCCTCACCATTAATTGTTACCTAGTCTCTAAAGAAAGGCAATATTACTTTCCCCAATCATCTTGCCTTTTACTTGTTTTCTTGTTTGATTTACTCCACCATAGGACCTTTAGCACAATGTTCAATAAAAACAGGCACAGTGATGTCTTTTCTGTTCCTGGTCTCAATGAACGTCTTTCAATACCTCATTGTGAGGTATATACAAGTATATATTTGCTGTAAGATTTTTTTTAATCATCTTTGTATAATCACATTTCTTTCTTATCTTCTTAATATAATATGTTTCACTTGTTGATTTCTATGAGTAAGCATCATATACCTAGAATAAAGCCAGCTTGATTGTAACATATTTTCCAAATTTGGATTTCACTGAATATGAATTTTTAATATTTTGTTTAGATTTCTGAAGTATGCTTATGAGAGAGATTTTTTCATAATTTTCTTTTCTTATAACTGTACTTAGCAGGTTTTGGTGTCAGTGTTATGTTGGCCTCATAACACTACTTAGGAAATATCTCTTTTTTTATTCTTTAAACAATTTTATCTAGAAAGGGACTTAATTCTTCCTTAAGCAGTTATAACATTTCCTGGTAAAACTATGCAACACTGGAGTTTCCTTGTGGGAGGGTTTTAACATATCAGTCAGTTCAGTTCAGTTACTCAGTCGTGTCCAACACTTTGCGACCCCAAGAATTGCAGCATGCCAGGCCTCCCAGTCCATCACCAATTCCTGGAGTTTACTCAAACTCATGTCCATTGAGTCGGTGATGCCAACCAACTATCTCATCCTCTGTCATCCCCTTCTCTTGCTGCCCTCATTCTTCCCCAGCATCAGGGTCTTTTCAAATAAGTCTGCTCTTTGCATCAGGTGGCCAAAGTATTGGAGTTTCAGCTTCAGCATCAGTCCTACCAATGAACACCTAGGATGATCTCCTTCAGCATGGACTAGTTGGATCTCCTTGCAGTCCAAGAGACTCTCAAGAGTCTTCTCCAACACCACAGTTCAAAAGCATCAATTCTTCGGTGCTCAGCTTTGTTTACAGTTCAACTCTCACATCCATATATGACTACTGGAAAAAACATAGCCTGACTAGATGGACCTTTGTTGATAAAGTAATGTCTCTGCTTTTTAATATGCTGTCTAGATTGGTTATAACTTTCCATCCAAGGAGTAAGCATCTTTTAATTTCATGGCTGCAATCACCATCTGCCGTGATTTTGGATACCAGAAAAATAAAGTCAGCCACTGTTTCCACTGTTTCCCCATCTATGTGCCATGAAGTGACAGGACCAGATCTTAGTTTTCTGAATGTTGAGCTTTAAGCCAGCTTTTTCACTCTCCTCTTTCACTTTCATCAAGAGGCTCTTTAGTTCTTCTTCACTTTCTGCCATAAGGGTGGTGTCATCTGCATAGCTGGGGTTATTGATATTTCTCCCAGAAATATTGATTCCAGCTTATGTTTCATCCAGCCCAGCATTTCTAATGATGTACTCTGCATATAAGTTAAATATGCAGGGTGACAATATACAGCCTTGACGTATTCCTTTTGCTATTGGTAAGTAGTCTGTTGTTCCATGTCCAGTTCTTACTGTTGCTTCCTGACCTGCATACAGGCTTCTCAAGAGGCAGGTCAGGTGGTCTGGTAGTCCCATCTCTTTCAGAATTTTCCACAGTTTCTTGTGATCCACACAGTCAAAGGCTTTGGCATAGTCAATAAAGCAGAAATAGATGTTTTTTCTGGAACTCTCTTGTTTTTTTGATGATCCAGAGGATGTTGGCAATTTGATCTCTGGTTCCTCTGCCTTTTCTAAAACTAGCTTGAACATCTGGAAGTTCACGGTTCACATATTGCTGAAGTCTGGCTTGGAGAATTTTGGTCATTACTTTACTAGTGTGTGAGATGAGTGCAATTGTGCAGTAGTTTGAGCATTCTCTGACATTGCCTTTCTTTGGGATTGGAATGAAAACTGACCTTTTCCAGTCCTGTGGCCACTGCTGAGTTTTCCGAATTTGCTGGCATATTGAGTGCAGCACTTTCACAGCATCATCTTTTAGGATTTGAAATAACTCAACTGGAATTCCATCAGCTCCACTAACTTTGTTCATAGTGATGCTTTATAAGGCCCACTTGACTTCACATTCCAGAATGTCTCGCTCTAGGTGAGTGATCACACGATCATGATTATCTAGGTCGTGAAGATCTTTTTTGTCCAGTTCTTCTGTGTATTCTTGCCACTTCTTAATATCTTCTGCTTCTGTTAGGTCCCTACCATTTCTGTCCATTATTGAGCCCATCTTTTCATGAAATGTTCCCTTGGTATCTCTAATTTTCTTAAGGAGATCTCTAGTCTTTCCCAGTCTATTGTTTTCCTCTATTTCTTTGCATTGATAGCTGAGGAAGGCTTTCTTATCTCTCCTTGCTATCCTTTGGAACTCTGCATTCAAATGGGTATTTTTCTTTTCCCCTTTGCTTTTCACTTCTCTTCTTTTCACAGCTATTTGTAATGCCTCCTCAGGAAGCCATTTCGCTTTTTTGCCTTTCTTTTTCTTGGGGATGATCTTGCTCCCTGTCTCCTGTACAATGTCACAAACCTCCATCCATAGTTCATCAGGCACTCTGTCTATCAGATCTATCCCCTTATATCTATTTCTCACTTTCACTGTACAATCATAAAGGATTTGATTTAGGTCATACCAGAATGGTCTAGTGGTTTTCTCTACTTTCTTCAATTTAAGTCTGAATTTGGCAGTAAGGAGTTCATGATCTGAGCCACAGTTTTAACATATAGATGCAATTTATTTAGCAGACACAAGATTATTTAGATATTTAAATTTCTCTTTAGATATTTTTGTATGTTATATTTTTCTAGGGATTATTATATTTCTTATACATCTTCACAAGTATTAGAATAATATTCATACTAATGCAAAATCTGTAGAAATATATCCTTTATGTTTCTGATGTTAGTTGTTTGTACTTTTCTCAAAATTCTTGTCAGAAGTGTATTAAAGAAACATTCTTAAACATTTTTAAAGAAACATTCTTTTCTTCCCTGTTTTCTATTTTATTTTTTTAGTTTCTTCTTTGATTATTTTCTATTTCACCAATTTCAAATTGTATCCATGTTATTCACTACATTTTATTTCTAAATTTGCTATTATGTTTAACTTCTTGAGATGTAAACTAAGTGCATTGATTCTCAACCATTTTCTTTTTAAAAATATATACAGAAGTCTATAAATTTACTTCTGAACAAGATAATACCTTATAGCATTTTCATATCTTATTTTCAATGTAATTTTCATATAAAATATTTTAAAATTTCCTTTTTGATTTTGTCTGTGATCCATAGAGTTTTTTATAAATTTATTTCCTAATATTTGGAAAAATTTTTTGTTTGTTTTTCATTGATTAAATAAAATATCATTTTGGTCATGAAATAATTTTGATATTATTTTAATCCATGAAATTTGTTGAGAATTTATGTAGGGGCTAAGATTGCAGTATGAATTTTTTTTTAATAAGGAAGGAAAAAATCATGTCTTAAAAACTTTGAGTGCAATGTTCTCTATATGCCCATTGGGTTAAGCTTATCAATTCATGTTTGCTTATTCTACACTCTTGTTAATTTTTGTCTGCTTTTCCTATCAGTTGCTAAGAGAAGTGTGTTAAAATCTCACAAAATGTTTGGCTTTGTTTCTCATTTTAGTTCTGTCATTTTTGGTTGTATAGGTTTTCACATTATGCAATTTGATCCAAGCACCTTAAGAATTGTTTTACTTTCCTGAAGAGTCAAACTTTGCTAAAATATGAAACATCCCTTTTCATCTCTGGACCCCTTTTACCTTAAAGTATAAATTGTCTATTAGTCACCTTTCTTTAAATTATGCTTTTCAGAATATACATTTTTCCTTACATATCTTCATAAGCTTTCTCTATTTCTTCCATCTAAAGTGTGCTTCTTGTGAACAACATATAGCATGATTTTGTTGCAGCTGTTTTTTAACCATTTTGATCATTTTGTTTGGATTGTTTAATCTAATTATATTGAATGAAATTATTGATATATTTGGCTTATATCTATCATTTTATTATTTATCATATATTTATCTCACCTATGTTATAGTCTATAATATTTTTCTCTACTTTTCTTGTTTCTTTAGCTAAATCAATTTTATTGTTTTCTTAAATTTTTATTAATTATTTCCCCTTTTCATCATTAGATACACACTGTTGAGATAGCAATAAGAATTTTAATTTATTACAGTTCATTAGAATTTATTCCTTTATGACTTATCAAGTATTGAAGGACCTTAGGACTCTTGAATTCCAGTTCTTTCCTCCAACATCTTCCCTATTTTTTCAAATATCCTAATTCTATATATATATATTTCAAATCCTCAAAGCTGTCATTATTTTATTTCTATAATCAATATACATTTCTGCTTAATACATACTTACCATTTCCACTACTTTACCATCCTTCATTGATCTCCATGTTTCCATATAGGATTGCTTTCCTTGTTCCTAAAGAACTCTGATCAACAGCTGTATTTAATTCTTAATGCAGATGTGCTGATAAGAAAAAAATTCTGGCTTTGTCTGAAATGCTTTTATTTTAATGATTTTTAAAAGACTACTTACTCATAGGACAGAATTCTTGCTTAGCAATTTTTTTTTGGCACTCTGAAGATGTCATTAAATTACATTTAATTTATTATTATATCTGACTCATCTTGGTTTTGTCTTTATTCTTGATTATCCACCCATTTATCACAGTGTACCTAGGAATGTTTTTTTGTGTAGTTATCCTTTCTGGGATCCATTACTCTTCTTGAATCTTTGGCTTGATTTCATCCATCAAGACACACACACACACAAATATATAATATGCATATATATATATATATATATATATATATATGTATACATGGCTTGCCAGCTGGTGTTAGTGGTAAAGACCCCAACTGCCAAGGCAGGAGATGTAAGAGATGTGGATTCAATCTCTGGGTCAGGAAGATTCTCTGGAGGAAGAAATGGCAATCCACCCCAGTGTTCTTGCCTGGAGAATCCCATGGACAGAGGAGCCTGGCAGGCTACAGTCCATAGAGTTGCACAGAGTTTGACACAACTGAAGCGACTTAGCTTGGGTGTATATATATACATATATGTATATATATATATATATATATACACAGCCAGTATATGTTCGTATGATGCTTCTTCCCAATTATTTCTGGTTATTTTTCTTGGTATTCAATTGCATGACTTTCTGTTTTTTTTTTTTTTTTTTTACTAAATCCAAATATCTATTGTGCATTTTAATTTACTTTTATTCTTCCTTTTTTCTCTGTGCTTAAATCTGGGTACTTAGAAATGCCTATTTTTCCTTTCATAATTATGTATATTTATCTATGTTTAGCTGTTAATTACATCTATTGAACTGAATTCTTTACTTCAAATAGTGTGTTCTTCAGTTCCAGACATTCTATTTAATGTTTGAAATATCCTAAATATATGTATTAATACTTCATTTTGTAATCTATTTTCTTAAAAATATTAACTCGAATACCTAGAACTCTAGCAGCTTTTTCCTAATATCTCTTTTTTCTTTGTTATTGATCATTTCATCTTTCCTAATGGTGTACAAAATAATACAAGAATATATGGAAAAGTATAGAGATAAGTTGAGGTGATATTTGTTTCCTTTAGAAAGGATTTATGTTTGCCTCTGGGAAGTAGTTTGGATAGATGTGGTTAAAATTAATCCAGGTGAGAATGGGTGGAGTTGACTTGGGTTTAGTTTTTGTAATTGTCTGTTTATTTATCAGTTCAGTTCAGTTGCTCAGTCGTGTCCAACTCTTTGCGACCCCATGAATCGCAGCACGCCAGGCCTCCCTGTCCATCACCAACTCCCGGAGTTTACTCAAACTCATGCCTGTCGAGTCGGTGATGCCATCCAGCCATCTCATCCTCTGTCGTCCCCTTCTCCTCCTGCCCTCAATTCCTCCCAGTATCAGGGTCTTTTCCAGAGAGTCAACTCTTTGCATGAGGTGGCCAAAGTAGTGGGTTTCAGCTTCAGCATCAGTCTTTCCAATGAACACCCAGGACTTATCTCCTTCAGGATGGACTGGTTGGATCTCCTTGCAGTCCAAGGGACTCTCAAGAGTCTTCTCCAACACCACAGTTAACTAACTACTCGGTTTTAACTCTTCTGGCCTCACTGGAAGCCTGTGGTGATATCAGGTATCCTCTTCCTTGGTCCTCTTTGATTTCTTAATTCTTCCACTGAACAATGAAAAACTACTCACAAAACTGAATGGATTCTCAGCCACTTTGCTACCATTTCCCTTTAGCTCTCTGTCTCCTGGCTTCAACCTGTGTTTGGATTTTTAGTCTTTGGATTAGATACTGGGGAGCATGGAGGGGGGCTTCCCAGGTAGCTCAGCTGGTAAAGAATTTGCCTGCAATGCAGGAGACCCTGGTTCTATTCCTGGGTCAGGCAGATCCACTGGAGAAGGGATAGGCTACCCACCCCAGTATTCTAGGGCTTCCCTGATGACTCAGATGGTAAAGAATCTACTTTCAATGTGGGAGACCTGGATTTGATTCTTGGGTTGGGAAGATCCCCTGAGAAGGGAAAAGCTACCCATTCCAGTATCTTGCTCTGGAGAATTCCATGGACAATGGAGCCAACTCCATGGAGTCGCAGTCTGACATGACTGAATGACTTTCACATCACACAAAGAGACTAGGTCTTCCTAGGTGGTGCTAGTGGTAAAGAACCCACCTATCAATGCAGGAGAAGTAAGAGACATGAATTCAATCCCTGGGTCAGGAAGATACCCTGGAGGAAGAAACGACAACCCACACTAATATTCTTATCTAGAGAATCCGATGGACAGCGAGCCTGGAGGCCTACAGTCCATAGCGTCACAAACAGTCAGACACTAAATCGACTTAGCATGCAGGCACACATAGATAATAGTGTAATTGTGAAAGTCCAGATTACATAATCTCCACCAATCATGGAAAATTTCTTTCTAATCTTGATAAAATTTCTTTCTCCTCTCTTCACTATTTATGGTCCATTCATCCTCTTGGATAACTCTTCATTGAGTTTAGACTTTTTCAAAAAAAGGCAAAAATATACTTTACCATCTCCCACTACCTATCTCAATAAATTTTCTTGTCACTAGGAAGCGTTTGATTTGAACAGATTTTAGAAAGCCATAGCATGTGTTAGTCAAGTTAAGTCAAGTGTTACTCTCTCAGTCGGGTCCAACTCTTTGTGACCCCAAAGACTGTAGCCCACCAGGCTCCTCTGTCCATGGAGTTCTTCAGGCAAGAATACTGGAGTGGGTTACCATTCTCATCTCCAGGGGATCTTCCTGACCCAGGGATCAAATCTGGGTCTTCCACATTGCAGGCAGATTCTTTACCATCTTAGCCACCATGGAAACCCATAACATGTATTGGTATGCCATATCTGATTAAACTATACAGTAAATTACATTTGCTACTATTTCTATTAGAAACTTTGAACTAAATTCTTTATCTTGAGAATAGCACTGGATGATGATACTTCTATATGAAGCAATTCAATTTTTAACATTTTGATTTCAAAGTCTTTTTTTTTTTAAGGAGTTTAGTTTTCTAGGATTCAGTAGAATGGCTTTGGTGTTATATTTAAATGCATGTTATAGGTTAAAGTTAAAATTCAAACAATTTAGGAAAATTAAGCAGAAGAATTTTGCCCTTCAGTAAAGATTATTGAACTCTACACATGTAGAGCAAGGCAAGTTCCTGAGTGTAAGACTTGAGAGGTTTCTAATGGTCTTTTATTACTAATTATTTTCTGCTTGCCATCTATATCTTTTCCACACTACTTTTTCCTGCTTTATACCTTGTGGAATTGACTCTTATAGTCTTCAGCACTTGCATTTTCTTTTCTTTCTAAATGTATTTAAATTGAAGTATCACTGACATATAGCAATGATAGTGATTTCAGGTATATAGGGAAACATTTTGACATTTGTATATATTGCAAAATGATCACCACAGTAAGTCTAGCTAACATTTGTCACTCTACATAGGTACAATTTCATTTTTTTTTTCTCATGAAAATCACTTGGATTTTCTTTCCTTCCAGCTTCCTATTGGTTCAACCAATGAGGTACTAAGAGTACATGGAAGAATAGAAAAAACAAGTTAAAGTGTTTCTTCTCATGTAACTTGGGAATTAAGTTCAGAGGTTCTGGTAATAATATATCCTTCTATGACTGTAGCTTCAAATTTCTGTGATTCTGGTATCAGTTCCTCCTCATTGTCCCTTCCTAGTGACCATTCTCTGGGTGTTTGCATATTGTGTCATTGATTGGCTGATTACTAGCCACATCCGAATTGATAATATTTCATTAAGGACTCTTCTAGCACAAGGAGAGGGTACACAAGAGGATTCCAGGTAGAAAGAAGATCAAAATGTTGAGGGTTGAAAGGGCTTGGCATATTCTAGGAAAGAGTGTAAACCCAATGAGTTTGAACAGTGTGAGCAAAAGGAGAAGTGGCAGGACATGTGCTTGAAGGAACAAAATGTGCAGAATCACACAGAAACAGGTAAGGCAGAATAAAGAGCTTGAATTTAAGTGCAACAGGAAGACACTCTAGGTGACAACTGGATTGGTTAAGGACAGGGCTGAAGCAGGCAGACCACTCTGAGGAGTATTATAATATTTTCAGAAATTACACTGTTTTGCAACATGTTACAGATGGAAATGGAGATCATGGAAGGAGATAAACTGCATAGATAAAACTGACAGGAGATGAAGTCCCAGATTTATTCATTTACTTATCCATTCAATTTATATATGCTAATTAAATGCCCAATTTATGCTATGCATTGTGTTAAGATATGGCAACGGATGTTACTGATACTAAACAAATAACTCTACAAATAATTATATTATTGCCTTGTTATCAATGCTATGGAAGATCTTATGATAAGATCCTTTATTTCCTTTATAGAAGTATAAAAGATCCTTTACTTTATAGAAGTCAATGATATTATGAAAATTCATACCAGGGAGTCCTAACCAGCATGGATGTTTGGAGATGTCCTCAGTGAAGTAGCAATCTCTAAGATAAGACCCAAAGGATAAGTATAAGTTACAAAAACAGTAAAAGGTATCTAAATTTGGGTTTTCCCCAAAGTTCACCCTAAGAAAAAGATTCCAGTGCTAACAAATTTTTTTTTTTGAGGGGGGCAGGTGATTGATGCCACAAAATACCTGTAGGGGAGTGGGGAATAAGTTGGGGAGGGAAGACAGACAATGCAGGCTGTGGAATCAAATAGCTATCTGTGGGCAACTGGGGCCCAATCTTATGGAAGGAAACTTGGAAATTCTTGTGGAGGACATGGGTCTTAGTATTATCCCACCAGGAAGTGAAAGATTTGGGGTGTTCATAATCAACTCCCATCAGTTATTGGACGGAGACTATGTCTGGGGTGTTAATTCTCCAGATATGAGAGGCAGAGTAGAATTTCCTGGTTTTGAAGAAAATCTTCATGTGAAGATGCACATGCTGGCAGTTGGCAATCATTTGTGTGCAAATGATTTATCTCTGTTAAAAATATACATGCAAATGTATGAAATACATTTTAATTCTTAACTTTTTTTAATGGTTTCTAATGTATATTACAAATACAGCCTTTACTTTCAAATGTACCCATGATCATTGCAGCACTATTTACAATAGCCAGGAATTGAAAGCAACCTAAATGTCAATCAACAGAGTAATGGATAAATAATATGTGGTACATATATACAATGGAATATTACTCAGCTATAAAAAGGACAAAATAATGTCATCTGTAGCAACAGTGGTGGACCTAGATATTATCATACTGAGTGACATAAGTCAGACAGAGAAAGACAAATACTGTATGATATTGCTTGTATGTAGAATCTAAAAAAAATGATACAAATGAACTTATTCACAAAGCAGAAATAGTATCACAAGTGTAAAAAAAACAAACAAGGAAGGGTGGAGGGATAAACTGGGAAATTGGGATTGACATATACACACTTCTGCATATAAAATGGCTGGAGAAAAGGAAAAAAAAAATCCAGAGAAACATGGCTAATTCACCAATAGCAAGTGGCTACAAGGGTTGAAAGAGACTCATGGAACCAGAGTGGCAAATAGTTTGGGTTAGGACAAAGATTGCTATAGTCTTGGAACGACAACAAGGCTGTCTTTTAGAAGGCAAAATAGGTAGAGGTTTCAGGAATAAAATGGAGGGCAGCTAATATTCAGAATCAGAGAAGATACTATTGGAACAACCATCATATCCAACCATCTGTGAGCTACAGATAGGAAAACAGTTGTTATACAAGAGACACCAAGAAGCTAAAGATTACCAAGGGAGGCAGGACATCTGCACAGGCAAGTAACAAAACCAGGTAGTTCATACTGGCAAAGTGGGAGCTGTGCAGGAAGGAGTGAGTAGTCATCAGGAAATGAGAAGGATGGAATGGATTTGGAGAGTCAGATGGTTCTTCATCTGGGCTTTGTGGGATAAGAAACGCAAAGCCCCTTTCCAGAAAGGGGATGTCATGAACAAATGTTCTGTCAAAGAAATAGATACGGCCTTCCTGGCAGTTAAAGGCAGCTGAATGCAATCTTCACTAATGAATAAGCAAATACATATCTTGCACACCTTCTCTTGCTTTTGCAGAGGAGACCCTCTTTGTTTCAATGTCATAATTAGCATTAAAACACGAAGATATTTGGAGCCAGCAAAGAAGAAAGGGACAAAACAGTCAGAAAATACCTGATTCTACCCCTTAACTATTATTTAAGAAAGAAAAACTGGGTGGCATTAGTGGTGGCAGAACTCTGGAGAAAAGGGGGTTTCTCAGGTCATAGGAAACAGTAGCAGAGTAAGTCTGAGATTTCATAAAATAGTTTCCTGACAAGTGTAGTAACCCCAGTCCTACCTACAAACCAAGGTAGCAAATAGATACCCTTTTGCATACCATCTCTCATCAGTTTGTTGACCATCTCTAGATCTCTCTTAATATCAATTGAAAGGAGATCTTGGATTCATCGCTGATATCTGTCATGGACATGGTATATGAGTATAGGCATTATGTTTGTGACTGTGTAGTTTTTAGGACTGTGCAGCTGCATATGACAGAGATCCAGTAAGTAAAGTTGCTCAGTCGTGTCTGACTCTTTGTGACCCCATGGACTGTAGCCTATCAGGCTCCTCTGTCCATGGGATTTTCCAGGCAAAAGTACTGGAGTGGGTTGCCATTTCCTTCTCCAGGAGATCTTCCCGAGATCCAGTACCAGTGAGCAAACGTGGATTCATTTATCTCACATAGAGAAAAGTCTGGAGCATTGTTGTTGTTAGTCACTAAATCAAGTCTGTTGATGGGCGGAGCTGTGTTCCCTCCCTGTTGTTTGACCTGAGGCCAAACTATGGTGGGAGATAATGAAGATAATGGAGACCTCCTTCAAAAGGTCCCATGCATTCACTGCTGCACTCAATGCTCCCAAACCTGCAGTCGGCCACCGCTGACTCATGCCTCTGCTGGAGACTCCTGGACACTCATGGACAAGTCTGGGTCAGTCTTTTCTGGGGTCACTGCTCCTTTCTCCTGGGTCCTAATGTGCATAAGGTTTTGTTCGTGCCTTCCAAGAGTCTGTTTTCCCAGTCCTGTGTAGTTTCTGGTGGCTGTATGCTGGGGTTAACGGCAACCTTTGCCAAGAGGGCTTATGCCATACCCAGATCTACTGCACCCAGAGCTCCTGCCAATGCAGCAGTCCACTGCTGACCCATACCTCCTCAAAAGACACTCAAACACAATTCTAGCTCAGTCTCTGTGGGGTGTCTGGGTCCTGGTGCACACAAGGTTTATTTGAGCCCTCTGAGTGTCTCTGGTGGGTATAGGGTTTAATTCTATATGCAATTTTGCCCCTCCTACCATCTTGCTGGGACTTCTCCTTTGCTCTTGGACATGAGTTATCTTTTTTTGATGGGATCCAACATTCTCTGGTCAATGGTTGTTCAGCAGCGAGTTGTAATTTTGGAGTTCTCACAGGAGAAGATGAGTGCATGGCCTTCTGCTACACCATATTCTATTCTACGAGGACAGAATATGTGAAATGCACAAACCAGCACAGGGCCAACTCCCAGAGAGACTAGAGTCCTGAAGGGTGGATTTTCCTACAGATGTCCTCTTTTGCCTTGAACTTCCAGGTGTTCAAGCAGGATTTAGAAAAGGCAGAGGAACCAGAGATCAAATTGCCAACATCCACTGGATCATCAAAAAAGCAAGAAAGTTCCAGAAAAATATCTACTTCTGCTTTACTGATGACACCAAAGCCTTTGACTGTGTGGATCACAAAAAAATGTGGAAAATTCTGAAAGAGATGAAATATCAGACTATCTCACCTACCTCCTGAGAAATCTGTATGCAGGTTAATAAGCAACAGTTAGAACTGGCATGAAACAACAGACTGGTTCCAAATCGGGACAGAAGTATGTCAAGGCTGTATACTGTAACCCTGTTTATTTAACTTATATGCAGAGTATCTCATTAGAAATGCTGGGCTGGATGAAGCACAAGCTGCAATCAAGATTTCAGGGAGAAATAGCAATAACCCCAGATATGCAAATGACAGCACACTTATGGCAGAAAGCAAAGAAGAGCCTCTTGATGAAAGTGAAAGAGGAGAGTGAAAAAGTTGACTTAAAAATCAACATTCAGAAAACTAAGATCATGTCATCCAGTCCCATCACTTCATGGAAAATAGATGGGGAAACAATGGCAACTTTGACAGACTTTACTTTTTGGGGACTCCAAAATCACTCCAGATGGTGACTGCAGCCATGAAATTAAAAGACACTTACTCTTTGGAAGGAAAGTTATGAAGGAAAGTCATTTGAAAAGACCCTGATGCTGGGAAAGATTGAGGGCAGGAGGAGAAGGGGATGACAGAGGATGAGACGGTTGGATGGCATCACCAACTCAATGGACATGGGTTTGGGTGAACTCTGGGAGTTGGTGACAGACAGGGAAGCCTGGCATGCTGAGGTTCATGGGGTCGCAAAGAGTTGGACATGACTGAGAGACTGAACTGAACTAAATTGAACTGTTCCTTGAAAGAAAACCTATGACCAAACTGGACAGCATATTAAAAAGCAGAGACATTACTTTACCAACAAAGGTTCATCTAGGCAAGGGTATGGTTTTTCCAGTGGTTATGTATGGTTGTTAGAGTGGGACTGTAAAGAAAGCTGAGCGTCAAAGAATTGATGCTTTTGAACTGTAGTGTTGGAGAAGACTCTTGAGAATTCCTTGGACTGCAAGGAGAGCCAACCAGTCCATCCTAAAGATCAGTCCTGGATGTTCATTGGAAGGACTGATGCTGAAGCTGAAACTCCAATACTTTGGCCACCTGATTCGAAGATCTGACTCATTGGAAAAGACCCTGATGCTGGGACAGATTGAAGGCGGGAGAAGGGGGTGACAGAAGATGAGATGGTTGGGTGGCATCACCGACTGTATGGATGTGAGTTTGAGTAAGCTCTGGCAGTTGGTGATGGTCAGGGAAGCCTGGCGTGCTGCAGTTCATTGGATCACACAGAGTTGGACGCGACTGAGCGACTGAACTGAACTGACGTCAAGTCTGACTCTTTGCAGCAAAATGGGCTGCAGGACCCCAGGTTCCTCTGGCCTCCACTATCTTTTGGAGTTCACTCAAATTCTTGTCCATTGAGTCACTTGTGCTATCTAACCATGTCATCCTCTGCTGCCCTTTTGCCTTCAGTCTTTCCCAGCATCAGGGTTTTTTCCAATGAGTTGATTCTTTGCATCAGGTGGCCAAATTATTGGAGTTTCAGCTTCATCATCAGTCCTTCCAGTGAATATTCAGGGTTTATTTCCTTTAGGACTGACTGGTTTTATCTCCCTGCTAAAGAGCTTAATTTTTTTTTAATGCTCATTCCTTATTGTTATCAAGGATCCAAGTCCATTTTCTTTTCTGCCTTTCCTTCTTAAACTATGCTTGTAATTTATTTGTGATGATGAATTAATTTTATATGTTAGCTTGTCATGGCCATCGGCTCAGTCAGTTCAGTCGCTCAGTGGTGTCTGGCTCTTTGGCACCCCACAGACTGCAGCAAGCCAGGCTTCCCTGTTCATCACCAACAGCTTGAGCTTGCTCAAACTCAAGTCCATCGAGTCAGTGATGCCATCCAACCATTTCATCCTTTGTCATCCCCTTCTCTTCCTTCCTTCAGTCTTTCCCAGCATCAGGGTCTTTTCAAACAAGTCAGTTCTTCATATCAGTTGGCTAAAGTATTGGAGTTTCAGCTTCAGCATCAGTCCTTCCAATAAATATTCAGGACTGATTTCCTTTAGAATGGACTGGTTCGATCTCCTTGCAGTCCAAGGAACTCTCGAGAATCTTCTCCAACACCACAGTTCAAAAGCATCAATTCTTTGATGCTCAGCTTTCTTTATAGTCCCACTCTAACATCCATACATGACTACTGGAAAACCATTAACGACTAGCCAGACTTTTGTTGGCAAAGTAATGCCTCTGCTTTTTAATATTCCGTCTGGGTTGGTCATAGCTTTTCTTCCAAGGAACAAGCATCTTTTAATTTCATGGCTGCCATCATCATCTGCAGTGATTTTGAAGCCCAAAAAAGAAGTCTGTCACTGTTTCCATTGTTTCCCCATCTATTTCTCATGAAGTGATGAGACTTGATGCCATGATCTTAGTTTTCTGAATGTTGAGTTTTAAGCCAGCTTTTTCACTCTCTTCTTTCACCTTCATCAAGAGGCTCTTTAGCTCTTCTTTGCTTTCTGCTATAAGGGTGGACATATGTCAAGGCCATAGGCTCCTAGATATTTGGTTTAATGTAATTTTGGGTGTATCTCTGAGAATTTTTCTGGATGGGCAGCATGTCTTTAAATACACCTGGGGTAGCTGATTGGACCATGGGCATGGACCTTTTCTTAGATTACACTGTGACCCCTGGCTGTGAGTGCATGTAACTGTTGAGAGGTTAGCCATGCAGGCATATACCCGGATCATCTGATTCACAAACTGGAATGAAAAAGTTTGTCTTCTAACATCATCACTACTCTCCTCTTACCAGGGAAGACTTGGTAAATGACTCTACTCTTGCTTGTTACAAAGGATATAAGTTCTTCCTCTGTGAGACCTATGGACAATGTCCATTATTGCCTTATCCTTGTGGTGTAGGTCTTTCTAATCAGTAGCATTTTGGACCTAAATCAAATCCCTTATGACTGTACAATGGAAAGGAGAAATAGATTTAAGGGACTAGATCTGATAGACAGAGTGCCTGATGAACTATGGATGGAGGTTTGTGACATTGTACAGGAGACAGGAATAAGACAATCCTCAAGAAAAAAAAATGTAAAAAAAAACCAAAATGGCTGTCTGAGTAGGCCTTACAAATAACTGTGAAGAGAAGGGAAGTGAAAAGCAAAGGAGAAAATGAAAGATATACCCATTTGAATGCAGAGTTCCAAAGAATAGCAAGGAGAGATAAGAAAGCCTTCTTCAATTATCAATGCAAAGAAATAGAGGACAACAATAGACTGGGAAAAACTAGAGATCTCGTCAATAAAATTAGAGATACCCAGAGAATATTTTATGCAAAGATGGGCTCAATAAATAACAGAAATGGTATGGACCTAACAGAAGCAGAAGATATTAAGAAGAGGTGGCAAGAATACACAGAAGAACTGTACAAAAAAGATCTTCACGACCCAGATAATCACGATGGTGTGATCACTCACCTAGAGCCAGACATCCTGGAATGTGAAGTCAAATGGGCCTTAGGAAGCATCACTTTCAACAAAGCTAGTGGAGGTGATGGAATTCCATTTGAGCTATTTCAAATCCTGAAAGATGATGCTGTGAAAGTGCTGCACTCAATATGCCAGCAAATTTGGAAAACTCAGCAGTGGCCACAGAACTGGAAAAGGTCAGTTTTCATTCCAATCCCGAAGAAAGGCAATGTCATAGAATGCTGAAACTACCACACAATTGCACTCATCTCACATGCTAGTAAAGTAATGCTTAAAATTCTCCAAGCCAGGCTTCAGCAATACATGAACCACGAACTTCCAGATGTTCAAGCTGGTTTTAGAAAAGGCAGAGGAACCAGAGATCAAATTGCCAATATCTGCTGGATCATCAAAAAAGCAAGAGAGTTCCAGAAAAACATCTATTTCTGCTTTATTGACTATGCCAAAGCCTTTGACTGTGTGGATCACAAAAACCCGTGGAAAATTCTGAAAGAGATGGGACTACCAGACCACCTGACCTGCCTCTTGAGAAGCCTGTATGCAGGTCAGGAAGCAACAGTTAGAACTGGACATGGAACAACAGACTGGTTCCAAATAGGAAAAGGAGTACGTCAAAGCTTTATATCGTCACCCTGCTATTTTAACTTATATGCAGTACTCTGAGAAATCTGGGCTGGAGGAAGGACAAGCTGGAATCAAGATTTCTGGGAGAAATATCAATAACCTCAGCTATGCAGATGACACCACCCTTATGGCAGAAATTGAAGAGAAACTAAAGAACCTCTTGATGAAAGTGAAAGAGGAGAGTGAAAAAATTGGCTTAAAGCTCAACATTTAGAAAACTAAGATCATGGCATCCGGTCCCATCACTTCATGGCAAATAAATGGGGAAAGAGTGGAAACGGTGGCTGACTTAATTTCTCTGGGCTCCAAAATCACTGCAGATGGTGATGCAGCCATGAAATTAAAAGACACTTATTCCTTGGATGGAAAGTTGACCAACCTACACAACATATTAAAAAGCAGAGACATTACTTTGTCAAGAAAGGTCTGTCTAGTCAAGGCTGTGATTTTTCCAGTGGTCATATATGGATGTGAGAGTTGGACTATAAAGAAAGCTTTATGAAGAATTGATGTTTTTGAACTGTGGTGTTGGAGAAGACTCTTGAGAGTCCCTTGGACTGCAAGGAGATCCAATCAGTCCATCCTAAAGGAGATCAGTCCTGGGTGTTCATTGGTAGGACTGATGCTGAAGCTGAAACTCCAATAGTTTGGCCTCCTGATGTGAAGAGCTGACTCATTTGAAAAGACCCTTATGCTGGGAAAGAAAGATTGAGGGCAGGAGGAGAAGGGGATGACAGAGGATGAGATGGTTGCTTGGCAACACCAATTCAATGGACATGGGTTTGGGTAGACTCTTGGAGTTGGTGATGGACAGGGAGGCCTGGTGTGCTGCGGTTCATGGGGTCACAAAGAGTTGGACATGATTGAGTGACTGAACTGAACTGAACTAGCTTCTCCAATTAGCTAGCCTATGCTACGGGGATGCCAGCTGCCCCTGAAGCTCCAGCCTAGCTTCTTGAGTGGATCTATGGGATTCTGAGGTGGTGTCCTTGTTTTCCCACATCTGAGGAGTGCTGGGCTCTACTGAGAACAGTGCTTGGAGCCTGAGTGAACTCCACACCCAAAGTGAGGCTTACAGAAGAGAATAAATAAGACCATCCCTGTATTTTTAGATCCCTGGAAAAGCTCTGGTTTGACCAGAAACTCATTCCAGCTTTTTTTTTTTTTTCAGTCTAAAGTCTTAACTATCAAGAGTAAAATCTGAGATTTTGGTAACTGAAGACCAGCCACTGAATTCAATATGGGACAAAGCTAGACTGAAGGCTGAGAGAAAGGATTATGATTACAGGTTAAATGAATGATTTTTGCTGACTATTCACTGTTCTTTTCCCTCAGCTTACAAGATTCAAGTATTTGAAGCTATCTTTTTTGTTCTCTTCCCCCATCCATGGGAATTAGATGCAATACCTCAGGTAGGATTGCTAGATAAAATATAAAATATGCAGTTAAAATTGAATTTCAGATAAACAATAAATAGTATACATTTATCCCAAATATCACATGAGGGTATTCTTGTACTAAAGAATTATTCTTTTTTTTATCTGAAATTCAAATTTAACTGGCATCCTGTTGTTTTAAAAGGATTTTACTTTGAAATAATTGTGTCTGTTCATAAAGTTGTAAAGATACTTCAGAGAAGTCCCATGTACCCTTTACCCAGTTTCCCCAGTGGTTGCTCTTATATTGTTATAGTACAATATCAAAACTAGGAATTTTATGTTGGAACACTGTGTGTGTGCAGTTCCATGTCATTTTATAACATGTTTAAATTTATGTAACCACCACAAGATCTTCTTCATGCTATCCTTTTATTATTGTACTCTCCCCTCCCTGCCCATCTTGAAATATATAACCCCTGGGAACCACTATTTTATTACTCATTATATAAACGGAACCATGAACCTTTGAGATTGGTTTTATTCATTGAGCATAACGCCCTTAAGATTCATTCAAGTTGTCCCACGTATTAGAAAAAAAATTTGGGAAAGAAAACTGATGGAATAGAGAAAAGAAATTGACAAATTCAGAATTATGACTAGGGACTTTAAACCCATATTTCATTAATTGATGGAACAACCAGACAGAAAATCAGCTAGAATATAGAAGAATTCAAACCCACCATCACCAAAAGTAGGCTACACTTTCTTTTCAGGCACCAATATAACACATATTGGTAACACAATATAACACAAGACAGAACATATTTTGGGCCATAAAACAACCTTCAACAAATTGAAAAGAATTTAAATAATGCAGTCTATGTTCTCTGACCATAGTGGAATCAAACTAGAAATCTATATCAAAAAGATAATAGGAAAATCTCCAAATACTTACAAATGAAACAGCACATTTCTCAGTAATCTTTGCATCAAAGAGGAAGTTTAAAGGGAAGAAAGCTTGAAAAATAAAATTAAAATAAACCCAAAGCAAGAAGAAACTGATAAAGACAAGAGCAGAAATCAATGACATTGAAAACTATATATTTATTTTTTAATCTATTAAATAAAATTAATTTCATAGAAAAGATTAATGAAGTTGACAAACTTTAGCAAAAATGACAGTGCTCAGGGCTCAGATGCTCAGTCGTGCCTGATTCTGTGGCTCCATGGACTGTAGCCCACTGGTCTCCGCTGTCCATGGAATTTTCCAGGCAGGAATACTAGAGCAGGTTACCATTCTACTCCAGGAGATCTTCCTGACCCAGGGACTGAACCCACATCTTCCTCATTTCCTGCGTTGGCAGGCAGGTTCTTTACCCCTAGTGCCAAATGAGATACAAAAATGACAAAGATAAACAAAAGAGAGAAGACATGAATTATCAATAGTAGAAAAGAAGCAGGAGATATCACTACAGATTCTTTAGTCACTTTAATCCTCAGAAAAGGCATTATATTTCATTTTTTTCTTATTCCCTATAAAAGGACATAGTGAACTCTTTACTATTTACCTATAATAGGCATTTTGAAAGACAATTTCATCCAGAGTTGTGATGTCCCACTAGTTGACAAGGAAGATTGTGTGGGAATGAGAAGTAGAGAAGCTACAATTAGTCTGTTGCTTTTGTCTAGAAATTTGTTTGTGTCTCAGTAGCACACTGAATTTGTTATTAATGTATTGTAATGTATTACTATTGTCTTTTATTGCTACTATCATTATCATTACCATCATTATTATTTTAGAATACAGGTTCTTTTTTATTACAATAAAATATCCCTAATGAGTCAAATAAAATGTCACTTATCTCGTATTCAACTGTGTATATGTGTAGGAGTAATTTATTGTATTTCTATAGATTCCCTTTTTGTTGTCTTAGAAAGGATGGGTATGAATGGAGCTAGCCTAAAAAAGACTCTGTAAAAAGTTTCCCTTTGAAGGAGAAATTTTCTCAATTTTGAATTTCCTTTGTCACTCATTAGAAAGTGGTGGGACATTTCTGTCCTATGAGAAGTGCTGACAATAAATTTCTGTAAAATATCTAGAAAAACTGGTATTACTTGAAACAGGCCCAGTCAGCTCTTAATATAAAAAGCTCCTCAGAACAGGTAGGGAAGGCTTACAGTAAACGCTTACAGTAAAAGGAAGTGAACCCATTATTTTCTCTTTTAAACTAGGAGTTTCTAAAGAAATAAGATCACAAGGTCAGAAAAGACTACTTTGGAATAAAAAGACAAATCACACATTTATTTTCCACATTCTTTATAACTGATACGTCCCAGATCTCCAGTCCAGGCCACCTTCAGTCGCCTTCCCTGGCCAGTCTGTGCCATTCTTCAGCACTAGCCTTCGGCTACCCCACCCCACCCCGCCACATTTTACAAAATTTATCTCATGTTTTTGAGCCACTAAGATAATGATAGAGAATAAACCTAATCAACCTTGTTTAGAGAGTCTAATTTGTGAAAATTTACCAAAATACATTATATCAGCTAAGGCTATATATACAAATACATTCCACTCAAATCACAATTTACCTACTGTACTTATAATGATAGGTATTCACTGTCTAGTCAAAGTTGATTTTCAAACAGATAAGCTTTAATTTCATGGATTCCCTTAACTAGCTTCACTGCTTGCTCTGTTTCCTTGATTCTTTGTGTAACATAATGAGTAACTTGATATCTGCCTCATATTTACGGACACATAATTCAGCTCAATTCCAGATGCAGGAGAGTTACTCCTTCTTGACTTCCCAATGTCCTGGCCACAGCCGCAATTAGATGATTATTTAACAGCCAGTTGAAAACCCAGCCCAAGCCATCAAGGCCTAGGTCTTTAATTGCCTAAACTGTTTGTTCTAACATTTGGCATTCAAACATCCTGCTGGGTCAAGTTTAACTGAAAAAAGATGGTTTTACTAGCCTAAGAAGATTTTAGAGGATAGAATATAAGCAGTGAGTCAATGAGACAACAAAACATTTCTAAGATATTAATTTACCTAAAATATTGAACCTTGCATGTGTGTGTGTGTGCATGTACATGTACACTAAAAACAAAGCAAACAAAACAAACAAACAAACAAAAACTAGATTTTATCCAAGTTAAAATTGTTGGGAATTTAGATTCCCTCATTGTGAAAATCTACTTTTAATCATAAGTAAAGCTGATGAAGAGGTATTGTTGTTCTTGATTCACGCAGTTATGTCTCTTTGCAACCCCGTGAACTGCAGCACACCAGGCTTCCCTTTTCTTCACCATCTCTAGGAGTTTTTTTCAAATTCCTGTTCATTAAGTCAGTCATACTATCTAACCATCTCATCCTCTGTCATCCGCTTCTCCTTTTCCTTTCAATCTTTCCTGGCATTAAGGTCTTTTCCAATGAGTTGGCACTTCTCATGAGGTGGTCAAAGTATAGAAGCTGCAGCTTCAGCATCAGTCTTTCCAATGAACATTCAGGGTTGATTTCCTTTAGGATTGACTGGTTTTATCTCCTTGCTATCCAAGAACTCTCAAGAGTCTTCTCCAGCATCACAATTCAAAGTAGCATTGAAACATGTATATTATCATACGTGAAACAGATTGCCAGTCCAGGTTTGATGCATGAGACAGGGTGCTCAGGGCTGATGCACTGGGGATGATCCAGAAGGATGGGATGGGAAGGGAGGTGGGAGGGACGTTCAGGATGGGGAACACATATATACCCATGGCAGATTCATGTCAATGTATGGCACAACCACTACAAAATTGTGAAGTAATTAGCCTCCAATTAAAGTAAATAAATTTTTTTTTTTAAAAAAGCATCAATTCTTTGGTGCTCAGCCTTCTTTATAAGCCAACTTTCCCATCCATAAATGACTACTGGAAAGACTATAGCTTTGACTATATGGACCTTTGTTGGCAAAGTGATGTCTCTGCCTTTTAATATGCTGTCTTGGTTTGTCATAGGTTTTCTTCCAAGGAGCAAGAATCTTTTAATTTCATAGCTGCAGTCAGTGTTTGCAGTGATCTAGGAGCCCAAGAAAATAGTCTGTAATTGTTTCCCCATCTGATTGCCATGAAGTAATGGGACTGGGTGCCATGATCTTAATTTTCTGAATGTTGAGTTTTAAGCCAGCTTTTTCTCTCTCTTCTTTCACTTTCATCAAAAGGCTCTTTAGTTCTTCTTTGCTTTCTGCCTTTAGGATGGTGTCATCTGCATATCTGAAATTACTGATATTTCTCCTGGCAATTTGATGCAGGCTTGAGCTTCAGGCAGACTGGTATTTCACATGATGTACTCTGCATATAAGTTAAATAAGCAGGATGACAATATATAGCCTTGACATACTCCTTTCCCAGTTTTGAACCTGCCCATTGTTTCCTGTCCGGTTCTAACTATTGCTTTTTGACCTGCATACAGGTTTCTCAGGAGGCAGGTAAAATGGCCTGGTATTGTATCTCTTTAAGAATTTTCCAGTTTTTTTTTTTGTGATCCACACAGTCTTCAGTGTAGCCAATGAAGAAGTAGATGTTTTTCTAGAATTCTGTTGCTTTTTCTATGATCCAGTGGATGTTGGCAATTTGATCTCTGGTTCCTCTGCCTTTTCTAAATCCAGCTTGAATATCTAGAAGTTCTCAGTTCAGGTACTGTTGAAGCCTCCCTTGAAGGATTTTGAGCATTACCTTGATAACATGTAAATGAGTTCAACTTTGTGGCAGTTTGAATATTCTTTGTCATTGTCCTTCTTTGGGATTGTAATGAGAATGAACCTTTTCCAGTCCTATGGCCACTGCTGAGTTTTCCAAATTTGCTGGCATGTTGAGTGCAGTACTTTAACGGCATTGTCTTTTAGGATTTTAAATAGCTCAGATGGATTTCCATCACCTCCACTAGCTTTGTTCATAGTCAGGCTTCCTAAGGCCTACTTGACTTCACACTCCAGGATATACGGCTCTAGTTGAGTGACTACACCACTGTGGTCATTTGAGTCATTAAGACTTTTTTTTTGTACAGTTTTGCTGTGTATTCTTGCCACTTCCTCTTAATATCTTCTGTTTCTGTTAGGTCCAAACATTTTCTGGCCTTAATTTTGCCTATCTTTGCATGAAATGTTCCCTTGGTATCTCCAATTTTCTGGAAGACATCTCTAGTCTTTCCCATTCTACTGTTTTCCTCTGTTTCTTTGCACTCTTAATGCTTTCTTATGTCTCATTGTTATTCTTCAGAACTCTGCTTTCAGATGAGAATATCTTTCCTTTTCTCCTTTGCCTTTTCCTTCTTTTCTCAGCTATTTGTAAGGCCTCTTCAGACAACCATTTTGCCTTTCTTTTTCTTGGGGATGGTTTTGATCACCGCTTCCTATACAATGATACAAACCTCCATTCATAGTTCTTCATGCAGTTTGTCTATCAGATCTAATCCCTCGAATCTTACATCAGTTCTACTGTATAATCATAAGAGATTTGACATAGGTCATACCTGAATTGCCTAGCAGTTTTTCCTACTTTCTTCAAGTTTGAATTTTGCAATAAGGAGTTCATGATTTGAGCCACAGTCAACTCCTGGTCTTTTTTTGCTGACAGTATAGAAATTCTCCTTTTTTGGCTGCAAAGAATATGATCAATCTGATTTCACTATTGACCATCTGGTAATGTCCATGTGTAGAGTCATCTCTTGTGTTGTTGGAAGAGGGTGTTTGCTATAACAATGTGTTCTCTTGGCAAAACTCTGTTAGCCTTTGCCCTACTTCATTTTGTACTCCAAGGGCAAGCTTGGTATTATACCAAGTGTCTCTTGATGTCCTGCTTTTGCATTCCAGCCCTCTACAATGAAAAGGACTTTTTTTTTTTGGTGTTAGTTATAGAAGGTCTTGTAGGTCCTCATAGAACCATTGAACTTTAGCTTCTTCAGCATTAGTCATTGGGGCATAGACTTGGATTACTGTGATCTAGAATGGTTTGCCTTGGAAATGAACAGAGATCATGCTTTTGTTTTTGAGACTGTACCCAAGTGTTACATTTCAGACTCTTTTGTTGACTATGAGGGCTACTCCATTTTCTCTAATGGGTTCTTGCACACAGTAGTAGATATAGTGGTCATCTGAATTAGATTTGCCCATTCCAGCCAATGCATGGCTCATAGTTTCATTGAGTTATACAAAGTTGTGATCCATGTGATCATTCTCACTGGTTTTCTATGATTGTGGTTTTCATTCTGTCTGCCCTCTGATGGTTGAGGATAAGAGGCTTCTGCAAGGTTCCTGATGGAGAGGGACTGGCTGAGGGAAAAACTGGGTCTTGCTTTGGTGGGCATGACCATGCTCAGTAAATCTTTAATCCAATTTTCTGCTGATGGGTGTGGCTGTGTTCTCTCCCTGTATTTTGACCTGAGGCCAAACTATGGTAGTGGTAATGGCGATCTCCTCCAAAAGGACCTATGCCAGCATGCTATGCCTCCCAGGACTGCTGCAGTCAGTTCCCCTGACCCTGTGGCAGGCCACTGTGGACCCACACCTCTGCTGGAGACTCGCAAACACAGGCAAGTCTGGTTCAGTCTGTTGTGGGGTCACTGTTCCTTTCTCCTGGGTCCTGGTGTGCATGAGGTTTTGTTTGTGCCCTCCAAGAGTTTCTGTTTCCCTAGTCCTGTGAAAGTTCTATAATCAAATCCTACTGACTTTCAATGTCAGATTCCCTGGCGAGTCCCTGTCCCTTTGTCAGGTCGGGAAGTCTGTTGTGGGGCCTATTATTCTGCAGTTTGTGGATTGCCCACCCAACAGCTCTATAGTGGGGCTAATGGCAATCTCCTCCAAGAGGACTTATGCCAGCCACTGCACCTGCTAGGACTGTTGCTATCAGTGCCTGTGTCCCTTTGGCAGGCGAGTGTTGACCCATGCCTCTGCAGAAGGCCCTCAAACACTCACAGGAAGGTCTGGCTCAGTCTCTTGAAATAAGGTGTATAAAATAGGTGTCAGTTCAGTTGCTCATTTGTGTCCGACTCTTTGTGACCCCATCGACTGCAGCATGCCAGGCTTCCCTGTCCATCACCAACTCCCAGAGCTTGTTCCAACTCATGTCCATCGAGTCTGTGATGCCATCCAACCAACTCATCCTCTGTTGTCCCCTTCTCTTCCTGCACATTAGAAAATGAACATTTTCTGGTAGGAAACAGTAAACTCAACCTGAAGTTATTGCAGTCACTAAGTTTTAAGTCCTCCATTAAGTATCCAATTAACCCTAAGACAGGTGTTGGCATGACAGGGACAGCATCCTGGAGGATTACTATTTTCATGATGAAAGAGTGAATATTTAAATGTAACTTAGTATCTTAATTCTTTAGGAAGTGATATTTTATCTATCTTAGGATGTGGTGCATCAAATGAAAATGTTACATGGTTAGAAGTCTGTAACAGACATTTATAAAAGTGCTGGACCACTACCAAAATGAATCTTAGAAAAGATCACATAAAACAAGGTCATTAAATAACATCAGTTACACTCATGCTGATATTGTTCAGTCACTAAGTCATGTCCAACTCTTTGTGACCCCATGGACCTCAGCATGCCAGGCTCTTCTGCCCTCCACTCTCTCCTGAAATTTACTTAAATACATATCCATTGAGTCAGTGATGCTATCAAGGTATTTCATCCTTTGCCATCTCCTTGTCCTTTTGCCTTTGATCTTTCCCAACATCAGGGTCTTTTCTGATGAGTCAGCTGTTCACATCAAGTGGACAAATTATTAGAACTTCAGCATCAGCAACAGTCCTTCCACTGAATATTTGGAGTTAATATTTAGGACGGACTGGTTTGATCTCCTCGCCATCCAAGGGACTCTCAAGAGTCTTCTCCAGTACCACAATTCAAAAGCATCAGTTCTTCAATGCTCAGCTTTCTTTATGATCCAACTCTCACATCCATATATCACTATTGGAAAAGCCATAGCTTTGACTATATGAGCCTTTGTTGGTAAAGTGATGTCTCGGCTTTTTAATGTGCTGTATAGATTTGTCATAGCTTTCCTTCCAAGGAGCAAGTATCTCTTAATTTCATGGCTGTAATCACAAATCTGCAGTGATTTTGGAGCCCAAGAAAATAAAATATGTCACTACACTGCTTTTCTCCTTTTTTGCCATAAAGTGATGAGACAGATGCCACAATCTTAGTTTTTTTTTTTAATGCTGAATTTCAAAGCAGCTTTTTCACTCTCTTCTTTCACCCTCATCAAAAGGCTCTTTTGTTCCTCTCCACTTTCTGCCATTAGAGTGGTATCATCTGCATAGCTGAGGTTGTTGATATTTCTCCTGGAAAGCTTGATTCCAGCTTGTGATTCATCCAGGCTGACATTTTGCATGATAAATTCCACATGTAAGTTAAATAAGCCGAGTGACAATATACAGCCTTGCTGTACTCTTTCCCCAATTTTAAGCCAGTCAGTTGTTCCATGTCTGGTTCTAACTGTTGCTTCTTGACCTGTATACAGGTTTCTCAGGAGACAGGTAAGATGGTCTTATACTCCTATCTCTAAGAATTTTCCACAGTTTGTTGTGATCCATAGAGTCAAAAGCTTTAGCATAACTAATTACACAGATGTTTTTCTGGAACTCCTTTGCTTTCTCCATTATCCAACCGATGCTGGTAATTTGGTCTCTGCTTCCTCTGCATCTTCGAAACCTAGTTTCTACATCTGGAAGTTCTTGGTTTGCATGCTGCTTAAGCCTAACTTGAAGGATTTTGAGTATAACCTTATTAGCATGTAAAAGGAAGACAAATAAGTAGAAAAGAAATCATTGCAAAGTCATTTGAACTTAAGTCTCAAAAAACATAAGAAGGGTGATTTAATCCTAGCATCAACTAGAATGCCATAGCTTTCCTTACAAAAGTGGTTGGAAAATGAGTCCAATTTTTTCCCACCTTCCAACCTCAGGTGAGAGCAAGGATTGGTGAAGCTGATACTTCATTCCCCTTGCTGCATGGAAACCTGGGAAGCGTTAATTTTAGTTTTGTTTTGGATTTGTTTGTTTGTTTTGATTTGCTTTCAACACTTCCAGTCAGAGTGAGTGTATTGGAGCCTGAGTAATTCAATAAATAATGGCTGCACCTAGACTAAATGGGGAACATTTTTCTCAGGGAGATGGCTTTAGCTCCCCTTCTCTGGTACCTATGGTCATGTCAGATGAGTCTTACTGGAAGCATGTACTGTGGTGAAGTTAGGAGTGTAAACAACTTATTAGGGAATAACACTTGGGAATCGAAAAGAGAGGAAGCCGATTGGGAGAAAGAGGCATCTGACTAGATCTAATTGAATATGGTAGTCCAACAGAAGGCTTCAGGACAAAGATGGCTAATTAAAGGACTCCCACATGGTATGGAAGAGGTCATGCCCCTATACCACAAGCTGGCTTAGTCATTGGCTGCAGCAATCTCCAGGCTATAAATCTAAGGGGAGCCTGATGCAGTTAAAAAACACCTGAAGGCTGTCTGTTCATGAAACTCCTTGCAGCTGGGCAATATGGTTTTTCCTGAAGGGAGATCTTGCCAGGACCTCACTGTGTCTGCCTGAAATCACTTGACCTGTCACCAAGTGTGTGCAAACCCTTGCTCCCACCTACTAGGACCCTCCTCTACCCTAATACCCAAATGCACTGCCACAGCATTAACTCTTATTTACTTCACTAATTCCTTCTTCATTCTGGGCACAGGAAAATTGTCCTTTCTCTTTTTTCCGTCAAGCTTGGCTATATCATCAGAATTTTTAAGTATTAATTCTAGGCAGACAGCTGTTTGTTTTCATCTCAGTCTGTCTTTTTGCATCACTCAATTTCTTTGCCTCCAAGACATCATTTCCTTGAGACTTACTAGGGTCAGTCAGAACATTTGATGCAATTATGACTATGTAACTGAGACAATTAGAAAAAATTATCTTCTAGTTGCCACAGATTTCACCTGTATTCTGTTCCAGTTACTGTGAGTAACGGTATAATACTGCCCTGCTTCTGGCAGAGTCTACTGGCAACTACATATTTTTCATTGACAGTATTAATGATCACTATGCTAGGAGATGGAGGTAAAAAGAAAATGGAAAAGAAATTGTTTCTGTATTTAAGAGGCTCTTAGTTGGATATACTAAAACACAAAGAAGAGTTGAAAAACAATTAGTGCAAAAATATATGGTTTAAACAGTTCCTACTCAAAGTGTGAACTGTGGACTACCACCAATGGCCACACCAGAAAATACAAAATAAATGCAGATTCTCAAGCCATACTCCAAACCTACTGAATCATAATCTGCACTTTAAAAAGATTCCCAATGAGTCACATGTACTTTATGGTTTTGGAAATAACTTATTTATACAAAAATGCCATTGTTGATGGACTTGGGAGAAAAAAAACTCAATAGGAGAAGAAATCGGGCTATTAAATGGTTGTATGAGATCTCACCTTAAATGAGAATAGTTATTCAGAAGGGACTTCAGCTTGGTGGAACAAAATTTGAAAATACAATTTTAAGCTCTTTCAGAGAAATTTACAATATTAATCTAAGAATCTGCTATAAGATTTTATGGCACATATAATAAAAATTGTTTTAATTGATATTGACATTTATGTTGTATGTTTTCCATGCTGTGGGAATTTTCATGAAATGCATGAAGTTTAAAAAAAAAAGGAATGCATGAAGTCCTTTTGATAATTCATTAACTAGAACTAGAACGGTTTGAATTTATAATAAATTTGAATATGTAGTAAATTTTTCTATTATAAGACCCTTTATGACCAAAATGTGTAGCTTTATTATAAAGTAGTCTTAGTAAATTCTATCACATGTGTTCCTCTGGATTATAAGGAGGCTGACATTTTTATAAAGTGCATTTTCCCAACAATATTTTAAAGTGTCTTTCCCCTTTATTTCTCAGAAGTGGAAACTGTAACTTCACAAAGCAGATTCACATGCTCTGAAACAGTGGAAACCAAGGCTTTCATTATAAATTAAAATGTCTCTTTTTTGATTTCAGCAAGGAGATCAGCCCTGGGTGTTCACTGGAGGGACTGATATTGAAACTGAAAATCCAATACTTTGGCCATCTGATGCAGGGAGCTGACTCATTTGAAAAGACCATGATGCTGGGAAAGATTGAGGGCAGGAGGAGAAGGGGACCACAGAGGATGAGATGGTTTGATGGCATCACCGACTCAATGGACATGGGTTTGGGTAGACTCCGGGAGTTGGTCATGGACAGGGAGGCCTGGCGTGCTGCGGTTCATGGGGTAGCAAAGAGTCAGACACGACTGAGCAACTGAACTGAACTGAACTATTATTAAGACAGGTAAATTATATTTTCATGAAATGTTTCCATTAAAAAAAAAAACTCTGCTGATAAGATACTATAATTTCAGAGACTCACTGCAGCTATCATCCTTTTATTTCTAGTTCCAAATCAGAGAGAGGGGACAAGCAACATCTCAACCAACATGAGTGATTCCAAATCTCAGTGTTATGCAGAGAACGAAAACACCTCTAGATGTGACTTCCAGGTGATTTGTAAAAATTGTCCTTAGGGGTTCTGATTCTTATGCTGCTGCTGCTGTTAAGTCACTTCAGTCGTATCTGATTCTGTGCGACCCCATAGACAGCAGCCCACCAGGCTCCCCCATCCCTGGGATTCTCCAGGCAAGAACACTGGAGTGGGTTGCCGTTTCCTTCTACAGCGCATGAAAGTGAAAAGTGAAAGTGAAGTCGCTCAGTCGTGTCCGATTCTTAGCGACCTCATGGACTGCAGCCTACCAGGCTCCTCTGTCCATGGGATTTTCCAGGCAAGAGTACTGGAGTGGGGCGCCATAGCCTTCTCTGATTCTTATAGAGTGAGGTAAAAGACACAATGGTACTTGATACTTGAGAGGTGGAATCTCAGTTGTGAGGAGTATAGTTTACACGAAGTATATTAGGAATGAAGACCTTGGCTCAATTCTAGTTTGTTTATTTAAATGGTTCTTACCTCCCTCTAATATATATATGTATATATTTATTTATTTATTTATTTATTTTTGGCTGCTCTGGGTTTTCAATGCTGCACACGCTTTTCTCTAGTTACGGCGAGTGGGGGCTACTCTATAGCTGGAGTGCTCAGGCTTCTCATTGCGGTGGCTTCTTGTTGCAGAACACAGGTTCTGGGGCATGTAGGCTTCAGTACTTACAGCTTTGGGGCTCTAGACCACAGGCTCAGTAGTTGTGGCACATAGGCTTAGGTGCTCTGCGGCATGTTGGATCTTCCTGGACAAGGGATCGAACCTGTGTCTCCTGCAATGGCGAGTGGATTCTTTCCCACTGAGCCATCAGGGAAGCCTTTTACCTCCCTTTTTATGAAATCAGCTTCCTTATTTATTTCCTTAGTGAAAGTTGCTCAGTTGAGTCTAACTCTTTGCAACCGCATGGACTGTAGCCCATCAGACTCCTCTCTCCATGGGATTTTCCAGGCAAGAATACTGGAATGGGTAGCCATTCCCTTCTCCAGAGGATCTTCCTGACCCCAGGAATTGAACCAGGGTCTCCTGCATTGCAGGCAGATTCTTTATCATCTGAGCTACCAGGGAAGCAGGCAAGTTCAAATATTCAGTAATACTGAAAAAAAGACAATAGGTTAATCATTTTAGTGAGTAAACAATCAGAGTTCACTTTAACAACTTCATTGAGATATAATTCACATACTGTAAAATTCACTCATTTAAAGCCTACGTTGTAGTGGTCTTTAGTACATTTAGCATATTCATTGTGTAACCATCACCACAATTTTAAAACACTTTCATCATCCCCTAAAGGAACCTAGTACCCTTTAATAATGACAACATATTTCTTCTCTCTCAGTCCTGGCAAACACTAGTCGACTTCCTGGCTCTATGGATTTGCCTGTTCTAGACATTTCATATAAACAGAGTCACACAACCCATGATTTTTTTGTGTGACAGGCTTCTTTCATTTAGTATGTTTTTAAGGTTTGTCTATGTGGCAGCATATGTTAGTACTTCATTCCTTCCTATTGCTATGTAATTAAATGGATAAAGAAATTTGCTTATCCATTCATTTTTTGATGGACATTTTTGTCATTTCCATTTTGTGGCTATTATAAATAATTTTGCTAAGGATTTTGGTGTAAAGTTTTCTGTGAGGTCACATATTTTCATTTCTCTTAGGAGTGAAATTGCTGGGTCATATGGTAAATCTACTTTTAACCTTTTTAAGGAGCTGCCAAAACTATTTTCCAAAGTGTTTGCAACATTTCACATCCTCACCAGCAGTGCAGGAAGGTTCCAAGTTCTCCACATCCTTATACCAATACTGTTATTTTCTGTCTTTTTTATTACAGTCATCCTAGTGAGTGTGAAGTGGCCCCTTGTTGTGGCTTTAGTTTGCATTTTCCTAATGGCTAATGATTATAAGCATCTTTTCATATGCATATATATTCCTTGGAAAAATATCTCTTGAAGTTCCTTGTCCATTTTAATAGACTACTGGATGGAAATTGATGGGAAGTATTAGGAGCCTGGTTGTCATTGTTATTATGTAACTGAGTTCAGTTAAGTTCAGTCAGTTCAGTCGCTCAGTCGTGTCCGACTCTTTGCAACCCCATGAACCGCAACACACCAGGCCTCCCTGTCCACCACCAACTCCCAGAGTCCACCCAAACCCATGTCCATTGAGTTGGTGATGCCAACCAACCATCTCATCCTCTGTCATCCCCTTCTCTTGCTGCCCTCATTCTTTCCCAGCATCAGGGTCTTTTCCAATAAGTCAGCTCTCTGCATCAGGTGGCCTAGGTATTGGAGTTTCAGCTTCAACATCAGTCTTACCAACGAACACCCAGGACTGATCTCCTTTAGGATGGACTGATTGGATCTCCTTGCAGTCCAAGGGACTCTCAAGAGTTTTCTCCAACGCCACAGTAATGTTCAATATTTCTATACTGCCTTGAAATATACTGAGAACTATCATGAATTATCCTGGTGGTTCAGTGGTAAACAATCTGCCTGCAATGCCTGCCAAGGTAGTAAATGCAGGTTCCACCCCTTGGTCAGGAAGATCTCCTGGAGAAGGAAATGACAAACCACTCCAGCATTCTTGCCTGGAAAATCCCACGGACAGAGGAGCCTGGAGGGCTACTGTCCAAGGGGTCTCAATGAGTTGGACACAGTTTAATGACTTAAAAATAACAACAAAATCATTCACACACACACAAAGGTAGCTTAACTTTCTTTATAGAAGAAAAATGATAGATTTTTTGCAGATTTAATTCTTCCCCCAAGATTTCAGGTCTTGTTTCAAGTGTTTATTTTATCTCTCATGTGAGTATGTATGGATGTGTGTATCTATGTGTGACTGTGCATGAGATCATTAGAGATTTACCCTTTTGCTGAGTTTATTGAGTTTTAACGAAGAGTGATTATCTACCAAGGATCTACTCTCTCTGTTTTGTTGCTTGTCGAACCAAGTGATACCTTGAAAGCTGATGTTAATGCTTGAAGACCTGGCATTTTCTAGCTGTGTCTGCTTACCAGTAGAGCTTGGAGCAATAGCAAGATTGTGGACTGATCCATACCACTCCAGTCATTTATGGGAAAGAACTGATATTTATACAAACAAATTAGAATCTTTGCATTAGTCCTTGCCAACTTTTTTTTCTTTGTTTTGCATTACCTTAGTTTTCTGTGATAAATGTACACAATAACTTAATCTTAAATAAATTAGATAAAGGATTTCATACAAACTAGTAAGAGCAAGGAAAAAGTAATTACTTAAGAGAAAATTAAACAACTGCAGACTTAGGAATGGGAGTCAGATATTCAAGGGTATCTATAATATTGACTTAAAAATGTGTTTGGCTACCTAAAAGTCATCAAAAAAGATGAAAATCATTTTTAGAAATCAAAGTATTTTAAAGATGCAGTTGTTTCATCTGAATTTCAGTTAAGGACATTCAGCTATTTCTATTTAACTTTAATCATGAGACAAGGCTTAATTTTTTAAAATTGGTCAGAGATGTTTGGATTTCCAAATAATTGTGTAAATGAGTCTGGCATAGCAGGGTTCTTCATGGTGTTTTGCATCTGTATCTATTGCAGTAAATGTGTTCTTATTTCCCATCTAACATCTGTTTTTAAAAGTTTACTTGCATTGTCTACACTGAACTGTACAAATAAATTAACTCTATCAAATGAGATACACACAAAGATAGAAGTTCTGACTGAAGTATGACGGGTCTAAAATTATTTTCCTTACTTGTCTCTTTGATGTTGTTTAACTCTTGTGGCTCTAGAAGACATACATATTTACTTACATATTTGACACATTAATTTAAACTTGCTATTTAAGAAAAATCATATATTTATTTCTTTTTGGCTGTGTGGGTATTTGTTGCTACCCACAGGCTTTCTCTAGTTGTGGTGTGCAGGCTTCTCCTTGTGGTAGTCTTTCTCATGGTGGAGCACAGGTCCTAGGTACATAGGCTCAGTAGTTGTGGTCAAGGGCTTAGTTGCCCCATGACATGTGGGACCTTCCCGAACTAGGGATCAGACTGGAGTCCCCTACATTGCAAGGCATATTTTAAACCACTGAACCACCAAGGAAGCCCTAAACTTGCTATTTTTATTTGGAAGGATTCTCCACCTTCTTTTATGTTTGTCTTGTCTTTTTCATTAAGATGGAAACTACACCAGGGGACTTGGTTTTCCCCATGGCTGAAAGAACCAGCACTGCATTAAGTCCTGGGCTGCTTCTGTATTGTATGATGATTGATAAGCAGAGCATACATCATTGTTGATGTTTTCACTAGGATGATGAATTCCGGAAGTTATTTTCCTGTGTGGGACATCCTCCTCTCCAACCTACCCCCAAGTCTCCCATCCCTGTTGCTCTTAGTAGAAAGAGGATCAGGTGGTCCTGAACTGAACAACTGAGCTATGCACCCCAGGGAGAGAATGGGATCGCAGAAGAAATACTATGCAGTTTAGTTCAGAGCAAAATGATTTTAGATTAATGCAAACAGAAGGGAAGAACTGTTATCAGTCTAAGAGCAAAGGCTAAGTTTCCTTAGTATTTTTGCCAAAAAATTTGCCAAAAAATTTGCCAAAAAATTTGCAAAAAACATAGTATTTTTGCCAAAGTTTTGCAGGCATTCAACATGTGTGAATGGGTCTTTGCCTGTGTGCTCAGTCATTCAGTCTAGTGTGACTCTGCATCCTTGTGGACTGCAGCCCATCGGACTCCTCTCTCCGTGGGATTTTCCAGGCAAGAATACTGGAGTGGGTTGCCATTTCTTCCTCCAGGGGATCTTCCTGCCCCAGGGATTGAATCCGTGTCTCTCTCAGGCATTGGCAGACAAATTTTCTACCACCAAGCCGTGAGAGTAGCCCGAATGGGTCTTTCTGCAAAATTAAATGATAGTGGAGATGGGCTGTATTCATTTATCACATTCTCAAGCCCCTCATTGTTAAGGCAGTGTAAATGTATGACTCTTACCTAACAAGTATATTTCAAAAGCATGGTGAAGAACTAAGTAAAGTGAAAATGGAGAGGTTTCCTAAAGACAACTGAAAGCCAATGGAAGCTGACACTATTTGAAAATCTTAGTCTCCCAACTTACTAATATGAAGTGCAGCATATTTTAGGTTTTAATTTATGTTTTATTCTTGAGAGTTTATCCCCTCCTTCAGCCAAATCCTCATTTATTTGTTTGCTCTCATCTTTCCTAGAACATCCATATTTTATAGCAAGTAAAATGCCTGGTTAACCAAAGCTACTGATCCAGGAGGAAGAGTTCCAGCAGGAAGCATTTATAGACCAGGTTAGTAACAGACAAAATGAGCAAAGGAAGCAGACTGGCTGAACAACTTTTTGGCTAGGACTGTTGGAAGCAACACTCAAAACCAATTTACAGCTTTGCAAAGTTTGGGTTTTAAAGCAATCCTTGTCTCCTCATTCATTAGTGAGGTTGCAGGATTAGCAACTGGGTGATCCTGCCAGGTACACGTGTATCAGTCCCAGAGGCAAGACTCTGTGTCCTGACAGCATCCACCAATATGATGTAAAAAATATAACTGTTAACATTTTGACATTTTGACTGGCTTCTCTTTCATTTGTAATGGCTACTAACTGTCTTGGTCAAGGGCATTCTAAAAAGAAGTGTATAGCGGCTTCTAATGATCTGTGAATGGCGGGACAGCTTTTATGGAGCTGGGTGAATTGAGATAGCCCTAAATAACTAAAAAGGATTTAATTTCATAATAAACTTCTCTTTAAATTTTTATTCTTTTATATTGTGGCAAAATATACATTAAAAAAATTTACTATCTTAGTCATGTTTGAGTATACAATTCAGTGGTATTAAAGACATTCACATTCTGTGCTACCATGATCATCACCTAACTCTAGAACTCTTCATCTTGCAAAACTGAAACTCTGCTCATTAAACAACTCCCCGCCCTACCCCCAGTCCCTGACAACCACCATTTCACTTTCTGTAACACTTTCTGCTCGATGAATTTGACACCTTTTATAAATGGAATCATGTGGTATTTGTCCTTTAGTGACAGGCTCACTTCACTTAGCATGATGTATTCAAGGTTCACTCACATCATAGCATGTACCAGAATTTCCTTCCTTTTAAAGACTGGATAATATTACACTGTTACATATATACTACAGTTCATCCATTCATTTACTTATGGTCCCTTGGGTTTTCTACCTTTGGGCTATTGTGAATAATGATCATCAACTTCATTTTGAAAGGAAAGAGTCTCTGCACCCAAAGTGTTAATGTTTCATCACAGTGTTTCATGGTGGATTTGAGGATAGCAAAATTCATTGAAAAACTGAGATCTGGATACATGGTACAGAAATCATAGGTATTATTTATTCATTTTTCTGTCCAGAAAACAAAATATTCCTGGAAATTTTTATAATATGCAGAATGTCCAGTCTTTCAAGCTCAGTGTTTCTGGGTCCTCTAACTGTGTTTACAAGACAAAGGTGACTGCAATTCTCTTCTGAATGAAGTGATGCATGCTCCCTTCACCTGTGATATTTATGGTAAGGACTCTGTTTCAGGGATTTGGGGTTTTATGAGGTTCTCCTCGGTGGGATGCCTTTTAATTGCCTGAGTTATATTAGTCCTTGAGGTAAGCCTTTCCTCAAGTGTCCAACCAAGTCCCCTGATCAACCCTCCTCAAAGCCACAGTAAAATTGGCATGCTTAAGTAGGGCAGGAATGCTAACATCCCAGATCTGAGAGAGGTAATTTGGTCCAAAATGCACTCCAGTGATGTTTATATTTCAGATAAAGTGCTTACAGCACTGTTGCTGCCCTTTTGACCCCTGTTTCCTTATTCCTGTGCTTCTAGGAGAAAGTGATACTTAATTCAAATCTTTACTTTTATTAGTTCCCAGAGTGAACTAGGATTTCAATTCATTCTTATCTCTGGTATAAACATTGTTATCATTCATACCTTGGAGATATCTTGGAGAAAACTATTAAATACATTCCATTAAGGGAACAAATGGAAACTCCTCGGAATCTTTCCTTCCTTCCTTCTTCCTCCTTCTCTCCATCTTCTCCTCCCTCCCCTTCCTCCTTTCTTCCTTCCTTCCATCCTTCCTTCATTCCCCCCTTTCTCCTTTCTTCCTTTTTTTTTTTCTTTTCAAATTCATGAGCATATATTTTGCAGACTCAGAGCAAAGTATTTTCACAGTAAAAGTTCACTGTCTGCGGTGGCTGTTGTGGGCAGGGTGTGGGGAGGGGGTAGCCTGTGTGGTGAGAGTGAGGGAAAGGGAATAAGGGCATATGCTGAAGTTATCTCTCAGGTTGGACTTTTCTGAACCACAGAGGTTGAAAAACAACCTTTTAACATATTGCAAAACACAGCAGCTAAGATGCACTTCTCAGTTCTTTTAAAAGCAAAATCTGCATAAGCCTTTAGAGATTTCACTCTTAATAAGTAGGATCCCACTTCCTATGGTTGGCTGTATTCTCCTAATCCTCATCCCCTCAAGTATAACAAGTGAAGGGGTGTGAACAGAGAGCAGGGAGAGCTTCAGGTCACTTAGCTGATGTAGCCTCTGAAAGTATAATAAGAAATCACATGTTGAAACTGAGGCCAAAAGACAGCCAAGCTTTGATATCTTTGATATCTGAGAGAAGCCTTGCACAGGTCATTTTATCTATTGAGAATATTAAAATGGTTTAGACAAGTAGATTAAACAGCTCAATAAAATGGAATTCTGCACATAATCAAACTTTCTTTCTGCAATAAAACTTATCTGTTTGTTTGACAGAAATCAGTGAGCTAGTAAATAGGAAGGCATGGAGTGAACTGAAGCAAAATGCCATAGAAATAATTGTCAGCACTTTACACTCAGGTGGTGCTTTTCACATGAGAAGTATGAGATGGGATGCCAGCAACCTCACCATGAGTGTGGATCCAACAAATTCCTATCAACCCAGAGCGCCACACAAATCCCACAATAGCCAGTCATTTCCAAAGACAAGGAGCTTCGTATGATGAAGACTGCCTGCATCTTACTCTGACTTTCTGAGGGTGCTTTATTTATTTATATATGTTTTATTAAGTGTTTTTTCTTGAGAAAAGGGAGAATCATATGTTCAACTTCCATCAGCAGGGAACTTTCTTGTAGAACCAGAGCAACCCTATATTTTTGTAATTGTGAATGTATATTATTTTAACATCTGAATGTCATTTTTGTACATTTAAATTGCTTTTACCATTTATATACAATAAAAAAAATCCTGGGCAGTGGAAAAAGCAAAGAAACAAAATTAAGAATATAAATGGGAATGTAGTCAAGGCATAAAGGAAAAACAAAGATCATGTAAATCTTATTTATAAAATTGAGGAGAACCGTACCTAATATGGGTGAGGTGACTATTGACTTCTAAAGTGCCACAAAACTGAGTACATCTAGTCTGAGAACAATTTAAAAGTAGTGACTCCATTGATAAGAAATGCTCCTTACCTGAAACCTTCTTTATTATCAGAATCACAGTGTTACCTGGATGTTTCCGTCTAAATGCCTTGCAGGCTTTCACCTGTTCTTGGCATAATGACAATTTCTGGAAATTGCCATTCACTTGGGGCTTTCCTGGTGGCTTAGAGGGTAAAGCGTCTGGCTGCAATGAGGGAGACTCAGGTTCAATCCCTGAGTCAGGAAGATCCCCTGGAGAAAGAAATGGCAACCCACTCCAGGATTCTTGCCTGGAAAATTCTATGGACAGAGGAGCCTGGGAGGCTGCAGTCCATGGGGTTGCAAAGAGTCGGACACGACTGAGCGACTTCACTTTCACTTTCATGTAAGGAACTCAGCTACTTGCTATTAGCGTGTGTATATGTCCCATTTAGTTTCCAAATGATGATTAATATCCAAAGCAGAAAAGAAATATTCAGTAATGAATTATTTCTGTCTATATATCTATTCCTGAAATGAGTTAAGAAAAGTTTCTTCCTAGATTATTAATCTTTGCCAAAGAACATCAGCTGTTTTAACATGGAATGATTTGCATTTCATACCAGAAAACCAGACATATTAAAAACTGCTTTAAATACTCTTTGAGACTGATTTCTTCTTGTTACTGTTGAAGACTTGCTTTCTATGGTCATTTGGTAAATAAATAGCTTTAAGAATCTGCCTACAATACAGGAGACCTGGGTTCAATTCCCGGGTCGGGAAGATCCCCAGGAGAAGGTATGGCAACCCACGCCAGTATTCTTGATGGAAAATCCCATGAACAGAGAAGCCTGGTGGGCTACAATCCATGGGGTTGCAAGAGATGGACATGACTTAGTGACTAGACTACCACCAAGGGGGAAACAAACAAACAAAAAATTGAAATAGACACTAAATTTGAATAAGCACTCATATATATTTTAGTTAGGTATCGTTACCTAAAAATGTGCCTTTTTCAAGTTTAAAAGAGTAATAGTTATTGAATATCTCTTAGCATTTCCTTGGGTCAAGAACTCAAGAATGACTTGGCTGAGTGGTTTTTTCTGTCTCTCATTAGTTTATACTTAGGGTGTAGCCAGGCTGCAGTCATCTGAAGGCTTCACTGGTGGGAGTGTCAGCCATTCTCTTGGCTGGTAAGACCTGGCTATTATCGGCAAGCCCCAGTGCCTCATGACAAAGGCAAAGGGCTGCTGGAGGGGCCTCACAGCGTGCTGACTGGTTATCCCAGAGCAAATAATCCGAGAGCCCACCCAGGAAGGCACAATGCTTTATATGACCTCACTTTAGAAAGGATGCTGTCACTTCCTCTATATTCTGTTGGTTACACAACCAACCCTGATTGAATGAGGGAGAGAAGCACACAAGGGCATGAAGACCAAGCACTGGGGTTTCTGGAAACTATCTATGAGGGTAGCTACCATTTGAGGCATTTTCAGTAATTTATATACGTATATGATGCTCATCACGGTATTTTTTCTGAGAAAGATCTTCACATGTAGTAGACTCATTGTAAATATATATTGAAAGGCTTCAAGAAATAAATATTTTAATGTTTAGTCCAAGAAGAGTAAAAATAGGTACTTTCTTACTAGTATTTATTAGTAGAGTCTGAGCTTGACTCCATATATAAATTTGACCTATACAGCATGTTTAGGAAATTGGAAGGCTGGGAAGCCACATGTGCAGGACTGAGGAAAAACTGGAAAACTTAACTAGAGGAATGGGCCTGACCAAAGAAATAAACAGGGCACTGGGGCATAGTCTGACACTTTGCTCTGCAATAGATTCCCATCCTGAATGCCACTGAACTATTTTCTTTTATTTTTTTAACCCCAAATGCAAACAATATGGTAGTATTACTTTAGGTGGCAATTTCTTGATTACTAGTGAGGTGGATCATTTTCTTCATGGATTTATTAGTCCTATCTACTTCCTCTTTTGTGAAATTTCTAATCATAACTTTTAGCACATTTTTATAATTCAATTGTTTGTCTTTTTACATCAGTGTTTCTTATTTATGATTTTTGCAAGATACTCTTTAAATTCATTATGTATTTATACAAACACTTTTTTAGGTGTACTGGTTTGTATTTTGCTAAAAATAATCCATTTTTAGACTGATTAACAGAAGATTGTATATTCTATTCCAATTTATTCTAATCTTAAAAATATTTCCCATTATATTTATTAAGTCCAAAATGCTTTATATTTTATTGACTCACTGTTGAAATTTATATCTTCTATCTTTTAAAAGCTAATTTTGCTTTTCCTAGATTCCTTTATTAGCATTTTTTTCTAATCATTGTGTTAAAGATTCTGAATGCCTCTGAGTGTTATTTTGGCCATGCCTATAATTAAAACATTACGTATATTGTACTCACTTCTATTTCTATATGATAGTTAATTTCCATTTTTAATTTTCTCCTTACATGTAAACTTACACATAGAATGTTTTTGCTGAGTGGTTTTATAAATAGAATGTGGTCTCTGTAATTTCTAATATACGGAATTAGGTAGTATTTTCTCTGTGGATTAATTAAGGGTTTGTCTTTTTAAATGTCTAGCAAATATTTAAAGTATGATTGTGTTTTCTTCCTTAAAACATTTATTATAATCTCTTTGCAATATCAAATCATTCAGTTTAAAACCAGCCTCTTAAATTTTCCCAAATATTTCATGCTCTTTGGCAACTTTAGGGGCTTTGCTCAGGACAGTTACTATTCCTGGTTTGTCCTCTTTCTTTACCTTAAATTGACTAACATCTACTGTTCCCTCTGTTCAGTTTAGAAAATTTAGTCTGTGCACTTTCTCTAAATTAATAACTTCAAATATCATTTTCTCTGCAAAGGATTCTCTAATCTCCCTCAAAAGTGTACCAAGCCTACCTGTGGCCTCCCTCTTTTGAGTATGGTACTTGCCTATTTAATTGTCATTGGGCTACAGACCACTTTCAAGCAGGGGTTGTATCCTGTTCCTTAATATGTCTCCCATTGTTAGCAAATTGACTGGCATCTAGGAGGTGGTAAGTAAATATGTGTTGAATGACTCAGGAAGAAAAGAAACTATACAAATCATGAAGGAGAGCTAATGTTACCATATAACATGGAGAGCTATTGAAATTCTTCATGCCAGATATTGTGCTGTGTCATATAATATAACTAATCTCCCAAACCCTGAAAGAGAAGTGGCTCTATAATACACACAGGAAAACTGAGAATTAAGGAGGTAAACTATTATTGATCAAAAGTACGCACGTATTGACTTAAAGGGGCAAAACGAGAATAACTGAGAATAATTTGAACATCATATAGAGTAAAGCGAAGTCACTGTTAGAGTGAAATCAATGAATATTTAAGCAAGATGGTCACAATCAACTTTATCATACCTCTGAAAAACTGTAAAAAAAAATTATAGCAATAAAAAAATGTTGAATAAAGAAAAAAGTTACTCATAGCTAGAGTCAAATCTCAGCATGCTTCAGGGTGACAATTAGGCACCATAACCCAGGAAAAATAACGTTGCTATCGTGTACTGGCAGAAGCCTGGGGAACAGGTGTGTAAATGGTTTCCAAAGTGTTAAATCAAAAAGGAAGGACTATAGCACTAGATTAGACTGAATTAACTGACATGAAAATACAGTTCTATTCTGGATTCATCTTGAAAGACATTGGTGAAGGAAAATCCTCCTAGGAGGCATAAGTCTATTTTATTCACTGCAGCTGAAGTGAATTCTGGCCAAGTGAAGAACTGATTTAGGGCACTTGTTGATAATTCAGTTCTTCCCAGCTGGCTCTAGTGGTTTAAAAAAACAAAACAAAACAAAACAAAAACAAAACAAAACCCGCCTGCCAATGCAGGAGTTGCGGAGACGATGTTGGGAAGTTTCGACCCCTAGGTTGGAAAGTCCCCCTGGACTAGGAAATGGCAACCCACTTCAGTAGATAGTTCAGTTCGATCAGGGACTTAAAGAAATAAAATTGGAAGATTGGTAACAAATATTCTTTGGGGAAACATGTATATGGGCCTCTCAGAATGCACAGAGAATGTGAGAAATCTTTTGTTCTATGTGAATGCTAACCAAAAGGCATCCATTGCAGAAGAGATTCACTAACAAGTAGACAAAATAATGCCTTCATGGATATCAGCCTCTTTTCCCAGCCAACCCAATTCTTGCTCAATGGATCCATGAACAAAGTGTCCATGATGGTAGGAATCAAGGCTATGAAGAGACCCAACATAAACGTCCTCTTACTAAGGCTAACCTTCTTTGTTCAGAGCACGACTGAGGTTTTCTGTTTGTCTGCCCTGCCAAGCCGTGCCTGCGTGCTTAGCTGTGTCCGACTCTTTGCAACTCTATGGGCTATACACAGTCTGCTCTGTCCATGGGATTCTCCAGGCAAGAATACTGGGGCCGATTGCCATTTCCTTCTCCAGGGAATCTTCCTGACCCAGGAATCGAACCCACATCTCCTGAGTCTCCAGCATTGCAGGCAGATGCTTTACCTGCTGAGCCATCGGGGAAGTCCTTTAAGGCTAACCTGGCTGCCACTAATCTATAGCCTAATCTGCTAACATTGGGAGATCAACACCAAATTCCCAACATGGCACCATTTCTGAGTACCACCCTGCCACCTAGTGGCAGGTCAATTACACTGTCCTTCCATTGTGGAAACAATATTTGTCCTTACTGGAATACTCAAATATCCTGGACATGAATTTATCTTTCCTAACTGGTAATATTTCTTCTAACATCACCTGTGGATGTACAGGGTTCCTGATGTCCATCATGATATTCCATAAAGCATTTAATCAGATCAAGAAATATATTTCACAGCAAATGTAGTGCAGCAGGCTCATGCCTGGGAATCGAGTGGCCTTAATGTGTACCTCATTATCCAAAAGTAGCTGGCCTAATTGAAAGATGAAATGGCTTATTAAAGACTCAGTCATGGTGTCAATTGAGAAATAACACTGTGAAAGGGTGAAGTTCCATTTTACAGAATGGAGTTTATGCTTTTAATCAGAGGTTATTGCACAGTATTTTCTTTTTTTCCCCCCATAACCAGAATCAAGGAATGGAAGCAAAGCTGGTTATTCTCACTATTATACCTAATAACCACTTGCATATTCATTGCTTCTCTTTCTGGCAACTTTGGGCTCTGCTGGTTTGGAGATTTTAGCACACAGGAGTGTATTGCTTCCACCAGGGCATATGATGGCCCCACCAAATTGGAAGATAAGAATTCCATTTTTGGTTCCCTATGCTACAAATTAAAGAAAGAAAAAAGGAAGGTGAGCTAAAAAGGAGGAAACCTAGTAGTTGATTTTGTTTTCTAAGGGTAAGGGTAAATCTGGTTATTGCTGTACAATAAAGACAAGGAGAACTATGTGTGAAATTCACAGGATCTCCAGGGACCCACTTAGCATTTCCACATCTAGCTGTAAATATTGTGGAAAACTATACCAACTTATAGTTGATAAGATGACTGAGGACTCAGGCTCTTCAGAAATGAAGATCTCAGTCACTCTATTAAGTAAAGAACCCAGAACAGCTGAGGTTCTGGCTGAAGTTAAGGGGAATATGGGAATGATAGGTGAAAGATGCCATAGATATCAACTATGACCTTGTTACCATTTACAGAAATGAGGGCTGTAGTAGTTTTGCAAAAGTTTTTAACATGCTTTTTATATGCATGCATTTATTTGTATATGTGATTCACTCTCTTCTTTCTGCTTGTTGTATATGAACAAAGTTATATGTAAATTATAGGAAGTTAATATGATTTATTGGAAATAATAAATAATAAGAATTATTTGAAGTAATAAATAAGTATAAATTGATTTAAGTTGAGGTTACAGAATATTTTGAGATAAATATGGGATTGAATATGAGGAATAATTAACACAGTTTATGATGGACATACTGACTATTGGGACTGTGTGTCTTCCTGTTTGGGGGAAGAATAAGAACTTTATTTGTAAAATGGAAAGTTGTGTCTCTTTCTGGAGAGGTCAAGTGTGTAGAAGAGAACACATAGAAGCTAAGTAGCCAAGGGTAGGAACTGTTTTCAACTTTTTGTCTCTCCTCCCTGAATATATCCTTTAATACGTGTTCTGTGGTGAACAGCAGGATTTGTTCAAGCATTTCCCCTTTAAAAGAGCATGAGGTTAAATTTCTCAGCAGAGTGTGCTGGAAAGACACTGCAGGAAGAGCAAGTAATTTCATTTTCTGGAGATGAGGTGGTGGCACTGGGCTTGTGAGGCCATCCAGTGGAGCCTGCCCCAGCCATGGTCCCTCTGGGACCTGGTACCTGCCTGGTGATCACTTTTCTGCAGTCTTCTCAACAGAGAAATCACAGCTCCCACACTGTCTGCTTGCAGCACTTGTGATGCGAGCTGCTGCTGCTAAGTCACTTCAGTCGTGTCTGACCCTGCAAGGGTCACATCCTAAGCTGCCTCTCCTGTGAGCCCACACACAGCGGCTGCAAGAGTTCACCCAGAGCTGCAGCTCCTTCTTCAAGTCTGTGTGCTCCTGGACTAGTCCTGCAGGCCCACATGGCCAGTTGCTCATCACCTGCTCTTGCACCTGCCTCCCAGCCAGAATCTCTAGACCTGTTCAGGCTTAGCTGAACTATTGAACTCTGTTATCTGGTGGCTGAACCATACCTTCTCTAAGGTGTGCACTCCTTCATGTTCTTCCTTTCTTGGGATGCTGTTCTTTAATCCTACAGTGTCTTGTAGACTTCCCTTAGATCTCACACTTACTCCTTCACTATGGTTAGTGTTTTTAATTTTTTTTAACCTATAAACTGGAAATCACTCAATCTGTGTGCTTTTCTTAAACTTTTCTCAAAAAGGCTCAGGTAACAAAAGCTTAAAAAATGTTATTTTTATCATTATTCCAATGGAATATAATCTTGGAAAATATTGAATTCATAATTATTAATGTGGTTTTAAATATATTACTGTCATTTTAAAGCGTTCATAATTTTTCTATATTTCATACTTGTGTTAGTTAGAAAATCATTATAAAAATTTAATAGTTCATCTCTGGTATAGCTCCTTCATTATACAGGTGCACACACACATACAGGAATGCACTGATGTATTATCATAGTGTGTGTGTGTGTGTGTGTGTGTGTGTGTTAGTTGCTTAGTCGTCTCTGACTCTTTGCAACCCCATAGACTGCAGCCCACCAGGCCCCTCTATCCATGGAATTCTCCATGCAAGAACACTGGATTGGGTTGCCATTTCCCTCTCCAAAAGGAACTATAGAAAGAAAGAAAGGGAAGTCACTCAGTTGTGTCCAACTCGTTGCGACCCCATGGACTGTAGCCTACCAGGCTTCCCCATCCATGGAATTTTCTAGGCAAGAGTACTGGAGTGGGTTGCCATTTCCTTCTCTATTCAGTAGGTTAAAATTTGGAAGTTGAGAAATTCTAGATTGTCAGTATACTGTATTTCCAAAGATATTTTAAGAAACTTCCAATTTGGAATTTGCTTAAAGGAAAATTTCCCAAGTAAGTTTGTCCAAGAGAAAATTAGGAAGGAAAAAGGAGGAGGAGCCTTAGGTATGGTGGAAATTGTTAAATTCTCTATCTTTTTTTAACCCCCTATCACCAGCCAATAGGACATCTAATTAAAATGTAGAATTCACTGCAATCACTATTTCAGTCTGAGTTATGCACATCTGAGTGGAAATAAGTCAAAATATTCCTGTTAAAATCATGACTGAACAATATGAAAACTTAGAGTTGACCACCTGCTCATGCAATGAAATCTCAATCTATTTTGTTGTATTTTTGTTGCCTATTTAATCAAAGATGATAATGTGGAATTAAAGACAATATATGGAAAAAGAGAGAAATCGTTTTCTGAAAGATTCTTTATGATTTGCCTTGCTATATCACGGAGTCAACTTTGAAGGTAGATATTGCAGAGTCATACTTTGGTCTTTGACTTTAGAAAGAAGAAAAGAAAGTAAAAAAAAAAAAATAAGGAAACTGCTACTTATTTTTCTTAAAAGGAAACTAAAGGAATGAGGAGTGTTATTTGTGAATGAAGTGGCCTTGTGTTGATTGTTACTCTCTAAATTTGGCCAAAGAACTGTGTGTCCCACTTAGGGCTTTGGAGTTCAAGATGTATCACTACAGCAACAAGAAATTTTCTGCATGTGAGATGGTATAAATGTATGAAATAGGGTTCAGTTTATATTTGAGGATATCTGAGTTATCAGGAATGCACAAATGAAAATCTATTGAATATTAGTCAAGGCATAGTGAGTGACAAAATTAGTTTCAAAAGTTTAGAACTGTAGGAACTCACAAAATTGTACTGTCAAAGAAATGAGCAGTTCTACAACTCTTCATTCTAGACACTGGATTTGAGACAGATTAAGAAATGTGGTAATCACCTAGGTAAGAGGTATGTAGACAGGAGATATGAGCACATACTCAGTGGGATAGAGAGAATAAAGAAAGGCAAAGGAAAATATGTATATATACACAGACAAAGAAGAAGAGATTTAACATATAATGCTTGTTAACCTTGTTCCACATATTAAGATATGTTTATAATTTATTTTACACAAATTAAATCACATTCACTGTAATCAACAACCATTCTACATATGCATTGATTGATAAAAATGGATGTTGCCCATTGAAAGTAACATTACAACTTATATTCTTTTCATCTTCAAAGTGGTTCAGTAATATTTGTCTCCCATGGCAGTTTGAGAGTAAACTGGACTCTGTATTAATTAAATGAGTCTGAGAAGTCATAGCTTGTGAGACTCTGACATCATGAGTCAGGGTTAGCAAACATGAGTTATCACAAGAGGTGTCACTGCTAATTTAGTTCAGAATGTGGATTGTCTGGAACTCTCAATACTGCCAGCCTGAGTATAAAAAAGTACAGCCCTTTGAAAAACCAATATTGTAACTAAATCTACCCTATGACTCAGTAGTTCCAGTCCTACATATATACCAAAGAGAAGGGAGTTCATGCACCCACTAATAACTCATACAAAAATGTTCATGAGATCCTTAGTCATAATAGCTAGGTAGTAAAGAAACATCCACCAACAAACAAGTATACATTAACAGAAGAATGGAAAGACAAACTGTGGTACATTCTAATTGTAGATGCATCAGAACATACTGATAGATACAAAAACATAGACAAATCTTTAAAAATGAACATTGAATGACAGTCACAAAAGTTGGCAACCTGAAGGATTGTGCCTATATTAAGTGGAAAAGCAGGCAATGTTAATCTACCAGGGACAGAAGAGTAGGTGTCTGATTCTGAGAGTGGGGTGGGTATTGACTGGGAAGGAGGACAAGGAAACCTTGTGGGGGAATTAGAGTCTTTTATATCTTGATTAAAACGTCAGTTACAAGGGTGTATACATTTGCACCAAATAATAGAGTTATAGATTTGTGTTTTGCTGCCCATGAGTAATATTCATGAGTATGAGTACTATCAATAAAGTACTATTATCCAAATAAATGAATGAATGAATGGCTAAACTAATGAATATATAGCATCAATTTTAAAATATTTGCCAGTTGAACTACTGCTATCACTACTGTTCTTATTACTACTACTACTATTGTTGTTACCACTAGTGTTTTTCTATTTAGTCATTGTTGTTTAGCCGTGTCCAACTCTTTCGCAACCCCATGGACTGTAGCCCACCAGGCTCCTCTCTCTATGGGATTTCCCAGACAAGAATATTGGAGTGGCTGCCATTTCCTTCTCCAGGGGATCTTCCCCACCCAGGGATCAAACCCACACCCCCTGTATTGGCATGCATTTTCTTTACCACTGAGCCATCTGGGGAAACTGAACACAAAATGGCTATGTCATATCTGCAAATGTGGTGGACTTAAGGGTAAAAAAAAAGTAAGGTGAGTTCTAGAGACTCACTGTGGTTGAATCCAGGCTCATTTCTTTGCTGGCTCTAGAATTTAGGCGAGTCTGATTAAGTTCCCTAATCTTCATCTCCATTTTAATACATGGATATTAATTGTACCTCCCATAGTTCTGTAGGAATCAAAACACTTGTAAGATAACCTATCACATACATCAACCCCAATCTGCCAATTCACCCCACCGCTTCTCCCCCATGCCCACATGTCCCTTTTCTATGTCTCTATACTTTCCCTGCAAATAGGTTCATCTAAAGTATGTCCCAATGAAAAAAATAAAGGTAAATTACCATATACATTGGAGAAGGAAATGGCACCCCACTCCAGTACTCTTGCCTGGAAAATCCCATGGATGGAGGAGCCTGGTGGGCTACAGTCCGTGGCATCGCAAAGAGTCGGACATGACTGAGCGACTTCATTTCACTATCATATATTAAACAATAACATGTTATCTATACTTTTTATTTTCATCATTAAAATTCTTGCTAATTTTTGGCAGGCTATGTTGAAAGTGAAGTTTTAACTTACTTTTGAAATTATACTTTTAGTCTTGCTAAAGTACTTTTTAATGTTTTTTACTCAAGACATAAAAACTCACTTTCATATTAATTCATTTTATCTTTAAATTGCTGTTTATGGTTAATTACTCTGGTAACTGGTTGGCTTTTCTGAAGGTTATTGTTACTACAATCAGCAGGATTAATATAATCTCCTAGGAAATTAAATCCTTCTTGTAGTAAAACATAAGCTTCTTGAGAGCAGATACAGAGCAGTCTGTATCCATGACTATAGATGTGTGTGATTTACACAGCCTAGCATATAGAAATGCTTAATAAATATTTGTTGAATACATAAATTAATATATCTGGTAAACAAAAACTTATTCCTTAGATCTGAATATGCCCAAACATGTCCAAACTTTGTGAAAATCCAACAGGCTGCGATTTCAAAAGTCTACTAGTATGTATATATATTTCATGGAATACACCAAGATTTTCTAATATAGAAGCCTGAATACATGATAGAGTTTGCTTCCAGGAAAGCATTTTGCACCTAGGTTGTAAATGATTTTCTTTGGTTGTATGGGGTTTTGGAGGATCGCAAGACACAGCAGCCTTGTATTGGCATGACTGGGGGTGACAGGAGAGATGCAAATAGGATGTAAGAAATCTGGTAAAAAGCAAAAAAACCCCAAAACTTTCTTACTAGTGGCAGCAGGCCAAAAAGGGTGTTGGGCCAATTTCTGGGCTCCTGCAAATTTCTGTGAAGTTTGTCAGATTATTTTTCCACAAGTGTTGTAGTTTGAATGGAACTCAAAATCAAAACCACCCAATCGCCTTTCTGACACCTTTGCTTTTCTTTACTTCTTTCCCTGTTTTGATGTTAATGGCATGGCATCCTAGCCAGTGCTTTACTTCTATATCAGATGATAAAAGCCAGACTTAAAATGCAGCCACTGATTAAAATGGAAGAGTTCTGGATTAAATATCCTGTCAAAATAAGCAAAATTGAAATGTTAATTCTGTAGGAGCATTTAGACCAGGGAGTCATGGGGAAAATAGACTGAGTTGTGAGATGTGTTTTAAAATAAGAAAATGTTTATGTTCACTGACTAGAAAATAGAATGCAAAAGAAAGTTCATGTAAAGTAGTTTTATGGAACAAATATTTGTGAGGTTCATTTTTATTCTATAAATGGTGTAAAATAATTATAGAATCAGATTCTGTCTGTACCTATCTGCCTGGTTTTTCATTCAGAGAAGTAGTGCCTGCCCACCCCCAGTAGTATTTGAGAATGTGTGGGGGTGTTCACTACTTAAAAAAAATGAGGCACTACTGGGATTGATGCACCTATATATGTTTTTTATATTATATATATCATACATTATATATTACAGCATGTTTTATATGTTTAATTCAATGTTATTTATAAATATGTATATATTATATGTTTTATATATGCATAAATTATCCTTTGGAAATACTAATATTCTCCTGGAGAGATATGGTATTATGGGAAACACTGTTATGCATAACTTTGAAAATGATGTTGAATAGAATCACAGTTCAGTTCAGTCGCTCAGTAGTGTCCAATTCTTTGTGCCATGGACTGCAGCATGCCAGGCCTCCCTGTCCAACACCAACTCCCGAAGTTTACCCAAACTCATATCCATTGAGTCGGTGATCCTATCCAACCATCTTATCCTCTGTTGTCCCCTTCTCCTCCCACCTTCAATCTTTGCCAGCCTCAGGGTTTTTTCAAATGAGTCCGTTCTTTGCATCAGATGGCCAAAGTACTGGAGTTTCAGCATCAGCATCAGTCCTTCCAATGAATATTCAGGACTGATTTTCTTTTGGATGGACTGGTTGACTCTCCCTGGAGTCCAAGGGACTCTCAAGAGTCTTCTCCAACACCACAGTTCAAAAGAATCAGTTCTTCAGTGCTCAGCTTTCTTTATAGTCCAACTCTCACATCCATAGATAACTACTGGGAAAACCACAGCTTTGACTAGATGGACCTTTGTTGGCAAAGTAGTCTCTGCCTTTTAATATGCTGCTTGTTCATAACTTTTCCTCCAAGGAGTAAGTGTCTTTTAATTTCATGGCTGCAGTCACCATCTGTAGTGATTTTGGAGCCCCCCAAAAATAAAGTCTGTCACTGTTTCCACTGTTTCCCCATTTATTTGCCATGAAGTGATGGGACCAGATGCCATGATCTTAGTTTTCTGAATGTTGAGTTTTAAGCCAACTTTTTCACTCTCCTCTTTCACTTTCATCAAGAGGCTCTTTAGTTCTTCTTCGCTTTCTGCCATCAGGGTGGTGTCATCTTTATATCTGAGGTTACTGATGCACCATGAGAAATGTTGGACTGGATGAAGCACAAGCTGAAATCAAGATTGCTGGGAGAAATATCAATAAGTTCAGATAGAAACACAGGGAAACTAGCAAACAACCCAAACGTAAAGTCATTCTACAAAACAACTGACATGTCTTCTTTCAAAATATCAATTTAATGAAAGGCAGTGAAAAATAAGGACTGAAGCAGATTGAGAGAGAATAAAAAAACTTATCAACTACATGAAATGAGCTGGATTTTGGACTATTTGAAGAAAATACAATACTGGGACAATTGGCAAAAATTGAATTTGGACTGTGTATAAATAATAGTATTGTAACAATGCAAAGTTTCTTAAATTTGATCATTGTTTCATGATTGTGCAAGGAAATGTCCTTGTTCTTGAAAATACATGCTGAAGTATATAAAGGTGAAGAGTCATGGAGAATGCAGCTCTCAAATCATTCAACACATCAAACTGAAGAAGAATAAGTATATGATAAATGTGTGCCCACATTGGCTGCTAGCCATATCCATATGCATATCTATAGCTCTACACAGAGAAATAACAATTTCAACTCTAGGTGAAAGGTTGGTGATAATTCATTATACTTTTCTTGCAACCTGAGCATTTTTTAATAAAGACTTTTTGTTCTGCTTCAAGATGGTGGAGTAGAAGGATATGCATTCATCTCCTCCTATAAAAGCACCAAAATCACAACTCAGTGTTGAACAACCACTAACAGAAGGATACGGGAACCCATCAAAAAAAAAAAAAAAAACCCTGTGTCCAAAGACAAAGAAGAAGCCACAACAAGATAATGGTAGGAGGGGTACAATCATGATAAAATCAAATCCCATACCCCCTAGGTGGGTGACCTATAAACTAGAGGATGATAATACCAAAAAAGTATTCTCACTGTTGTGAATGTTCTGAATACCACAGTGTCCCAGCCTGGGAATCTGGCAAAGGGACTGGGAATTCCCAGGGAATCTGACCTTGAAGGACATTGGGGTTTGATTACAGAACTTCCGCAGGACTGGAGGAAACAGACTCCACTCTTGGAGGGCACAAACAAATTCTTGTATGCACCAAGACCCAGAGGAAAGGAACAGTGGCCCCACAGGAGACTGAACAAGACCTGTCAGCTAGTGTTGGAGGGTCTTTAGTGGAAGTGTGTATTCGTCTTACCACAGGGAAAGGGGCACTGGCAGCAGAAATCCTGGAGGGTGCCCCATTGGCATAAGTCCCCTTGGAGGTCACCATTAACCCTAACATAGACTCTGTAGACCTCAGGGCTGCATTGCTTCAGGTTAAACAATCAACAGGGAGGGAACATAACCTTATTCATCAGCAAATAATTTGATTAAAGCTTCACTGAGCACAATCCTGCCCACCAGAGCAAGACCCAGTTTTTCCCACTGCAAGTCCCTCCCATCAGGAAGCTTACACAAGCCTCTTAGACTCATCCACCAGAGGGTAGACTTAAGAAGCAAGAAGGAACAAAATCCCACAGTGGCTAGAATGAAAACCACATCACAGAAAGTTAATCAGGATGAAAAAGCAGAGGGTTATGTCCCAGATGAAGAGACAAGATAAAACACCAGAAAGACAACTAAATGAAGGCAAACTTCTGGAAAAATAATTCAGAATAATGATAATGAAGATGACCCAGGATCTTGGAAACAGAATGGAAAAGATGCAAGAAATGTTTACTAAAGACCTGGAAGAACTAAAGAACAAACAACCAGAGATAAACAATACACTAGAAGGACTCAGCAGCAGAATAACTGAGGCAGAAGAACAGGTAAGTGACTGGGAGGACGGAATTGTGGAAATCACTGACACAATAGACTATAGAAAAAAGAATGAAAAAAAAAAAAAGAAATGAAATGAAAACAGCTTAAGAGACCTCTGGGACAACACTAGTATGCACTAACATTTGCATTATAGGGGTTCCAGAAGAAGAGAGAAAGGACCCACAAAAATGTTTAAAGAGATAATAGCTGAAAACTTCCCTAAGATGGGAAAGGAAATAGTTAACCAAGTCCAGGAAGTGCAGAGTCCCAGGCAGATAAATCCAAGGAGGAACACACTGAGACACATAGTAATCAAACTGATAAAAATCAAAGACAAAGATAAAATAGTAAAAGCAAAAAGGGAAGACCACGAATAACATACAAGGAAACTTCCATAAGGTTATCAGCTGATTTTTCCAAAGAAAGTCTACAAGCCAGAAAGGAATGGCACGATATATTTAAAGTGATGAAAAGGAAACCTACAACCAATAATACTCTACCCAGCAAGACTCTCATTTGTATTTGCTGAAATCAAAAACTTTCCAGAGGAGCAAGTTAAGAGAATTGAGCACCACCAAGCCAGCTTTACAACAAATGCTAAAGTAACTTCTTTAGGCAGGAAACACAAGAGAAGGAAAAAACCTACATGAAATAAACCAGAAACAATTAAGAAAATGATATCAATAGTTACCTTATGGATTAAATGTAACAACCAAAAGCTATAGACTGGCTGGGCAGATGAAAATACATCCCTGTGTGCACTTCCACTTACCACATTACTCTACATAATCCCCCAAATTGTATGTAATTATTTTATCAGTTCAGTTCAGTAACTCAATCGTGTCCGATTCTGCGACCCCATGAACAGCAGCATGCCAGGCTTCCCTATCCATCACCAACTCCCAGAGCCCACCCAAACCCTTGTCCATTGAGTTGGTGATGCCATCCAACCATCTCATCCTCTGTTGTCCCCTTCTCCTGCTCTCAGTCTTTCCCAGCATCAGGGTCTTTTCCAGTGAGTCAGCTCTTTGCATCAGGTGGCCAAAGTATTGGAGTTTTAGCTTCAACATCACTCCTTCCAATGAACACCCAGGACTGAACTCCTTTAGGATGGACTGGTTGGATCTCTTTGCAGTACAAGGACTCTCAAGAGTCTTCCCCAACACCACAGTTCAAAAGCATCAATTCTTCAGCACTCAGCTGTCTTTAGAGTCCAACTTTCACATCCACACATGCCACTGGAGAAACCATAGCTTTGACTAGACGGACCTTTGTTGACAAAGTAATGTCTCTGTTTTTTAATATGCTGTCTAGGTTGGTCATAACTTTCCTTCCAAGGAGTAGGCATCTTTTAATTTCATGGCTGCAGTCACCATCTGCAGTGATTTTGGAGCCCAGAAAAATAAAGTCAGCCACTGTTTCCACTGTTTCCCCATTTATTTGCCATGAAGTGATGGGACCGGATGCCATGATCTTAGTTTTCTGAACATTGAGGTTTAAGCCAACTTTTTCACTCTCCTCTTTCACTTTCATCAAGAGGCTCTTTAGTTTTTCTTCGCTTTCTGCCATAAGGGTGGTGTCATCTGCATATCTGAGGTTATTGATATTTCTCCCGGCAAACTTGATTCCAGCTTGTGCGTCATCCAGCCCAGCATTTCTAATGATGTACTCTGCATATAAGTTAAATAAGCAGGGTGACAATATACAACCTTGACATACTAATTTGCTATTTGGAACCAGTCTGTTGTTCTATGTCCAGTTCTTACTGTTGCTTCCTGACCTGCATACAGATTTCCCAAGAGGCAGGTCAGGTGGCCTGGTATTCCCATCTCTTTCAGAATTTTCCAGTTTATTGTGATCCACACAGTCAAAAGCTTTGGCGTAGTCAATAAAGCAGACATAGATGTTTTTCTGGAACTCTCTTGCTTTTTCAGTGATCCAGTGGATGTTGGCAATTTGATCTTTGGTTCCTCTGCCTTTTCTAAAACCAGCTTGAACATCTGGAAGATCATGGTTCACATATTGCTGAAGCCTGGCTTGGAGAATTTTAAGCATCACTTTACTAGTGTGTGAGATGAGTGCTATTGTGTGGTAGTTTGAGCATTCTTTGGCATTTCCTTTCTTTGGGATTGGAATGAAAACTGACCTTTTCCAGTCCTGTGGCCACTGCTGAGTTTTTCAAATTTCATGTTTCCATTATGACTTATGATTGTAATTAAAAAAAAATTTTTTTTCCTGGCTATTGAATGTGAAAACTGATAAACATCTTTTACTATTGTGATTATGCAACTATTTTTCACTAATAGCATTGTTTCATGATTGATCAATAGAAAATAATAGAATTCTGTATCACTAAAGCTACTATTTAATAGAAAAACCTGTAGTCATTTTTAAAAATCCAGATGTATATTAGAATTATCTTGGAGTCTTTTAAAAAACATAAATGCCTAGGTATTACATTTTTTCTGCAAAGTTCCAGGTCTATTTCTAGTGAACAGCCATGATTAAAATCAACTGCACTATTTGATGATCTTTTACTTTTATCTGGTTTGTTTCACTTTTTCTGTTTCATTTTCACTGTTCCCATTTCATCTAATTTATGTTTTTCAATTTTTCCATCTCTTTTTGTTTTTGAAGTTCTTTCTGAAGCCTTCATCAAGTGTAGTAGGGAAGATTTTGTATACATATATACCAAGTGGCGGTAATAATAAAGAACATACTAGCCAATGCAGGTTGCATAAGAGACACAGATTTGATCTCTGGGTCAGGAGGATCCCCTGGGAAGGAAATTGCAATCCACTTCAGTATCTTGCCTGGAGAATCTCATAGACAGAAGGGCCTGGTGGGCTACAGTCCATAGGATTGCAAAGAGTTGGACATGACTGAAGCAACTCAAGTGAAGTTAAGTAATAGTTGTTCAGTTGTCTCCAACTCTTTGTGACTCTATGGACTGTAGCCAACCAGGCTTCTCTGTCCATGGAATTTTCCAGGCAAGGATACTGGAGTGGGTTGCCATTTCCTTCTCTGGGGGATCTTCCCAACCCAGGGATCGAACTCAGGTCCCCTGGACTATCAGCAGATTCTTTACTGACTGAGGTACAAGGGAAGCCTTATATAAATCATATGTGTAATATAATATGCATATTTTAGAAAACATGAAATTTGCCTAGCTAAAAATTTATGACATCTTGATTCCAGTTGTTTGACTTAGTGTGAATAGAATGCTAGACTTCTTATTTATATTCATTCAAAACTTTGATATAGTTCCAAGTATTTTGGCATCTAGTATTACTGCTAGAAGTCTAGAAAGTTTATTATCTCAGTGCTAAAAAAAATTGAATGAAGCTTGAAACTCCTAATCCAATTCTGAGAATATAAAGAAATACTATGTTGTAAAAAAAAAAAAAAAAGTAAAGTAATGGGATATAAAAAGAAAAGGAAGTATGAAATTTAAAAAAAATATTTTTTAGAGGAATAAAATTGGGAAAAAGCAGCTTTGATTAAAGGCTGTTGGGATACCTAAAGTGTAAATATACTTCTGAAAAGGGACAGTTATAATGTTATCTGTGACATGTAATGATGATTTTAATTAAATAGACTTTTGGATGTACTGTTAACTAGAGCAGTGATATCTTTGAGACTCAGGGAAGTGATTCACTATTTAAAAAAATTTTTTATACATCTATATGGCATTTTCATATATCATTAAAATTCAATTTAAAAATAATAAATATGGTGGTCTTCCACTTTAACCAAAATAACAACAGCTTGTTTGAGTTTTTCAGTTTCTAAAATGCTGTTGGGAATCATGTAGCCAATTAAACCAATCCAGATTGTTGAGTGGGGTTGAATTTAAGTTGGAATCAACTTGCTATTTGTGTAGTAGATACAACAAGACATTCTGAATACATTTTGGTTCATGATCAGCATATTACTGTTTTGCTGTTAATATGAGGAAAAGAGTCCTAAAAACAATTTATTTTGTATCACAGTCTCTCCCTGTCTGTCTCTCTCTCTGAATTTGTACTCATATGAACCTATGCTCTTTGTTTTTATGTAGTGGTAAAAGTATATTGACAGTGTCACTGTCACTTCATGCTTTTTGTTTCTTACAGGAGCACATACACCACTGTGACCCCTGGCTGTGCCCCTGAGATGTGGTAGTCTTTGCAGTGAAGGGTAATTGGCAGTAGAACACACTTTGTTCTGTACAGTGTTAAAAAATGAACCCCTTGTTTGGCCAACCTTCATGAACTTCCGTTTACTTCAGTGGCAAGTAAAACATTTGTGTAAGAAAGAAATATTGTCTTCAATGGGAAATGCATTCCATGTGTGCTATATTTCATATTATGACAGATTTTTCTTGAGCCTATACTATTCACTATGTGAATACATGACTTTTTCAAGGATCAGTATTTTGAAGCAACCATTATCTGCATTTGTGAGAATAGCTAATAAAATATTAAATATTTTTATGGTTAAGTACCATTTTTAACTCTTGTTCACAGTAAAAGACTCCCACTTTTTATAAGAAAAGAACTTGAGCAACTTCCTTTCAAATAAAGAAAAAAATCTATTTTTAAGAAGCACAGGAACAGGGAAATAAGGATGAAAGATGCAGGAGGGAGTCAGTGTTCATATTCTGTCTCATTAATCTGGTCAGTTCTTCTTCACTCAGTCTTTCCACTTTAATCTTGCCTTACTCAGCAAGTGATGTCACAAGGTCCAAACTTTCAGAGGGATGTGCTAATGTTATCTCCAAGTGGTCTGATGTGATTATCATTTGGAGAATAGCGCATAGGGCAGAATCCTGGAGACCAATTTTGGCAAAGAGAAGTTTTCTATTAACAGAAGTTTTCTAGTAACAGATGTCCCAGAGAAGGGGTAAGCTGAAGGGTCAGGATGGCATTGATTAGTTGATAATAAATAGAAACAGAATTTATGAAGGAAGAATAAAAGCAGGAAATGAATGGGCTCATTCTAATACTGTAAAGAAAGGTGTGAACTCTGCTATCAGAAATGCATGAGTGTGCATGCATGTGCCAGTTTTAAGAATCTAGATCTGTGAGGACTGTTCATGGACCCCATGTTTGGAATCTCAACAGGTGACAGTGCCATGTATTTACAGAGGCCTCTAGCCTATCTATCTCCTAGCCTTTCTTTCTTAAGAAGCACCAGTGTCTTTCCAGTCATTTTAAGAAGTCAACCTCTAGCCCTTTGAGACTTTATTAAGTACAGTAATTCCATTGCCCTAAACATAAGCCCTTTGACACATCCCTTGACAGTAATCCATTCCTTGCAGAGCTTAGGGGCCTGAGCAGCCACGGAATGTTTTCATTATAGACCTCTGGGCTTCCTCTTGTCTGGAGCTTTAAGTACTGATGTTCAGTCACTTAACAAAGTCCACATTGTGATCCCTAGCTAAGTTTGCAAAGAGGGACTACAGTGTCCTGGGCTTACAGTTGGTTGTATCCAAGGGATCTTGGATTTAATATCTTTCCTTCTCCTTTTCCCTGATACTACTTTTCATTTTCAATTTCACTTTCACTTCTCATTTTCAATTCCCCCATTCCCACTAAAACATTCTAAGCTTATTTTCTGAATTGTTTCAATATAAGGTCAGAAATTGGAATTTCATTGCCCAGGGGGAGCCCAGCATTTGTGAGGGTATTCAACTGTTATGAGAAGTAAGTGACTAGTGTTACAGATTCTATGTGTTTCTCCAAGAGCATCTTCCATCTTCTTCCCTGGATTTTAACAATTCTTGTGCTCAGAGATATGCCATTCAAAGTGTAGCCCAGAACCAGGGCAGTACAGGCATCCACTGGAAGGTTATTACAAATGTAAAATCTTGGGTTATGCATCAGACCAGCCAAATCAGAATCTGCTCCTTAATAAAATCCAAAAATGATTCTCATGCATTTTAGAGTTTGGGAAGCTCTGGTCAAAAAGGATTTAGTCAGTCAATGGTTCTGAATTACTTAGCCTATTAAGTAGGAATCTGACTAGCACATTTTTCTACCACAAAAATAACCACAAGTCTCAGCATTAAAAATTATTCAGATAAATGAGCTTCTTTCCCCCCAAATTTATTTGGGTAGCTATATTGTATTTTTTTGTGTCAAACTGTTAGTAAGTCAAGTCTATTTTATCCCTTAGCCATAAATCTTTAAGAAATGAGGATCTGAAAAATCAGATTTTAAGATAAGTTCTGAGGTACATTGGGGTCATGATGGGTACCTGAACTATCTTTCGTGCTTCATATATTTATTCTAAACAAAAACAACCTGACAGGAGTATCATGCACCGTATTTCTCAAGTAAAAAACAGGAGTCCCACTGAAACAATGTATACAGTCACAGCACCACATGCAGAGAGCCGGCACTCAGGGTCACCTCCTATGAACTTCTTCCTCTTTCCACTATTTTACATAAAAGACAATTCCAAAAGTTGAGAAGACTTAATTCTAAGCCATTATCTAGAGCCAGTTTCTCAATCTCAGTGCTATTAACTTTTGAGACTAGAGAATTCTTTGTTGTGGGGGATGTCCTGTGGCATGAGCCCTTTGTGGGGTGTTTGGCAGCACCCTTGACCTCTGCCCACAAGATGCCAGCAGCAAGTTGCCCTCTTCTCACTGCACCTGATCTTCCCTGCCCCTGCTACCTAACTCTTCCACCCCATCTATTGCTCTGCCCTCCCCTCCACACTCCACCCCACTCCCTCCCTCCCCCTCCCCCACAATGTGGAATCTAAAAATATCTCCAGAGAATCTGATGTGGCCGCTGGGGGCAAAATCACCTCTTTGTGCACCACTCGTCTAGAAATATATGTCCTTCTATTTATTCTTAGTTTTAATCTGATTTTCTCTATCATGTAACTCTTTTTTATGAGACCGCCTCATTCTGGTTAATTAAAGATTCCAGGTAAGGAAGGCTTTAAACTTTCCACAGTTGATGCCAGCTTGTTTTCCCTACTTTCTCAGTCTTTCATACTTTCACAAAATGACATTCAGCTTCTGCTTGATTATCCTAACAGGTGTGCTCACAGTTTATGAGTATTTTTATTCTCCCATGGTTGCATTATAAGCACTTCCTGTAGGAAGGTAGAGATGCCATGCAAAGGAAGCAGATCAGTCTAGTGGATGAACATGCAGGCCTTCCAGCCCAATGCTTCTATACACTTCTTATCTGTGTGATCTTGGGGAAGTTACCTCCACTTTGCTTTCTCTGTGAAAAAGCAGATAGGGTTATTGTGAGAAGTGAATGAAATGTTCCAGTGTTACTTGAACAGTGTCTAACACAGAGAATGTCAAAAAATGTTTGTTACTATTATTCCTTTGGGCATTATTTATACCTCAGGGTCTTGTCAGGAACAGAAGAAGGGCCAGGCTCTCACTCATAAACACATACTCTGTTGTTTTGAAATTTAAGTCAGAGCAAAGTTTTAGCCTATATTTTATATATTTAAATTGTGTAACATTTCTACCATAGATTATTTCTACCACAGACTTTTCCACATAGGAGGTGAGAATATCACTGAAATACTGTGAGATGTTTGTTAACATTGGCTACTCTTCATTAACTCGTAAAAACTTAAAACATGAACAAAACTGATCAGTGTGAGAAAGGGTTACCTTTGGTGCGCGGAGCCTGGTGAGAATTCTGGGATAATTTGAGTTCAGTGTTTGGAGGTGGTTATGTGAGTGAGACTGATCAGTTTGTGAAAATCCATCGAGCCGTTCACTGATGATTTAGGCATGTTTCTTTAGCTATTTATACTTTAGTAAAATTTCAAACATACAGCACAGATCAATTATAGAAAAATAAAAGTTCATTCTACCTCTAACAATGTTGTTTTTGAGAAAAGCAGAGACTCTGGGAGTTAAAATATGTTTGACATTTTCTTTCATTATGGTTCCTGAATTATTCAAATGGTTTTCTTAGGGAAGCCTGATCCTTAAACTCTGTCTGTTCTTGTGTTATAAATATGGGGTGGAGTATGAAAAGAAGTTATTATATGGTTGTTTATGTTCACATAGCCAAACATGAACCTGATTTTTTTTTTTAACTCAGACGTAATATTGAGAAGTGCTACTTGGATGACTTCAACTATATTTTTAGTTACCCATACTATTGTTAATGTGAGAAATATAAAACTAAATTACAGGTCCCCCTATTTTCATTATGGAAAAATTTTATAGTTGTCAAAAAAGTTGTGTTTCACACTTCCCACATACACAAGGCTATGTTGGTACTAAAATATATAAGTTTTTCCTTGAATTTTTTCTTAGTAGCTGAAAAGTTGATATAGTAATGATTTTGTTGCAAAATTATAAAAATAAATAGAGCACACAAAGCAAAGACAAGGGCATTTAAATTACAGAAAAAGATGAAACATAGGTTATGACCGTGCATGGTAAATAGAGGAGCTATTGGTGAAGTCACCACATTATGCCCAAACCTCTTTCAAGCCAAGTCTTGACATTTTTCACCCCATTTTCCACCCAGAGCTGCTGTAGAGGAGACAGTCTGACTGATGCTGTTTCATATTTTTTATTTCTTTTGCCCTATATTCTATAGAAGTGCCAAAAAGCAGAAAAATAATAGTAAGTCTCAAGAGCACAGGGCAGGTGGAGGGGGAGGTTGAGAAACAGAACAGTTACACCTTGATTAAACCTTCAGTAAGACAAGCAGCACAAAAGCAGTTAAGCAAGGTTGTTTATGAAAACAGTAGAATATAATAGCATCTTTAAATGAATAAAATTCTCTAGAGTGATGTAGAAAATGTAATATGATTCGTAATTCCAGGAAAAAATCATTATTCTAGAGCATAAAAACAATTAGAAATTTCCTGATAGTAATATAGAAATATCTTTGATCCTTTTAAATTATGCTTGGATTTAACAGTAGAAGATTTAAAAATTTGTTTACCTCAGCCTATCTTTACAACATTAAGAAATATATATTAGGTTGGTTAGAAAAAAATCCAAACAAACTTTTTGGCCAACCCAATATTAATTTCATCCAGGAGAAAAAAAATCATCATAAATTTCAAGTAAAATTCACTTTGAGGCTCAGATGTGATCACAAGTGACCTTCCACTTCTCTTTTTAAATATGTTATGTTTGTTTCCCATAAAAGTAAGGTAGCTTGGCCTGAGGGGTTGTCATTATTCTAGTCAGTTAATAATGCCTATACCTAACTTCTCTGCTTAAAATTGTGATGCTTTTCCCCATTCTGTGTGTGGTAGGCCAGGCTTCTTCAAAAATTTTTTTTTCACAGAGACAGGTAGAGAAACTGTACATGTTTGCCTTGAGTTCACAGCCTAAGCATTGTCCCTAGGGTAGAAAGTAGAATTCTGGTGACAGCAATGGGAACTCTTGTTTCCTCTGTTCACTTAGAATCTTTGTAAAATTCTCATTAAATGCTTTTAAGAAGTATTAATACAAAACGTCAGTACAGAATTCCGGGGAGAGTCAAACAGCGGAATGAAAAGTGAGGAAAATATAAGACAACCCAAGCAGCTGAAATCAGACATCCCCAGCTCAATGAATCTCTGATGGCGGACAGGTCTTGAGGGTCTGAGTTTGACTGGCTATAAAAGGATTGGGACCACCAACTACTACTTACGCATTGATCCCATAGATCCTCCCCCATGTGAGAGAGATGCTTGTGAGTTAGAAACAAGTGATATACATTTATCCATAGAACAAAGTGTGACAACCATAATAGGCACCAAAACCCCCAAATGAATGAAAACTTAGGGTTAGGGTTAGGGTTAGTCACATGGGGCAGGGGGTTTTAAAGGGGGCATTTTTCATAACTAAACCCATGACAAATTATTCTCTGGTGGAAGTTATGCCATGTGTCATTTGGGAGATGATTTCAAATGGTATTCCCAGGAATATTCTCTTCAGATGCCTTAGTTCTGCCAATTCTTCCATCTTGGCGTTTCTTAATCCTTGAAAATTGTTATTAATCCTCTTTATCCAGTTATTAGCTTTTATACACTTTCATTTTATTCTCTCAAAATAGAGGCCAACACAAGGCAAGCAAAGTGGACTTGATACTAACTTTCCTCCCAAGGTCAAGCTGATTGCTCAGTGACCTGCTGACAGCTTTGGGGTAGCTCAACCAGCAGTCAGTTAGGCCCTGGAGCTATCCTCACGAAGCTGAATAACCTCTGTCTTAACCTGCCAAAAGGTTTCTCAGCTCAGTGCCACCCTTACTGGAACTCTATCATTATGCTATATTTAGATCATGAAAGTTGTAATTAGCTTTGTTCTGCCTCAAATGGATCCAGCCTCACATACAGTATAAAAGGTAATAAAATAGGTAGGCAGATATAAAAACCTGAATAAGCATCTTATATAGGAAAGTTTGATGGTTCTCAAATTGATGAAAGAACCAAGAGAAGGGAATGTTCATGGCTTCAAAAGCAGTAGAAGCCAGCTAAGAAGCAATATCTAGGTATGGCCAGCTTGCTACACAATGTTTGGTCATCTCCCATCTCTCCCTCATCCCCCTACTCCTGTCTACTGATGAGACTATTTGGTAACTTGGTGATATTTAGTGGTAGCTTTTTTTTTTTTTTTTAATCATGGTATCTCATATCTCTTTAGGGAGGTAATTTTGTTTAAAAGGGGACTTTTCAAATTCCATTGTTCAATATCTCTGTATTATCCATTCTAGATACTGTCTGGGATGTGAACCCTCCATTTTTGTCACACACAATCATGTGTGTTTGCAGGAATGCAAACAAATGGATGCTACTTATGAAAAAAGAACTGGCAGGAAAATACCAAAACACAAGGTCTACAGTGTCAAAATCGTCATTATGAGTTGATGAATCCCCTCTTACTCTCTAGCTTAGTTATACTCCTTAAAGGTGATATCTTCTATTGTCTCTTTCATAGGCTTTAATTAAACATGGGCTAGCTGTGGATTATTAACAAATAAATCATTAAAGAGATGCACTTAGGAAAAAAAATGCTTTCTCAAGATCCAGGTTAAAACTTCCCAAATATTCTTTATTACATTATTGACAAAGTTTTTTTGACATTATGTAGGACCTTAGGAAAACATTTATATTTGTAAGTTTGTTCAATGGACGCAAATTCAAATAAAAGAAATGAATGAATACTGTAAAGATTTTTCAAAGAAAGAAGTATGACTTTTGTGTATCCAAAAATATAAGGAGGGAGAAAAGGCAAACAAAGAAGGAGAGCCAGAAGAAAGATGTGAAAGTATCTTGATGAGTTGGGATATAATACATTACAGTGAACTTGAAGACAGGAATTGTTATAGTTACTGTGTCTTCAGAAATGAGCTCTTGTATTTCTTTTGTTTTGTGAGTTTTGGGAGATGAAGTGGGTGGGGAAGGGCTCCTCATCCATCTTAAAGGAGGGCCCTAACAATAAAAAGAGCAAACGGTATGCAGACAAGAAGTGACCTAGATATCAGGTAGATATAGGTACTTTATCTCTCCTCTTCTGTTGGATTTGTATGTAGTGAGATAAGCTAGATGCAAGGGAATATCTGAGATCAAAAATTCAAATAATGTATCCGTGTATCTTTTAACAGCTTATTTGCCTAGTTTTGTATTAATGTTCATATTTAATCTGGCTAGCTCTTTGAAGTGATGATCAACTTTAGTTTTCAGATGAGTAAACCAGGTGCAAGAAAAGTCAGGAAACTTGATTGACCAACTTCTCAGCTAGTTAAAAGCAAGGTAAGATTTAAACCTAAACCCATCTCCCAGTTTAATCATCATTTAAGTTCTCACCCCCTGTCCTGTAAAGAGTCTTAACAGACTTGAAGGGAAACCAGACATCAAAGATGTTTTCAATTTCCAATAGGCCTCAGAGAAAGTAGTTATTAGGTTGGTGCAAATGTAATTGCAGTTTTGGACCATGAATTTTAAATCATTATAACTAAGCTCACACACATCTTTATTAATCAGAATAGGAACAATTACAATCAACACATTTTGCCAAAGGGCAATAAGTTTGTTTATTCTTGTACCATAAAAATTCATGCTTTGGGATTCAACGAATGGTTGGAAAGCATTTTCTGCCTTCTGCTGGTTGTGGAAATGTTTTCCATGCAAAAAGTCATTGAGATGCTTGAAGAAGTGGTAGTTGGTTGGTGAGAGATAGATGAATATGGTGGATGAGGCAAAAGGTTGTAGTCCAGTTTGTTCAACTTTTGGTTGTGCAACCTGTGGATCAGGCATTGTCATGGAGATCTGGGGCTTTCTGTCGACCAATGCCGGCTGCAAGTGTTGCAGTTTTTGGTACATCTTATCAACTTGCTGCATACTACTAAGATGTAATGGTTTCACTGGGATTCACAAAGCTATAGTGGATCAGAAAGGCAGCAGATCACCGAATAGTGGACATGACCTCTTTTGGTGCAAGTTTGGCTTTGGGAAGTGCTTTTGAGCTTCTTCTCAGTCTAGACACCGAGTTGGTCCTCACTGGTTGGCATATAGAATCGACTTTTCATTGCGTGTCACAATTCAATCAAGAAATAGTTCATTGTTGTTGCATAGAAAAAGAGAAGATGACACTTAAAAATGGCTGTTTTTTTTTTTTGATCTTTGATCAGCTCATGAGGCAACCATTTATTGAGCTTTTTTTACCTTTCCAATTTGCTTCAAATGCTGAATGACCATAGGATGATCAATATTGAATTCTTCACCAACTTCTCGTGTAGTTGTAAGAAAATCTGTTTGAAGATTCTCTTGATTGGTCCTTGCCAACTTCCAATGGCCAGCCACTGCTCTCATCTTCAAGGATCTCATTTCCTTTACAAAACTGCTTGCACCACCACTGCAGTGTACATTTGTTAGCAGTTCCTGGGCCAAATAGCTTGAATTTTCTTTTTTTTTTCTCTAACATCATATTCCTAGTCTAAAATCAATATAAAATAAACAGCAAGTAATACATTATTAGCAAAAAAATACATAAAGTGAGAAATGTGCATTAAAATGATGTGTAATATAACCACATTTATTTAAGAAAGTATTCCAATATCAAATGGCAAGTTTCAACAGTGTAAAATCAGGATAATTTTGCATCAACCTAATATAATCCACAGCTAAAATTTCATCTGCACTTTTTACAACCAGTGTGTGCAAAATTCCAGTGCTAGCAGTGTCAGTTTCCACTTTTGGATCATCTTCAGGAGGTAAAAACACTCCCCTTTTTGCCACTGATTAGAAAACATGGGATTTAAGCTGTCAAAGTAATTATAAAGGGAACTCAAGGACCCTGATAAGTTGAGGGTAAAATGAAGATTTTTAAAGATGGCTAGTCGTTTCCTTGATGACTGGTTGCAGTTTTGCATTGTCCCTAGGGGAATTATGCAAAGTTCTAGCATACATTTTTTCATGTTGATTGAGTGGGTTCACATTATTATATTACATATACATTTTATTTGGGGAAGATGAGAGGCTTGGCTTGTATTTTCCTTTTCTGAACCTTGCATTTATTTTGTCAGCTTAGAAGTTGAATACGGCTCATTCTGTAAGGAGAAGAGAAGGGAAAAAAAGGATATATGAAAGATTTAATTACATTTATTTTATGGAGCTTAGTCTTAACTTTTAAATTCAATTTTTTTAGATAAATAATTGCTTTTTAAAAATGTAATGTAAAAACTTAACTTTATAACATTATAACAAAAAGTCCAGTTATAAATCTTTTTACTGTTTATAACAAGTGGCATTTTTGTCATTCACAAGAGAGCTTCATTTGTGTTTCCAGAGTTGAGTTTTTTATATTCAGAACCAGGCATTTGAAGGATTTGACATTTTATAGTTGATGACAGAAAATGGAAAAAAAGCACAAGCTTTTCCCTCCCCTCTTCTGCTTTCATAATTCTATCCTGGCTCAAAACATTTTTTTTCTCCCCTTAAAATTTCCAAAACTGTTTATATTGTTGTGATAAGACCAATGTCAGTGAGTTTTAGACTGGAAAGAATTCTTCTTAAGAAAATGCTGAAAATGTGATTGGGAGGAAAATGGGTAGATGGAGAGCAAACACTTGGGATACTCTTTCTTTGACAAGGTGTCAGTTCAGCTGCCTCTGTACCATTTAAAATAATAGGAAGTCAATCAGGCCATACTTTTCCACTCCAACTCAGATTTCAATATTGTACATTTTTTCATTAAAAAGGTATGAGGTTTATTTTTAAGAAGACTCGTTCTAAATATATATAGAAATTTCCATATGTTATGTATAAAGTTACATTATGTAAAATATACAAAGAAAATAAAGATTAAAATGAAAAACAAACAAACAAACAAACAAAAAAACCCCAACAGAACACAAGAACACTTCTAGCAGAAATCTGAAGAAAATCACTTTTAAAAATGTGGGAGGTTTTCAGAAAGTCTCATTATCAGGCCTAAAACAAAAAATGAGATTAAATCTTGTAATCATTATGAACATGAGCTTTCATTCTTTCTGACACAACATTCTCACAGGTGGTTCTAATTAGACATAAGTAGTGACAGTGGCCAGTTTGACTAAATCCAGATCCTAGCCAAGAGTAATGGAAAAAAGTCTCAGCTTGCCTGCTTAGAAAACGGAATCTATATTGAGACAGTTCAAGGAAATGACGCCCACGACAAGATGTAAAAACCATGGCTGGAGTCCCTTTGTGTTTTCTTCCTTTAGGGAGCCAAACACCATAAAACACCTAATGCCATGTTTCTTGCTGCCCATATTAAATTCCAAGTTTCTTAAAGAAGGCTTGTGTTCCTCTAAGACAAACTCTGTCCACTTTGCCATCTTGTAGGAAAAGTACAAGGCATGTATGTTATATATATTGTCAGTCATTTTTATCCTTTTGTCTGGCATGGTTGAATAGCTAGTTGATAATTCTGTCAAATCATTTCTTAAGTAATTTATTGCTTTCATTAAAATTCTCTATCACCTTTAGTTTAGTTGAGCCATACAGGAAAGGAAAAAAAGTCTCTTTGGAAATAGTTTTCAAAAATCACTAGGTTAGTAAAACTTGAATTGTTTAGCTTACACATTTTGTGATGATAAAATTTCTCCTTAGTCATATTCTTTTTCTTATTAGTTAACAATAGTATCCTAAGAAACTAACACACTCATCCTTGGCTAAGAAATATCTTTTAAAAGTCCCACAGGTACTTATTGGCCATTCAGAGTAATTTTTTAATCTTCATAAGCAGGACCATTGAACACAATGGTGCCAGTACTCTAGGATATCCAGTCCATGGGATGAAATGAGGTTTGAAATTCAAGTCTCCTTAACAAGGGACTATGTCTACCTGAAAGAAACTGCAGATTTTCTGATATGCAGAAGCTGAGCTTCCTGCATTCCACTCATAAGTCATTCTTGGAAATCCAACCATAATATTTCTTTGAAAAGAAAAGGATTACTTACTAATATAATTACTTTTTCCCCTACTCTCTAAATATCTTAGTATATGATTTTCAATCAATGAATCTGAATTATCTTCATATTTTTTCCTTCAAATATGGTAAGGCATGATGAGCCAGTCACAGACAACTCACTTTGTGATTTCTTAAGCATGACACCCAAGTGCGCTGAAACATAGGTTTTCTTGGTTGATTCAATGTACACTGATAAGGTAGATTAAAAATTGGGGAGTGAGGGTAAGGAAGGAATACTCAGAGAAACCCATATACACTGTCTTCCACATGGCGGAAAATATGCTCTTGACTAAACAATTTTCAGAGCAGTTGGTGATACGTCATTTCTTTCTGTACACGTGTCCCCAAGATACAGAGTGAAAGAGCAGCAGGGCTTCCCAGGTGACACAGTGGTAAAGAATTTGCCTGCCAATGCAGGAGATGCAAGAGATGTGGGTTCGATCCTGGGGCTGGGAAGAACCCATCGAGTAGGAAGTGGCAACCCACTCCAGTATTTTTGCATGGAAAATTCCATGGACAGAGGAGCCTGGCAGGTAACAGTCAGTAGGTTTACAAAGAGTTGGAGATGACTAACTAAGCACATAAGCAAAATAGCCTTTAAAGCTCTGCCTTTTATGAAACATATCTTCATTTTGTACATTTTGATATTAATAATTATTATTACTATTTTTATTTTATCTCATACAAAACTATGCTTGAATTCATAGTATTCACAATTCTTGGATATCTTGGAAGAATGATTTCTCCTGTGTCAACAAGATTAAATGTGTGAAGGAAAGCAAATCAAGACAGCAATTTTTAAACAGCATGCATTTGTGAATGTTACTTTTTAGCAGTTCAAACTGATCTCGACTGAATACTGCTTGAAGCTTTTTTCAGCTCCTGCTATTTGCAGATGTAAAATATTTTTTTCATATTAGTGCAAAAGTAACTGCTCTTTATTGGTGATTAGATTTCTAATGACATTGACTGTGCAGAGAAAGCTCTAGAATGTCAGTCCCACCCTTTTAACTAACAGTCACAAAATATATATCCCTGTCATATTGCTTTGGGAGAAGTGTTTGATCTTAGCAGGGGATCTACTGATAAGGAGAGGTGTTCTGGAGAGAAATATCAAAATTAAAAGATAGAACACGCTATCCATTTTGCTTATATCACCACCAGTCTAATGAATCCCTAGAGGCCTGGGGTTGTTGTAAAAGATTCCGCTGCTTATTTCCCAAGGCTTTTCCAATTCAAGGGAAGTGACAACTGTAGAAGAGCTAGCTGTCTTGGGATTTTATCAGGAGTTAAAGAATAATTTTCCAAGTGAGGTTCAAGATTGGACACTTTTAGAAAGGAATCATTTTTAGCAAACCTATTGCTTAACTCCTATCTACCTCTTGAGGCTGCAATGGTATTCAATTCACCTTGGAAGAAATTTCAGGTATGTATTCAATTTGCCTCCTTCTCATGTGTTTCACTCAAACCTGCATTAAACAAGTCTGAGAAAGTTTCAGGCAGCTGGTTTTGTAGTAAGAAATCCTGGATAGGAATCTTAAGAACCTAAATGTACCTTGGCCATATTATTTTCTTTCTACTTTCTCATCCCCTCTTTCTCTTTATCCTTTTCTCTGATTGTTTTTCTGTTTTTTTTTTTTTTTAATTTCATGTTGTTGTTTTTATGATTATTGTCTCTTATAGAATAGCAGCAGCAAAAAAAAGTTCCTTGACTATGTGTCAACCTTCTTCTTTATTACCCTGCTGAGAGGTTGGGGCAGGGCCCTACAGTTCTTGTAACTAGCAGGACACCTACTGGCATAATCAACCAGTCTAAGATAGACCAGTCCTTCTCAAACCCCTAGCTTCCCCTAGCTACAAGTGATAGTCCTTATTTTACCTGTGGAGCTATCTATGAAAGCCATCACTTATTGTCTTTAGAGTCATAATATTGCAATTTTTAAACACGTCAGTTCAGTTTTCTCTTCTTTATTGCTAGAAACAGCCCACTGGGGCCTCTGTTTTCTTGTTGACATTCTTGCTGTCTCAAGTGAGGAGGTGGGAAGGTGACTTCAAGTTGGTGCTGTAATCCTAGAGCTACTTCAGATTTTACCTATATAGTTATACTGATTGGTTTCTTCATCAGCATCCATGGGCTTCCCTGGTGTCTCAGGGGTGAAAAAATAAGAAACAGAAAACAACTCACCTGCCAATGCAGAAGACACAGTTTCAATCACTGGGTCAGGAAGATCCCCTGGAAAAGGAAATGGCAATACACTCCAGTATTCTTGCCTGGGAAATCCTATGTGGGCTATAGTCCATAGGGTTGCAAAAGAGTCCGACACAACTTAGCAACTAAACAAGTTAACCTTGGATTCTCTCCCTCAAGTTTGTCATGAGCTCACTTAAAAAATCTATTAGCATCGGCTTTTTTTTTTTTCTTCCTTAAAAGCATTAAAAAGGATCATTCACTGTGAATTAATAAAGGTAGTGCAAAAGCACAGTTAACAAGATAGGATCCCCCAGCACAACCATTAGGTCAGCTTTCCTGTTGCTCTCCTGGGAGATGACAAAGTGAAAAAAAAAAATTAGGTGCAGCTAACTTTGGACTCTGTATAAGTTTCACCTCTGCTCCTCATTTTTCCATTTGTAGTCATGGCAGTGGGTAGTGATTATCTCAAAGTTGTTCCAGTTCTAATGGGATATGAAATTACAGTTTTCAAGTATAAACCTTTCCTTTGAATGTCCCTCAAAAGATGAAATGACATGACTATTTCAACATAAAAATTGTATTTTGGCTCACAATGGCAACACACTTTTTAAACCACTGTGTAAATACTTCCACTGGTAAGACGTTTGTAATAGTGAAGAATAAAATCCATGGAATTGGAAGGGAGCAGCTGGCAAGTCAGTGTTCTCTTGGTCCCAGGAGTCATATTTATTGAGAGGAGATGAGTGGATAGGCCTGGTGATTTCACATATCAATATACTGCAAAGATATAACTAGTTGGGTTATAGTATAAGGGGAACAGTAGAATGTATTTGTCATCTGTTTGTGATATTTGTGTAGTGTACTCATCCATAGTGAGGTATGAGTATTCTGCAGGGAAGAATTATCTGATTACTAAACTAACTTCCAGACTTTATTCTGGGAGCCCAGCCCTGTCGGTGTAGGAAGTGATTCAGGGTGTGATCAGTACAGTCTCCTAATGCTATAGTGGAAAATTCCCTGCTACCCAACTGGGAGGAGAATGCCAGGGCTTAGGGGAGCAGGGATAGGAGCGTCACCTGAGGATGAGTGGCTAGAAACACCAGGTGTGCATATCCTGCTGGTCACTCTTCCTCTCTCCTAACAGTAGGCAAGTTTCATCCTTGGGTGTAGCCTCTCATATGCCCACTGGGTCAAAGTCACAACCAAAATTTTAAATCTTCTAGAGAAAAGGGCAAGAGGGAAGTGAGTCCTTCTTCTATATTCTCTTTCTTCCCTGTTGAAAAATACATTAAAATAATAGCACCTAATCTTAGCAGAAAAGGACAAAATACATAAAATCTTAACAAATAAGAGTCCTGATGTATGTCACCCCAACATGTGGTCTGACAGTTAATCCAGAAATCTATTAAGAAGGGAGAGTGGAGAATCACATCCCTTGGTTTTCAGATAAACTGGTTTTGTAATTCTTGGAAATTTTGAGAAATGAACATTAAATCAACACTGAATGTTGTGGAAGGACAATTATGATTCTTCCTCTTGAATATTTCATCAAAACTGAACACTGAAGCTCACCACCACCACACACACCAGTTCTGCGCTCCTCCAAACATTTCAAATATCTGTAAGGAAGGCTTGGACCCAATAGGCTCTTGCAGCTTTGTACTTCTAACTCCTTGAACATTTCCTGAGAGAGAAGAAATTTCATCAGTTCTTGTTGAATAAGTGCATGGCTAAATGCTCATTGAAAGAACTGAACTCCCTACTTGCTGCCAAGTGATCAGCAAACAAACAGTATGCAGAGATTAGTCTGACATGAGGCCTTTTCAACACAAAAGATGTAACTCAACCTGGTATGGAAATGATGCAACAATTCTATGCCAAGAAAGAAAGAGAAAGAAAACAAACTGCAGAGGAATCTTTTCTAGTGAACCATTTTTTAATACACAAATTCTCTGTATTGTGTACTAAAAGGCTTGAGACAAAATATCTTCATAAAAATAAAAGCTTGGAAAGCTATTTTTTCCAGGAATTTTCCATCAGTTTTCTTCCTAAGGTTCACTTGCACCATACATGCTGTGTGCATATGGAAATCTGTATATTCTTTCTGGACTGTTTTTTCCAATTAGGAGGCTGTCTGGAGAGCTACATGTAATCTTAATAATGCTCAGGTTTTACATAAGCCATTTTAATAGAGAAAGACTCTTTGAAGGTAAGCAAAAGGGATAATAACTGTTGGCAGTATTGTTGTTCCAGAAATTTCAATTCTTTCATAGGAAACTGCAAATACATAGAGGATTAAAGTGAATAAAATACACAGATGAAAAGCCCCACTTGTAAGCTGGCTTTTCTCAAATAATTTCTCTACATTCACTGTTCTAACAATTGTCCCACTTAGTTTTAGGCCCTTCACACTATACAATAAAGCATTGTTTAAAAGATACTTAAGCCTGATAAATCGAGTGTTGAGATTGAGCACTGTGTGTGATGAACTTCCTTGAAGTATTCACAAGTACCCTGTTGAACATTCACTCATGGCCAAGTATTTTTCAAGTACTAATAGTCCTTTACTTCGATGTCAGGACCCCAGATTTTCCTGCCATCTCAGTAGAGAACATACTCAGAGATCAATGGTAAATGATCCAAAGACCAAGCATGTGTGCTGTTTACAGTAAGGCAATCTTTAAACCGCTGGTCCTTAAATCTAGTGGGCTCAGTATTCGATGGAATAGCGCATCATTAGTGATTTCTCAAATTTCAGATTTTCTTTCTTTTTTTATCATTTTAATTTGTTTTTAATTGTGGGACAATTGCTTTACAACATTGTATTGGCTTTTTCCATACAACATCATGAATCAGCCACAAATACACATGTCTCCTCCCTTTTGAATTTCCCCCCACCCCGCCATCCCCAATCCCATCCTATCCCTCTTGGCTGTCACAAAGCACCCGGTTCTTTTGTGTGATATCAGCAGTTGTTTGAATCCCATGAGAAGTATAAAACCCAGGAATTGCACTTGAAATAGAATCATGGGTTCTCAGCTTGGGAGGATTTTAAAAGCAATCTGGGACTATGCTTTGTAAATGTTAATATACATAAGAAATTCCTGAGAATCATGTTTAGGTACAGATACTTGCACACTCAACACCCCAATGTATTTCCATGATATATGCTGTTATTAATCTGAAGAGACTAATTACATTTATTTTATAGTTTTCATCTATGCCTTGGATTCTCTCTTTTCTCTTGAATTAATTTATTTGTTTAGTTTGAGACTCTCTTGGAGACTGGTTTCTTCAATGGATTACTCTGGCAAGTCAATTTATATTCGCAAATGATGGTTTGCTCTATTGATATCAGTAATCGAAACAGGTATACATGACACAAATAAGGAAAATATTGTACTCTGAGAGTAATTGAAAGTTCTCAGGCTCTGAAAAGAGACAGGTAGGATGGGAGGGAGCAGGCAAGGAGTGGGTGTGTAGTAAGGTTGCTTTCCTTTAAGATGGAGGAAGAGTGTAAGGGAAGAGCTCTCTTGTTCTTTGTAGTAACAGAAAGTTGCCTACCATACTGCTTACATCCCTTATCCCCAATACACCTATGAAATTGCTGCTAGGCAGATCCGCACCTTTATTCAGAAAGACTGCCTTTTGGCTTTTGCCTGAGGGCAAATGCTTTAGTTGTCAGCTACCTTGAGGATCAGATTGCCCCACCACTAACATACTCCACTGCTCCTTATCACATCTGCCTCTGAAGCTTCAATTTAAGTTCAGTTCAGTTCAGTTCAGTCACTCAGTCGTGCCCGACTCTTTGCGACCCCATGAATCACAGCACACCAGGCCTTCCTGTCCATCACCAACTCCCAGAGTTTACTCAAACTCATGTCCATCAAGTCAGTGATGCCATCCAGCCATCTCATCCTCTGTTGTCCCCTTCTCCTCCTGCCCCCAATCCCTCCCAGCATCAGGATCTTTTCCAATGAGTCAACTCTTCACATGAGGTGGTCAAAGTATTGGAGTTTCAGCTTCAGCATCATTCCTTCCAATGAAGCACCCAGGACTGATCTCCTTTAGGATGGGCTGGTTGGATCTCCCTGCAGTCCAAGGGACTCTCAAGAGTCTTCTCCAACACCACAGTTCAAAAGCATCAATTTTTTTGGCACTCAGCTTTCTTCACAGTCCAACTCTCACATCCATACATGACCACTGGAAAAACCATAGCCTTGACTAGATGGACCTTTGTTGGCAAAGTAACGTCTCTGCTTTTTAATATGCTGTCTAGGTTGGTCATAACTTTCCTTCCGAGAAGTAAGCATCTTTTAATTTCATGGCTGCAATCACCATCTGCAGTGATTTTGGAGCCCAAAAAAATAAAGTCTGACACTGCTTTCACTGTTTCCCCAACTATTTCCCATGAAGTGATGGGCCCAGATGCCATGATCTTAGTTTTCTGAATGTTGAGCTTTAAGCCAACTTTTTCACTATCTTCTTTCAGCTTCATCAAGAGGCTTTTCAGTTCCTCTTCACTTTCTGCCATATGGGTAATGTCATCTGTACCACCATCAGCTTCAATATCAGGTGAGTATAAAGTTCTGATGAGAATTTTTACTATTTTAAAAAACATTTCTGTCTAAACCTGCGTTGTCCTGTGAGTTTCATCATTTGGGTTTCCACATCTGTTTTGTAAATCTTCTGGATATTTCTCATTCTTTGAGCTGATTGGTGTAACCCGCTCAGTTTTCCACTACAGTCTTAAATTTATTCTCCTCATATTTTCTTTTTATACAGAAATTTGCAAGGGTAGAGAGAAATATGTGTGCTCAGTAGCCACCTTCAATGGGAAACTGTCAACTGATGTTGATATATTCCTTTCCTCAAAATAGTTTCTGAGCCAACTAGGATTTCCCACTGTGGACTGCAATTCAATGGCATTGCCAATTCAGTAGTTCAAATAAAATGATAGCTTCTTCTAATACCATAGTCCAGCAATAATAATCTACAAATTATTATGTCTCACCCCAATTCTTAAGCTCTCAGGTCAGGTTGGGACTAATGTGGCCAAGCCAAGCTAGTTACACTTTCAAATTACTTGATTTTCTTATAGTTTATCAGGAGGAATTGGCAGGTGGTGCTATAGGTTTGCAATTTACCCAGTAGTAGTCAATTAAATATCTGATGTAAGAGAAGGCATATATTAAGTAACTGTGGATATCTTAAGGATCTTACCTGGTGGTTCATATGATATAGAATCTGCCTGCAATGCAGGAGACCCAAGTTCAATCCTTGGATTGGGAAGATTCCTTAGAGAATGGAATAGCAACCCACTCCAGTATTCTTGCCTGGAGAATTCCATGGACACAAGAGCCTGGTGGGCTACTGTCCATGGTGTTGCGAAGATTTGGACATGACTGAGCGACTAACACTTTCATTTCACTTTTTTTTTCATTTATTTTTAAAGATATGGAATGCTTCACGAATTTGCATGTCATCCTTGCGCAGGGGCCATGCTAATCTTCTCTGTATCGTTCCAATTTTAGTATATGTGCTGCCGAAGTGAGCACTCATTTCACTTTTTGATATCACAAAGACTCTTATAAAATGATGAGATGGGAGAATCATAGTGTTTTTATTTTGACAGTGATATTAGAAAAGTTTCAATCTGATTCCTTTTCAAGCATTCCTTTAGCTTTACAGTGTCTGTTGGCTTTCTTCATTGAGCAGAATAACATTATTGATAATTTATGTGTTAGAAAAGTCTTTACGCTTTTGGAAGTTCCTCTTAAACTCACGCAAAGAGAAAAAAGCAGAATATAATAATATAATTATGATATGGAATATAATAATAAACATTTATTAATAAATTATGTTGTCATATTCTATACTATATTATGTAGTAAAATATAAATAGTAAATATATAGTGCAATATAGAATAATATAATAATGCAGGACATTAGTAGGAATGTAGCATAGAAATTCCGGTTCAATATTAAGCAATTTTATTATTTTAGGGCTGCTTGTAACTGTAAAATACTTTTAATGTTTCTAACTTCAATTTTTAATATAATTTTTCTTCCTTATTCTGCATCATTAAATTGTGGAAAATGAATCCCATTGCATGAGTAGTTCTACCCAGTAATTTCAGAACAACTACGATTCTGTAGTGCTGTCAATTCTTCTACTCTTTTCTATAACTGATATCATAGCTTGAAAGATGCTAACAAGAAGCACTCAAGAACATGGAGTGCTACGCTGCTACTGTTTGGTCACTAAGTCATGTCCAACTCTTTGCGACACCATGGACTATAGCCCACCAGGCTACTCCAACCATGGGATTTCCCAGGCAAGAATACTGGAGTGGGTTGCTATTTCCTTCTCCAGCTGATCTTCTCTACCCAGGAACTGAACCCAGGTCTCCTGCTTGTCAGGCGAATTCTCTACCACTAACCTACCTGGGAAGCCAAAATCATGGGATCAGTTCAGTTCAGTTCAGTTCAGTCGCTCAGTCATGTCTGACTCTTTGCGACCCCATGAATTGCAGCACGCCAGGCCTCCCTGTCCATCACAAACTCCCGGAGTTTACTCAAACTCATGTCCATCGAGTCGGTGACGCCATCCAGCCATCTCATTCTCTGTCGGCCCCTTCTTCTACCGTCCCCAATCCCTCCCAGCATCAGGGTCTTTTCCAATGAGTCAACTCTTCGCATGAGGTGGCCAAAGTATTGGAGTTTCAGCTCCAGCATCATTCCTTCCAATGAACACCCAGAACTGATCTCCTTTAGGATAGACTGGTTGGATCTCCTTGCAGTTCAAGGGAACATGGTTAAATCCATTTCACAGAGTCAGTTGCTTGCCACTGACTGATGTGTGGAGTTTCCATTTTTCTGGCATGTGAATCATTCATTTTCTCTCCTTTGTTTGCACTTAGTCTTACCTAGGAACTCATCCTTATGTTTCTTAGAACAGCACTGATCCTTTTATAATTTCTTTGATAGTAGCATGGAGCTTCCATTGTAACCCCATTTGCCACCCCACCCCCCACCCCCGCCTCAGCAATTCTCCATCCTTTGGCTTTTAAATCAAATGTGTTGCTCTTGGTGGATGATGAACTAGAAGTATGGCAGTTAGGCTATCATTAGCTTCATACATAGTACCATGAAATTTTTTGTCATTCAGGAGACATGCTTTGTCCCTGGGTATTTCTGAATCTGTACTTAATCATGGACTGCAATCATAAGCCATATAAAGTAGGTCTCACCAAGAAGTGTGCTGGCTAATCTCCTGAGAGTGAAAAGGAAGCTTCGATTAAAGGGAAGTGCAGTTGTGGAGGCCGGAGAGAAGCTGAATGTTGACATTTGCAGCTGTTCCTGGCAATGCAGGATGAAAAGGATAATTGCACTTTATTCTCATCACCTCTGGTTGACTTGTAAATTGCTTAGATGGCCCTTAAATTAGTTTTGAGATAGAGATGGCCTTTCAGTGGAATTTAACCTGGTGATCTCTGGTGGCCTTGGCCTGCAGTGGCTTGAAACAGTGCTTTAGTTCATGGCCAGAGATTGAGGTAGGGTCATGGCACTGAGAGCTCTGAATCCTAGCCACTGGGCCAGTGGTCAGTGAGAAGGCCCTGGCCCTTGGTCTTTACAGAAAAGAATTCCCACAAAGACAGAAGTAATGAAATAAGTAAAGTGTTTATTAGGGGGAGAAAGAATACCTGTAGATAGACACAGATGGGCTCAGAGAGAATTGCTCAGTCACACCCTCGTGGCAGCTTAAATTAATTTATGTGGCATTTCTTCCAGTGTTCCTGTGTCCAATCATTTTGATTTGCCTGGTTCTGAGGCCACATTTGGTATATATCAGGAACCTCCCATATGTGCATATTCATCTCTTAGCCAGATGGATTTCATAATGAAGAGACTAATAGGGAATTGTCATCAGGTAATATGAAGTGATACCCCTCCATTTTTTACCTCCAATGAGCCTTTCTGTGCATGTGTAGTTGGGAGGTCTCCTTAACTTCAAGAGTGAGGAATATGTGATCTTTTATCTCATCTGCACAAGGCCCAGTCACTTTCATCATCTTGTGTCCATGGAGTTTCTGGTATTACAGAGTTTCTGTCCACAGGATCTCTCCTGTTCAGGGCCCATCTATCTCCTGCATCACTGGGACTTTCCAAGATCTTGCAAATGATAACTCACTCATACGATGAATTAGAGAATTATTTGACTTTATTTTAACCAACTATTTTCAATTCAGTTCAGTTCAGTTCATTTCAGTCACTCAGTCATGTCCAACTCTTTGCGACCCCATGGACTGCAGCACGCCAGGCTTCCCTGTCCATCAACAACTCTCAAGCTTATTCAAAGTCATGTCCATTGAGTTGGTGATGCCATCCAACCATCTCATCCTCTGTCATCCCCTTCTTTTCCCACCTTCAATCATTCCCAGCATCAGGGGCTTTTCCAGTGAGCCAGTTCTTCGCATCAGGTGGCCAATATTGGAGTTTCAGCATCAGCATCAGTCCTTCCAATGAATATTCAGGATTGATTTCCTTTAGGATGGACTGGTTGAATCTTCTTGCTGTCCACGGGAACTCAAGAGTCTTCTCCAACACCACAGTTCAAAAGCATCAGTACTTTGGTGCTCAGCTTTCTTTATAATCCAATTCTCACATCCATACATGACCACTGGAAAAACCATAGCCTTGACTAGATGGACCTTTGTTGACAAAGTAATGTCTCTGCCTTTTAATATGCTGTCTAGGTTGGTCATAACTTTTCTTTCAAGGAGTAAGTGTCTTTTAATTTCATGGCTGCAATCACCATCTGCAGTGATTTTGGAACCTCAAAAAATAAAATCAGCCACTGTTTCCACTGTTTCCCCATCTATTTGCCATGAAGTGATGGGACCGGATGCCATGATCTTAGTTTTCTGAATGTTGAGCTTTAAGCCAACTTGTTCACTCTCCTCTTTCACTTTCATCAAGAGGCTCTTTAGTACCTCTTCACTTTCTGTCATAAGGGTGGTGTCATCTGCATATTTGAAGTTATTAATATTTCTTCCAGCACTCTTGATTCCAGCTGTGTGTCATATAGCCCAGAGTTTCTCATGATGTACTCTGCATATGTTAAATAAGCAGGGTGACAATATACAGCCTTGATGTACTCCGTTTCCTATTTGGAACCAGTCTGTTGTTCCATGTCCAGTTCTAACTGTTGCTTCCTGACCTGCATACAGATTTCTCAAGAGGCAGGTCAGGTGGTCTGGTATGCCCATCTCTTTCAGAATTTTCCACAGTTTATTGTGATCCATATAGTCAAAGGCTTTGGCATAGTCAATAAAGCAGAAATAGGTGTTTTTCTGGAACTCTCTTGTTTTTTCGATGATCCAGTGGACATTGCCAATTTGATCTCTGTTTCCTCTGCCTTTTCTAAAACCAGCTTGAACATCTAGAAGTCCATGGGTCATGTATTGCTGAAGCCTGGCTTGGAGAATTTTGAGCATTACTTTATAAGTGTGTGAGATGATTGCAGTGAGACAGAATGTGGTCCACTGGAGAAGGGAATGGCAAACCACTTCAATATTCTTGCCTTGAGAACCCCATGAACAGTATGAAAAGGAAAAAAAGATAGGAAACTGAAAGATGAACTCCCCAGGTCTATAGGTGCCCAATATGCTACTGGAGATCAGTAGAGAAATACCACCAGAAACAATGAAGGGATGGAGCAAAAGCAAAAACAACACCCAGCTGTGGATGTGACTGGTAATAGACGCAAGGTCTGATGCTGTAGAGCAATACTGCATAGGAACCTGGAATGTTAGGTCCATGTATCAAGGCAAATTGGGAGTGGTCAGATGGGAGATGGAAAGAGTAAAAGTAGACATTCCAGGAATCAGCACACTAAAGTGGACTGGAATGAGTGTTAACTCAGATGACCATTCTGTCTTCTACTTTGGGCAGGAATCCCTTAGAAGAAATGGAGTAGCCATCATAGTCAAGAAAAGAGTCTGAAATGCAGTACTTGGATGCAATCTCAAAAATGACAGAATGATCTCTGCTTGTTTCCAAAGCAAACTATTCAATATCACAGTAATCCAAGTCTATGCCCCGACGGGTAATGCCGAAGAAGCTGAAGTTGAATGCTTCTATGAAGACCTACAAGAGCTTTTAGAACTAACACCCCAAAAAGATATCCTTTACATTATAGAGGACTGGAATGCAAAAGTAGCAAGTCAAAAAGTACCTTGAGTAACAGGCAAATTTGACCTTGGAGTACAGAATGAAGCAGGGCAAAGGCCAATAGAGTTTTGCCAAGTTAACACATGGTCATAGAAAACACCCTCTTCCAACAACACAAGAGAAGACTCTACACATGGACATCACCAGATGGTCAACACTGAAATCAGACTGATTATATTCTTTGCAGCCAAAAATGGAGAAGCTCTATACAGTCAGCAAAAACAAGACTGGGAGCTGACTGTGGCTCAGATCATGAACTCCTTATTGTCAGATTCATACTTAAATTGAAGAAAGTGGGGAAAAACTCTAGACCATTCAGGTATGACCTAAATCAAATCCCTTACAATTATACAGTGGAAGTGAGAAATAGATTTAAGGGACTAGATCTGATAGACAGAATGCCTGATGAACTATGGACAGAAGTTGGTGACATTGTACAGGAGACAGGGATCAAGACGACCTCCAAGAAAAAAAAATGCAAAAAAGCAAAATGGATGTCTGAGGAGGCCTTACAAATAGCTGTGAAAAGAAGAAAAGTGAAACGAGAAGGAGGAAAGCAAAGACGTACCCATTTGAATGCAGAGTTCCAAAGAATAGCAAGGAGAGATAAGAAAGCTTTCCTCAGTGATCAAAGCAAAGAAATAGAGAAAAACAATAGAATGGGAAAGACTAGAGATCTCTTCAAGAAAATTAGAGATACCAAAGGAACATTTCATGCAAAGATGGGCTCAATAAAGGACAGAAATTGTATGGATCTAACAGAAGCAGAAGATATTAAGAAGAAGTGGCAAGAGTATACAGAAAAAGTATACAAAAAAGATCTTCATGACCCAGATAATCACGATGGTGTGTTCACTCACCTAGAGCTGGACATCCTGGAATGTGAAGTCAAGTGGGCCTTAGGAAGCATCACTATGAACAAAGCTAGTGGAGGTGATGGAATTCCAGTTGAGCTATTTCAAATCCTGAAAGATGATGCTGTGAAAGTGCTGCACTCATTATGTCAGCAAATTTGGAAAACTCAGCAGTGGACACAGGACTGGCAAAGGTCAGTTTTCATTCCAAATCCAAAGAAGGCAATGGCCACTGGAGAAGGAGATGTTAAACCACTTTAGTATTCTTGCCTTGAGAACCCCATGAACAGTATGAAAAGTCAAGAAGAAAACACTGAAAGATGAACTCACCAGGTCGGTAGGTCCCCAATATACTACTAGAGATCAGTGGAGAAACAACTCCAAAAAGAATGAAGAGATAAGGCCAAAGCAAAAACAGCACCCAGTTGTGAATGTGACTGATGATGTGAGTAAAGTCTGATGCTATAAAAAGCAATAGGAACCTGGGATGTTATGTCCATGAATCAAGGCAAATTGGAAGTAGTCAAACAAAAGATGTCAATAGTGAACATTGACATTTTAGGAGTCAGCAAACTAAAATGGACTGGAATGGGTGAATTTATCTCAGATGACCATTATATCTACTATTGTGGGCAAGAATCCCTTAGAAGAATTGGAGTACCCATCATAGTCTACAAAGGAGTCTGAAATGCACTACTTGAATGCAGTCTCAAAAACGGCAGAATGATCTCTGTTTGTTTTCAAGGCAAACCATTCAATGTAACAGTAATCCAAATCTATGCTCTGACAACCACTTCAGGAGGATAGAATAGATTTGTAACATACGTGGGAGGTGAGGTCTAAATGAGTGACATGGTCATAACAACTAACAACTCACAACATTCCCACTTCTTATGTCCACAACAAAAATGGCTGCTCTACAGTCTTTCCCCTGAACTCTCTACCATCAAAGGCAAGAGGTAGTTTGGGGTGACTCATGAAATGTTAGCCATGTCCTCACTGATGAAGATAGGACTTCAGCCTCAAAAATTCGTCATGACCTCAGTCACTGTCATTATTCCAGCATCTGAAAATTAGTAGCACGATGGATATGACTAACTGAAGACTGTACAGACTTTAGCTATCCAGGAAACTTGCAAAAGGTAAAAATAGCATCTATGAATCTAAATGGTGAGGAGGTAAAATATGAAATATTTTCAGCATAACATGAAACGTGTCCATGTAAGAATACATTTCCTAAATACTATTCTGCCTGAGAAGGTGTTGATGTGTTTCTTGGACTACTTTTGTTGGATATATGAGTATATTGACAACAATTTATTAAATCTTTGGATATTTTATGTACTTCTGGAGAGTTAAGTGGTAAATGTTTCATCATGCTTTATTGTTATTATTGTTAAGTCATGTCTGACTCTTTGGGAGTTCATGGACTGTATCACGCTAGGCTCCTCTGTCCTCCGCTATCTCCTGGAGTTGGCTTAAATTCATGGTCATTGAGTCAGTGATGCCATCTAACTATCTTATGCCTTCAATCTTGGTAATTCAATATATTTTTAAATTAAAATGTGCTATTTTCTAGCCCCAAAGTAGTGTCCTTTTAGCAAACTGATCAGTGGTAGAGAGGAGTAGCTTGTGTCTTTCAGCAATTAAATGTCTTTTCTTTATATTATCTGTGCTGGATGTAACGTATTGTCAGTTAATAGGATGATTTTGCTAAGGTATGGTGTGCCCTGGAACTTCTCACTTCTCTCAACACCAGCATGTTCTTTTTGAGACATTTGGGGTTTTTCAACAACTGACTCATTAAATAATAGGCATGGGAGAGATCAGATCCCAGACACAGATGAAAGGTTACTTATTGATTTTTTTTTTTTTTTGGTAGGTTATTTTTGATGTTTCTGCTCTGTGGACAAAACAGAAACCAACAAAGGCAGTGAGTGATTCACTTACTTTCTGGGCTGTCAGCTGCCACCCTGTCACCTTTGACAGTGTTCATACACATGGAGACATGTCTCTCCAGCTCCCAGGTGGTTTTCCAAGGGGAGGTTCTCAGTTTAGTATCTTTTCAGGCAATCTTTAAAAGAAAAGGCAAAATCAAATTATAAGAGATACTCCAGTTGGGGCATATTAGTTCCAAGTGAAAGCAATGTGAGTAAATCTGTGCTTCCCTTCCCCCACACAAGGCTCCAAGGTAAAAAATTGTCTATATTTAAATGAAAATGAAGGTGGGTTTTCCTTTCCTTCCTGTTCTGAGACAATTAGATAAAACTCCCTGAGGGCCTGCCAATCAACAGGACAGTCAGCTTGGAGATACTACTTGTAGTATGATAGTGGTATTTACAAGTCTGGCTGGATCTGATTTGGAGACAGCTAGGCTGTGGGTGGTCAATCTTCCGTTCTTTCTGAAATCTTATCATTGTCAGCATGGCTGAGATAAAGCTCATTCCTAACTTCTTGAAGTTGTGGATATAAACTCACAAGGGATTTTTTTTTTTTTTTTTGTGGTAAAGATTTCTCTGGCCCTTTATTTGTACTGGTTCCTCAAAAGCCTGGTCCTATAACAGAGGTGGCTACATTACTCTGGGAAAGAAAGAAATGACAAATAGTTCTTTAACTTTTTTTCACCTACATTAAGATTGAAAACAATGGTCATATAAGGTTCAAGATCTAAAGCCTCATGATATAGAAGGCTACACAAATTATTTCACCATTTTGGAGCTTTTCCTAAGATTACTAGTGTAATTTTTCATTTCCAAAATTACATAATGTTAAATGATGGGTGCGAAATAGTAGTTCTATAGCCATAGATTTATTTAAAGGTTGTGTGTGAATGCATGTGTGTATATATGTGTATGAATATATAGAGAGATATATAGATATAGGTTAAAAACACATTTTTTTTAAGAAAATCTGACGTACTACAATATTTTGAGTTTTAAGATCTTAAACTACAAGCTATTCATGGATGTGTTCTGTAAACTTCACTGGATATAAAGCATTTGAGGTGGTTTTAGAACTGGACCCTTCATTGTTTAATAAAGAATAAAAATAAAGCCTTTGGGAACCATTTCTGAGGAATAGCTAGTGTGATTTAAAGAATAGAAATTGGAGGCCAGATCTGATTTGATATCATAAAACAATAATTCTCTGAATTTTTTGGAACAGCAAGTAACTAAAATTACTTTTAAATTTGGATGGTAAATAGAATGCTGTATCACATATTAGGGAACATTTATATTTTTTGCTAGCATTTGTGAGGCAAATACGACTTGCAAAAAGTAAGTGAAATGGTTTAGAAATTAAATTCTTTGCCTCTAGGCAACCATACTTTACAACATTCTCTTAGAATAAGGTTAACTTCTTCTTCCACATGAGAGACTCAATGCCAGCCTTTCCTTATGCCACCATTAGGTTGCCCAAAATTCTCCTCAGAAGATATCCAGGATTTCACTCTTGCCTCCAAATATCAAAGCATTTGGAGTGCTATTAAAAAGACTGAAGCCAGCCCCAAAGTCCTAGTCACTCGATAGAAACTCAGAAGGAATATGTGACAAACATACTCTGCAGTCACTTTCACACACAGTTTCAACGTAATCCCCCATTCTGCTTTTTTGTTTTATTTTGATCCAAAAGAATTTAGAAATAACTGGGTGTATGTTTTATTTATACTAGTGGAGGTGTGTCAGTAAATAAATCAATAAAGGTCTTGGAATCATCATAATATGCCAGACATTCTGTAAGCTCCTTTTCTAATATAAATATTTTATTTAATCCTCATCATTCACATCTACACTTTACAGATCAGGATCAGTGTCCCTCAGAGTGTTTTTCCCAAGTTCATATAATTTAATTAATGGCAGAAATGGAATTCAAGCCTAGACTCCTTCAGTTCTGAGCCTACTCAATTATATGGGACTTGCCAAAAATCTTAAGAGAGCCAAAAGTTTTATGATAATTTTGTATGATTTCCTTAATTTAAGTGTCTATATTCCTGCCAACCTCCTTGAGATGCTTTTGCCACTGAATTTTAAATGTAGAGAAGGAAGATAAACTGAAAAATAAATTTTTAGAGAGATGTTCAACATCTCTTTGAGTATAGTAGAAAAAATGCATTTAAATTGTATATCTGTGTCTATTATAGCTGTTAGCCTATCAGCTAGAAAGTCTGGACTTGAGACTAAAGCAAACTTTCCTTTTAAATCAAAAGCAGATTGATTGCACCTTTTTACCTTGGCATATGTGAACACGATTCCACAAAAGATACAATAAGATGAGAAATTTAGGTATCTGACCACCGATAGGTATTGAAGGAATAGAAATGTAAAATATGCTTGGAATATATGCTTTGGATAAGAAAAGTTTTTCATTTTTACGTAGAAATTTTAAATTTGATATAAACTAACACATGTGCCATCCAACTGTCCAAAGCAAGTATAAAGCTAATTGAAAATAAAGGAGAAATAAATGTACAATACCTGTATTAAATTTGTATTCAAGAAACATCTTACCTAAAATGATTTAGCCTGGTTAGATTTTTTAAATGTTGTGCACATCACTCCATTAGTAAATATTTTTTAATCTGTATCACTGGTGTCTACTAAGTGCTCTTTTGTGTTTGACATGCAGTTTATCCAAAGCCCTGCAATTGTCTTACCTCCTGCTCTTCCTTCTGCTGCATCCGGGGGAGGTTCTCTATTTTACTTCTGTTTATCTAGCCTTGTTTCTCTCAGTGTTGTCTTCCTTACCTTTCCTGTCTTTTATACCCTTAATTCTATTGTAAGCAGAGCCATAAGCTCCTTTCAGATTGATGCTAACTTTTAATTAGTTGTTAGTTCTGCCTTTCCCCTTAGAGTCCCTCTTCTTAAATGCTGGAATTGTGTTATATACTTGTTCTTTATCTGTTATATCTATCCTCAAGGGTCTAGAATGAGGGATTATCTTTGCCATTACTTACTAAGAACTATGGCAAGAAGATATATGTTATAATTAGAAATAATTTGACTCAACATGAGTTAAAACTTTCTAATGGACATAAAGTTTCAATGAAACTTTCAAGTTTCCATGAGAGGGGAAAAGATGTGTTGAGAAGCAGGGAGTGTGTCTGAGAGTGAATGAACATTTAGGACAGACTGAGGAAAATTGCTTGCAATTGACAATTTATAAGGGCCTAGGTGCCAGTGGTGTTATTACATGGACATTCCAGGAAAGAAAAAAATAAAGGAGGAAGAGTAAAATCAGTTTCATCTTACTTTTTGTGAAAGTGCAGCCTTCCCTCCCCCAGACTATCCTCTAATGCAAAGTCATGGTCTCAACAGTGCGTTAGAAATTGCCTACTACTTATAAATTGGGCTTCCCTGGTGGCTCAGAGGATAAAGCGTCTGCCTCCAATGCGGGAGACCCGGGTTTGATCCCTGGGTTGGGAAGATCCCCTGGAGAAGGAAATGGTAACCCACTCCAGTACTCTTGCCTGGAGAATCCCATGGACAGAGGAGCCTGGTAGGCTACAGTCCACGGGGTCACAAAGAGTTGGATACGACTGAGCGACTTCACTTTCACTTTATAAATTGCAAAGAGTGTGAATGGAGATGCTTTTACTTCCCATTTGTTATTTTAGTGAGTATAGATTATTGCTCCAGATAGTGGGAACCAAATAAAACTTGCCACCAGATTGTTCATTTTCCTTCAGTCTGTTTCTTCCCTCACTGAAAATATGATTCTTTGATATATCAAGTTTTTACTTACAAAAATAATTATTAACTTTAGCATTTAGAAAAAGATGTTTTAGAATTTGCTGGGCTGTGGTGGTATGTTTCTTTCACTCACCATAGAATAAATTAAAGATAAGCATGGATGCATTGCCTTATCTCTGCATCAAGGCACATGTGGTCTCTTGGCCTGTCTGCACGCCTCAGATGCTGGCTGCAAGTGTACAAGGTCTGGTGGCTTCCTCTATAGGAATGAAAGTAGGCAGAAGAAGGACATTTTGAGTCTAACCCACCATGAATATAGATATAACCACCTAAAGAAGCATTCAATGAATATAGAAAGTGTGCTGTAGCTTTTAAATACAAGAAATTAAGTATGGTTCCACAAAAAAAAAACAGGCAGTGTAATGATCTCTCCCAGCCAGGTATGTTAGCTACCATATTCCTATGCAAACTTCCAGTTCCTTGTAAAATGCATCCAAGTAAAAGGGTCTAAAAACTTTGACTAGTGCCTAACTCTGAATACTAGTGTGTATGTATAAATTCATTCATTCATTTCCTAAAATGTTGGTTTGTTTGAGAAAAATCTTTATGCTTCTTAAGTCCTTGCTATTCATATGTTTACCTGCCTGTGTGAGGATGTCAAAAATTTGTTTCTGACTTATTGTCAGTCCTTGATTGCCCTATAAGAGGTTTTCAGGCTCTGGAAAATAGTGAAGTCTTCACTGTGTTTCTAGAAAATATATTTTTCATTGGTCATACTATAGGAAAAAAAAGGACTCTAAGCTAGACATTCTGACTTGTCATTAAAATATCCGTGGATTATTCCTCCTATCTGATGATGTTTCTACTCTTGTGACACCATTCTGTCTGTCTTTTCACAGTGAGTTAGTTCAGAAAGTGTGCCTTACTTAAATCTATCCATAATTGGCAAGAGTATTGCAGTTTCAATTGCAGTTAAAGTGTAGTTGTAAAAATTATGTTTAGGTTGACTTTGGAAAAAACATCTAAATTAGCATCATCAGTCCATGTCATCTTACCTGAGAGGTTCACAAAGCCTCTCAGCTTGAAAAGATTTGGGTCATCATATGCATCCCAAAGCATGCAGGGTAACAGTGATGCTGACAATGCTGATGCAGAGCCTGGGGGTCAGGAGCCAAGTGCTGTTTCAGGTGCCTGCCACCTCTGCCCTTACTGTGATGCCAAAGGGATCATTTCACCCTCCTGGCTATGGTTTTCTTATCTGTAGCCTGGCAATACCAAGATATATCCCTTGGCTCCCAACTGCAATCTTGTCATACAGATTCTCCTCCTTGAAACTGTTCTAATTATTTAAACATGGAAAGATAAGTCCATACACAGACATTCAGGGGTCCTGAAAAATATTTTAAGGATAATTTTATTGTCCCTGTGCAGCTTCATCTTTTTTTAGAACTGGAATAAAAAAATCAGCTTTTAATTTTTCCTTTTTAAAAATGTGTGTATCCTTTTGGTTCCAAGTGTAATAAGGCAAAGCAATGAAGCCTCAAAAAAAAAAAAATAGTCCATGAAGCTATTAAAATGTGGTTATATTTTCTCAAAGGTCAAAGTTGCCATCCTTATGCTACATTGCTGCAAATCTTTGAGCAGTTATTAGCTTCTTCTTACGAACTAACAATGGGCCATGACTGTGATATGACATTAGTTATTAATATTTTACTTTTGGATATTTAAGAGAAAATTTTTCTTGCTAACAGGAAATTGTATATGCATATTCTTGAGCTCTGATGTCTACTGCAGTAGCCATTAGTCACCTGTGGTTTGTGAACACTGGAAATGTGACTAGTCCAACTGAGATGGAGATGACTATACATCAAATTCAAAATTTTAGTATTAAACAAAAGTAAAAGATGTCATTAATAATTTTAATATGTTGATCACATGTTGAAATAAGAGAATTTTGGAAACACTGACCTAAAATAATATTTTATTGAAATTAATTTCACTTAAAAACTTTTGATTACTAGAAAATGTAAATTTACATATGGGGTTTACATTATTGTTTCTACTAGACAACACTGTTCTCAAGAGTTTGTCAAGGGGACAGACAATAAATAAAGCATCTTGGAAATATCATCTGGTTCAAAAAGTAGCAGAGCTCCTGCCCATCCACAAGCTCCGTGAGGGTCAAGATGTTTCAGGGGCCCACGAATCCAGTCTATGCATGAGTTTCTTTCATGGTAGTGGTTCTCACGGTAAGTTGGTCCTCTGTGCCCAATGCTGATCAGTATTACATGAAAACCTTTTTTCAATTTCTACACTTTATGACCAGAGTGAGCATCATTCTGGTTTTCCTCCTATTCAACAGAATGTCATTTAAAGGAATGTATTGGAAAATGAAATTGCTTGTGTCTGGTGATGACGGCCAAATTTTCATTTGAAAAATTTAAATACCCATTTAAATCATGATCTTTTATTGTCCTAAGAGAAACATGCCATTCTTATTTGAAGTATATTTTAGGATGTGAAATTCTGTTGAAATACAGACTCGTAAGCTCTAAGAGGGAGAGACCATGAGTGAATTTTGTGAGCTTTCCTTCTGTCAGTGAGTGGGCAGAATTCATTAGTTAGAAAGAACCAAATAATCCTTCTCAAACCAGAAAGCTTTGAATGCCCTTTCCCTTCATGGATGACATTCTTCTTCCCAACAAAAAGTTATCCTTGTTACTAAAATAAGGTCTATCCTACAAGCATTGACTCATATTTTCACTGCCATGACTCCTGTACAAGCACAATTTCTGCTTGTCTGAACCACTGTGACAACATCTTCTCTTTTCCACCGTGCCCCCCTTTAATATGCTGTGCCATAGCAGCCTGAGTGATTTTTCAAAATTTTAAACCATATTGCCCCAGTTGAAACCCTCCAGCACTTCGCTATGGCATTAAAAGTAAAACCAAGCCGTCCTGTAAGCTCCTGGGGCTCTGCAAACTCTGGCCCTTGCTCGTCTCCAGTATCATTTCTCCTTTATCACAAGGCAGGAACCACACAAGCCTATTCCACATTCCCAGAAGAGACCAACCTCATTCCTGCCTTTCAACCTTTACAGTTGCTGTTTTCTCTCCCTACCCGATTACCTCAGTTCTTTACATGGTTTACACCTTCCTGTCCTTCAGGTTGCAGCTCCAGTATCACCTCCCAAGAAAGGTATGCCATGACCATCCATCCAAAATAGCCATCCAGTCAATTTCTGGCCATCACTATGTTTCTTATGTGATTTGATCTAGTTGACTTATTTATTTTTTGATTTGCTCTCTATTCCCCACCATCCTTGAAAACACTCCAGCCCACTTAAAGAAAAATCCTAGGTATTTTATCTGCCTTGTTCTCTAACATGTTATCAGCACAAGAACAGTTTCTGGGTATACAATATACTTCCAGTGGTTATTTATGAAATGAAGAAACATATCAATTGCAAAACTATTTTGAGACAGCTTGACTTGCTTCCATGTCCACAAGTTTCTCTTAGTAGTTGGAAGATGTCCTGCTTCAACATTTTTCATTTCATCACAAGTTGATGAGCTTTTTCTCAGAGGAGACCTGATGTCTAAAGTTTGCAATGTGCAGAGATTTTGCTCGATTTCAAATGTCCAACTTGAGAAACAGGTGATGCACTGGTCAGAGGAGGACAGAGACTAACCCTCTCCTGATTTTTACCTTCCAGTTGACATCTTCAGGATCTGTTTCTCTGCAGTGTGCTTGGGCTTATCTGCCTGGGATTTACAGTCTCTACAAATGTGGGTCAAGACCACTCAGGGTTATTCTCTAATATTTTTATCTGACTTTGAATGGGTGCAGGAGTGTAAACCTTCTGATTCGTGGCTTATCCCATACACTTAAATGATAGCCCTGCCTCTCGTTGCCATTTAAATGGTAAATTGCAAAATACATCTTAGGGTCAAGGCACCCTGATGAGTAAGCAGTGAATTCAGTTTTATCTTCTCTGCTCTGAATGTGTTTGGTTAACAGAAGGCTCTGAGTCCTCTTCTTGCCTACTCCCTTCAAGGGAAAGAAAAATTACAGTTAAGAAAGCAGGTGAGTCTTCGATTAAAGAAATGCCTCATTTGATATGAACACCTTGAATGAAAGTTTATATGTCAACTACTTTATTAGTCTTCCCAATTAATAAAAAAAATGCATTTCAATCATTTTAAGGGATTTCTTCAGTGTGTTTTAAAGTAATTTATTTAGTGAGGTTTTTTGCTTGTTTGTTTATTTGTTTAGAGCAGAGAATTCTGTACTTGGAATAGTCAACCCGTTGTCACATTCTATGTATTTAAATCTAGGAGTGTAACAACAGTGTTACTCTTTAAGTTCACCTGGAAACAGAAAACAGGAGATATAAAAGGAAAGTTGCACAAATCAACCAACTCTATTTGCATAGTCTTTTTTTGAACGCAGTGATATATATAAAATGTAGTACTTTGATTCTAAATTTACTTTTGAATTGTTATTGTACTCTTTGTAAAAGCATCTTTGTTCTATTTCTGCAGAATCATTTTCTGTCTGAATTAGTAAACCTCCTTTTCAGACCTGCCTGTAATGTTTAGGGAATTCACAAAGCATGCTTGACTGTATAGAGAGAGTAGCTACTTATAAAATCTAAGCATCCACAAATCTTGCAAATAAAAATGAAGTTGGCATTTTTGAGGTTACTTCAAAGACAGCTGGAGAAGAGGCACATTTTAAAATTCAGATTCCTAGATGGAGGCTGTGAATCAGATTTCTAAGAAGAGAAAAGATTTTTAACTTCAGAATGTAGCCAAATAAGTAACATCATTCTTAAAATGGAGGGAGAGAATGTAAAAAAGTACCTTGTTTTAGGCATAAAGTACCTGTTGATTAGGCATAAAGAAAACTTTTGGTTTATTTATAGACTTCTGGAAATATTCAGTGCAGCTGAGGAATTCAGCTACTTCTCAATTAAAAAAAATCCATAAAAATAAATATTTGGCCAAAGGAAAAGAGATGTCCTCCCAAACATATCAATCTTCCAAATGTCTTCTATTTCTAAGGTATTTTATTTTTAATGTGCACTGAAAATGGAGCTGGATTCCAGGCTATAACTAGATTCACAAACCAAAAACAGAAACAAAAACAAACCAATAAATAAGAGAAAAAAATGTGTGTATTTGTGATTATTTCATATATCAGTTTAATAACTGAGAATTAAACTGAAGCCTTCTCTTAAAGTTTATCTTTGGCTTCGATCCCGTCTTGCTCTCTTGGAAAGTCTGGTCTGCCCCTTGGTGAAGAACACTCTAGCAACCTCAGATTGACACGAGGTAGATTCATTCTTTCCCCACAAATACCCCAAAATGTGCATCTGGAAAAGGAAAAAAAAAAAAAAAAAACAACTATGACAGGGACTGAGCCCCAGAGATATTTGCAGGAACTCTACAAAATCTGTGGCACAATATGTGGTCAGCCCCAGCTGGGCACCCGGCCGGCCTTGGATGCCATCCCTCTGGCTGGATTCTTCCCCAAGGTAGGGCTCACCCTCACATGAAATTGCCAACCAGGGCCCACGTGGGTAGAGAACCAATTTAGCCTCCTGGACACTTGATGAATGAAGAATTTCCTCTCGGGTCTAAATTATAGGGCTCGTCAGAGTTGCTCTTTCGTGATCTGTTATTTGGAGGTAATTTTCCAAAAGGGCTGGAACACAGGGCCGTGAGCTAGAATAGGATTCACCAAGCACAGCTGCCACATGCTGGCCAGCACATCCCTCTGTGCCCAGCCTCTCCTCTATTCTCCTTGCCTCCACCCTTCCTTCCCCAGGGAGGTGTCCCAGTCAACAGAGCTGGTCTTAACTTAGATCTTTACTTTCCTTCTTAATTAAACCACAAGAATGGCATCTGCCCACTTTTTCTGCATCCGGGTTTCTAGAAATTTAACATCTTGTCCTAACACGCTTGCAAACAGATGAGCAGGCTTTCCCCTCATCCCCCAGTGTGGATGATTACAACCTTCTGTCAAATTCCACCTACCCTCCCTCCCCTGTTGGCTGGAAGATAAGCTTCTGATCTTCTCTTGGCTTTTTGAACTGCTGGAAGCTGTGTAAACACAAGCTGTAGGTTAGTCAGATTCTGTTTGACCCAGGGCCTGCTGAGTGCAAAGAGATTACATTTGAAAACTCCCTTGTCTAATTAAGCGATGGTAACCTATTATGGGGTGGTTGCTGATGAGGTCAAGTAGCAAGAGGTTTCAGGCTGACCTGCTGCAGCTGGTCATTTGCTGATAAATAAGAACAGCTAGTCTTCAGTGGGCCACATTCTCTACATTGAGAGCTCTCATTTCACGGAACACTTGAATTTTGTTCCTTCTCTGAATTTTGCATGTGCATTTAAGCACTTTAGAGAATTTGCAACAGCAGAAGTGACAAGGATTGTTCAATGATGACAACTCTTCCTCTCTGGTGGCTCAGATGATAAAGAATCTGCCTGCAACGTGGGAGAACTGGGGTCCATCCCTGGGTTGAGAAAACACCCTGTAGAAGGGAATGGCAACCCACGCCAGTATTCAGACCTGGAGAATTCCATGGACAGAGGAGCCTGGCAGGCTACAGTCCATGGGATCACACAGAGTTGGACACGACTAAGTGGCTAACATACACACACACACACACACACACACACACACACACACGTGCACACACACACACACACACACACACATGCTTTTCTTCATCTTTCCACATTGGTGCCCCATCCAGTGGTTCACAAACTAGTGTGCTGGGTTTCTAGCTCTATTTGGATCACTGGCTTCTTGCAAATCCCAAAAGTTAGATGAGGACCACTTCAAACACTGACAATGGATGGGCTATGGTGGTGAAGTCAAGAGAGGAAGCCCCAAGAAATACATCATAAGACCTGGACCAGACTGTGTAGAGTGATCATGATCATTTATTGAGCACCAACCATGCAGCAGACCTGTTACATGATTTCTCATATGTGTCTCCAGACCTTACCATGACCTTCAGAATAGGTGATTTTACTCCTATTTCCCTGTGAGAGTTCCTAAGGCAAGTAGAGATAAGCAAGTTTCATAAGGGCACAAAATCACCCAGTGAAAGGCATGGTATATGACCCCAAATAGCTTCCTACTTAAGGCTCACCTGATCCAGGGAACTGTGTGATTTTCCTGTGGAATTAGAAGTCTCTGGAGGTCCCTGGATGAGGGGAAAATTTGACGAATGCAGATTCTCCTTGTGAGTAGATGATAAAAGTGAAGATAAGAACTTTGGAACTGTAAACACTGGAAAATTTATCAAAGAAACCCTCCCACTAGCTATCAAGTCCTCAGATAGGTTTATCCCCAGATTTCTTGTGAGTGTCTACTGTTTCTCTACCAGCATCTATTTCCTGAGTTCTGGAAAAGCATATGCAGAATTCCTCTGGAATACAATTGCTCCTCCAAAATTTTGCTAAAGTCTTTTGTTAGGGTCTGAGTCCCTAGGATGCATCACGATTGCATTTGGACCAATCAGAAACAATGAAATAAGATGCATGTTTTTTATTGTGGAAAGTTGTAGAATAAACATAGTTGTCATTTCCCTCCATCCTTGAGTCAGGAAGGACAGGCTGGAGTTATCCTTGCCATCCTTCTACTGAATATGGACATCTGAATGTATCTGAGAAACAGAAAGAAACTGGGTCTTGGTAATATAGTTGGAATCCTGATCAAGCTGTTTGTGATCTCCCTCTGTGCTGCACTTTCGGGATTTGAGAATGTTGTATAAAGCATTTTATATATTTTCATTTAAAATATTTTCAAAGTAAATACTTCAAGAGGTTTAGTGTTATTTTCTTGCCAAATCCATGCATTCACCCATCTGGTTATGGAACAAGAGTAAACTAACGTCTTACTGTCTCCAAAGCCGGAGGAGGCAATGGCAACCCACTCCAGTACTCTTGCCTGGAGAGTCCCATGGACGGAGCCTGGTAGGCTGCAGTCTATGGGGTCGCTACGAGTCGGACACGACTGAGCGACTTCACTTTCACTTCTTTTCATGTGTTGGAGAAGGAAATGGCAACCCACTCCAGTGTTCTAGCCTGGAGAATCCCAGGGACTGGGGAGTCTGGTGGGCTGCCCTCTATAGGGTCGCACAGAGTCGGACACAACTGAAGCAACTTAGCAGCAGCTGCAGTCTCCAAAGCCACTTCTTTGCCATGGAATCACATTGCTTCTGAATTAGAAAGAGGACATTGAAAAGGAGAGGCCACATATTGTTATCAATGTGTTATTTTCTTTGTGAGCAAAGTTGGATGGTGTGACGATTTTAAAATCACATCTCTTGTAAAATCTTTCAACCTGTCCCACAGTCCATTTTTCATCCTTCTCATAATTTGAATATATCAAAAGCTGGTGAATACTTTTGTTAATTATCCTCCATAAAATAATGCAAAGTCTCTAGTAAAAACATTTTCTGATGCCTTACAACTTTACTTCAGACAATTCCTTACAGTAGTGTACATAGAGTTCTCTGGCTACATTTCCAGTTAATGATCTATCTTCAGCATCATATGTAAAACAATTTTGTGTGTTCCCTAAAAACTGCAGCAAACCCACAATTCTCATGAAATTATTGGAATAATGAAAAATGTCTTATATTCACAGGGCTTCAGAGTTTATAGGGCCCTTAATCCAATCTGACTGGTGTCCTTACAGAATACTTTTATGTAATTTATCTCATTTTTTCCCTCATTTTAACACTTTAAGGTTGATATCATTATCCACATTTTAGAGAGTAACATTAAAAGGTTTAAGGCTTAAATAATTTGTCCAAATACCATCCCCCACACACACTCCACCAACCTCCAATGGTGGGACTGCATTTTACACCCAAGTGTTCTAAGTTCAGACTTTTCATGGTTCCCAATAGTCTATTGGCACTTGGAAATTTCTGAATAGAGGAGGAGTTTGAAATTAAAATGCCACCATATTGCTTCTTTTCTCTAAGTTAAAGAAGTGAGCTTTATTCTCCAAATAGCTGAGAAAGACTTTTAATGCTTCTGTTTATAGTTATCCCTTTCGGGAACCACAGGAATCTTGATTTTCCTGATCATTTGTCCTCCATTGGGCCCAAATGTTTAAAGGACATTATTTTTATGTGCCAATAATTGCAGTATTTGCATGTGCAAATCAAATAATTACTTAAATACCCAAATTGTGCATGCAACTAAGGTAATTATGAACTTAGAAAATTGCTATAAGAATCTGACCCTGGAAAAACTGTGATAGCAGAAAATGAGGGTTGGAGTGGAAATTTCTTGCAAGACTGATTTTGTTGTTGTCATTGTTTAGTGAAAAAAAATAAGATAATTAAGTTTCTTGCTTTGCCTCAGTTTTGACATCTGAAGAATGAAAATAATAATGTTTGCACTACCTACTTCCAAAGGGTAATTTCCATGTGAGGAAAATTGGGACAATGCATGCAAAAGATCTGAAAATAAAAAATGACAAGATGTTTAAAAAGGAGATATTATTTTTAAGTGGCCTATTAACCCCTATGTTGAAATCAGTAGAAATTCATATTTTTACATGACTCTTTGGTTCATCAATCCAAATAGATGTCATGTTGTAATCAAATAAAATGTAAAAAATTATCTCAAGATGTGCAAAAATAAAATAAAATTGTTACTCTCTACCTCTAGATTGCAAAACAATTTCTCATGTCGCTTTCTAACAATGTGTGGTACATGGTGAAAGAAAGATTAATCATGGTTATTAAATATGGGAGAAACTGAAGCTTGATAAATTTAAAGCGAAAATCTAGCAACAGGGTGTCTGACTCCAATTAATAATTACTGCCAGAGAGACCACAGTACCTTGACACTGGTAGTTATAAACATGAATAGGTCAAGCTGCTAAATGAGTTTAGAAATATATCTGCTTCTGAATAATTTCATGAATGTAATCACTTGTATTAGGTTGACTTGCAGATTACTACCACATTATATGCAAGAAAAGGACTTGCTAAGAAAGCTGATGATGTGCTTAAGAAGTTGAAGGCTTTTAAAATTCACTTAAGAGAACAGATAAATCAGTAGGTTGTGATTATACTTTTTGTTGAAACAAAGTGATGGAGACTGGATCCAGTTCTGTGAGCAGTTAGCTTGAGTTCCTGGCCCATTGAGAAGAAACTCATCAGAGTTTCCTATAATTGACCCAGCCTTTCCTCCCAAATGTTCATTACAATGAGGTCATTACTATAATTGTTAGAATATCATCTGATAAAAACATGCATGCTTAGATAAAGTTCACCAACAATGTTCACCTTAGGTTGCCAAGTCTCTGAGTTGCTATGTTCTAAAGAGCATGAAAGATGGATGGAGTTTGAAGTGCCCAGATCCCAATGACATTTGAAGGTGATTCTGAGTCAGTGGTGGGGTTGGAGCATGTCATTGTTTGACCCCACATTCTTTTCTCTAACCATCTTCCTCTGTCAGCATCAATGTCTCCAGACAGACAAGAGATGCCTTGTATAGTAAATGAGGGTGTTTCAAAGAATAAGGGCCACCAAATCATCTATCTGTACCCAAAGACTTGGCAGGTAGTAGAATTACCACCTCCTTTTTGAGTGACAGTGTGTCTCATATTGTGTTTCTTGTAAATTTTTTTGTGTGTAAAATACAAAAAAATTGTGTTTATTGTAAAAAAATTTAAAAATTGACTTTATTATAAAATAAAGTCATCAGTATGATTCACATTTCTTTCCAGCTTGGGAAGAGGACAGATACATTATCTATCATCATTCTACTCCACCATTTACCTGATTTAAAAAAAAAATCAAACAAGTTTGTGTGCATAGCTACCATTTCTCAAGCATTTACCAGGTGCCTATCCCCTTGCTAAGCATTATCTATGCCTTATCTAAGTTAGCCTTTGTTACATACTGTGAACTAGGCATTACTCTTTTCCTAAGTTCACAGATAAGGAAATGGAGGATAAAAGAGCTTAAGTAACTTGCCTAAACTTACACAGGCTGACTTATATGTATTTTTTTGAGCACACCTCTGTACCCTGAAAATTCATGGTGATGACTCTAGGATGGAAATGCTAATGACAAGACTCATATGTTTAAACAGATTTCCATAAAAAAATAATGAAATAATGCCATCTGCAGCAACATGGATGTACCTAGAGATTATCATGCTGAGTGAAGTCAGAGACAGACAACTATCACATGATATCACTTATATGTGGAATCTAATTAGAAATGATGCAAATGAACTTATTTACAAAACAGAAACAGACACAGATCTTGAAATCAAACATGATTGCCAAAGGAAAAAACCTGGGGGGAACTGATAAATTGGGAGACTGAGATTAACAAGCACACACTACTATATATAGAACAGATAACTAATTAATAGGGCAAGGAGATCCAACCAGTCCATCCTAAAGATCAGTCCTGGGTGTTCATTGGAAGGACTGATGCTGAAGCTGAAACTACGGTACTTTGGCCACCTCATGTGAAGAGTTGACTCATTGGAAAAGACCCTGATGCTGGGAGGGATTAGGGGCAGGATAAGAAGGGGATGACAGAAGATGAGATGGCTGGATGGCATCACTGACTCGATGGACATGAGTTTGAGTAAACTCCGGGAGTTTGCGATGGACAGGGAGGCCTGGTGTGTTGCGATTCATGGGGTAGCAAAGAGTCGGACACGACTGAATGACTGAACTGAACTGAACTGAACTATATAGCACAGGGAACTCTAGTCATGTACCATAATAACCTATATGGGAAAAGAGTAAAAATAATAGAAATATACATATACACATATGTGTAACTGATTCACTTTGCTGTGCACCTGAAAATAACACAGAATTGTAAGTCAACTCTACTCCATTTTTTTTTTTTTATTGAATGAAGTGAAGAGAAATTCGTTCAGTTGTGTCTGACTCTGCAACCCCATGGACTTATACAGTCCATGGAATTCTCTAGGCCAGGATACTAGAGTGGGTAGCTTTTCCCTTCTCCAGGGGATTTTCCCAGTCCAGGGATCAAATCCAGGTCTGCATTGCAAGCAGATTCTTTACCAGCTGAGCCACAAGGGATAGTTACACACACAAAAATAGATTTACGTCCTTCTTCTCCGTATTTGTCCATCAGATAAAGATATAAACTGTATGTTGCCCTCTCTTTGAAAAATTATATTCATGTCATTAGCTTTTGCACAGGAGAATATACATTAATGATGATAATTGCTAACATTTTTACAGTATCCATGAGATATCATTTTGAGCACACAGTTGTGACAGTGAAAGAATACTTAACAGTTGGGAAATTTCAACTTCTTTAGGAAATAAGATTTTTCTTCACTGAGTAAGACTATATCAAGAGGTTGAATAAGCTTTCCAGGATGGAACAGAGAACTTGATGTAGAAGGTTTTCCTGAACACTCAGTGTCCCTGCCTATCAAGAATAAATTTTCTTTTCACTGAAGAGATACAAAGTTCTACCTTTTCCATTCCTATTTAGAGATTAATTCTGATTAGTGTAACAGACACAGGCATCTATCAAGGTGTAGCTATGTGCTGTGGGTTCAGGATACTGGGGTAGTCTTTCAGGCAAACTTTCAAGCAAACTTTCAAAGTCTTTCAAGCAAACTCAGAGGACAGATGGAATTTGAGAGCTATTGCTGAAATAAGGCTCCCAGGAAAGTTTCAGCTGGGGCCAGGTAAAGGAAATTCAGTCTAGATCTGTACATAAACACCTTAATTTCCCTAATATTGCTTTCCTCCACTTAAAATCTATATAACAACCAGTTGATGAATATTAAGAAGTAAAGACCCTTCACTCCCTCCCCCCAGCAGCATCAATGGTGAGAGAAGGTCACTGTGTCCTGGTGGCTTGTTATGGCATCACAAGGGTCTTGACTAGTTCTAAAGTGGTCCTAGAGTCCTGCCAAGCTTGTGGTTCATTACAAAAACCATCCAAAGTTATGCTGTCCAAACCAGGTGGGTGTCACTAGCCACAGGTGGCCAAATTCTTGGAAGGTGGCTAGAATGAGTTGAAGTGTTCAGTGGGTACAAAATATATGCTGAATTTCAAAGACTTAATATGAAAAAATAACTATTATATTTATTAACAACTTTATATTGATTACAGTAGTGGAAACAGAGCATGTTGGATGTATTGGCTTAAGTAAAATATATCATTGAAGTTAATTTTATATGTTTCTTGTTACTTTTTCTTAATGTGACCATGAAAACATTTAAAATTACATATTTGGCTCACATATCTCTATGGGATAATGCTGATAGAGAACTTTTCTACTCTCATTGATAAAGTTCCTTTTCAAGATATTTACTTGGAGGAGAGAATTTATGTTTTATAATAAATGATGCCCCAAATAGCACAGTAACATTTTGATCCAATGCATTTTCCCTCTTACTCTTGCCCAGCTGCCACCCAGAAACTTGTAAAGAACTTAAAATATACTGTGTAAGTTGTCAAGAAATTGCATAAATCACAAAGAATATTTGGAAAAAAATAGTGAAAGCAAATCTTATAATTTAGAAAACTGATGAGGGATGATTAAATTAGCAGACAATTAAAAATATTTCTTTAGACACAACTTCATATATTTTTCAAATCTAAATTTTACTTGAAAAATAACTGAATGTGGGATTTTTCTAGTGCTACAATTTCTATAATGTTGTTCATTTCAAAGTACATTTAACTTAAATGATTATGATTAGAGGTTTAGTATTCTAAAAACATTTCTCTCAGGGGACAGATGCTCTGGGCCTATGCATTCTCCTGTGTGTCATTCATTGTTTCCTGGACTGTAAAAAGGAGGGAATGAGATAATACAAATTTTATATATTTTTTTGGATTTGACAATAATTTCCCTACAATATTATGTTGGTTTCTGTCATATATCAGTGTGAATCATAGGAATTGGAACACATATGTTCCCTCCCTCTTGAACCTCCCTCCCACTTCCCACCCCATTCCATACCTAACATTGTCACAGAGCACTGGCTCTGAGCTCCCTGTGCCATATAGTAAATTCCCACTGGTTATCTGTTTTACATATGATAATGTATATGTTTCAATGCCAACCTCTCCATTTGTACCATGCTCTCCTTCCCCCACTGTGTTCACAAGTCTATTCATTATGTCTGTGTTTCCATTGCTCCCTTGCATATAGGTTCATCAGTACTATCTTTCTAGATTCCATATATGTATGTGTTACTATATTTGCTTTTCTCTTTCTGACTTATTTCACTCCATATAATAGGCTCTAGGTTCATCCATCTCATTAGAATGGACTCAAAGGCATTCTTTTTATGGCTGAGTAATATTCCATTGTATTTACCTACCACACTTCTTTATCCATTCTATGTCAGTGGATATCTAGGCTGCTTCCATGTCCTACTTATTGCAAATAGTGCTGCAATGAACATTGGGGTATATGTGTCTTTTTCAATTATGGTTTCCTTAGAGTATATGCCCAGTACTGGAATTGCTGGGTCATATGGTAGTTTTGAGAGAGAAAGTTACATCCAATTAAACATAGAGTTTCAAAAAATAGGTAGAAGAGACAAGAAGGCCTTCTTCAACAAACAGTGTTTAATAACAGAGGAAAATAGCAAAAGGGGAAAGACTAGAGATCTTTTCAGGAAAATTGAAAGCCTTAAAGGAGCATTTGGCCCAAAGATGGGGCACAATTAAGTATAAAAATGGTAGAGAACTTTTAGATTCTAAAGAGATCAAGAAGAAATTGAGTGAATACATGGAAGAACTGTATAAAAAAGATCTTAATGAACCAGGTTACTATGATGGCATACTATGATGTCACCAAGAGCCAGACATTCTGGAAAGTGAAGTCAAGTGGGTCTTAGGAAGCACTGCTGTTAATAAAGCTAGTGGATGTGATGGAATTCCAGTAGAACTACTCAAAAACCTAAAGGCAGATGCCATCAAAGGTTTAAATGTCAGTATGTCAGCAAATCTGGAAGACCCAGCAGTGGTCACAGGACTGGAAAATGTCAATCCTCATCCCAATTCCTAAGTAGGGTAGTACCAAGGAATGTGCATCTGACAGTTGCACTCATCTTGCTAGTAAGGTCATGCTTAAAATCTTGCATGTTAGGCTTCAATATTATACAAACCAAGAAATTCCAGATGTCCAAGCTGGGTTTAGAAGAGGAAGAGGAAACAGATCAAATTGCCAATATTCAATGGATTATAGAAAAAGCAAGAGAATTTCAGAAAAAACATCTATCTCTGTTTCATCAACTACACTAAAGCCTTTGACTGTATAGATCATGACAAATTGTGGAAAGCTCTTAGAGAGATGGGAATATCAGACCATCTTACCTGTCTTCTGAGAAATCTGCATGAGGGTCAAGAAAGAGCAGATAGAACCCTGTATGGAACAATTGTTTGTTCCAGATCAAGAAAGTAGAACAGTGCTGTCTGCTGTCATCCTGTTTGTTTAACCTATAGTATATCATAAGAAATGCTGGGCTTGATGAGTTAGAAGCCAGAATCAAGTTGGGCAGGAGAAACATCAACAGCTTCAGATATGCAGATGATACCACTCTAATGGCAGAAAGCAAAGAGGAACTAAAGAGCCTCTTGATGAGGGTGAAGGAGGAGAGTGAAAGAGTTGGCTTAAGACTAAATATTAAAAAACTAAGATCATGGCATCTGGCCCCATTACTTCATGGCATACAGAAGAGGAAAATGTCGAATCAGTGACAGATTTCTTCTTCTTGGGCTCCAAAATCACTGAGGATGGTGATTGCAGCCATGAAATCAGAAGACAATTGTTTCTTGGCAGGAAAGGGATGACAAACCTAGACAGCATGTTGAAAAGCAGAGACATTGCTCTGCTGACAAAGATCCGTATAGTCAAAGCTATGGTCTTCCCAGTGGTCATGTATGGCTATGAGAGCTGGACCACAATGAAGGCAGAACACCAAAGAATTGATACCTTCCAACTGTGGTGTTGGAGAAGACTCCTGAGAGTCCTTTGGACAGCAAGGTGATCAAACCAGTCAATCTCAAGGGAGATCAGCCCTGAATATTCACTGGATGGACTGATGCTGAAGCTCCAGTATTTTAATCATCTGATGGGAACAGTTGACTCATTGGAAAAGTTCCTGATGCTGGGAAAGATTGAGGGCAGAAGGAGAAGAGGGCATTAGAGGATGAGATGGCTGGACGGCATCATTGATGCAACAAACATGAACTTGAGCAAACTCCAGGAGATAATGGGGGACAAGGAGGCCTGGCATGCTGCAGTCCGTGGGGTTGCAAAGTGTCAGACATGACTGGACAACTGAACAAAAACAACATGGTAGTTTTATTCCTAGTTTTTTAAGGAATCCCATATTGGCTGTATCAATTTACATTCCCACCACCAATACGTGAGGATTCCCCTTTCTCCACATACTCTCCAGCATTTATTGTTTGTAGATTTTTTTGATGATGGCCATTCTAACTGTTGTGAGGTGACACCTCTTCTTAGTTTTTATTTGAAACACCTTATTTACTGTACAACACATGTCTTGTCAGTCTGGAGACATTGATGCTGACAGAGGGAGATGGTTAGAGAACAGAATGTATTTTCATTACTCTAGGAGGTGGGCCAAAGAAGATCTTGCTCTATGTCAGAGGTCAGAGTTTACTGCTTACATTTCCTCTGAGAGCTTTATAGTTTCTGGCCTTACATTTAAATCTTTAATCCATTTTGAGTTTATTTTTGTGTTTGCTGTTAGAAGTGTTCTTTCATTCTTTTACATGTAGCTCTCCAGTTTTCCCAGCACCACATATTGAAGAGACTGTCTTTTCTCCATTGTATATTCTTCTTTTGTCAAAGATAAGGTCCCACAGATGCATGGGCATATCTCTGGGCTTTCTGTCTTGTTCCACTGGTCTATATTTCTGTTTTTCTGCCAGTAGCACACTGTCTTGATGACTGTAAGCTTTGTACTATAGTCTGAAGTCAGGAAGGTTGACCCCTCTAGTTCCATTTTTCTTCCTCAATATTGCTTTGGCAATTCAGGGTCTTTTATGTTTTCATACAAATTATGAAATTGTTTGTTCTATGAAATATACCATTGGTAGTTTGATGGAGATTGCATTGAATCTGTATGTTATGCATACTATTGTCATTTTCACAATAATGATTCTTCCAATCCAAGAACATGGTATATCTCGCCATCTGTTTGTGTCATCTTTGATCTCTATCATCAGTGTCTTATAGTTTTCTGCATACAGCTCTTTTATCTCTTTAGGTAGGCTTATTCCTAGGTATTTTATTCTTCTTATTGCAATGATGAATAGGTTTGTTTCCTTAAATTCTCTTTCAGATTTTTCATTGTTAGTATATAGGAATGCAAGAGATTTCTCTGCATTAATTTTATATCCTGCTATTTTAATATATTAATTGGTTAGTTTGAATAGTTTTCTGGTGGAATCTTTAGAGTTTTCTATTTTGATTGTATCATGTCATCTGCAAACGGTGAGAGTTTTGCTTCTTTTCTGGTCTGGATTTCTTTTATTTTCTTCTCTGATTGCCATGGCTAGAACTTTCCAAACTATGTTGAATAATAGTGGCATGAGTGGGCACCCTTGTCTTGTTCCTGAACCTAGAGGAAATGCTTTTCAGTTTTTCACTGTTGAGAATATGTTTGCTGTAGGTTTATCATAAATGGTCTTTATTATATTGAGATAGGTTTCTTTTATGCATACTTTCTGGAGTTTTCATTTTTTATCATAAATAGGTATTGAATTTTGTTGAAAGCTTTCTCTGCACCTGTTGAGATGATCAAATGATTTTTGCCTATCAGTTTGTTGATATGGTGTATCACATTGCTTGATTTGCATATATTGAAGAATCCTTGCACCCCTGGGATAAATATCACATGATCATAGTGTATAATCCTGGGTTGTGGGATTCTGTTTGCTAGAATTTTGTTGAAGATTTTTACATTTATGTTCATCAGTGATATTGGCATGTAATTTTCTTTTTTGTGTCATCTTTGTCTGGTTTTGGGAACAGGGTGATAGTGGCCCCATAGAATGAGTTAGGGAGGTTTCCCTCCTCTGAAATTTTCTGGAAGAGTGTGAGTAGTATGTGTGTTAACTCCTCACTAAACTTTTGGAAGAATTTGTCTACGAGGTCATCTGGCCCTGGGTTTTTGTTTGTTGGAAGATTTTTGATCACAGTTCTGATTTTGGTTCTTGTGGTTGGTCTGTTCATGCTTCTTATTTCTTCCTGGTTCAGTTTTGAAAGGTTATACTTCTCCAAGAACTTATCTATTTCTTCCAGGTTGTCGATTTTATTGGCATATAGTTGCTCATAAAAATCTCTTATGATCCTTTGTATGTCTGCATTGTTTGTTGTAACTTCTTCCTTTCTATTTCTCATTTCATTGATCCAAATCTTCTTCTTTTTTTTTTCTTGACAAGTCTGGATAGTACTTTGTCAATTTTGTTTATATTCTCAAAGAACCAGCTTTTTGTTTTATTGATCTTTGCTATTGTTTCCTTCATCTATTTTTCATTTATTTCTTCTTTGATCTTTATGATTTTTTTCCTTCTTCTAACTTTGTTTTTTGTTGTTGTTCTTGTTCTTCTTTTTCTAGTTGCTCTAGGTATAAGGTTAGATTGCTTATATAATATTTTTTTCTCATTGCTTGAAGTAGGCTTATATTGATTTAAAAATTCCACTTAGAACTGCTTTTGCTGCATCCCATAGGTTTTGGGTTGTGTTTTCATTTTAATTTCTTTCTAGATTCTTTTTAATCCCTTTCTTGATGTCTTCAGTGGTCTGTTGGTTATTTAGAGACATGTTGTTTAGCCTCCATGTGTTTGTGTTTTTTAGGTTTTTTTTGTTTTTTGTTAAGGAGGTTTTCAACTATAATCTCTGCAAATATTTTCTCATACCCTTTTTTTTTTTCACTTCATCTTCGAAGATCCCTCTAATTCAAATGTTGGTGTGTGTGTGTATGTGTTTGTGTGTGTAGTTGGTATCTGTTGTGGTCAGAAAATATGCCTGATACAATTTCAATTTTCCTAAATGTACCAAGGCTTGATTTTTGCCACAAGATGTGGCCTATTCTGGAGACTGTTCCAAGTGTACTTGAGAAGAAAGCACATTTTTCTGCATTTGGATGTAATGTCCTGAAGATATAAATTAGGTTCATCTAGTCCAATGTGAGATTTAAGGTTTGTGTTTTCTTATCAATTTTCTGTCTGGAAATCTGTCCATTGGCATCAGTGGAGTGTTAAAGTCTCCTACTATTATTGTGTTACTGTCAATTTCCCCTTTTATGGTTGTTAGCATTTGTCTTATGTATTGAGGTGCTCCTATGTTGGGAGTACAAATATTTATAATTGTTATATCTTCTTGTATTGATCCCTTGATAATTTTGTAGTGTCCTTCTTTATTCTTGTACCAATTTTTATTTTAAAATATATTTGGTCTATAAGTATAAGTATTGCTACTTCTGCTTTATTTTGATTTTCATTTGCATGGAATATCTTTTCCCATCCCTTGATTTTCAGTTTGTAAGTGTTCCTAGGTCTGAAGCAGTCTCTTGTAGGCAACATAGAAACAGATCTTGTTTCTGTACCCATTCATCCAGTCTCTGTCTTTTGGTTGGGTCATTTAATCCATTTACCTTTAAGGTAGTTACTTTTATTTATGTTCCTATTTCCATTTTATTAATCATTTAGGATTTGTTTTGTGAGTCTTCTACTTCACTTGTGTTTCCTACCAGAGAATTTTCATTAGCAGTTCCACAGTACTGAATTCTCTTAGTATTTATTTGTCTACAAAGGTTTTGATTCACCATCACATCTGAATGATATCTTAGCTAGATAGAGTAATCTAGGTTGTAGATTTTTCTCTTTCATCACTTTAAATATATCCTGCCACTACCTTCTGGCCTTCAGAGTTTCTGTTGAAAAATCAGCTGTTTAGCTTATGTGGATTTCTTTGTATTTTATTTTTTTGCTTATCTCTTGCTGATTTTAACATTTTTTCTTTGTGTTTAATTTTTGTTAGTTTGATTAATATGTATCTTGATGAGTTTCTTTTTGGGTTGATCCTGTACGGGACTCAGCTTCCTGGACTTTTATAGCTATTTCCTTTCCCTTGTTAAGGAGGTTTTCAACTATAATCTCTTCAAATATTTTCTTATACCCTTTTTTTTCACTTCTTCAAAGATCCCTATAATTCAAATGTTGGTGCATTTAACATTGTCCCAGATGACTCTGAGATTGTCCTCAATTCTTTTCATTCTTTTTTCCTTATTCTGTGCCTCAGCAGTTATGTATATCATTCTATCTTCCGGCTCACTTAATCTTTCTTTTGACTCTGTTATTCTGCACCAATTCCTTTTAGAACATTTTTAATTTCAGTGATTGTGTGTTCATCACTGTTTATTTTTTGTTTCTTCTAGGTCTTTGTTAAATGTCTTAAATATTTTTCACATTTTCTCCATTCTATTTTTGATATTTTGAAACTTCTTTATTCCCATCATTCTAAATTCTTTTCCAGTTTGGTAGCCTATTTCCTCTTCATTTAGTTGGTCTTGCAGTTTTTTACCTTGCTCCTTCATCTGTAACATATTCTTTTGTCACTTCTTTCTTTCTTTTTTTTGATAAGTGGGACTGTGTTCCTGTCTTGTTAGTTGTTTGGTCTGAGGTTTCCAGCAATAGAGTTTCTGGGCAGTTGGGTAGAGTCGGAGCTTGGTGTTGAGATGTGGACCTCTGAGATACCTCACTCTGATTAATATTCTTTGGTGTTAGATGTTCTCTGTTACTACAGCAGTTTGGACTCAGTGCTCCTGACTAAGGTCTTATCTCTCCTGCCCATGAACTGAATCCCACACAATGTGGTGTGCAGAAGAAGAAAAAAAAAAAAAAAAAAAGAGAGAGAGAGAGAGAAAGGAGAACAATAACAAAGAATGAAAAATAACATCCCCTAGTCACCCCTGGGTCTCCTGCCATCAGCCAATCTGCCAGAGGTCTCCCACTAGTATATGGTGAGTATCCTCAGTGTGGGAAAACACAGAGTTGTGTCTTCTCTCACTGCCATCTTGACTCCACCCATATATTGGTTTTTATTTAGATTTTCTATGTTTCTACATGTACTATAAACAAAATTATATAAAATTCTTATAGTTATAATGTGTAATAAAATTTCTACGCCTCATGCTATTATCCTTCACAGATGGTATCTCATTATTATCTTTTTTGTTCTAAAAGTTGTGTTTATTTAATTTTCATCTGTAGCCAAGGAAAATTTGAAGTTTATAGATTATAATATTTGAAAATAATTCTATTTCTGTACTTATTATCCAACATGGAATGTTTTCCTTCATAAAATAAAGGGAAATATACTGTTAAATTCAGTTCAGTTCATTTCAGTCACTCAGTCATGTCCGACTCTTTGTGATCCCCATGGACTGCATCACACAAGGCTACCCTGTCCATCACCAACTCCCAGAGCTTACTTAATCTCATGTCCATTGAGTCAGTGATGCCATCTAACCATCCCATTCTCTGTTGTCCCCTTCTCCTCCTGCCATCAATCTTTCTCAGCATCAGGGTCTTTTCAAATGAGTCAGTTCTTTTCATTAGGTGGCCAAAGTATTGGAGTTTCAGCTTCAGCATCAGTCCTTCCAATGAATATTCAGGACTGATTTTCTTTAGAAATGACTGGTTGGAACTCCTTACAGTCCAAGGGACTCTCAAAAGTCTTCTCTAACACCACAATTCAAAAGCATCAATTCTTTGATGTTCAACTTTCTTTATAGTCTAACTCTCACATCCATACATGAGTACTGGAAAAACCATGGCTTGACTAGATGAACCTTTGTTGGCAAAGTAATGTCTCTGATTTTTAATATGCTGTCTAGGTTGATCATAGCTTTTCTTCCAAGGAGCAAGCATCTTTTAATTTCATGGCTGCAGTTACCATCTGCAGTGATTTTGGAGCCCCAAAAATAGTCTCTCACTATTTCCATTGTTTCCCCATCTATTTGCCATGAAGTGATGGAACCAGATCTTAGTTTTCTGAATGCTGATTTTTAAACCAGCCTTTTCACTCTCCTTTTGCACTTTCATCAGGAGACTGTTTAGTTCTTCACTTTCTGCCATCAGGGTGGTATCATCTGCATATCTGAGATTACCGATATTTCAAAGTTTTTCAAAATTTATGAAAATAGGGCTTGAAATTGATTGACAAAGAGAAACAAGAGACTGTTGGAATGACTAATAAAATACATAACTAATTCAAATTTTGTTGAGTAGGCAGGCTTTTGCTATTTTTGTTACCAATCTATATCTACTATATGAAAAAATGAAAAAAATTAAAATTTTACAGCTAAAATTGCCATGGAAATATATATTATATAGCAATATATGTAATAGAAAAAAAGTCAGATTCTAGAGTTGTATGTTAAATATATTTCATATCATTCATTATTAATAATGTTAATAATAATTTATAAGTGAAGTGAAGTCGCTCAGTCATGTCTGACTCTTTGCGATTCCATGGACTGTATAGTCTACCAGGCTTCTCCATCCATGGGATTTTCCAGGTAAGAATACTGGAGTGGGTTGCCATTTCCTTCTCCAGGGGATCTTCCCTACTCAGGGATTGAACCCAGGTCTCCCGCATTGCAGGCAGACGCTTTACCCTCTGAGCCACCGGGGAAGCCAATAATTTATAAGGTTATATTAATTAACACCTTTCCATTGGCCCAGCGTGAATGCTTCATACCTCATGATCTCATAGTCTTATAATAACTATTGTATTAGAAATGCTAGTAATTTGAGTCTACAAAGACAATGCAATGCTGGTAGAGCTGTAATTTCATTCTTTAAACTTGCCACTTTTTAAATGTAGACATTAAACCTATGACTCAGATGTCTGCAATATCATAGTTTTGTCATTCCTTATATATCATATGTACAGAGAGAAAAATTATACTAAAATAGTAGTTCCATGGTAAAAGTGTGACTCTATATATTCATAAATATGAACCAAAGTATTCTTTGAACAAAGATTTGTAAACTGTATGGTATAGTTTTGATAGATTACAATCATAAGAGTTTAATTAAAGCAAAATTAAGGTGATGCTCCAGTATTTCCAAAGGATTATCTCTCCAAGTGTCACTGAATGCCAGGAAGAGTATTGTTTACTGCCTTGTTGATCCAGTTGTCTAGTTCTAACTGGTGAAATGAATAAAAGGATGCATACTAGAGTAAATAGAGGCATTGGTGCTGGGGAGGTTGTTGCAAATTTCAGCCTTATTTGAACTGTGACTGTTGCAAAAATTTCAACCACTGACTATGAAATGCTTCCTTTTGCTACCCAAAGATGCATGCATGCCTTGCACAGCCCAAGTAGCTACACTGAACATCTTTACTACAACTTTGAGTTATCCCTAAAATTAAGAGCTTTGGGCTGGTATGTCAGCCTGAATTGAAATAGTTGTGACAATTTTGGACAATGATCAGGTAATAAAAGCAAAATAAAGACTGGGATGTTAAACTGAGTTGACTGCTGGCCAGAGCAGGGAAAATTTAGCCAACGTACAGGGGTGAGATCCTGTGGGATAAGCTATCAGAGTATCAAGAAGAAAAGTAAAAGAGACTTGCAAATTGGCTTGCAAATGGGTACAAGCATAGGGAAATATTCCTTGAGAATACCATATCCCCAGCCAAGGCAAAGGTGGGACTTACAAGGCTTAAGATTTCACAAGGAACAGAAACTTATTAGTTCAAGCACATCTTTGATTTGTCAGTTCTGGATTGGGGGTTTTGTAGGTCGATTTGGTGCTGGTCAGTTGCAGAACCCCAGATCTATTTGTGGTTTGAAGGAGCTGTTTTGACCCACAAAACCCATTAAGGTTAAGTTCAGATAGTTCAGTTGAGTCATAGACCACAAAGAGTGGTTAACTATGTGGTTGCTTTTCTGCTGATTCTCATCAGTTTTCTAGAGGGGCTGCTCTGGTTTCTTCTGGAAGCACAATACTCTCATTCTTTTCAGGCACAGGGTAAATCACAGGCTCATTATATATGTATTCAAAGCAGAGCAAAGACTTCTTTTGTTACAGGTAAAGTAAGAGCTTCTCAAGGGCTTGCTGAGAAACAGCCATGTGAAAATGTTAGCAATGGAAAGGAAAAGTAACGAGGTAAAATCAGTGAGAAAGAAATGGAATGTGAACATTCCTCTTTAAAAATAGTATTCTTATAATCACTATTACTAGAGCCCTATATGGATGGCTTGGTTCATTGTTTCAGGTCTCATGTGATTCTTGAATTCTCTGTCTATACGAACTATTAGGACAATAGCACTTCCATGCTTTTAAGTGTGGTATGGAAATAGTCCAAACACATTTTCATCTACATTATTGAAACATAGTCATTTTCTCAACCACCTTATCAAACCTCAGGGACATGCATCAGTGTTTTTATGGGACATTGTTAATTAGTCTTTTGGTGTGGGTCTTTGTTTTTGTTTTTTTTTTTTGACAGTGCATTCCTCTATGCAAACATTCAGGTAATGATAATTGTGCTAATTAAAGTTTTGCATAAAACAGTTCTCTTTACTGAACAGTGGAAACCATGTGTAAGGTGTAGTCTCTGCTCTTAAGGAATTTAAAATTTACTGAGTGGAAAAGTAACACATCATAACATGGTACTTATTATCATTTGTGGTGTAAAGTATTAAGGAGATTGAGTCATAATTTAATCATCTCAGCCGGCACAATTAGAAAAGTCTTCAGTGTGCTAAAAAGCTATTTTTGAACTGTGTCATGATGTAGAGGTTAGGCAGGTGGAAACAAGAGTGAAAATTATTCCCTGGCCAAAATGACCAGATGTACAGTTCCATAGGGATATGAAATGGCATAATATGGCCTGACAATAGCGAGCAGCATAAACAGAGTCAGTGAGAGAAAAATCTGGAAAGGAGAGAAAAGAAAGGTAAAAGTGGGTTTTAAATATTAGACTAAAGATTCTGTTTGTTTTGTTGTTGTTCTTTGTTTATATTTTACAATTGGGATCCACAAATAAATGTAGAGAAGGAAAGTGATTTGCTCCTACATGAAAGTTTAGGTAGACACCATTATTAGCAGCATTTGAATTAAAGAGCAGTGAACCATATTGGAAAGTGATCACAATAGTCTTGGGAAAATAGATGCTTGCTCCTTGGAAGAAAAGCTATGACAAACCTAGATAGCATATTAAAACACAGAGACATCACTTTGCCAACAAAAGTCCATATAGTCTAAGCTATAGTTTTTCCAGTAATCATGTATGGATGTGAGAGTTGGATCATAAAGAAGGCTGAGCACTGAAGAATTGATGCTTTCTAACTGTGATGCTGGAGAAGACTCTTGATAGCCTCTTGGATTGCAAGATCAAACCAGTCCATTTTAAAGGAAATCAATCCTGAATATTAATTGGAAGGACTTATGCTGAAGCTGAAACTCCAATACTTTGGCCACCTGATGCAGAGAGTCAGCTCTTCAGGAAAGACCCTAATACTGGGAAAGATTGAGGGCAGAAGGAGAAGTGGGCAATGGAGGATAAGATGGTTGGATGACATCATCGAGTCAATGAACATGAGTTGAGCAAACTCTGGGAGATAGTGAAGGACAGGGAAGCCTGGCTGTGCTGCAGTCCATGGGGTAACAAAGAACTGGACACAACTTAGTGACTGAACAAGAACAATAAAGCCTAGATCATGGTAAGTGGTGTGAACCATGCAAAGAGGGAAATTGATTTTGGGAGGCATTCTAGAGGAGAACAGACAGAAGCTCATCATCATATGAATTCTCTGTGGGGAGAAGAGAGAAAACAAATCAAGGCAGAGTCTCTGTTTCTATCAGGGCTCTCTGAAAAGGACTGAAAAACAACTCAGCCCTATGCCCAAGGACGTCCATTCTTGGGTTGAAGGCTGTGAGTTAGAACAATGGAGAAGGCTTCTTAAAGAAAAGATGGAGTCCTGTTTCCAAGAAAATGAAGAAAGATTCTGGCTGAGGAAAAAACTGCAAATCTCATCTATAGATTGTAAAACCATTAACTAAGGTAATGAATACAGAAGGAAGGAATGTTCAGGAGGGTGAACGAAGACAGAGGAGTGAGGTGATAATAATGGTTTGTATCTATTGCTAATTATTGTAATAATCATATCTATATTGTATGTATATATTGCAGCTATTGTAATTATTGTCATATTACAATAATTATCCATAATGATCAAACATAATTTACTTATAATCTCTAATCAGAGTCTGATTCTTCCACAAGTAGGCAATATAATATAGTTTATCAATATACAGCAATATTCATGCAATATAGTTTAGCAATATACATGCAATATATAGCATGTGAGATATAGCATTGTTCTGTATTTGTCCATAGTAACAGCTATTACTCCCAAAGATTTTGATATGCACAGGACAGGCACTTAATGGATCAATCATAAATCAATTATTTTCAGATGTATTATAATAATATGTTTAATACTTTTATTAATGCATGTAAGATGGGTCAATTAGTCAAACACTTGTATTATTTCATCTTTATTAACAAGACACTTTTGTTTTTGTTCAAATATCTGAGGATTGTATCAGATGATAATTTTTTAGTTTTTTTTTTTCTGGAAATTTCAGCTAAGTGCACCATATGGAAATAGACTACATACTGGTACATTTCATGGTCAAGATATTTTGTAGAAACTCTCTGTTATCTAGAATAATTGGGAGCATATATACTAAATTAATAATTATTTTAGCTAATGGATAATTTGTCCACATACTATGCATGAGTATAAACAAAGGCAATGTGAGTATAATATATTAATAATGCTAAATATTTGTTTTTAAAAATAAAATATTTATTATTAAACACCTTTCAATAGCCAATGACAATATTATAGATATATTTTGAAATATTTGTACCATAATTTTAAAATGTAGAAGTTGTAAGTCAGTGAAGATTTATTTGTGCTGACCTTGTGATATAAGCTGACAAATGACAAGTTAATCTTATTTGTCAATTTCAATCAAATTGTCAACATTTGATTCTCAACATTACTTGTTGGACAATGGTTACCCTTTCACATACATATACACACTCTATTGGGCTTACCCAGGGGCTCAGCAGTAAAGAATCTGCTTGCAATACAGGAACCACAGGGGATGTGTGTTCGATCCCTGGGTCAGGAAGATCCCCTGGAGGAGGGCATGGCAACCCACTTCACTATTCTTGCTGTGAAAATCCCATGGATAGAGGAGTCTGGCGGGCTGCAGTCCATAAGGTCACAAAGAGTCGGACACGTCTGAAACTACTTAGCATGTACACTATACACTGTCAGGATTCTGGATAGGATTCTAGTCAGCATTCCTTGCAAGATTTTGTCAGGAATTGAAACTAGCCATATGAATGGAGAATTTAATTAAAATCAGGAGGCATGTTTAGCGGAAAAAAAGAAGGAAAAGATAAAGAAGGGGAAAGTGCCTATTGATCCAATTATTTCAGTCAATTTAGTGGAAAGGTCAGGCCAACTCCTACTTGCTTCAGATTGAGAGAGTCAACATCTATGTAGCTATTTGTAGTGAGCCTGTGAGGTTTAATTAAATGTTGTAGGTGATTCAAAAAAACTACAGCTTGTAGATTCTCAAGAGTTTTGGAAGCTTATTCTCTCTCATAGTTTACCATGGAACTAGCTAAGAATGCCTTCAGTGACAGTATAAATGATAGAAAAGGAAAGCCCCTATGGAAAAATACTGTCCCTTAAATAATGGTTGCTGGCTATATAACCATTAAAAGTTAAAAGTGAAAGTGTTAGTTGCTAAATAATGTCTGTTTCTTTACAGCCCCATGGATAATAGCCCTCCAGTCTCCTCTACTCATGGAATTCTCCAGGCAAGAATACTGGAGTGTGTAGTCATTCCTTTCTCTGGGGATCTTCCCAACCCTGGGATTGAACCTGGGTTTCCTTTGGTGCAGGTGGATTCTTGACCATCTGAGCCACAAATAAAGCAATTAGTTAATAGAGTCTCTTAAAACTTGGTACTTAATTTTGATAACATATTTTGAAGAATATGTTGATATGTATCAAAATTAAGAAGCTTCATGGCAGAATTTAATTTTTTTTTTCAATTGGCTGTTCCAGGTCTTAGCTGTAGCATGTGGGATCTAGTTTCTCAACCAGGAATCAACCTGGGGGCCTCCTGCATTGGGACCATGGAGTCTTAACTACTAAGCCACCAGAGAAGTCCCTATTAATACTTTAATTGAAATACTTGGCAATATTATTAAAAGTTTAAAAGATTTTCTATTCACAAATTTGCCCCAATAACATGTTACTTAAAGATTTAAGTATAATAGGGGAATGTTTTGATAAATTAGTTACAATCATTTGACAGAATAATGGGCAGAATTAAAAGCTCACCTTCTGGAATGTTATATAACAATATTTAAAAATATAGACTTTTTGCTGAATTTTCTGAGTTAAAATGCAAGTAACAAAACAGCATATTGAATGTCAGAGTATAGAATAAATATAGCATGAGCAATTAAATGCTGAAAATTGGGGAAAAGGTGGCTGGCTGACATTGGTATTGGTAAAAAGAGGACTTTTTGTTTTCTTCTTTGTATTTTACTGCAACTTCTACATTATGTAAAGTGTATGTTATCATTGTAATTAGAAAATAAATATTATAAAAATTATTCTGCAACACAAGTTTTCCTGTTTACACCTCTAACCTTCAGCTTTCTACCTCTGGAGTTAATGTACTTTTCCCTCCAGTGTACCTTGCTTATAGATTTTCTTCACAAACAAAAGCAAGAAAAAGGTGAAAAGCAAGGAATGTTGACATCATCATAACATAAGCTAATCATTTTCTATCCTGGTCTTTCTTGATTTTCAACATTCTGAAATTTTCTACCAACTCCTGCTGCTCATTGGTCAAACACTGTGATCACATTTCATTCCAAGACCCAAATCCTCACAAACTGCTGAGGGCTCACAACCAGAAGTCCATTTAGATAAGAAGACTTTTCTCATAGGATTAAATGGTGGGAAATCACTCTAAATAAAGATTTTGGAGTGCTCAGCTCACCCTCCCCTATCCCATCTCCCTCACAATATACTGACATTTTAGATCTTCTGAGACTGTGAACTCTTCTAGTTTTCTAACCAGCTCCACCTGCTGGTGTTGACCCGTTTCTTTGTGATCTGAACACTTGCCTCACATAATGTTGAAGTTTACCTCAAAATATGACCTCCTTTTCATATTTTCTTATTTCAGCATCACTTAGTTTCTGACATGAGAAGAAAGGCAGTGAGATCTGTTTTAGAATATTTTGTTTTGGTCTTAAACTGTTTCATTTGAGTCCTATTTAATTGCTCTTAGGTAAATGGATGAACAGTCCTAGAATATATACCACAGAAGTGTAAGCTGAATTGAGGGTTTGGAGTGATGAACTGCCAGTTCTAAGGATAAACTTAACAGGCCTTTACTTTTGGAAGGACAGAACATTTTATTTGGGAATTCAGCAGATATGACTCATATTTTGAATGTCTTGGATCTTTTCTGACACTTGACAAGCAGGTATGAGGCCCACACCTGCTTTGAAAAGTGTAAGTAGAGGTCAGCTGGTTACTTTTCAGAAGCATCTTGTTCTCTCTTGAGGTCAACTGGATGGCTCTAGCCATATTTCTGGTAACTTCGCATCTAGCCATTCCCGGGGTCTTCATAAGTTGACCATCCTTTAACTTCATCCCTTAAAAGTGTAAATCAGTGTTAAAATGCTCATTGGCAATTCCTTTGAGGACCAAGGGGAAAAAAAGGCACAGGAAGTGAGTAATTTGAATTCAGTTCAGTTCAGTTCAGTTACTTAATTGTGTCTGACTCTTTGTGACCCCATGGACTGCAGCACACCAGGCCTCCCTGTCCATCACCACCTCCTGGAGTTTACTCAAACTCATGTCCATTAAGTTGGTGATGCCATCCAACCATCTCATCTTCTGTCATCCCCTTCTCCTCCCACCTTCAATCTTTCCCAGCATCAGGGTATTTTCAAATGAGTCTGTTCTTCGCATCAGGTGGCCAAAATATTGGAGTTTCAGCTTCAGAATCAGTCCTTCCAATGAATATTCAAGACTGATTTCCTTTAGGATGGACTGGATGGAACTCTTTGCTGTCCAAGGGACTCTCAAGAGTCTTCTCAAGCACCACAGTTCAAAAGCATCAGTTCTTCAGCACTCAGCTTTCTTTACAGTCCAACTCTCACATTTATACATCACTACTGGAAAAGCCATAGCCTTGAGTAGATGGAACTTTGTTAGCAAAGTAATGTCTTTACTTTTTAATGTGCTATCTATGTTGGTCATAACTTTTCTTCCAAGGAGAAGCATCTTTTAATTTCGTGGCTGCACTCACCATCTGCAGTGATTTTGGAGCCCCCCAAAATAAAGTGTACCACTGTTTCCACTGTTTCCCCATCTATTTACCGTGAAGTGATGGGACCAGATGCCATGATCTTAGTTTTCTGAATGTTGAGCTTTAAGCCAACTTTTTCACTCTCCTCTTTCACTTTCCTCAAGAAGATCTTTAGTTCTTCAATTGCTGCCATGAAGGTGGCAACATCTGCTTATCTAAGGTTATTGATATTTCTCCCAGCAATCTTGATTACAGCTTGTGCTTCATCCAGCCCAGCGTTTCTCATGATGTACTCTGCATATAAGTTAAATAAGCAGGGTGACAATATACAGCCTTGACGTACTTCTTTGGAACCAGTCTGTTGTTCCATATCCAGTTCTAACTCTTGCCTCCTGACCTGTATACAGATTTCTCAGGAGGCAGGTCAGGTGGTCTGGTATTCCCATCTCTTCCAGAATTTTCCACAATTTGTTTTGATCCACACAATGAAAGGCTTTGGCATAGTCAATAAAGCAGAAGTAGTTGTTTTTCTGGAACTCTCTTGGTTTTTCAGTGATCCACCGGATGTTGGCATTTTGATCTCTGGTTTCTCTGCCTTTTCTAAATCCAGCTTGAACATCTGGAAATTCACAGTTCACATACAGTTTAAGCCTGGCTTGGAGAATTTTGAGCATTACTTTACTAGCGTGTGAGATGACTGCAATTGTGCGGTAGTTTGAACATTCTTTGGCATTATTTTTCTTTGAGATTGGAATGAAAACCAACCTTTCCCAGTCCTGTGGCCACTGCTGTTTTCCAAATTTGCTGGCATATTGAGTGCAGCACTTTCACAGCATCATTTTTTAGGATTTGAAATAGCTCAACTGGAATTCTATCATTCCATTAGGTTTGTTGTAGTGATGCTTCCTAAGGCCCACTTGACTTCATATTGCAGGATGTCTGTTACACTGGCTGTTGTTTCTCTTAGGAGCCCATTCATAATGATCACTCATTCATTTTAACATCTTTTTTCCCCATGCACAATTCTGCCAGTAATTGGCTTTGGACTTGATATCGTTGGCTGGATCAGCTTGTTCCTGGTGAGATAGGAAGGGGAAGGTGCCAAGAGTCTGGGATAGAGGCTGTATTTCCCAATATTTACTCTTTGATCTTACTCTTCATGTTTTCAGCCCTTTACTTGAAGGGGGAAAAGTCTGTTGTAGTCAATCCAAGGCTTCCTTCCTGGTTCTTTTCCCAGAGACTTGGCCTCAAAAATTTTCTCTGGACATATTTTATTTGTCTTCTTGTACATTTGTTCAGTGCCCTTTAGCAAAGTTGTTTACATACACATGCACACACACACATATACACAAGTTCAACTCTTGGTTCACTAGAGATTTCAAAACCATAAATCATATTGAGTCACATCTACTAGCAATTTACTATAGGCCCTTTCCTCACATTTGCTGTAACTAGGATGTTATCCTGAATGTTTAATTAAAATTGCTACTGTTATAAGTACATAAAACATAGGAGAATAAACAAAAAAGAAGGCTGAAGATGTAACACGGTCACTGACATAACTTTTGATCACTTTTTGTCTGTTTACTAGAATTTAATATTTAAGCTGTAGCACCTGGACATAATGAATTCTGAATCTATTATCCACTAGAATATTTTTTATCTAGGTAAACCTTATAGCAATTCCTGAAAGACAGGAATTGTTTTTACTCTGCTCTCCAGATTTTTGTATTGAAGATAATTTTTTGCTTATGTTAAGGTAATCAAGTAATGAGATAAATAGAAGCCCAAATTATTTATGAATCCTTCCAAATGCATTTGCAGATTTCTCTGAATCTTCTACTACTTATTACTGAATGGAAGGGGCAGTTGCTGCTTGTGGACAAGTTTATTCTGGATATCTTATTAGTGTTCACTAGGGATGATACCAACAAAGTTAATTATTTACAGATATCTTCAGACCTTTGGCTATAAGTATCTTTGTAACATTTTTCTTTATTTTTCTAATTTTGTACAATCAGTGCTTTCACACTGTCCAGGATTCAACTTTTTTTCTTCTATAGCCACTTGATTTTTCTACTGGAAAAAATAATATTCTTTTTAATGTCTCTTACTTTCTAAACTTCATTCTATCCTTCACTTTAAATAGTTTTACCTATATTCATGTTCTAGGTTTCTCCAATTAAGTTGCTTTAAGATTATCAGCTTCAAAGTGGATATAATTATACATATTATATTTTTATAGGGTTTAGTCTATATTCACTAGAGTGTACACTTCTCTTGTTTTTATTGAAGAATAATTTGTTTACAATGTTGTGTTTATTTCTGCTGTATAGCAAATTGATTTAGTTATACATATATATATTCTTTTTTAATATTATTTTTCATTATGGTTTATAACAGGATATTGAACATAGTTCCCTGTGCTATACAGTAGGACATTGTTGTGTATCTATTCTATATTAGCAGTTTGTTTTTCTCTTCCTGACTTACTTTACCTAGTATGATAATCTCCTAGTCCATCCATGCTGTTTCAAATGGCATTATTTCCTTCTTTTTAATGGCTGAGTAGCATTCCATTGTGTGTGTATCCCACATCTCCTTGATTCATTCATCTGTCAGTGGGCACTTAGGTTTTTCCCTTCTCTTAGCTATTATGAATAGTGCTGCTATAAACATAGAGGTCCACATATCTTTTTGAATTATTGTTTTGTGCAGATTACATGCCGAGGAGTGGGATTGCTAGATCATATCAGTTCAGTTCAGTTCAGTCACTCAGTAGTGTCCCACTCTTTGTGACCCCATGGACTGCAGCATACCAGGCCTCCCTGTCCATCAACAACTCCCGGAGTTTACTCAAACTCATGTCCATTGAGTCGGTGATGTCATCCAACCATCTCATCCTTTGTCATCCCCTTCTCTTCCTGCCTTCAATTTTTTCCAGCATCAAGGACTTTTCAAATGAGTCCGCTCTTTGCATCAGGTGGCCAAAATATTGGAGTTTCAGCTTCAACATCAGTCCTTCCAATGAACACCCTAGACTGATCTCCTTTAGGATGGGCTGCTCGGATCTTCTTGCAGTCCAAGGGACTCTCAAGAGTCTTCTCTGACACCATAGTTCAAAAGCATCAATTCTTCAGCACTCAGCTTTCTTTATGGTCCAACTCTCACATCCATACATGGCTATTGGAAAAACCATAACTTTGACTAGACAGACCTTTGTTGGCAAAGTAATGTCTCTCCTTTTTAATATGCTGTCTAGGTTCATCATAACTTTTCTTCCAAGGAACAAGTGTCTTTTAATTTCATGGCTGCAGTCACCATCTGCAGTGATTTTGGAACCTCAAAAAATAGTCTGCCACTGTTTCCACTGTTTCCCCATCTATTTGCCGTGAAGTGATGGGACCAGATGCCATGATCTTAGTTTTCTGAATGTTGAGCTTTAAGCCAACTTTTTTAACTCTCCTCTCTCACTTTCATCAAGAGGCTCTTTAGTTTTTCTTCGCTTCTGCCATCAAGGTGGTGTCATCTGCATATCTGAGGTTATTGATATTTCTCCCGGCGATCTCTATTTTTTCACTTTTTGAGGAACCTCCTTACTGTTTTTTGTAGTGGCTGCACCAAATTACATTCCAACGAAAAATGTTGGAAGGTTCTCTTTTCTTCACAACCCCTCCAGAATTTGTTATTTGTAGACATTTTTAAAGATGACTATACTTACCTCTATTTTTAATCTGGGCAATAATTTAGTGCCATTTAATGATGATGCTTTCATTTTATTAAAAAAAAAACACAACTCTATTTTACATTTAAAAATATACCTGAGTAGTTGAGAGATTGTATAAATGCTCAGTATTAAAAGCAGAAACATTAGATTTATTTCTCAATTACCAGCTATGACATCTACAGAGTGGTGTGCTAGTTAAAATTCAACAACCAATTAGGACAAAAATAAACCTTGATGTATAGAGTTTGCCAATTTCCATGCAGTCTTTCAAGTCCAGCATGACTAGTTTTAAGCTACAGACTGGAAGTGGCTGAACTCAGGTTAAGAAGCCAGATGCACAATTATTTCTCTCTAGCCTGTGACCTAGGGTCTAGTCCCTGACCAGACCTTCCCCAAGTCTTAGTTCCAATGGAGGAATGGACTATGTTAGGATGGAATGAAATAGTCTATCGGAAAATTATGAAATATGGACTAGAGCTCACCAGGCTCCTCTGTCCATGGGATTCCCCAGGCAAGACTACTAGAGTGATTTGCTATTTCCTTCTCCAGGGGATCTTCCCTACCCAGGGATCAAACCTGGGTTTCCCGCACAGAAGGTGGATTCTTTACCAACTGAGCAACCAGGGAAGACCTGACATACAGTAGAACAAATAAATATTTTACTTGAAATTGTCCTTTAGTGTAGTTATCAGCTTTCAGGTGTATATTGTATATATAAAGTGAATATATGCTTTTCTTTAAATTTTGTGGTAAAATTTAATATTTAATCCCAACTTTACCCTTTATCTTTTAATATTCAGCTTATAGTGATTTTTTTTCCCCGAAGTCAACTATGCCTAAAACATATAAAAGAATTTGAATGATTATGAAACAAACTCCATTCCTGGATTAGTTTTATTTCACAGCAGCACTTGGTTATTAGCATTAATTAGTTGATATTGCAGCTGAGTTTGCAACCTTCTTATTAAACTATAGAGAGGGAAGAAGGTTTGAGAGTTAACATCAGGTCTGGTTTTTGCCCACAGTTCTCAAAGATCTAGGAAAAGTGTAACATTTCTGAACTATATTACTGAAATGATTCATTTCATTGAGTCAAAACATATTTCCATAGTGTCTAATGAATATTATTATTTGAGCTTTAATTATTTTTAAGAAAGAATGTCTTATCTCTTTAACTTTTCCAAGTTGAGTTATCTTCCCTTGTTCCTTCCTGCCCAGGAGCATCAATGACGTGAGTATCCTCCAGCTATAGTTTGTCTTTCTCTGTGACTTGACTGCTGACTGATTCAAATGTCTGTCATTTCCCTCTCATAAAAAATGCCGGAAGGATAAAGAGGAGGGTGAAACGAGAGTGTATTAAAATGGAACAGTCAATCAAACAAGTACTTGCCCAGCACCTCCGAAGTAATAGACATTATGTTGTAAGACCATAAAATCCTCAGAGGGAGAGAAAAAGAGACAAAGTAACAAAATTACTTATTAAGTAAGTAATTAAGTACTTAATTAAGAAAAGTATTTAATAAGAGGTCCACAGGTGCAAATATAAGAGGAAGCAATAGTAAAAGAAAGCATAACATATATGAAATGGGTAAAATGGAAAGGCTTTATACATTTATTTCAGATTAAAATGCATACAATATCCACAATACCCAAAAGTGAGTATGGTGTACATTTTTTATATTTCAGTAGGTATTATTTCATTTTGGAAAGTTAATGAAGACTCATTCTGGTTTTGCTTATTCAGGTCTGGAAATTGCCCATCCAATCAAATCTCTATTTAGTGAAATTCTGTGAAATAAATGTAAATGGCAGCAGGTGTATTTCCCTACCCTAGTTCTCTCCCATTCTGACATGCTAAAAGATGACTTCATGGATTTTTATTTGATGTTAGAGCTGTGGGTTTTGAATTTTGAAAGTTTCTGTTTTTTCTTTTACTGAAAATGAAAATCAGAGGAGGCAGATGACACAAGAGTTAGGAATCAAGCATCTCAATGTAGGCAGACATCTTTTTACATTTCAGCAAATTACTCAGTTCTGCAATGGCACAAAGGGTGTTGTCTCACTGTCAAATTTCTAGGAGACCACTTAACCTCTTAAACTCTAAAAAAGGACCTTGTTTAATATTTACATAGTTTTCAAAATGCATATTCTCTGTATCATGTTAAAAATTTCAGTTTTCAATTTATGCAGTGTTTGTTTGCTTAAGTTGGGGAATTGATTAGTGTTATAGTGTGTGGATAGTAAAATTTGGGGGTATATAGTTAGTTTCTGAAAGGTATTATCTTAGCTATCTATTGGTCTTCCAATCATTTATCTCTAATAGATTCCATGTTATTCAAGTAACATCAAATTTACCTGATTAAATTCATTTTTATAATTTTTATATAGTTGATGCTTTATGAAAATCTGGAACTAATTATAAGGATAATTTGAGTGTTTTCTTATCTCTTTTACATGCTATACAGACTCTATTTCCCTAACTTTCTGATTCAGACTAATTCAAGGAAAAGAAAGATATTAAATGACTAGCTTTGGGGATTTAGTCAGTATCTTGCAAATCTATATGGGAAGTGTCTATAGATAGTATGACATTTGAGTCCTATAGCTCTGGGTCCAAACAGCAAGCCCTCCACTTTATAGAGTATAGTTTGATAAAATTACCAAAGCTTTCTGGGCTTTAGTTAATGCATCAAGAAAATGGGGTTAATTATATCTTTTGCAGATGCTGAGAATATTGATGACTAATAAATAGAAGTGTTTGGGAGTCTTTCCCATAGTAGTTCCTGTACTTCTCATACAGACATTCATTTTTGACATTTCTTTCCTTTTCCATCAAGAAGGATGAACAGGAAAGGAGGTCTCCTGGAGTGGGGTTGATAAGAAGCCATATGAGTGTTAGTTCTGTCTTGAGGTCTTAGAGCTGAGATTCTGAGACTTGGCAGAGGAAAGGTAAAATAAAACAGCTGCTTTGTATCCCTATTGTGGTGATGTGGCTGTCTGCATCAGCCTCCTTTTATAATGATTACAGCTCTTCAGGTACATGACAAGGGTTTGGATTTAAGATAAGTGCAGAAAATCTCAAGAGGACCCATGTATTCCATTAACATTTATAGACTGAAAAATCCAAGCCATGGCAAATGGCTCCAAGCACAAGATTGAGAAATTACTTCAATCCTAAATGGAGAGAGTGTAGCAATAAAAAAGCATCTACAGGGAATCAGCTTGTGGTTCTCCTCTTATTATGTTTCAGATCCATGTTGTATCAGTAGACAGAAAGGAAGTTGATGACTGTCAAATATGTATAGAACTTAAGAATGTCCAAAGCACTAGTGAGTCTTATGGGGACGTGGAGTGTCTATATTATTATGTGCATGCTTTGTCACTTACTGTGAGGGACTTTAACTTATTTTTACATTTTTGAATTGAAGTAGTTTATGTAAATAGGCTATAGGTATACAGTATAGTAAGTCACAAATTTAAAGGCTATACTACACTTATAGTTGTCATAAAACACTATACACTGTAACATATCCTTGTAGCTTATTTTATACATGATAGTTTGTACCTCTTAATTCTCCAATCCTATTTAGCTCCCCTCCTTTCTGGTAACCACTAGTTTGTTCTCTGTATATGTGAGTCTGTTTCTTTTTTGTTATAGTCACTAGTTCATTGTATTTTTTAGGTTCCACATATAAATGATATCACACAGATTTGCCTTTCTTTCTCTGACTTATTTCATTTAGCATAATGCACTCCAAGTCCATCTATAGTGCTGCAAATGAAAAAGAAGAAACATTCTTTTTATGGCTGTGTAGTATTCCATTGTGTGAATATTCACACACTTAAGTTGTTTCCATATCTTGGCAATTGTAAATAATGCTTCTATGACCATTTGGGTACATAAATATTTTTAAATTAGTGTACTCAATTTTTCAGACATGTACCCAAGGGTAGAATTGCTGGGTCATATGATAGCTCTGTTTTTACACCCCTGCAATGTACTTAACAGGGACACTGAGGCTCATAATTTTTGGGCAGCTAGATTAACTTATTTGGACTGACAGATCAAAGGAGCTGAGATCCTTTCTCTTAACTTGGCTCTGAGAGTTGGAATATAAAGAAAGCTGAGCACTGAAGAATTGATGCTTTTGAACTGTGGTGTTGGAGAAGACTCTTGAGAGTCCCTTGGACTGCAAGGAGATCCAACCAGTCCATCCTAAAGGAGATCAGTCCTGAGTGTTCACTGGAAGGACTGATGTTGAAGCTGAAACTCCAATAATTTGGCCACCTGATGCAAAGAGCTGACTCATTCGAAAAGCCCCCGATGCTAGGAAAGATTGAAAGTGGGAGGAGAAGTCGACGACGGAGGATGAGATGGTTGGATGGCATCACCGACTCAATGGACATGAGTTTGGGTAAACTCCGGGAGTTGGTGATGGACAGGGAGGCCTGGTGTGCTGCAGTCCATGGGGTCGCAAAGAGTCAGATACGATTGAGAGACTGAACTGAACTGAATAGTGCAACAGGTGAGTGCTACAGGATCTTAACAATTAAATCAGTATGTGCATGAACAGAACACAAACATATTGCATTGAATATTGTCTGAGTTGTCTAGAAGCAGAGTGTGAGATAGGGATTAAGTACCTATTATTTATTGAGGGAGTGCTTTCAGGTGAATGATGTAAAGCAGTGAGAAAAGCTGAAGACCAGAAAAGATTCTAAAGAAGAAGGTGAGTCCATGTTCTCAGCCTGTGTTTTGCCTACAGTTTTATTTTTGTTTTAGGTTTGAAGGGTTTGTTAACAGAGGAAACCACTCATTTTACACAGATAAAACAGTTTCAATTTTTAATAAAGATTATTTGACTTAATTTCAATATATATAGTTATTAAAATAAAATATGCAAAACCAATAGAAGTAACAGCATATTCATAACTAAATTGGCCAACCTAAATCCAGACTTAAGCAACATGGAAAGTCCCAAGTAACAGCAATCTGGAGTCTAAAATGGGAAAACATTCTGGGTGGCACATCCACCCCCACAGGTGAGACTTCAAATTGCAGTTTTCAGGGTTCTTGCCTATAACCCCAGGTTGCAAACTGATATCATCATCACTTAAACCAGAGCTGATTTAGTTTAACTTTTACAATGCTGTTTGTTTCACCTTGTGAATCATAAGACTTCTTAAACCCTGGGGGCTTGGCTAAAGTTCTAGGGTCTCAAGAATTAAAGATCCACTCCTTTCTTTATCTAAAATGTCACTTGACTTGCTATGCTTGCACTCAGGTGCAGAATCCTGGCAGTGTCCAGGCAGAACAGAAGCAGGTCAGAGGCCTGCTCTCCTGCTCTGAAGCCTGAACAAGACTTTCTCCCTTTTAACATCACTAAGCCAGATCCCATTGGGAACCCTGGAGCTTCAGTGACACCACAATTCAGTCAGTTCAGTCACTCAGTCATGTCCAACTCTTTGTGGCCCCATGGACTGCAGCAGGCTAGGCTCCCCTGTCCATCACCAACTCCCAGGGCTTACTCAAACTCATGTCCATCCAGTCAGAGATGCCATCCAACCATCTCATCCTCTGTTGTCCCCTTCTCCTCCTGCCTTCAATCTTTCCCAATATCAAGGGTCTTTTCCAATGAGTCAGTTATTTGCATCAGGTGGCCAAAGTATTGGAGTTTCAGCATCAATCCTGCCAATTAATATTTAGGACTCATTTCCTTTGGAATTGACTGCTCTGATGTCCTTGCAGTCAGTCCAAAGGACTCTCAAAAGTCTTCTCCAACACCACAGTTTAAAAGCATCAATTCTTTGGCACTCAACTTTCTTTATAGTCCAACTCTCACATCCATACATGACTACTGGAAAAACTATACCTTTGACTAGATGGACCTTTGTCGGCAAAGTAATGTCTCTGCTTCTTAATATGCTGTCTAAGTTAGTCATAGCTTTTCTTCCAAGGAGCAAGTATCTTTTAATTTCATGGCTTCAGTCACCATCTGCAGTGATTTTGGAGCCCCAAAAATAGAGTGTGTCACTATTTCCATTAACTGGATGATATGATCTTCATTTTTTGAATGTTGAGTCTTAAGCCAACTTTTTCACTCTCCTCTTTCACTTTCATCAAAAGGCTCTTTAGTTCTTCTTCACTTTCTGCCATCAGGGTGGTGTCATCTGCATATCTGAGGTTATTGATATTTCTCCTGACAATCTTGATTCCAGTTTGTGCTTCATTAAGTCTGGCATTTTGCATGATGTACTCTGCATGTAAGTTAAATAAGCAGGGTGACAATATACAGCCTTGACAGACTCCTGTCCCAATTTGGAACCAGTCTGTTTTTCCATGTCTAGTTCTTACTATTGCTTCTTGATCTGCTACAGATTTCTCAGGAGGCTGGTATGGAGGTCTGATATTCCCATCTCTTGAAAATTTTTCCACAGTTTGTTGTGATCCACATAGTCAATTATTTGGCTTAGTCAATAAAGCAGGAGTAGATGCTTTTCTGTAACTCTCTTGCTTTTTCTATGACCCAAAGGATGTTGACACCACAGAGATGATCTCAGTTTGAGGCAAGGTGACTAAATTTTTCACCCTATTAATCAGTTATTGTGGAGAAGGAAATGGAAGCCTGCTCCAATATTCTTGCCTGGGAAATCCCATGGACAGAGGAGTCTTGTGGGCTACAGTCCTTGGGGTTTCAAGAGTCAGATATGACTTTGTGACTAAATCACCACTACCAACACCAATCAGTTATTGACTGTGATTTAGCACAAGGATAGGGTTAGGCGCTGGCCTCCTGATCAAAGTGATTCTTTTTTGGTCAAGGACAATTCGGTGCAGAAGGAGCAGCTAGGCCTTGGGTGTACCATGAGTGACCACTACTCATCATATGTGTGGTACATCTGAACCAAAACAGGAAATTAAATACTATTTAATGCACTCTCTACCACATAGAGTTATTAACCTAACTCTGGTTTCAAGTTAAGTCTCCGGGTCACATATGTAAATCTTAAATTTCACCTGAAGGCCACAATGATACAAAGCAGGAAGGTAAGTGACCACTCACAGATCACCTACTTGTTTTCTCCAAATTTTAACTGACTTAGATCTCACAGCCATCCCTTACATGTGAAACCATTAAAAAAAAATTCATTTGATGGCAAAATGTCAACTGTTAAGATATAGGTTTGTTTATTTTATAGACTTTATTTAAAGTCAAATGCATTAGTGAAGAAATATTAGTTTTATTAGCATGTACTATTCCATGTCCTACTAACAGTATTCTGTGATGTACACAAAGTACAATATTTGCCATTATAAGATATGGAAAATTCTGAATTCCAAACCATGTGGCCCTGAGGGTTTCAAAGAAATAACTGTGGCCCCACTATTCTCCCACATGGGTGAGGCATAGAAGCCCAGAAGCTTAGGCTGTTTTGTTTAAGATGGCTTGGTTAGTAGAGGATTCCCCATTCACCCATATGATTGCACCTATGTGAATACATGGTCCTCTATCCTGCATCTCTTTATATCAGGATCCAGAAATGCTAAAGCAAGGCCTGATTCAGAAGAGCATGCCTGTTTCTTTCCCTGAATACAAGCCATAAAAAGCTCTGGATCTTGAAAATAGATAGGACTTTTTAGAATCAATAAGATAGTAAAACCAACTTAATATAGGAACTTGTTTTACAATAGCCAATCAGATTATCTGGTAGACATTTTACATATGTTCAAGTTCTTTGCTTTGCAAAGGTTTAAATTTATAATCCAATTATGAATCATTTCATCATTCAGGGAACTCCAATATTTAGAAAGTCCTAGATTGACTCAGAATCTTTGCGACCAGTCATGTCTCTTTGCAACCCTATGGACTACAGCATGCAAGGCCTCCCTGTCCCTCACCATTTCCTGAAGTTTGCTCAAATTCATGTCCATTGCATCAGTGATGCCATTCAGCCATCTCATCTTCTGACACCCCTCTTCTCTTTCTGCCCTCAATATTTCCCAGCATTACAGACTTTTCCAATGACTCAGCTGCCCACATTAGGTGACCAAAATACTGGAGTTTCAGCTTCACCATCAGTTCTTCCAGTGAGTATTCAGGGTTGATTTCCTTTAAGATTGACTTGGTTTGATCTTGCTGTCCAAGGGACCCTCATGAGTCTTCTACAGCACCACAGTTCAAAGGCTTCAATTCTTTGGTTCTCTGCCTTCTTCATGGTCCAAATCTCACAACTATACTTGACCACTGAGAAGACCATAGCTTTTACTATATGGACCTTTGTTGTCAGAGTGATGTCTCTGCTTTTCAACACACTGTCTAGGTTTGTCATAGCTTTCCTGCCAAGAAGCAATTGCCTTCTGATTTCATGGCTGGAGTCATCATCCACAGTGATTTTAGAGCCCAAGAAGAGGAAATTGTCACTACTTCCTCTTTTTCCTCTTCTATTTACCATGAAGTAATGGAGCCAGATGCCATGATCTTAGTTTTTGTGTTTTTCTTTAATATTTAGCTTTAAGCTGGGTTTTTCACTCTCTTCTTTAACCCTCATCAACAGGTTCTTTAGTTCCTCTTCACTTTCTGCCATTAGAGTGGTATCATCCACATAACCTGAGGTTGTTGATGTTTCTCCCATCTACCTTGATTCCGGCCTGTAACTCATCCAGCCCAGCATTTCTTTTGATGTGTTCAGCATATAAGTTAAACAAACAGGACAACATCTGTCAGCGCTGTCTTACTCATTTCTCAATCCTGAACCAATCGGTTGTTCCATACAGGGTTCTAACTGCTGCTTCTTGACCCACATACAGGTTTCTCAGGATACAGATAAAATGGTCTGGTATGCCCATCTCTTTAAGAGCTTTCCACAGTTTGTTATGATCCACACAGTCAAAGGCTTTAGTGTAGTCAATGAAACAGAGATAGATGTTTTTCTGGAATTACCTTGCTTTCTCTATGATCCAGTCAATGTTGGCAGTTCAGTCTTTGGTTCCTCTGCCTTTTCTAAACCCAATTTAGACATCTGGAAGTTCGTGGTTGGCATAATGCTGAAGCTTAGCATGCAAGATTTTAAGCATGGGAGATGAGTGAAATTGTCCAATGGTTTGAACATTCTTAACCACTGCCCTTCTTGGGAATTGGCCTTTTCCAGTCCTGTGGCCACTGTTGGGACTTCCAGATTTGCTGACATATTGAGTGCAGCATTTTAACAGCATCACTTTTTAGGGTTTTGAATAGCTCTACTGGAATTCCATTGCATCCACTAGCTTTATTTACAGCAGTGCTTTGTAAGGCCCACCTGACTTCATACTACAGAAAGTCAGAATTTATCAGAATCTATCTATACTCCACCCATGGGCCCTAGACCTGGTTCCCAGAATATTATAGACCATAAGTACTTTGCCTTCCAGTTTGTCCTGAAATACAGGAATAAATTGCAGATTCTACTTCTCTAAGATTTTTCTTTTTTTCTTTCTTTTTTTTAGCTTGGATCTTTTTCTCCCCTTTATATATATATATATATATATATATATATATATTTATTGAAGAATAGCTGACTCACAGCAATTCAGGTTCACAGTAAGGTGATTTAGTTATACATATACACATATATTATTTTTGAAATTGCTTTGCATTATATGTTATTACATTTCCATTATAGGATATTACATTATTAGATTATATGTTATTATAAGACATAGTTCCCTGTGCTATGCAGTTTTTACAAGACAGAGTTCCCAGTACTCTATAGTAAACCTTTGCTGCTTGTTGCATATCTATTTTTTAAATTAGAAATCTAGCATTCTATTCATACTATGTCAAGCAAGTGGAACCGAAATGTCAAATTTTTTAGTTAGGCTAAAATTTATAAGATTTCTAAAAATATATATATATTATACATATTATTTATATATGTATACAAAAGCTTTTCTACTATGCTTGATAAAGACTTGAGAAAGAACATCAAACAGGGGCTGGTCCTAAGATGGCAGAGGAGTAGGACAGGGAGACCACTTTCTCCCCCACAAATTCATTGAAAGATCATTTGAACGCTGAGCAAATTCCACAAAACAACTTCTGAATGTTGGTGGAGGATACCAGGCACCCAGAAAGGCAGCCCATTTTCTTTGAAAGAGGTAGGACAAAATACAAAAGATAAAAAGAGAGACAAAAGAGTTAGGGATGGAGACCCGTCCCAGGGAGGGAGTCGTGAAGGAGGAGAAGTTTCCAAACACCAGGAAACCCTCTCACCGGCGGGTCTGTGGGGAGTTTTGGAATCTCAGAGGGCAACATAACCAGGAGGGGAAAAAAAAAAAAAAAAAAAACAACCCACAGATTATGCACCTAACCGCAACTCCCAGCAGAGAAGTAGCCCAGACGTTCGCGTCCACCAGCAGAGAGCAGGGGCTGAACAGACAGGTGCAGGCTGCATGCTTAGGGTAAGGACCGGGCCTGATGCCCTGAGGACAATCTGAGGGAGCAAATGTGAGATAGCAACTCAAACTGTGGAATAGCCAGAGAGGAAAAAAAAAAGAGAGAGAGAACTTTGCCACAAAAAGCTCTAACCTAAGGCACTGCCTGGCCTGCTCACAGAACAAAGGACTGAGCTAATATCGGAGGAGAGCTAGGTGGCTGCAGGCTGGCCCCTCCCCTCACTGGTGGCAGAGAGGAAGGCAGGCGGCAGGCAGAGCCAGAAGGCAAGGGACAATCTCAGCCCCAGAGATGGCATTCTCCACCAAACTGTGAGCAGGCTCCCAATTGCTAACCACTTCTTCCTGGGATCCTGGACAGTTGACATCCACCAGGAGAGTCGCAGTCAGAGATCAGCTCCCCAGAGGAGACACATGGCACACTTGAGATGAAGGCTGGGACCAGATACACCCCGACCTGGGAGAGTGCGCTCACCAAGCACCCGGTCATGTGAGCTGCTCAGACCTGGGAAGGGCACAATACACAGGCCCAACCAAGTCTGCACCTTTGTGATGTACCCAAGAACCTGAACCTGAGCGGCTTAAACCTGAGAAATGCATGTAACCCAGGGCCCATGTTAGATAGTTCCCCTGCAGAACAACCTGGAGCCTGAGCAGTGTAGACCGGGAAAGTACACCCGCCATGAGCGGGGGCAAACCCACTGCGGTCCATACACTGCGAGCACTCCCCACACATGCCAGTGATATTTGTTTGCAGTGTTCCTCCCTCTGCATAGCACAACTGAACAAATGAGCCTAAATAAGTGACCATCTTCGCCCCCTTGTGTCAGGGCAGAAATTAGACACGAGAGACTTGCAAAGAGAGGAAGCCAAATAAACAAAGAAGAGGGAACTGTTTTCGAAGTGACAGGTGCAAAAGATTAAAGCCCTGTAGTTAGCATCAACTACATTGGAAGGAGCCTATAGACCTTGAGAAGAAGTATAAGCTGGAACAAGGAACTATCTGAAACTGAACTGATGCCACACTGCCCTCAACAGCTCCAGAGAAATTCCTAGATGTATTTTGCTATTCAGTTCAGTTCAGTTCAGTCGCTCAGTTGTGTCCCACTTTTTGAGAGCACATAAACTGCAGTATGCCAGGCCTCCCTGTCCATTACCAACTTGCGGAGTCCACCCAAACCCATGTCCATTGTGTCGGTGATGACATCCAACCATCTCATCCTTTGTCGTGCCCTTCTCCTACCTCCCTCAAGCTTTCCCAGCATCAGGGTTTTTTCAAATGAGTCAGCACTTCACACCAGGTGGCAAAAGTATTAGAGTTTTGCTTCATCATCAGCTTCAGCATCAGTCCTTCCAATGAATACCCAGGACTGATCTCCTTTAGGATGGATTGGTTGGATCTCTTTGCTGTCCAAGGGACTTTCAAGAGTCTTCTCCAACACCACAGTTCAAAAGCATCAATTTTTCAGTGCTCAGCTTTCTTTAGAGTCCAAATCTCACATCCATACATGACCACTAGAAAAACCACAGCCTTTACTAGATGGACATTTGTTGACAAAGTAATGTCTCTGCCTTTTAATATGCTGTCTAGGTTGGTCATAACTTTCCTTCCAAGGAATAAGTGTCTTTTAATTTCATGGCTGTAATCACAATCTGCAGTGATTTTGGAGCCCAGAGAAATAAAGTCAGCCACTGTTTCCACTCTTTCCCCCATCTATTTGCCATGAGGTGATGGGACCAGATGCCATGATCTTAGTTTTCTGAATGCTGAGCTTTAAGCCAACTTTTCACTCTCCTCTTCCACTTTCATCAAGAGGCTCTTTAGTTCTTCACTTTCTGCCATAAGGGTGGTGTCATGTTCACATCTAAGGTTATTGATATTTCTCCCAGCAATCTTGATTCCAGTTTGTGCTTCATCCAGCCCAGCATTTCTCATGATGTACTCTGCATATAAGTTAAATAAGCAGGGTGACAATATACATCCTTGATGTACTCCTTTTATTCTATGAAGACCTACAAGACCTTCTAGAACTAACACCCAAAGAAGATGTCCTTTTCATTATAGGGGACTGGAATGCAAAGTAGGAAGTCAAGAAACACCCAGAGTAACAGGCAAATTTGGCCTTGGAGTACAGAATAAAGCAGGGCAAAGCCTAACAGAGTTTTGGCAAGAGAACTCACTGGTCATAGCAAACACCTTCTTCCAACAACACAAGAGAAGAATCTACACATGGACATCACCAGATGGTCAACACCGAAATCAGATTGATTATATTCTTTATAGCCAAAGGTGGAGAAGCTCTATACAGACAAAAAAACAAGACCGGGAGCTGACTGTGGCTCAGATCATGAACTCCTTGTTGCCAAATTCATACTTAAATTGAAGAAAGTGGGGAAACCCACTATGCAATTCAGGTATGACCTGAATCAAGTCCCCTATGACTATACAGTGGAAGAGAGAAATAGATTTAAGGGACTAGATCTGATATACAGAATGCCTGATGAACTATGGACAGAGGTTGGTGACACTGTACAGGAGACAGGGAGCAAGACCATCCCCAAGAAAAAGAAATGCAAAAAAGAAAAATGGCTGTCTGAGGAGGCCTTACAAATAGCTGTGAAAAGAAGAGAGGTGAAAGGCAAAGGAAAAAAAGAAAGATATACCCATTTGAATTCAGAGTTCCAAAGAATAGCAAGGAGAGGGAAGAAAGCCTTTCTCAGTGGTCATTGCAAAGAAATAGAAGAAAACAATATAATGGGAAAGACTAGAGATCTCCTCAAGAAACTTAGAGATACCAAGGGAACATTTCATGCAAAGATGGGCTCAATAAAGGACAGAAATGGTAGGGGCCTAACAGAAGCAGAAGATATTAAGAAGTGGCAAGAATACACAGAAAAACTATACAAAAAATATCTTCACAATCCATATAATCATGAAAGTGTGATCACTCACACTCACCTAGAGCCAGACATCCTGGAGTGTGAAGTCAAGTGGGCCTTAGGAAGCATCACTACGAGTAAAGCTAGTGGAGGTGATGAAATTTCAGTTGAGCCAATCAAAATCCTAAAAGACGGTGCTGTTAAAGTGCTGCACTGATGTATCAGCAAATTTGGAAAACTCACCTGTGGCCACAGGACTGGAAAAGGTCAGTGTTCATTCCAAAGCCAAAGAAAGGCAATCCCAAAGAATGTTCAAACTACTGCACTATTGCACTCATCTCACATGCTAGTAAAGTAATGCTCAAAGTTCTCCAAGCCAGGCTTCAGCAATACATGAACCGTGAACTTCCAGATGTTCAAGCTGGTTTTAGAAAAGGCAGAGGAAACAGAGATCAAATTGCCAACATCTGGATAATCGAAAAAGCAAGAGAGTTCCAGAAAAACATCTATTTCTTCTTTATTGAGTATTTCAAAGCCTTTGACTGTGTGGATCACAATAAACTGTGGAGAATTCTGAAAGAGATGGGAATACCAGACCACCTGACCTGCCTCTTGAGAAACCTGTATGCAGGTCAGGAAGCAACATTTAGGACTGGACATGGAACAACAGACTGGTTCCAAATAGGAATAGGAGTACGTCAAGGCTGCATATTTTAATATTATCATTTAAAAAAAAATTTTATTTTTAAGCTCTTTATTATGCCTTTAATTTTCATTTTTATAACCTACTATTACCTAGCAAGAAAATGACCCTATTTTTGAAACAAATTTCAAACAAAAATTCATATATATATATTTTATAATTTTTTTTTAAAGATTGTATTTTTGAGAGTCTAACCTCCACTCTACATTTTTATTCTTTGCTTTTGGGTATATGTAATCAATTTTGTACCTTTAAGAATCCAATCTTCAGTCAGTACGCATTTTTACTTAGAAGTGTGATTACCGGCTTCATTGATCTCTCCCCCTTTTGACTTTCCTTTTTCTCCCTCAGGTCACCTCTGTCTCCTCCTTCCCCCTTCTCTTCTCTACTTAACTCTTTGAATCTCTCTGGGTGTTCCGGGCTGTGGAGAACACTTAGGGAAATGATTGCTGGCTAGATCTCTCTCTCTCCTTTTGACTCCCCTTCTTCTCCTGGTCACCTCTATCTCCCTCTTCCCTCTTCTCTTCTCTGTGTAATTCCGTGAACCTTTCTGAGTGTTCCAGACTGTGGAGAGCACGGAATTGATCACTGGCTAGATTGGTCTCTCCCCTTTTGACTCCCCCTCTTCTCCTCCTGGTACCTCTATCTCCTCCCTCCCTCTTCTCTTTTCCATGTAACTCTGTGAACCTCTCTGGGTGTCCCTCACTGTGGAGAATCTTTTCACCATTAACCTAGATGTTTTATCATCAATGCTGTATGGATGGAGAAGTCTTGAGGCTACTGTAAGAATAAGACTGAAAGCCAGAGGCAGGAAGCTTAAATCCAAAACTTGAGAACATCAGAAAACTCCTGACTCAGGGAATATTAATCGACAAGAGTTCATCCAAAAGCCTCCATACTTACACTGAAACCAAGCTCCACCCAAGAGCCAACAAGTTTCAAAGCAAGACATACCAAGTTAATTCTCCAACAACCCAGGAACATAACCCTGAACATTAAAATACAGGCAGCCAAAAGTCACACCAAACCCATAGACACCTCAAAACACACTACTGGACACTTCACTACACTCCAGACAGAAGAGATCCAGCTTCACCCACCAGAACACTGACACAAGCTTCCCTAACCAGGAAACCTTGACAAGCCAATCGTCTAACCCCACCCACAGGGAGGAACCCCCACAATAAAAAGGAACCACAAACTTCCAGCATACAGAAAGGGCACCCCAAACACAGCAATCTAAAAAGAAGAAAAGAGATATATTCAGCAGGTAAAGGAACATGATAAATGCACACCAAACCAAACCGAAGAGGAGATAGGGAATCTACCTGAAAAATAATTCAGAATAATGATAGTAAAAATGACCCAAAATCTTGAAAACAAAATGGAGTTACAGATAAATAGCCTGGAGACAAGAATTGAGAAAGATGCAAGAAATGTTTAACAAGGACCTAGAAGAAATTTAAAAAAGAGTCAATCAACAATGAATAATTCAGTTAATGAGATCAAAAACACTCTGGAGGGAACTAACAGTAGAATAACTGAAGCAGAAGATAGGATAAGTGAGGTGGAAGATAGAATGGTGGAAATAAATGAAGCAGAGAGGAAAAAAGAAAAAATAATTAAAAGAAAATGGGACAACCTCAGAGACCTCAGGGACAATGTCAAACATCCCAACATTTGAATCATAGGAGTCCCAGAAGAAGAAGACAAAAAGAAAGGCCAGGGGAAAAAACTTGAGGAGATAATAGTTGAAAACTTCCCTAAAATGGGGAAAGAAATAGCCACCAAAGTCCAAGAAACCTCAAGAGTCCCAAAGAGGATAAATCCAAGATGAAACCCCAAAGTACATATTACTCAAGTGAATGAAAATCAAACACAGATAACAAATATTAAAAGCAGCAGGGGAAAAACAACCAATAACACACAAGGGGATTCCCATAAAGATAACAGCTGATCTTGCAATAGAAACTCTTCAGAACAAAAGGGAATGACAGGACATACTTAAAGTGATGAAAGAGAAAAACCTACAAATCAGATTACTGTATCCAGCAAGGATCTCATTCAAAATGAAGAATAAATCAAAAGCTTTATAGACAAGCAAAAGCTGAGAGAATTCAGCACCACTACACCAGCTCTTCTACAAATGCTAAAAGGTTCTTCTCTAGACAGGAAACACAAAAAAGGTGTATAAAATCGAATCAACAAAGTAAATGGCAACAGGATCATACTTATCAATAATTACCTTAAATGTAAATGGATTGAATGTCCCACTCAAAAGACAAAGAGTGGCTGAATGGATACAAAAACAAGATCCCTTTATATGCTGTCTACAAGAGACACACCTCAAAACAAGGGACACACACAGACTGAAAGTGAAGGGCTGGAAAAAGAGATTTCATGCAAATAGAGACCAAAAGAAAGCAGGAGTAGCAATACTCATATCAGATAAAATAGACTTTGAAATAAAGGTCATGCAAAGAGACAAAGAAGGACACTACATAATGATCAAAGGATCAATCCAAGAAGAAGATATAACAATTATAAATATACATGCACCCATAATAGGAGCACCACAATATGTAAGGCAAATGCTAACAAGTATGAAAGAGGAAATTAACAGTAACACAATAATAGTGGGAGACTTTAATACCCCACTCACACCTATGGATAGATCAGCTAAACAGAAAATTAGCAAGGAAACACAAAATTTAAAGGACACAATGGACCAGCTAGACCTAATTAACATCTATAGGACATTTCACCCCAAAACAATCAATTTAACCTTTTTCTCAAGTGCACACGGAACCTTCTATAGGATAGACCACATCCTGTTCCATAAATCTAGCCTTGGTAAATTTAAAAAAATCAAAATTGAAATCATTCCAAGCATTTTTCTGATCACAATGTAGTAAGATTAGATGTCAACTACAGGAAAAAAAACTATTAAAAATACAACCATATGGAGGTTAAACAACATGCTTCTGAATAACCAACAAATCACAGAAGAAATAAAAAAGAAATCAAAATATGCATGGAAACAAATGAAAATGAAAACACAACAACCCAAAATCTATGGGATTCAATGAAAGCAGTCCTAAGGGGAAGGTTCACAGCAATACAAGCTTACCTCAAGAAACAAGAGAAAAATCAAATAAATAACCTAGCTCTACACATAAAGCAACTAGATAAAGAAGCAATGAAGAACCCCAGGGTTAGAAGAAAGAAAGAAATCATAAAAATTAGGGCAGAAATAAATGAAAAAGAACCAAAGGAGACCATAGCAAAAATCAACAAAACTAAAAGCTCGTTCTTTGAGGAGATAAATAAAATAGACAAACCATTAGCCAGACTCATCAAGAAAAAAAGGGAGAAGAATCAAATCAGCAAAATTAGAAATCAAAATGGAGAAATAACAATAGACAACACATAAATACAAAGGATCATAAGAGACTACTGTTAGCAACTATATGCCAATAAAATGGACAATTTGAAAGAAATGGACAAATTCTTAGAAAAGTATAACTTTCCAAAACTAAGCCAGGAAGAAAGAGAAAATCTTAAAAGACCTATCACAAGCATGGAGATCGATACTGTAATCAGAAAACTTGCAGCAAACAAAAGCCCAGGACCAGACGGCTTCACAGCTGAATTCTACCAAAAATTTAGAGAAGAGCTAACACCTGTCCTACTCAAACTCTTCCAGAAAATTGCAGAAGAAGGTAAACTTCCAAACTCATTCTATGAGGCCACCATTACCCTAATACTGAAACCAGACAAAGATGCCACAGAAAAGGAATGCTACAATCCAATATCACTGATGAACATAGATGCAGAAACCCTTAACAAAATTCTAGCAAACAGAATCCAACAACATATTAAAAAGATCATACATCATGACCAAGTGGACTTTATCCGAGGGATGCAATGATGCTTCGATATTCACAAATCAATCAATGTGATACACCACTTTAACAAATTGAAAGATAAAAACCATATGATTATCTCAATAGATGCAGAAAAAGCCTTTGACAAAATTCAACATCCATTTATGATAAAAACCCTCTGGAAGAAAAAAACCAAACCAAACCAAACAAAACAAAACAAAACACCACCCTCCAGAAAGCAGGCAGAGAAGGAACATACCTCAAATAATAAAAGCCATATATGATAAACCCACAACAAACATTATCCTCAATGGTGAAAAATTGATAGCATTTCTCCTAAAGTCAGGAACATGACAAGGGTGCCCACTCTCACCACTATTATTAAACAGAGTTTTGGAAGATTTAGCCACAGCAATCAGAGAAGAAAAAGAAATAAAAGGAATCCAGATTGGAAAAGAAGAAGTAAAACTCTCACTGTTTGCAGAGGACATGATCCTCTGCATAGAAAACCCTGAAGACTCCACCAGAAAATTACTAGAGCTAACCAGTGAATGTAGTAAAGTTACAGGATACAAAATTAACACACAGAAATCCTTTGCATTCCTATACACTAACAATGAGAAAACAGAAGAGAGAAATTAAGGAAACAATTCCATTCATCATTGCAACAAAAAGAAAAAAAAATACTTAGGAATAAATCTACCTAAAGAAACAAAAGACCTATATATAGAAAACTATAAAACACTGATGAAAGAAATCAAAGATAAAACAAATAGATGAAGAAATATACCATGTTCATGGATCGGAAGAATCAATACAGTGAAAATGAGTATACTGCCCAAAGCAATCCATAGACTCAATGCAATCCCTATCAAGTTACCAACGGTATTTTTTCAGAGAACTAGAATAAATAATCTCATAATTTGTAGGGAAATACAAAATACCTTGAATAGCCAAAGCAATCTTGAGAAAGAAGAATGGAACTGGGGGAATCAACCTGCCTGACTTCAGGCTATACTACAAAGCCACAGTCATCAAGACAGTATGGTACTGGCACAAAGACAGAAATATAGATCAGTGGAACAAAATAGAAAGCCTAGAGATAAATCCACACACCTATGGACACCTTATCTTTGACAAAAGAGACAAGAATATACAATGGAGAAAAGACAATCTCTTTAACAAGTGGTGCTGGGAAAACTGGTCAACCACTTGCAAAAGAATGAAACTAGAACACTTTCTAACACCATACACAAAAATAAACTCAAAATGGATTAAAGATCTAAACATAAGACCAGAAACTATAAAATAGGCAAAACACTCTCTGACATAAATCACAGCAGGATCCTCTATTACCCACCTCCCAGAGTAATGGAAATGAAAGCAAAAATAAACAAATGCGACCTAATTAAACTTAAAAGCTTTTGCACAACAAAGGAAACTATAAGCAAGTTGAGAAGATTGCCTTCAGAATGGGTGAAAATAATAGCAAATGAAGCAACAGACAAAGAATTAATCTCAAAAATATATAAGCAGCTTCTGCAGCTCAATTCCAGAAAAATAAACGACCCAATCAAAAATGGGCCAAAGATCTAAACAGACATTTCTCCAAAGAAGACATACAGATGGCTAAAAAACACATGAAAAGATGTTCAACATCACTCATTATCAGAGAAATGCAAATCAAAACCACAATGAGGTAACATCTCATGCCAGTCAGAATGGCTGCTATCAAAAAGTCTACAAACAGTAAATGCTGAAGAGGGTGTGGAGAAAAGGGAACCCTCTTACACTGTTGGTGGGAATGCAAACTAGTACAGCCACTATGGAGAACAGTGTGAAAGTGAAATCGCTCAGTAGTGTCTGACTCTTTCTGATCACATGGACTATAGCCTACCAGGCTCCTCTGTCCATGGAATTTTCCAGGCAAGAGTACTGGAGTGCATTGCCAACTCCTTCTCCAGGGGGTTTTCCCAACCCAGGGATAGAACCCAGGTCTCCCACATTGTAGGCAGACACTTTACCATCTGAGCCACCAGGGAAGCCCAGAACAGTGTGGAGATTCCTTAAAAAACTGGAAATAGAACTGGCCATATGGCCCAGCAGTCCCACTGCTGGGCATACACACTGAGGAAACCAGAATTGAGAGACACATGTACCCCAATGTTCATCACAGCACTGTTTACAATAGCCAGGACATGGAAGCAACCTAGATGTCCATTGGCAGATGAATGGATAAGAAAGCTGTGATACATATACACAATGGAATATTACTCAGCTGTTAAAAAGAATGCACTTGAGTCAGTTCTAATGCGGTGGATGAAACTGGAGCCTATTATACAGAGTGAAATAAGCCAGAAAGAAAAACACCAATACAGTATACTAACACATATATATGGAATTTAGAAAGATTGTAATGATGACTCTATATACAAGACAGCAAAAGAGACACAGATGTAAAGAACAGTCTTTTGGACTCTGTGGAAGAAGGCGAGGGTGGGATGATTTGAGAGAAGAGCATTGAAACATGTATATTATCATATGTGAAATAGATTGCCAGTCCAGGTTCGATGCATGAGACAGGGTGCTCAGGGCTGGGGGAGGGAGGTGGGAGGTGAGTTCAGGACGGGGAACACATGTACACCCATGGCTGATTCATGTCAATGTATGGCAAAAACCACTACAATATTGTAAAGTAATTAGCCTCCAATTAAAATAAATTAGTGAAAAAAAAAGAACATCAAACAAACAACAAAAAAATAGAGAAGAGATGAAGAAATTAGAAAACAAATTAAATGAAATGGGAGTGTTGAATATGAGAGAGAAGAGTGAAACAATTTTTCTTTTATTAAATTACTGTCTCCATGCCTTTTACCATTCAAATCAATCTTTTCTTTGAAGATTCTTTCCATAAAGAGCTGCTCCTGGGCCTGAAGTCTTCAGGGACTTTAGCATAAAGTGAGGAGAAGGAAGAAGCAAGTGAGGGAAGGAAGGGCTGGAGAAAGGACCCGTGCATAGAGCCTTTTTCCTACTGAGAACCAGCTTTTTTAACGCTGCATGGAATCCAAAGGCCAGTTCCGCCACAACTTGGTTTGGTGAGTGTTGGAGATTTGGCTTAGCTGGTGGCATTGAAGTAGGAGAAATCAATAAGATGGTACATTCGTGGTTCCATGAAGTTCAGCTGTTCACTGTAGAACTGCTTGCTAATAACTGGAAGATCCTGGGGTCATAATCCAGTGCCCCAACAGAAATTAAGTAGAACCTCCATCTACATAAGACAGGGCATTTTGCGAAATTTCTTCCTAGTGATTCCAAGTTGGATTTTTGTCTTTTAAAGTATGTGAAAATTTGTCTGGTACTTAGTATGCACTATGTAAGTTTTCAATATATGTTGGTTAAATAAATTAATGACACTACATAAATTTTTAGTACATATTTTTAAAAGAAAGAAGCAAATTAATACATTTTTGAATTATTGGAGAACTGGATTAATTGAATTTTTTCTGATATTAAAGCACCCATTTGGGATACACCTCTCTTCTGTTTTTCAACAACTGTATGTTTGCCCATCTCTCAATTTCCTATTATTTCTGACCTTGAAAGTGTACTCTCTGTGGAATAGAGGCTCTAAAATAAAGGTGGGAATGTAACTTTTGTTTAAGACGTGAACTAATGCAAACAATCTTACTAATTTATCACAGGCCAGTCTTGTTTGGTTGTACTCAGGGTCATAGAAACTTAACCTGGGACATTTTAAGACAAAGCAATCAAGGTAGAGAGAACCGGTGAGAATCACTTAGCTAACCTCAGTAACCATAAGACTAAGACAGAACTATAAGAAAGAAAATTCACATAATTTGTTCACTGTTCCTCTGCCAAAGTGAGTTCTCTAGACCAAATCTTGTTCACTAGAAATTTACCCAAAGGCTTACAGAGGATACAAACTCTCTTTATCAGCTTTTGTTTGTTTTCTTGCCCTAAGATATTTTATCTTTAATGTGTTTTGAATCTTATCTTTGAGTTACATAGAAAGATTTCCTGTTTCCAGTTACATATTTTATAAAATGAATTAAGATCTTAAGTATCTAGTTTTATGAGATATTTCCAATAAGAAACAAAGTTAATTTATTAAAAAGGTGGGATGCTAACTTATAAATAGAAACCCTTTTTACAAAAAGTGAAAACTAATTTTGATCAATCTTTTAAATTAATTTTGATTAATCTTTAAATATATTGGAAAGCTTGATGGGAATTCTCGCTCAAAAAATAATTGCTTTATAACCTACCCTGATCATACCATGTATTTCTTTATTTTTAAATATATTCCTCCTTTCTCTTTAAAACAAATGCATGTGCTATATGATAACATATTACCTTAAATACTATTCTATACTGTTTGTGCCCACCAAATCATTATCTCCCCACAATTTTCTCTGCCCATGAATGAGTGCATTAAAAAAACTGCAAGCTGGGAGCATGGAGAGAAAGGCTTTGTGACTCTGGATAAATTTTCAAATAACTTTGTTAAACAAGTATCTGCTGCATGTTTGGTATAACATTTGGGAGAATAGTCACACTTTCTTGGACTTCATTGTGACCACAGCCTTTTGATATAAAATCTGGGCTTTAGTGCTTAAGGGATCTTAGCTTAGACCAGTATTTTCAGTCTATAGGCAGCAATTTATATACCATTTTCATTCACTCTGAAATTTGTAATAAAAATGATTGCAAACAAATTTATTTTTGTAATAAAATAATAAATGTTCATGTAGAAAAAGTTAGGAATTCAAAAAGAAAAAAAAATCACTTTCATCAATTATATCAATATAGCCCAGGCATAATATTATTGACATATGGATTCCAAGTCTTTTACTTTTATTCCAAGTCTTTTAAAAATATGTTTAATCATTAAAAAATGAAAATTCATGTGTAAAAATAAAATAATAAACAGGTGATAATATAAAATATTAAAATTATCTTTCCCTCTGCTCTCAGTTCACCTCCTTACTTCTTGTTCTTAGTTTTCTCTGTGAAATCATATGCTTATTGACTATGTTTTAATTCTTTACTATAAAACTGAAGCATTTATTCAATTTTTATCACATCAACTCCCACCTTTTTCTGAATCTTTTGATTTTTTCATTCACATTTTATTCTTCTGATGAGAGTGAAGAATTAGATTAAATTCTATAAGGCTTTGAATCTCAAATTATTGAATCATTCTTAATCTTGTTTTAAGGTTATATTTTTTAATTACTGAGGATGATGGTTTGAGTGTTCATGAAGCTTAGGCTCTTATTTCTGCTACGTGGCCCCCAATAATAGAAAGTCTTGGAAAATCATTTATATTCTCTGGTTTCTAGGTTGTGTGCTTATGAAATATTAGGTGTAAATTAAAGGTCTTGTGGCTTTAAAATTTTACTATCTGTGGTTATTGAGAAGAGAACAGCTCTTTTTCAGCCCATTCAATTGGAAGGCAATTGCTTGGTCATGGAAACTGAAGGGTTATCTCTAACACCTAAGATTTCTAACTTATTTTCTCTTTTTAATTTGACTATAAAAGGATATAGATAGATATATATTTATACAACCCAATGATTGATGAAGAGTTTATTGGAGGCACACACTCTTAAGAAATATGTCACAAATAATGATATTTCCAGTGGTATGTTAGAGACACTGGGCTTTGGAAAACTAATTGTTTGAATATTTTCCCAAGTCTACATTCACTGTCACCATGTTAGTAGTTTGAAATTGGCCATCAGGAGTATTTATACCATGGAAATGAGTAAACAGTTACAAATCTGCTTTTTTTTCCCTCCAGACAGCCCAGTGTGCAGAAAAGAATTAATTTAACATGCCTGTGACTACTATCCTTAGAAAGACCTGTGTCTGGGAAGTTGGATTTTGGGAGACTTCTCACCATTTCCTAACTGATAAGAAATCTGACTTGCCTAAACTATTTGTGCAAATGATGTGGGTTATACAGAATGCCTGTTTTCCTTCTGAGAACCTGGAATTTTTATATGCACTAGGCAGAAGATTTTCTTGAAGAGATCTCTAGTCATTCCCATTCTGTTGTTTTTCTCTATTTTTTTGCATTGATTGCTGAGGAAGGCTTTCTTATCTCTCCTGGCTATTCTTTGGAACTCTGCATTCAAATGGGAATATCTTTCCTTTTCTCCTTTGTTTTTCACTTCTCTTCTTTTCACAGCTATTTGTAAGGCCTCCTCAGACAGCCATTTTGCTTTTTTGCATTTCCTTTCCATGGGGATAGTCTTGATCCCTGTCTCCTGTACAGTGTCACGAATCTCCATCCATAGTTCATCAGGCATTCTGTCTATCAGATCTAGTCCTTTAAATCTATTTATCACTTCCACTGTATAATCATAAGGGATTTAATTTAGGTCATAACTGAATGGTCTAGTGGTTTTCCATACTTTCTTCAATTTAAGTTTGAATTTGGAAATAAGGGGTTCATGATCTGAGCTGCAGTCAGCTCCCAGTCTTGTTTTTGCTCACTGTATAGAGCTTCTCCATCTTTGGTTACAAAGGATATAATCAATCTGATTTTGGTGTTGACCATCTGGTGATGTCCATGTGTAGATTCTTCTCTTGTGTTGTTGGAAGAGAGTGTTTGCTATGACCAATGTGTCCTCTTGGCAATACCCTGTTAGCCTTTGCCCTATTTCATTTCGTACTCCAAGGTCAAATTTGCCTGTTACTCCAGGTATTTCTTGACTTCCTACTTTTGCATTCCAGTCCCCTATAATGAAAAGAATATCGTTTTTGGGTGTTAATTCTAAATGGTCTTTGTAGGTCTTCATAGAACCGTTCAACTTCAGCTTCTTCAACATTACTGGTTGGGGCATAGGCTTGGATTACCTCTTCAAGAAAATTAGAGGTACCAAGGGAACATTTAATGCAAAGATGGGTTCAATAAAGGACAGAAATGGTAGGGACCTAACAGAAGCAGAAGATATTAAGAAGAGGTGGCAAGAATACACAGAAGAACTATACAAAAAGATCTTCATGACCCAGATAATCACAATGGTGTGATCACTCACCTAGAGCCAGATATCCTGGAATGTGAAGTCAAGTGGGCCTTAGAAAGCATCACTAAGGACAAAGCTAGTGGAGGTGATGGAATTCCAGTCGAGCTATTTCATATCCTAAAAGATGATGCTGTGAAAGTGCCGTACTCAACATGCCAGCAAATTTGGAAAACTCAGCAATTGCCACAGGACTGGAAAAGGTCCGTTTTCATTCCAATCCCAAAGAAAGGCAATCCTAAAGAATGCTCATACTACCGCACTATTGCGCATCTCACATGCTAGTAAAGTAATGCTCAAAATTCTCCAGGCCAGGCTTCAGCAATACATGAACCGTGAACTTCCAGATGTTCAAGCTGGTTTCAGAAAAGGCAGAGGAACTGGAGATCAAATTGCCAACATCTGCTGGATCATCGAAAAAGCAAGAGAGTTCTAGAAAAACATTTCTGCTTTATTGACTATGCCAAAGCCTTTGTATGGATCACAACAAACTGTGGAGAATTCTGGAAGAGATGGGAATACCAGACCACCTGACCTGTCTCTTGAGAAACCTGTATGCAGGTCAAGAAGCAACAGTTAGAAATGGATATAGAACAACAGATTGGTTCCAAATAGGAACAGGAATATGTCAGGGCTGTATATTGTCACCTTGCTTATTTAACTTATATGCAGAGTACATCATGAGAAACGCTGGGCTGGAGGAAGCACAAGCTGGAATCAAGATTGCTGGGAGAAATATCAATAACCTCAGATATGCAGATGACACCACCCTTATGGCAGAAAGTAAAGAGGAACTAAAAAGCCTCTTGATGAAAGTGAAAGAGGAGAGTGAAAAAGTTGGCTTAAAGCTCAACATTCAGAAAACTAAAATCGTGACATCTGTCCCCATCACTTCATGGCAAATAGAAGGGGAAACACTGGAAACAGTGGTACACTTTATTTTGGGGGGCTCCAAAATCACTGCAGATGGTGATTGCAGCCATGAAATTAAAAGACGCTTACTCCTTGGAAAGAAAGTTATGACCAACCTAGACAGCATATTAAAAAGCAGAGACATTACTTTGCCAACAAAAGTCCATCTAGTCAAGGCTATGGTTTTTCCAGTGTCATTTATGGATGTGAGAGTTGGACTGTGAAGAAAGCTGAGTGCCGAAGAATTGATGCTTTTAAACTGTGGTGTTAGAGAAGACTCTTGAGAGTCCCTTGGCCTGCAAGGAGATCCAACCAGTCCATCCTAAAGGAGATCAGTCCTGGGTGTTCATTGGAAGGACTGATGTTGAAGCTGAAACTCCAGTACTTTGGCCACCTCATGTGAAGAGTTGACTCATTGGAAAAGACCTTGATGCTGGGAGGGATTGGGGGCAGGAGAAGGAGACGACAGAATAAGATGCCTGGATGGCATCACCAACTCGATGGACATGAGTTTGAGTAAACTCCAAGAGTTGGTGATGGACAGGGAGGCCTGGCATGCTGTGATTCATGGGGTCGCAAAGAATCGTACACAACAGAGCAACAGAACTGAACTGAGGCAGATTACCTCAAACTCCAGACACACCTTGAAAGGTAATTGTCTTCACAAATAGAATGTATTTCACATGTGTTGTCCAAACTCAATATCGCAGGAATTAGGTGTGTCCTCTGTGACTATACTAGAGAGAAGGATCCTCAAAGCTGGCTTCTGGTTTCTTCTGGATTTTGCCCCATGTACTGTTTTCTTTTACTGGTTTGCTGTGTACACTTTTGCTGTAATAAATCATACCTTGGAGTTCAGGTATGTGTTCAGTCCTGAACACATGAGTTTTCTTAGAAAATTTCCAAACGTGGAGGTCATCTTTCTTTTTTTTGGTGGTGGCAATTTTTTTTTCTCCCCTGTTAGAACTCTTTATTAAATACGAGACACATGGCCAAACCAACAAATTAACTGTTAGTACAATATTGATATATGGAGGTGATCTTAAAGACCTTCAACACAGCCAGTATATCCACATACCACTGGTCATATTAAGAAATCTTATTCAGCCAGTAATGTGAAGTGTTACCATATGAAATGTCCTGGGAAGAGTCTCATGATATATTGATAAGGAGAAACAGAAAGGTGTAATTATGTTTGTGTGTGCGTGTTTAAAGTATAAAATTATCTGAACGATTAGGTATGAAAACATTAATGTGGTTACTTTTGGATGTTGATACTGGGTAGGCAGAATACAATAGTAATACTTCCATCATACTTTGTAAATTAATAAAAAATAAAATGAAATACTGGGATTTATAAATGACTTATTTTCCAGTAATACTGAAATAAAATACAGATTAGTCAAAATTATATTTCTGAATAGTACTATCAATAATGTATTATTTTAGAGTTCTGTATCATAGAAACTGCAAATAACAGACATAACAAAATTTGACAGATTAAGGAGGCTCTAGAGCTAGTGATAATTGACTAATAACATTGCTAATGGACATTCTGGATGTAGGACCCTTGATTGGTTCTGTAATTTGTCATAGTTTCCTGTCCCAAATGTCAAGGGGTCTTCAAGCCCTGCATATAATTTTCCTACACAGGTAGTCAAATTTGTCTTCTCAAAGTCTGTTGGTTCAAATATTTCAAGTCCACTGCATTTAGATTCTGGTTGTTAAATAGTTTTTCTCTGATATAGATTTGTTAACAGAGATGGATAATTCTAGGTCAGCTCAGTAACAGGATAACAGGTATTTGATTAATTGATATAGGCATATTGAAATTAAAAAGTAGAAGTATAGTATTCACAAAATTGAAGTTTAGATTAAACCTAATAGCACTGTTGAATAATGACCTAAGTTTTTCTAGATTTTCCTCAATTCACTAATAAATAATTCAAAAGGTATTATTTTCTCCATTTACCTCAAATATTTGTTGGTAAAATCATCCCCACATTCTTCCTCTTGGCCCCCACCTGCAACCCCTTAAGGAGCTATTGCATTCCAAGTAAATATTAGGTTATTATAGTTGCATTCAGGGATATTTGCACAGGAGACAGTTAAATCAGCCCCGTTACTATGTTCTATAAAACTGCATAATTACAGACCTTTCAAAGTTCATCTTATTAACTTGGGGCATGACTACTTCAAAGTAGACATGCTGCAGATTGGTTGAGTCAATATTCCCATGGTACTTTTAGCTTTCAGTCTTGGAAGGAAACAAACATATGGAGGCTCCTGGGTATGTGCTAAAGAAAGTGTTAGTCATAACTAAAAATTTCACATAATCATCCAGGATTTTTAAATATCCAGATGTTGGACGCCTTATTTTATAACATTATGTATAAACAACATAACCAGTGATACCACTTTCATATGCTAATTGAGTCAGTTTATAAATACACTCTTGTCAGGTGCAGCAGAAGCCAATTGACTTTTTAAAACTTATTTCATTAAAATATATATTATATATATATATACACACATTTTCCAGTGTATTCACATCTAGATCCCAATATCCACACCTGATAGTCAAGATGGTCCTAGTTTCTGACTCCTAGGTTTCTAGAAAACTCGATTAATTGGCAAAGATTTCCTTGGACATTGTAGAATAGAAGTTTAGGAATGTGAGTAAGGTTAGACTTTAGCATAAACTCTGGTAAACCTTAGGAAGCATCTTCACTCTTTATAGAAAATACCTGTTTCATTTTCAAATGCTTCTTATCCCTTAATTGTGACTGCTCAGGAAAAACCAGAGGTGTACTGTTGGCTCTTCTTTCCTGTTACCAGGGTGGTCATATTTATTCAATCTGACATTTTCCTTTAGGAGTTTCAGTTTTACAGTACTACCCTCTTTAGTTAAATAAGTCTCTTCCCATAGGGAAGAGAATAGGTTGATCGTCCTCCCCACTTACGAAGGCCATGTTCACACCAGGACCATGCCATAGAACACCCAACCCTTATCATTGCCACATTCTTGTTCCTAATGTTGTCCTTTTCCTCCTTTCACTGAAGGATGAGTGCACTGTCTCCTCCATCCAAACCACTGCCGTCATCCTCTGGGACTTCAACATCTCCATGTACAACTTATTCAACCAACCGATCCCAATCTGTGAGCTCATGTTTAGGGACTCTTTTGCTGAAAAATAGTTTTCATTTAAAAAAAAAAATAGTTTTCATTTTATGTTCAAAGAAGTTGTCAATAAAAGAAATCACATATTACAAATAAAAATTTCAATTAATAGATGATTATTTAATCTAATTTTAAATACAGTTAGAAAATAAATAGAAGCAGTAGAGAGAAGTAACAGAATATTGTTGCTGTTCAGTCACCCAGTCATGTCCGACTCTTTGTGACCCCATGAACTGTAGCATGCCAGGCCTTCCTGTCCCTTACCATCTCCCGAAGTTTACCCAAGTTCATGTTCATTGTATCAGTGATGCCATCAGGCTATCTCATCCTGTGATGCCCTCTTCTCCTTCTGCCCTCAATCTTTCCCAGCATCAGGGACTTTCTAATGAGTCAGCTGTTCGCATTGGATGACCAAAATACTGGAGTTTTAGCTTCAGAATCAGTACTTCCAACAAGTCTTCAGGGTTTATTTCCCTTAATATTGATTGGTTTGATCTCCTTGATGTCCAAGGGACTCTCAGGAGTCTTCTCCAGCACCACAGTTTGAAGGTATCAATTCTTCCATCCTCTTCCTTCTTCATTGTCCAGCCCTCACACCCATACGTGACCACTGGGAAGACTATAGCACTACTATATTGACCTGTGTCAATGCAGTAATGTTTGCTTTTTAACACACTGTCTAGGTTTGGCATAGCTTTCCTGCTGAGAGGCAGTTGTTTTCTGATTTCATGGGAGCAGTCACCATCCACAGTGATTTTATAGTCCAAAAAGAGGAAATCTGTCACTACTTCCACATTTCCCCCCTCTATTTTCCATGAAATAATGGGACTAGATGCCATTATCTTAGTTTATTATTTAGTCTTAAGTCAGTTCTTTCACTCTCCTCCTTCACCCTCATCAAGAAGCTCTTTAGTTCCTCTTTGCTTTCTTCCATGAGTGATACCATCCGTATATCTGAGGTTGCTGATGTTGAGACATGAACAGCATATACATCACCAAATAAGGCTGATGATCTACATCCACACTTGAACAGTGCTAGGAAGTCCTACAATCTGGATTTCCAATTAGGAAACAGTCCCTGAAGTGTGTCCACCCCATAACATGAGACCTCAAATTGCAGTTTTGGGGACTCCCACTTATAATGCTTATAATCCCAGTCCATACACTGATATCATCATCAATTTGTGTACAAAAACGCAGCTCTGGTTTTCTTTTTTTCTTATTTTTTTTTTAACTTTCACAATGTTATTTCTTTTACCTTGAGAGTAGTGAGATTTCATTAGATCCCAGGTGTTTGGTGAAATTTCCAGAGGTACAAGAGTTCCCAAAGCCACTCCCATTCTTATCTAAAGTGCTGCTTGACATGCTGTGCTTGTAGGCAGGCACAGAATCTGGGCAGTGTCCAAACATATCAGGTCAGAGGCCTGCTCTCTTGCTTCTGAAGCCTAAAGAAGACTCATATCCTCCCTACCTCCTCCTTACCTCAGCCACAGTCTCATGGCTGCTACCGGCAAGACCTGCTGTTTCTGAAATATTGAATTAAAGTGTCCACTCTGAATGACCATTCTATAATTACACCTTCACTCTCTGCTTCATTGATGTCCATAACACCCATCTGACAAAACTATAAGGCTTAGACCAACCCAGACTTTTGTTCCCTTTGTGACAACAGTGAAGTATCTGATTGTTTCCGGGAAACATGCCACACATGTTCCAAATACAAAGACATGTACAGATGCAATTCTAAATGTGTTCTCTTAAAGCCCATTTAGGCACTCGGCTCTCATGTGATCCCATTGGCAGCTTTCTCTTCCCTTCTCTATGAGAGCCATTTCAAATTTTCTTAAAACATTTCTCCTCATTGAAATTGGTATTCTTCCCTCTACAGATATTCTTACTTCTTAGTTCAAAGATAAAACAAGTTGCATCACATAAAAATAACCTCCATTTCCAGTCACTTCCCTACTCACACTTACATCTATAATTGACTCTGTTGGCTGTTTCTTCTCTGCCTTGCTTCCATAGCTTTTTCTGTCTTCTGACTCTTGTCCAACATTACTTCACTGATTCATATTATTCCTAGATTAGTAATTAAAAAGGAAATAACAACCTACTTCAAGTACTAGTTATCTCACAATAATGGTTCCCTTTCTCTCTTCATTCAAGCCAAGCTTCATTTTCTCTCTTTTAAAATATTAAGGTGAAATTCACATAGCACAAAATCAATTTATTTAAAGTGATCAGTTCAGTATCTACTAGTTCAGTAACAATACTGTACAACAATCACCTTGACCTAGTTCTAAGCTTTCCTACTTTTAACACTTCAACCCCACCTAAACAGTTCTTTCCAAGTTCTTCATATATAACAGTAGGTAATCTCTTCAAGCTTAAATGATTAAAAAAAAGTCTTCCTTTTTTTGACAGCTCAAGTACATTCAACTATTCCTCCTTATTAAAGCCTGTTGCTCACTTGAGTTTTATTAATTAATTTCCTCATTCATTATACAAATCTTTATTTGTTTTACAGTTGTTAAGTCATGTTTGACTCTTTGCAATCCCATGGGCCACAGCATGCCAGGCTTCCCTGTCGTTCACTGTCTCCTGAAGTTTGCTCAAACTTTGTCCAGTGAGTTGATGATGCTATCTAACTATCGCATTCTCTGTCACTCTCTTCTCCTCTTGCCCTCAATCTTTAACAGCATCAAGGTCTTTTACAAGTGACCAAAGTATTGGAGCTTCAGATCTGGCATCATTCATTTAACTTCCAATGAATATGCTGGGTTGATTTTCTGGCTTGATCTCCTTTCAGTCCAAGAGACTTTCAAGAGTCTTCTTCAGTACTTTAATTTAAAAGCATCAGTTCTTCAACACTCAGCCTTCTTTATGGTCCAGCTCTCACATTTGTGCATGACTACTGGAAAAACCATAGCTTTGACTGTACTAACCTTTGCTGGCAAAGTAATGCCTCTGCATTTCAACACACTGTCTAGGTATTATCTAGGCTTATCATAGCTTTCTTTGCAAGGATTAGGTGTCTTTTAATTTCACGGCTGCAGTCACCATCCACAGTTATTTGGAGCCCAAGAAAATAAAATCTATCACAGCTTCCACTTTTTCCCCATCTCTTTGCCAGGAAGTGATGGGACCAGATGCCATGATCTTAGCTTTTTGAATGTTGAGTTTTAAGCCAACTTTTCCACTCACCTTTTCACCTCCATCAAGACATTCTTTAGTTCCTCTTCAGTTCCTCTTCACTTTCCACCATTAGAGTTGTATCATCTGCATATCTGAGGTTGTTAATATTTCTCCCAGAAATCTTGATTCCAGCTTGTGATTCATCCAGCTCAGCATTTCACATGATATATTCTTGCCTGGAGAATTCCATGGACAGAGGAGCCTTGAGGGCTACAGTTCATGGGGTCACAAATTGTCAGACATGACTGGGCAACTAACACTTTCACTTTCACACTGCATATCAGTTAAATATAAATAAGGTGACAATATATACCCTTGTCATACTCCTTTCCCAATTTTTAACCAATCAGTTGTTCCATGTAAAGTTGAAACTGTTGCTTCTTGACTCTCATATAGGTTTCTCAGAAGACAGGTAAGGTGGTGTGATATTCCCATCTCTTTAAGAATTTCCCACAGTTTGTTGTGATACACACAGGCAAAGGCTTTAACATAGTCAGTGAAGCAGAAGTATCTTTATTGGACAGCTATTGTTGACCCAAGAATGTGCAAGGTGCTAAGGACACACTAACATGTAAAAGTAGACTAAGGTCTTTTACTGTAGTGGCAGAGGCTGCCATTAATCAGAAAATAACACCAAAACATGTAAAACTGAAACTATGACAAAACTGCAAAAGTGAGATACATGGTGCAAATGGCAGAAGGTTACATTGGTGGCTAAAGTTCAATAGTGCTTAAAATGTTCCAGACGTTTTTAAACACTTTACACATATTAACTTACTTAATATTCATAGCAAGTCTGTGATATGGATATTATTACAAGCCATACTTTCAGATGAGAAAGCTTAGATAAAACTAGTTTACATAACATCGGTAAGGTCACATCAACCCAAATACTGGTGTAGGAGTTTGAATCCAAGTAATCTGGTGTTACAAGCTCTGCATATGATCATATAAACTGGAGAGGTTAGGTGGAATGGAGGGAGATTTTTCACTTTCCAAGAGTGATGATTTTTCTTGCAGAGCCTGTGGGCATGATGAAAAGTTTGTTCTTCATCTTATAAGAAAGAAAATTTTAAAATACTTCAAGATGAAGTATAATTTATAGGGTAATAGTGGGTGGATTACTATGAAGATAATTTATTGAAAAAGGACTAGAATAGTTGAAAGAAGACCCATTTAACAACCAGTGCAGTAGTCAATGTATCCCAGAATGAGTGATACATGAAAAAAAGATTATGCTTGAAGAGATAGAGAGAAATGGACAGACTTCAGAAATTTATAGAATGTAAAAAATCCTTGGTACTTAGTGATCAATTGGGTGTGTACAATTCTTAAAAAGACAATGTCAAGGATTACTTCTAAATGCATGATTTATTTCACCAGTTGAGCTGAGACAGAGATTACTTGATAAAACCAGGTTGGAAGATGGAAGTTTGGTTTTAGACATGATGAACTTGAGAGGACTTTGGGACATGTGGGCAGAACCCAGAGGAGAGATCTGATAGAGAAAAATATCTCTGATTATTCCTTTTAGACAATTGAAATCATGTACTAGGATGTGATCATCTGAGAAGGCGAAAAAAAGACAAAAACAAGGAGAAGACAAGAGGTTCTAAGGTACAAACCTCAAGCTCCAGCATTTAAATAGGTTAAAAGAGGCTGATCAAGCGAAGGACAGAAACAACCCAACAAGCAGCAAACCTGTATACCCACATAAGCAAACAGAGCAAAGAAATAGATGTACATTACCTGAGCACTACTGAACAATTCTTTCTATTAACAATGATGAAAAACCCTACTCTGATTTACTTGAGGTTAGGATGTGGAGATGGTGGAGTCAGTTTTAGTGAGCCCCTTAAAAGCTAGTCTGGTATAAGAAAATCATGAGCCAACATTCACAGTCCACACAAAAGAAGGATTTATTAAGCAGCCAGTTAATAATTAGAAAAGCAGGGGAAAAACTAGGATTATGTTGTGCCACTAAAATCTATAAAAGAGAATGTTTTCAAAAGCAGAATATTCATTACTGTCTAATGCTGCTGAGAGGCCAGGAAATGTGAAGACTGAAAACTGTTCTCTAAACATAGTGGTGTCAAGTTCATTGAAGATTTTATTCAGATTGTCCATGAAATGTCCTTGAAACAAAGATATGGTGAGGGCCTCTTGTGGTAGCACTTGCCATCATCACAACTTCAATTTTTTCCAGTGATGTTTTGATTAGCATGTCTGCACCACTGGACTTTAAGTTCCAGGAGTGCAGGGGTTACATTTGCTTCACCAGCTTATGTGTTCATTTGCCACAGGGCAGTGCTTACCCTAATGTCTGGGTCATTGTGGGAATAGTGTTAAGTGTGTCTCATATAAATGACTTGGAAAAGAAAGATTAAGTGTTAAAATAGCCCCAAATCCTATTCCACTTTGTTTTCTCTTTTATATTAGGCCAAAGCTCTTTTGATCACTGCTAACAGTTACTAAAAGGACTTCATTATTCCACATGATGGTACAGATCATTGCTATGTGGGAAGTTTTGCTTTGATATTTAGGGAAAATTTTCTAATTTCATAAAAGAACAAAATATATTTTTACATTACAATGCTCTTTCATACATGATACAGTCTTTCTAATGTTCAGAACTTTTTTCCTGAGCATTCATTCTCCCTGAATGTGATTGAACTTTGATTTGACTCTCCTGGACTTTCTAATATTATAATTTCCCAACAAAGTTGTAGTCTAAGTAGTTTTTTTTTAATTTCAAAGAATTGAGTTTATAAGACTTCTATCAGGCCCATTATACTTTATTGATTCTGATGATATATTTGTCTAACAGGATGGTAGATAAAATAAATCAAATGATGATTCTGAAAGGTTTTTCATGGTATATATTGACATTTATATTCTTTTTTTTTTTTTTGCTTCTAATACCTAGATTCTCTCTCTCTCTCTCTCTCTCTCTCTCGCTCTCGCTCTCTCTCTCTATCTTTCTTTTTGCCTTGGGAGTATTTGGGGAATTCCCAGGTGGTGCAATAGTAAAGAATCCACCTGCCAATGCAGGAGATACAAGAGACACAGCTTCAATCCCTGGGTCAGGAAAATCCCCTAAAGAAGGAAATGGCAAACCACTCCAGTATTCTTACCTGGAAAGTCCCATGGACAGAGGAGCCTGGTGGGCTACAGTCCATGGGGTGACAAAGAGTCACACAGGACTGAGGACAGCATAGCACATAAACATATACTGGAAATAGTACATGGTTTAAGTACTGTTGTACTTGACTGGTAAAAAAAGAACAACGTGCTCAGTGGTCTAACTCTGTAAAGCATTTCCATTGTAAAAACTGTCAACATCTCAACAGAAAAGAAGATAAATACTGTGAAAGAAAAGATTCATCATGGATTGAGTAAAAGGTTACAGACTCATGATTACAGAGCAGAGAAATACCATAAGGAAATTCACTGAAACCCAGGTTCCCTAAACCTTGCACTATTGTTTTCTCCAGAAAAAGAAGTGGTTTTGTGTCTAGCTCTCATTGATGTGCTTTGCTCTACACACAATCCATTCTTCACTGTGCTGATAACCTGAGCACTGTGCACTTTCAGAGTCTCACCCATTCATTTTCTGCCCATTGTGTTTATCCACTTTTGTACCATTATAGTAGTTTCTCCTCCTTCTGCTCTTTTTCTCACCACTCTAATATTTAACATGAATATTAAGGAGGCTTGATTTCAGGTTTGTTTTATGCTGGCACACTGGAAAAGTCTCCTTTTCATGGCGAGCAGCTTGGATCGCTCCAAGACTGGATTTATTTTTAAAGTTCCACACTGCACATTGTTGGCTTTCCAATATCTTCTGGCAATAAGACACCAACAAGACAGAACACATAAAAAAGAAGAAAAACGCCCAAACATTTTCTTTCCCCCTTTCCATATTCTCCCTAAGCCAAGTTTGGAATGACTTAAGGGAGGGGTTTTTCTTTCCTTTTCTTCTTTGCCTAAAACTGGCCGCTATTAGGCACCTTTTTGGATTCAGACATTTGCCTGTTGGCCTCTCCTGAGGGAACCTACAACTGAGTTCTAGCACATTTTACTTATCCAAGAAACCACTGCTTAAGGGAGAAATGGACCTTTGGTTGAAGAACAACAGGCTCTACATTTTAAGGATTCTCTGTTGTGTGGAACTAACCACATTCCTTAGGAGTTAAGGCTCTGCTGAGTCTTTAACCCATTCTGACCTTTTCCAAGATCATAAAAAATAAAACTGTCAGCTGTGGTTGTAATAGTTTATCACCATGTAAGGTGAATCACCACTAGTGGAAGGCAAGTGTTTGGTCTTTGAAGATGGTTATGAGCAAGAAACCAAATGTCTTGAGTCTTTGATTGAAGAGAACTATTCCCTTCTAAAGGTTACCACTAAACTTCTTTTTCTTTGCTTCCCATTTTCTTTCATGATAGACATCTGTGTCATAAGTACACGATCATTTGTAATGTACATTTCTGTACCCTAACCATCCCCAGTTGTCACCACAAAGAAAGTTATGTTTGTAGATAGATTTCTTCCCAATGAAGTGTGCAAAGGTCATCACACCCTGTGGTTTTACTCCAGTCTCAGAGCATTTGTGGGCTGAGGAATGGAACTGTGTAGCATACTGTTTACCCACTTACCTTCTCAGTAAAATGGAGAAGAAATGAGGTAAATTCTGTTTATTAAGAAAAATTAACTAGTCAGGACAGGTATCAAAGTTTTATACAGTGTTTATACAGAATTTAACTGAGAATTTCAATTAGAAAGTGAGTTGGCAGATACTAATAAGTGAAATTAGTTGGGATTCTATTACTGGGAGAATATTTTATTTGTGTTTCCAACAGATTCTAGGAATCTAGAACTACATTAAGGCCTCCCAACTTTTTAACAGCATCAAAGACAAAAAGACAAACAACAACAAACAACCCAACAAGCAACAAATGTGTATACACACATACACAAACATAGCAAAGAAATAGATGTACATTACCTGACCACCACAGAACAATTCTTTCTATTAATAATGATGAAAAAATCCTACTCTGATTTACTTGAGGTTAGGATGTGGAGATGTTGGGGTCAATTTTAGTGAGCCCCTTAAGAGCTAGTCTGATGTAAGAAAATCATGAGCCAACATTCACAGTCTACACAAAGGAAGGATTTATTAAGCAGCCAGAAATCCAGACAGCTAGCAAGCTTGGCTTTATTCTGCTCACCACAGTAGAAATTACCCCAGACTTCATTAATGCTTGCTTGGTTGCAAATGCCTCACTTGTTGCTTATACAGTGTTCATTGGGCAATGATCCTTATTTGGAAGAGCTGTTGGCAGCACACATTTTCAAAAAAAGAATAAACTACCAAGCAGCAAATACACTCATCACCACGTAACAGTGATGACAGCAAAAGCAAAACAAGGATTAGAATTGTCTGATAGTCACTCTCTTTTTTTAGCCAACAGCTTATTTCCATAGCCATTTATAGGTAGGGTCTTTATGCCTTTTCCATAACTCTATTTTAATTATTTTATCCCAGAAGGCACCAATTCCATTTATTCTGTCTTAACTAATATTTCCTAGCCTCTAATTTTTGCCTATTTGTGTTTTCTTCACCAAGAATTACCAGAGGAGTGGAGGTATGGAGGATACCAGCCTCACCTTCACGCCCTTGAAGACACTGGATACAATTCCAAAAACTCAGCTCAAGTGCTAAGAATAATGACCCATATCTTTTTTTTATTCCATTTATTTTTATTAGTTGGAGGCTAATTATTTTACAATATTGTAGTGGTTTTGCCATGCATTGACATGAATCAGCCATGGATTTACATGTATTCCCCATCCCGATCCCCCCTCCCACCTCCCTCTCCACCCGATCCCTCTGGGTCTTCCCAGTGCACCAGCCCTGAGCACTTGTCTCGTGCATCCAACCTGGGCTGGTGATTTGTTTCATCCTTGATAATATACATGTTTCAATGCTGTTCTCTCGAAACATCCCACCCTCGCCTTCTCCCACAGAGTCCAAAAGTCTGTTCTGTACATCTGTGTCTCTTTTTCTGTTTTGCATATAGGGTTATCATTACCATTTTTCTAAATTCCATATATATACACGTTAGTATACTGTATTGTTCTTTATCTTTCTGGCTTACTTCACTCTGTATAATGGGCTCCAGTTTCATCCATCTCATTAGAACTGATTCAAATGAATTCTTTTTAATGGTTGAGTATTATTCCATGGTGTATATGTACCACAGCTTCCTTATCCATTCATCCGCTGATGGACATCTAGGTTGCCTCCATGTCCTGACTATTATAAGCAGTGCTGCAATGAACATTCGGGTGCATGTGTCTCTTTCAGATCTGGTTTCCTTGGTGTGTATGCCCAGAAGTGGGATTGCTGGGTCATATGGCAGTTCTATTTCCAGCTTTTTAAGAAATCTGCACACTGTTCTCCATAGTGGCTGTACTAGTTTGCATTCCCACCAACAGTGTAAGAGGGTTCCCTTTTCTCCATACCCTCTCCAGCATTTATTGCCTGTAGACTTTTGGATAGCAGCCATCCTGACTGGCATGTAATGGTACCTCATTGTGGTTTTGATTTGCATTTCTCTGATAATGAGTGATGTTGAGCATCTTTTCATGTGCTTGCTAGCCATCTGTATGTCTTCTTTGGAGAAATGTCTGTTTAGTTCTTTGGCCCATTTTTTGATTGGGTCATTTATTTTTCTGGAATTGAGCTGCAGGAGTTGCTTGTATATTTTTGAGATTAGTCCTTTGTCTGTTGCTTTGCTTTGTTTGCTATTACTTTCTCCCAATCTGAGGGCTGTCTTTTCACCTTGCTTATAGTTTCCTTTGTTGTGCAAAAGCTTTTAAGTTTAATTAGGTCCCATTTGTTTATTTTTGCTTTTATTTCCAATATTCTGGGAGATGGGTCATAGAGGATCCTGCTGTGATTTATGTCGGAGAGGGTTTTGCCTATGTTCTCCTCTAGGAATTTTATAGTTTCTGGTCTTACATTTAGATCTTTAATTCATTTTGCGTTTATTTTTGTGTATGGTGTTCAAAAGTGTTCTAGTTTCATTCTTTTACAAGTGGTTGACCAGTTTTCCCAGCACCACTTGTTAAGGAGGTTGTCTTTTTTCCATTGTATATCCTTGCCTCCTTTGTTGAAGATAAGGTGTCCATAGGTATGTGGATTTATCTCTGCGCTTTCTATTCTGTTCTATTGATCTATATTTCTGTCTTTGTGCCAGTACCATACTGTCTTGATGACTGTAGCTTTGTAGTATAGTCTGAAGTCAGGCAGGTTGATTCCTCCAGTTCCATTCTTCTTTCTCAAGATTACTTTGGCTATTTGAGGTTTTTTGTATTTCCATACAAATTGTGAAATTATTTGTTCTAGTTCTGTGAAAAATACCGTTGGTAGTTTGATAGGGATTGCATTGAATCTATAGATTGCTTTGGGTAGAATAGCCATTTTGACAATATTGATTTTTCCAATCCATGAACACGGTATGTTTCTCCATCTGTTTGTGTCCTCTTTGATTTCTTTCATCAGTGTTTTATAGTTTTCTGTGTATAGGTCTTTTGTTTCTTTAAGTAGATATACTCCTAATTATTTCATTCTTTTTGTTGCAATGGTGAATGGTATTGTTTCCTTAATTTCTCTTTCTTTTTTCTCATTGTTAGTGTATAGGAATGCAAGGGATTTCTGTGTGTTAATTTTATATCCTGCTACTTTACTATATTCGTTGATTAGCTCTAGTAATTTTCTGGTAGAGTCTTTAGGGTTTTCTATGTAAAGGATCATGTCATCTGCAAACAGTGAGAGTTTCACTTCTTCTTTTCCTATCTGGATTCCTTTTACTTCTTTTTCTACTCTGATTGCTGTGGCCAAAACTTCCAAAACTATGTTGAATAGTAGTGGTGAGAGTGGGTACCCTTATCTTGTTCCTTATTTTAGGGGAAATGCTTTCAATTTTTCACCATTGAGGGTAATGCTTGCTGTGAGTTTGTCATATATAGCATTTATTATGTTGAGGTATGTTCCTTCTATTCCTGCTTTCTGAATGTTGAGTTTTAAGCTTTCTCACTCTTCTCTTTCTCACTCATCAATATGCTCTATAGTTCCTCTTTGCTTTCTGCCATGAGAGTGATATCATGTGTATCTGAGGTTGTTGATATTTCCCTAGCAATTTTGATTTCAGCTTGTTGAGTTAAGTTTCTTTTTCTTAAAACTGACAGAGCTGTGATTAATTCAGATATGAGATAGCCAGTTCCATATTCACTTGCTTTCAATGTAGTGCTGGCCAGCAAGGAGGGGGTCAGGTGCTCTAGTCTCTTCATTTATGATATATGTGGTGCTCAGACATTTGATCTGAATGGAAAACAGAAGCTTTGGAATCTGAATGCTAAGGGGAAGTCTTTTCTCTACTTTTACCACAAAAGTTGAGGCACACCATACTCTAATTTTTGTCAGGATAAAGGAGAAAAAACTGTCTAAAATATTTTATTTTCTTCTTACATGAGAATTTTTGTTGGATATAAACATATGGTCATTTGAGAACAAAGTATTAGGTAGTGAAATTTGTCTGCATGACTTAAATGACTGTCATATTTTTTCCGTGTAAATTGTAGGATACATTGTTTGTTTTAATTAAGCAATGGCAAAAATGGCTTTGTGACATTTTCCTTCTAGGATTTGGAACCTATACACATCAGGTTTGTGCATGAGAACCAGAAATTAAAATTGACCACAGCTAATGGGAACCTGCTCAGGCCTATTTTATAGACTCTGCTGAGTGAAGTGTTAAGAGAAAACAGGCTAAGTGAAGAAGAGAAAGCCCAATTCTGCCTTTTCAACAAGATTTAATAATGTATAACCCCCAGAAAGTAACATATGATCAGAATTACAAACTTTGTTGTTGCTTTTCTAACATTAGGGATTTGTTAAGCACCCAAAGGAATTTGTTTGTCTTCATATTTTTAATTCAACATCAGTGTCTTCAATTAGAGCATACTGCCTGAACAAATATATGGTCAAGGAGTACTGATGCTATATCTTAAGGTGTATGTACCTAATTGGAGATTTTAGGGTTGGTGGTTACAGAATGAATTCTTGTTGGCAAGGTGGCGAGTATAAAAACTCTTTCTATTTTTTTATTCTGTGTATGAAGCAATGTAAAAACATAAGGGAATCCAGGAGATGGTTGCCTTGTTATTAGCCTTTTTCAATGTTCCCAGAAGGCATCTTCTGCTTCCATTAACTGAGTCTCTTTTTCTGCATTCTACCTCCCTTCAAACTTAATTTTGTGAGGTATTATAAATACTCTTCTTTGAAGACATATGGCAGCCTCCAGGTATTCCATGGCTCTGAGGAAGGGCATAAAATATGCAGAATGAGATCTTTTATTAACAACTCTATTGACAATAGCAAAAAAAGTTTGGGATCCTTCTAGTTTGTTCTGATATACATATATCAGAACTAGTTTGATCTCTGGAGACTGCTCTTTTCTCTGGGATATATATATATATATATATATATATATATATATATATATATATATATATCTATCAGAACTCAGTGGCCAGTTGCAGTTGTATGTGTTTAATTTTTAAAAGTTAAAAAAAATTTTTTTAACATTTTTAAAATGTTTTTTTGTTTACTCAGTTGGCTCTCCTACATTGGACTTATCTCCATTATACATGTGGCCCCATCCTGGGTTTGTCTTTTTTCCTATGGCTGAAACTTCCCAAAGATACAGTCCTTAAAAAAATATGAGATGTCCTAAAGTCAAAGAAAGCAGCTCAGGACTCGGTTACTCATAATTCAGTTGTAAATACATTTAGTGGAGAGATGTTCTATCAATTATTCACCGATTTGCAAAAAATGGCCTCAAAACTTGATGCACTGAGACAGGATGTATTGCTTATTAAGATTATGTGGGCTGCAGAGTAGTTCTTCTGATGCTTTCACCTGGGCTCACTCCAATGGCTGCATTTATCTGTGGGTTGGCTGGAATTAGAGTGTACAGTAGCCTCATCCATCTTAGAAACAAGAAAAATGAGAGTAGTCAGTTCAGTTCAGTTTAGTCACTCAGTCATGTCTGACTCTTTGCGAACCCATGAATTGCAGCACGCCAGGCCTCCCTGTCCATCACCAACTCCTGGAGTTTACCCAAAACCATGTCCATCGAGTCGGTGATGCCATCCAGCCACCTCATCTTCTGTCGTTCCCTTCTCCTCATGCCCCCAATCCCTCCAGCATCAGGAATGCCTGCAAAACACTCAGCAGCTGCTTTCTTTGAGTTAACAGGTATGAGCCTGGAGAAATGGTCCAAGTACAACTGTCTCACTCTGATTTTTGGAACACAGGAATGTTTAAGCTTAAGTAGCAGATCAGTTGTGAAATAATTACATTATTGGAGGTATCATAAGTTAGAGCCTCATCCTAAGTTTTCAGCAAAGATTAATAAAGTCATCTGGAGTAAGGAGGTGTTTTGCTGAAATATTTACTTTCATTTTAAGATCAAAGGACTCGTTAACAAAAGAGACCACCCATTATACACAAATAATTTATATTTTTATAGAAGATTATTTGACTTAATTTCAATAGTCATTAAAAGAAAAGAAATAGAAACAATAGAAGTGAGAGCTTGCATGTGTGCATGTATGCACAGTTGTTCAAATGTGTCCAATTCTTTGTGATCCCATGGACTGTAGCCCTCTAGGCTCCACTGTCCGTGGAATTTTTCAAGCAAGAATACTGGAGTGGGTTGCCATTTCCTACTCCAAGGGATCTTCCTCACCCAGGGAATTGAACCCAAGTCTCCTGCATCTCCTGCTTTGGCAGGTGGATTCTTTACTACTGAGTCACCTGGGAAGCCCCAAAGAACAGTGTATGTATGCATCACCAAATTGGGCTGACAACATACATCCAAACTTGGACAGTGCAGGAAAGTCCATTGTTAGCAGCAATCTGGAGTCCCAATTAGGAAAGTGTCTCAGGTGGTGCGTGCACCACACAAGTGAGACTTCAAATTGCAGTTTTGAGGGTCCCTGCTTGTAATCCCAGCCCTCAAATTGATATTGTCATCAGTTTATGCACGAAAATGAAGCTCTGGTTTAACTTTTACAATGTTGTTTGTTTCACTTTGTGAGTCATAAGACTTCTTAGACCCTGGGGAGTTGGCCAGACCTCCAAGGGCTCAAGAATTCCCAGACTCATTCTCTTTCTTATCTAACATGCTGCCTAACTTGTTGTGCTTGCAAGCGGGCACAAAACCTGGGTAGTGGCCAGGCAGATCAGAAGCAGGTCAGTGAGCTGCTTTCCTGTTCTGAAGTCTGACAAAGACTTCATCCATTTTAATATTCCTAATAGGAGGTTTGCTTTCTTCTGAGGAGTCAGAAAGTAGAGGGTATTAGGAAATGAAAAGGGTAACAATTTGGCTCTCTGTGAATTATATCTTAATAAAGCTGTTATTGAGAAAGCTAAATACCATAATGAAACAAATGGCTTTAAAAAATAAAAATTGCTTATTTGTAGCATTTGCCATCTTCTGCCATTGTGTAAATCATCTACACTGGCCATTATCAAGCATTTGTTCAAATTGGGAAAACATGTGCACAGTGAATTCTTATGAGCCTAGACAAGTCTGCCATAGTACACTAATCAGGAAAAATTTTTTTTTTTTTTTTAAATTGAGCATTACCAGGAAATGGAAAAGAAGTTTCTGGTTTCTAAACACATTGGAGGAAAGATATTTGAACATGTGGATGGGAGATAGGACAGAATCATTGGTGAAATCTTTTACTATCCATGAAGGAAAATCTCCAAGCATTCTTGAAATGAAGACCTAAATGCGCACACACACACACATGCACACACACACACACAAAACAAGCACAATGCACAAGAGAGAGGAAGTAAAATAAAAATATTCATCTTGTCTGCAAAGTCCTCATTAGATCATGAACTAAACAAATTAGGTCCTGGGTTTGGTTAATCAGCACCTCTGGGAGATTAGACCTGAGGTGGGGTATGGCAGGAGATGAACACTTTATGAAATATGCCTAAGGAGGTTGATGAAATGGAAAAAGCCTGGTGAAGAATTCAGGAAAGTACATGGTTCTGGTTCTATTTTTAGCCCAACTCTGTAACCTTGAACATTTGCCTTGTACAAGTTCTAAACTTTGAAACAGCACGGACCTAACATAAGCAGAAGAGATTAAGAAGAGACAGCAAGAATACACAGAATTGTTTAAAAAAAAAAAAAAAAAGGTTTCGGTGATGCGGGTAACCATAATAGTGTGGTCACTCACCTAGAGCCAGACATCCTGGAGTGTGAAATCAAGTGGGGCTTAGGAAATACTACTAGAACCAAACGTAATGGAGATGATGGGATTCCAGATGAGCTATTTCAAATCCTAAAAGATGATGCTGTTAAAATGCTTCACTCAATATGTCAGTAAATCCGGAAAACTCCGCAGTGGCCACAGAACTGGAAAAGGTCATTTTCATTCCAATCCCAAAGAATGTCAATGCCAAAGAATGTTCAAACTACCATACAGTTCAGTTCAGTTCAGTTTAGTCGCTCAGTCGTCTGTCTCTTTGTGACCCCATGAACCACAGCATGCCAGGCCTCCCTGTCCATCACCAACTCCCAGAGTCTACCCAAACCCATGTCCATTGAGTCGGTGATGTCATCCAACCATTGCATCCTCTGTCGTCCCCTTCTCCTCCTGCCTTCAATCTTTCCCAGCATCAGGGTCTTTTCAAATGAGTCAGCTCTTCACATCAGGTGGCCAAAGTATTGGAGTTTCAGCTTCAACATCAGTCCTTCTAATGAACATCCAGGACTGATCTCCTTTAGGATGGACTGGTTGGAAATCTTTGCAGTCCAAGAGACTCTCAAGAGTCTTCTCCAAAAACAGCATCAATTCTTCAATGCTCAGCTTTCTTTATAGTCCAACTCTCACATCCATACATGACCACTGGAAAAACCATAGCCTTGACTAGATGAACCTCTGTTGGCAAAGTAATATCTCTGCTTTTTAATATGCTGTCTAGTTTGGTCATAACTTTCCTTCCAAGGAGTAAGCATCTTTTAATTTCATGGCTGCAGTCACCACCTGCAGTGATTTTGGAGCCCAGAAAAATAAAGTCAGCCACTGTTTCCACTGCTTCCTCATCTATTTGCCATGAAGTGATGGGACTGGATGCCATGATCTTAGTTTTCTGAATGTTGAGCTTTAAGCCAACTCTTTTCACTCTCCTCTTTCACTTTCATCAAGAGGCTCTTTAGTTTTTCTTTCTTTTCTGCCATAAGGTTGATGTCTTCTGCATATCTGAGGTTATTGATATTTCTCCAAGCAATCTTGATTCCAGCTTGTGCTTCATCCAGCCTAGTGTTTCTCATGATGTACTCTGCATATAAGTTAAATAAGCAGAATTACAATACACAGCTTTGACATACTCCTTTTTCTATTTGGAACCAGTCTGCTGTTCCATGTCCAGTTCTAACTGTTGCTTCCTGACCTGCATACAGGTTTCTCAAGAGGCAGGTCAGGTGGTCTGGTATTCCCATCTCCTTCAGAATTTCCCACATTTATTGTGAGCCACACAGTCAAAGGCTTTGGCATAGTAAATAAAGCAGAAGTAGATGTTTTTCTGGAACTCTCTTGCTTTTTCGATGATCCAGTGGATGTTGGCAATTTGACCTCTGGTTCCTCTGCCTTTTCTAAAACCAGCTTGAACATCTGGAAGATCATGGTTCACATATTGCTGAAGCCTGGCTTGGAGAATTTTAAGGATTACTATACCCCACGTCCAAGGTAAAAGAAACCCAAGTAAGACATTAGGTGCTGAGACAGGGCATCAGAGGGCAGACAGACTTAAACCACCACCACAGACAACTAGCCAATCTGATCACACAGACTATAGCCTGTCTAACTCAATGAAGCTAACCCATGCTGTGTGGGGCCACCTAAGATGGATGGGTCATAGTGGAGATGTCTGAAAGAATGTGGTCCACTGGAGAAGGGAATGGCAAATGACTTCAGTATTCTTGCCTAGAGAACCCCATGAACAGTATGAAAAGGCAAAAAGATAGGACACTGAAAGATGAACTCCCCAGGTCTGTAGGTGCCCAATATGCTACTGGAGATCAGTGGAGAAATAACTCCAGAAAGAATGAGGGATAGAGCTAAAGCGAAAACAACACACAGTTGTGGATAGGACTGGTTATAGAAGCAAGGTTTGATGCTGTAAAGAGCAATGTTGCATAGGAACCTGGAATGTTAATGTTAGGTCCATGAATCAAGGCAAATTGGAAGTGGTCAAACAGGAGATGGCAAGAGTGAACATCGGCATTCTAGGAATCTTCGAACTAAGATGGACTGGAATGGATGAATTTAACTTAGATGACCATTACATCTACTACTGTGGGCAGGAATCCCTTAGAAGAAATGGAGTAGCCATCATAGTCAACAAAAGAGCCTGAAATGCAGTATGCAATCTCAAAAACGACAGAATGATCTCTGTTTCCAAGGCAAACCATTCAACATCACAGTAAGCCAAGTCTATGCCCCAACTGGTGATGCTGAAGAAGCTGAAGTTGAACAGTTCTATGAAGACCTACAAGACCTTCTGGAACTAACACCCAAAAAAAGATGTCCTTTTCTAAATAGGGGACTGGAATTCAAAAGTAGGAAGTCAAGAGACACCTGGAGTAACAGGAAAATTTGGCCTTGGAGTACAGAATTAAGCAGATCAAAGGCTAACAGAGTTCTGCCAAGAGAACACACTGGTCATAGCAAACACCCTCTTCCAACAACACAAGAGAAGACTCCACACATGGACATCACTAGATGGTCAACTCCAAAATCAGATTGATTATATTCTTTGCAGCCAAAGATGGAGAAGCTCTATACAGTCAGCAAAAACAAGACTGGGAGCTGACTGCAGCTCAGATCATGAACTCCTTATTGCCAAATTCATACTTAAATTGAAGAAAGTGGGGGAAAACAACTAGACCATTCAGGTATGACCTAAACCAAATCCCTTATGACTCTACAGTGGAAATGAGAAATAGATTTAAGGGACTTAGATCTGATAGTTAGAGTGCCTAATGAACTATGGATGGAGGTTGCTGACATTGTACAGGAGACAGGGAGCAAGACCATTCCCAAGAAAAAGAAAAAAAAAAAATTGCCAAACAGTTGAGTTCATTTCACACGTTAGGCAGGCAATGCTCAAAATCCTTTAAGCTAGGCTTCAGTAGCACATAAATTGAGAATTCTGTATGTACAAGCTGGATTCAGAAAAGGCAAAAGACCCAGAGATCAAATTGCCACTGTCTGTTGGATCATAGAAAAAGCAAGAGAATTTCAGGAAAACGTTTACTTCTGCTTCATTGACTATGCTAAATCATTTGTGTAAATCACAACAAACTTTGGAAAATTCTTAAAAAGATGGGAATATCAGACCACCTTACCTGTCTCTAAGAAACCTGTATGCAAGTCACAAAGCAACTGCTAGAACTGGACATTGAAAAACTAATTCAAAATTGGAAAAGGATTATATCAATGCTGTATATTGTCACCCTGCTTATTTAACTTTTATGCAGAGTAAATTATGTGAAATGCTGGGCTGGATGGGCCACAAGCTGGAATCAAGATTTCTGGGAGAAATATCAACAATGTCATCTACACAGATGATATCACTCTAATGGCAGAAAATAAGATGAACTAAAGAGCCTCCTGATGAAGGTGAAAGAAGAGAGTGAGAAAGCTGGCTTAAAACTCAACATTCAAGAAACTAAGATTATGGCATTTGGTCCCATAACTTTATGGCAAAGAGATGGGGAACAGGGAAACAGTGAGATTTTATATGTTTGGGCTCCAAAATCCCTGCAGATGCTGACTGCAGCCATGAAATTAAAAGACACTTGCTTCTTGGAAGGAAAGAAATCACAAACCTACATAGTTTATTACAAAGCAAAGTCAAAACTTTGCCAACAAAATCTGCATTATCAAAGCGACGGTTTTACCAGAAGTCATGCATGGATGTGAGAGGTGGACCATAAAGAAGGTTGAATGGTAAAGAACTGATTCTTTCAAACTCAGGTGCTAGAGAAGACTCTTGAGAGCCCCTTGGATTGCAAGGAGATCAAATCAGTCAATCCTAAAGGAAATCAACTCTGAATATTCATTGGAAGGACTGAGGCTGAAGCTGAAGCTCCAATACTTTGGCCACCACATATGAAGAGCTGACTCATTGGAAAAGACTGATGCTTGAGGCAATAGGAGAAAGGGGCATCAGAGGATGAGATGGTTAGGAAGCATCACCAGCTCAATAAACATGAGTTTTAGCAAACTCTGGGAGTTAGTGAAGGACAAGGAAGCCTGCTGTGCTGCAGTCCATGTGGTCACAAAGTCGGACATGACTGAACAACAACATGCTTTGACTCACTTCTCTGCCTATCTGCTGTGTAAATATATCCCAAAGTAACAACGATCACATGAAGACAATCATGATTATGCAATAATGGATTTATCTATTTTTGGCATAGAATCCAGGACAATCAATCAGAGAAGAAGAGTGTTGCACTGGCTTGACCTAAAAGAATGGGGAGGGAGAGCATACAGTTCTCAGAAACCTCTTTGTCAATGGTAGATACTGGCCCCACGAGGGGACATGATGCCTTGGCCACAAGGGTGGCATTATACAAGGTAAACCAGCATGGGATAGGAGGAGATGATGCCTTCAAACTGATCTGGATCAGGTGGTGATGGTGTGGCTTGGCTCACAGTGAGAGCAAGCAGAGTGGTTCTCCTTCCCTCAGAGAAACAGAACAGAAGTGTTGACTGAAGTCCAACCCGCCCTCACCCCAGCCTCCTACACGGGTGTTTCCTCACTTGTCAAGTAGAGATAATGTTCATAGGGATCTGATGACAATTTATTTGCAATGGAATTATATTCCCTCTGAGATATTTTTCTTAAGTGCAGATTGCATATACCAGTTCTGTGATGTTTCTTTCTTGAACAGCTAATTAAGCAACAAGTTTTAACTCAAATTCTAGAAGTGTTGAAGTTGCTCAAAATTGATTCATTGACAAAGTCAAACATGGTTAGCCCAAAATTATCAAACATCTATTTATCTTAGTAGGGTTCCTTAAAAATAGTCATTAAATACTAAAGTGGGTCTCTTTAGCACCTGTGTTCCATAAAATGTTCTGAACTGGTCTTTGCAGACTGAGTTACATTAAACTCTCTTCTTGATCTTCTGGACTCATGGTTCACCATCACCTCCTTCATTAGGACTATGGCTTTGCCACTTTTGTGGAATCAAGTGCAGAAGTGCTGCCCTGACTTTGCAGTTCTGCCTTCAGAGATACAAATGACTGCCCAGGAACACCAGCCAAGCCCATTTATTCATGGAACAGCTATATATACTTCTATTTCTTCAGCACAGGCTTTTATGGCTACCTCATGGCTTTTGGATGCCACTGAGTGTGTTGGCATCTTGGTTTCTTTCTTGACACATTATTTAAAAAACTGTTGTATGCATGTAAAGTCCATTAACGGGAATAGTTATTTTCCTGAGCTTCTATGAGAACTGTGAAAATTTAAGACACTTCATAAGAATGGGGATCCTGTCTATTTAGCATGGCCTCTAATAGAGGAGGGAGGTCTGTCTTGAGAGATTTCCATTTCAACTCTAGACTACTGGACTGTGCTTAAAAGTATCTTCACTAGGAAAGTGATTTCAAAAAGTTTTAGTTATCTCTTTACCATGATGTTCCAACATCAAAACCAGATGGTCTGTGTCAATGACCAGATGAGTACAAGGGACTGATCATAACCAATCTAGTTATGTTTTTAGATCAAGGCCTTTATAAAAGAAAAGAATTAGCTCTTAAAGAGGAGTGATTCCTCCATCCTCATTCAAGAAAAAGTCCAAATCAAACTTCATCCCTTCTCTTACCCTAAAGTATATTTTGACCACCCATCATTTTGGTGTTTGGAACCAACCTCTATATCTTGCTGATAATAGACTCTAAAAAAGCAGGTACATTTAATAGTGACTAGAAAACCTAGTTGTTTAGCTATATCTTCATGCCCCCACAATTAAGGTCCACACACCCATGACCCTGTCATTGGGCTCCAAATAGAGTACCCTGCACAGAGTGAAAATGTTAAGATGTCTGGCTTAAGGTCCATGAACTGGAGGACTTGACTTTGAGTAGAAAACTACTTGTCATCTGTTCCAAACTTTGGTAACTAGCTGTCTAGGAAGCTACCTAAAGTGTGTTGTGAAAGTATTAGTCACTTAGTCAGGTCTGACTCTTTCTGGTCTGCCAGGCTCCTGTGTCCATAGTATTCCCCAGGCAAGAATACTGGAGTGGGTAGCTATTCCCTCCTCCAGGGATCTAACCTGGGTCTCCTGCATTGCAGGCAGATTCTTTAGCATCTGAACCACCAGGGAAGCCCCAAGAAGCTTTCTAACTCACCAGATAGTTTGCTTGTCTTTCAAGCCAATGGTCCACCATGGATCTTACGAAACAAATAGAAAAAGAATTGCATGTAAATTGCACTGTCTGTGACTGTGATCTTATGCTAGGACTGGAATTCTTTAAAAGTATAAGCACTATCTTACAGCCAAAGGCCTGAGCTGCAGAATTAATATATCTTTAACCATATAGAATTAATATATCTATTAATATAAATCTTGCAATGTGATACTGTTGAACAACTACTTATTTCTATCCTTTGAAAATAAAGCTCTGTAAGTAACCTGATGGCTGTAAAAGTCTGAGAAGGCTTCAGGTGTTCATAATAAATGAATTTCCACAACCTCAAAAGGGAGATGAACAGAAAGTTCATTGTCAAGTTAAATTCATCTGTTCTTTGGTTTTGTAATTCTATTTGGCCTGTGTAATGTCCCCACAGTATTTCAGCCCTAAATGAATCATATCTTCTACTATCTTCAGTTTAGGGGATAATTATCTATTTCAAAGATACTTTGATCCAGTCTTCCCTAAGCTCATGATCTCAGATGTCCTAACCCAGATACATTGCAGGGGTTGGGCAATGCGTGATCAGAACCATGATTGGGGGAAACCAGTACCATGGCCTTGCAGTTCTGGCTTCAGTCAGGGACTTATAGGTTTGAGGTTTAGAAATTAATAAGACGTCTTCTGGGTTGGGAACAAGAAGAGGCAGTGGGCTCAAACACAGATGCTCATAGAATGAAAGGTAAGATTTGAATTTAAATGAGAATGGGGGAAATCCATGGGGTTGGTCTTAAAAGCTGTAGCTTAGTCATAGAAAGCCATGGAAGAGACTAGTAATGCTGAAAACTGGCCCTGGATTAGGGTATGGGATACATGGTCTTTCTGTACCCATTTAACAGAGTCTTTCCTCAAGGGAGGTGCATGGGACCTGATTCTTGAAAAGAAGATGGTGTTTAATAGATGTATTCTTCATTTTGAGCAAAAGAGGGTATTAAATAGGCACCTCTGAACTCTACAATGGTGAATGGGAATGCTGAATTAGGATGAAAACAGCCACATCAATATATAGTTTATCTATCTCTTCAGTCATTCTTAAATCGACATAAGTTTTGCAAGGTGTGAAAGACCAATTTTGGACTATATATAAGTAAGGGAAGACATGCTACTAATGAATAGTGTTCACTGTTATGTGACTCTTATCAAGTTCAGTTCAGGGAGTTCAGCCATTCAGTCATGTCTGACTCTTTGAGACGCTATGGAATGCAACACACCAGGCCTTCCTGCTCATTACCAACTCCTGGAGTTTACTCAAACTCATGTCCATCGAGTCAGTGATGCCATCCAGCCATCTCATCATTTGTCTTCCCCTTCTCCTCCCGCCTTCAATCTTTCCCAGCATTAGGGTCTTTTCAAATGAGTCAGTTCTTCATATCAAGTGGCCAAAGTATTGGAGTTTCAGCTTCAGCATCGGTCCATCCAATGAATATTTAGGACTGATTCCCTTTAGGATGAACTGGTTGGATCTCCTGGCAGTCCCAGGGATTTTCAGGAGTCATCTCCAACACTGCAGTTCAAAAGCATCAATTCTTCAGTGCTCAACTTTCCTTATAGTCCAACTCTGATATCCATATATAACTACTGGAAAAACCATAGCTTTGACTAGATGGACCTTTGTTGGCAAAGTAATGTCTCTGCTTTTTAATATGCTGTCTGGGTTGGTCATAGCTTTTCTTCCAAGGAGTAAGAGTCTTTTAATTTCATGGCTGCAATCACCATCTGCAGTGATTTTGGTGCCCCCCAAAATAGACTGCAGCCATGAAATTTAAAAAATGCTTATTCCTTGGAAGGAAAGTTATGACCAACTTAGATAGCATATTAAAAAGCAGAGACATTACTTTGCCAACAAAGGTCCATCTGGTCAAGGCTGTGGTTTTTCCAGTGGTCATATATGGATGTGAGAGTTGGACTGTGAAGAAAGCTGAGTGCCAAAAAATTGATGCTTTTGAACTGTGGTGTTGGAGAAGACTCTTGAGAGTCCCTTGGACTGCAAGGAGATCCAACCAGTCCATCCTAAAGGAGATCAATCCTGGATGTCCATTGGAAGGACTGATGCTGAAGCTGAAACTCCAGTACTTTGGCCACCTCATGTGAAGAGTTGACTCATTGGAAAAGACCCTGATGCTGGGAGGGATTGGGGGCAGGAGGAGAAGGGGTCGACAGAGGATGAGATGGCTGGATGGCATCACCGACTTGATGGACATGAGTTTGAGTAAATTCCAGGAGATGGTGATGGACAGGGAGGCCTGGCATGCTGCAATTCATGGGGTCGCAAAGAGTCAGACACGACTGAGTGACTGAACTGAACTGAACTGAAAATAATCTGCCACTGGTTCCACTGTTTCCCCATCTATTTGCCATGAAGTGATGGCACCAGATGCCATGATCTTAGTTTTCTGAATGTTGAGCTATAAGCCCACTTTTTAAATTTCCTCTTCCACTTTCATCAAGAGGCTCTTTAGTTCTTCTTTGCTTTCAGCCATAAGTGTGGTGTCATCTGCATATCTGAGGTTATTCATATTTCTCCCAGCAATCTTGATTCCAGCTTGTGCTTCTCATGAAGCACAGGGTTTCTCATGAAGTACTCTGCATATAAGTTAAATAAGCAGGGTGATAATATACAGCATTGACATGCTGCTTTCTCGATTTGGAGCCAGTCTGTTGTTCTGTGTCCAGTTCTAACTGTTGCTTCCTGCATACAGATTTCTCAAGAGGCAGGTGAGGTGGTCTGGTATTCTCATCTCTTTAAGAATTTTCCAGAGTTTGTTGTGATCCACACAAAGGCTTTGGCATGGTCAATAAAAGCAGTGGTAGATGTTTTCTGGAACTCTCTTGCATTTTTGATGATCCAGTGGATGTTGGCAATTTGATCTCTGCTTCCGCTGCCTTTTCTAAGCAGGTTGAATATCTGGAATTTCACGGTTCATGTACTGTTGAAGCCTGGCTTGGAGAATTTTGAGCATTATTTTACTAGTGTGTGAGATAAGTGCAATTGTGTTGTCATTTGAATATTCTTTGGCATTGCCTTTCTTTGGGATTGGAATGAAAACTCACCTATTCCAGTCCTATGGCCAGAGGTGAGATTTCCAAATTTGCTGGCATATTGAGTGTAGCACTTTCACAGCATCATCTTTTAGGATTTGAAATAGCTCAACTGAAATTCCATTGCCACCACTAGCTTTGTTTGTAGTGATACTTCTTAAGGCCCACTTGACTTCACGTTCCAGGATGTCTGGCTATAGGTGAGTGATCACACCATGATGATTATCTGGGTTGTGAAGGTTTTTTTTGGATAGTTCTTCTGTGTATTCTTGCCACCTCTTCTTAATATCTTCTACTTCTGTTAGGTCCATATCATTTCTGTCTTTTATTGTGCCCATCTTTGCATGAAATATTCCCTTGATATCTCTAATTTTCTTGAAGAGATATCTAGTTTTTCCCAGTCTATTTTTTTCCTCTATTTCTTTGCATTGATCAAAGAGGAAGCCTTTCTTATCTCTCCTTGCTTTTCTTTGGAACTCTGCATTCAAATGGGTATATCTCTCCTCTTCTTCTTTGCCTTTCACTTCTTTTCTTTTCAGAGCTGTTTGTAAGGCCTCCTCAAACAACCTTTTTGCATCCCCCCCACCCCCCTCAGGGATGGTCTTGATTACTGCCTCCTGTATAGTGTCATGAAACTCTGTCCATAATTCTTCAGGCACTCTGTCAATCAGATCTAATCTAAAGTATAAACATTAATTTAAACCATTTTCCTGAGTTTTCCTTAGATTAGTCCTGTTGCTTTATGACTGAGTTTTGTGTTGTTCATTCACTAAGTTATGTCTCACTCTTTTCAACCCATGGATTGCAGCACTCCAGTCTTCCCTGTCCTTCACTGTCTCCCAGAGTTTGCTCAAACTCATGTTCATTGAATGGGTAGTGCCATCCGACCATGGAGTACTATGTTTTTTAGAGTATGAGGAGCTACTATAGAAAACAAGAGAGGTGCCAGATGCTGAAGGCATTGGGTCTCAACTGTGTTTCAAAAATATTTACACCTCTATTACCATCTTTATGTATAAGGGTTACACTTTGGAAAAATTCTGTTATTAAAAGTAACCAGTTAGAAGACCATGAGCTAATTTATTACCATCTGAAAGACTAGCATGTTTGAATTTTCTCAGAAATTATCACTATTACAGTCTATCATCTCTCATCTCAAAAAAAAAAGGAGTCCTAGCCCCAGTAAATATCTTTAAGGAATGACTGTTGTTCTTGTGGAACAAAGTCTTGTGGATTAAAGAAGACCTTATTTTTCACATAACATAATAACAAGTCCCCAGGTGGATAAATTTGCTATAAATAATATTTCAATAGAAGTGGTTTATTAGATGATGAAGGAGATTAATCAAAGTGGTGAAGACAGGCTATAAATATAAGACTGTATCTTTGGAGACCAAGTCCTAGAGACCTTTACCTTTCCCTGTTAAATTTTCTCTGACAGCATACCTCTTAATACAATTAGCAATTTAAAGAGAAAAATTACTTCTTTACATTATGGAATGGACACAAGGTTCAGACAGCATGCTGTCTAGGTAAGAACTGGCAAGCTGTCTTTGGTTATATCATTTGGATGGACACCATGGATTATCTGGGCTTGTCATTTACTGACCTCATTTTAAAAAATAATTAAAAGATTCAGACCCCAAAATGGCTGACGTTTAACTCTGGAGGTCCCCCCAACCCAACCAATCTAAGACCCTTCAGAAAATCACAGTAATCTTGCGCAGTGCGGACTTTGCATTTCCACAGGACCTGATCTGGGGGTTCAGATTATTATCATCTACACGTCAAGCTGTGTGAAGATCCTAATAAGGATCTGGGTTACAGCAGAAGTAATTTGGCCCTAAAACTTAGAATTTTAAATAATTGCATGCTATCTGCTCTAATTGTATTTACCTGCAGTTGTTTTCACTAATGTAATGTTCCAACAGTTTCAAATGACACTAACAAATAAACATGCTACTCTATATTCCAAGCTCATATTTACCACTCATCACACTATTTTATTGTTTCAAACTCAATGCATCAAAAAAGATCAGCTCTGAACTCTTACTACTCCTCTTGTCATTTATGGTTGTATTTTTGGTGGGTGGAGTGGGGGTGGAGCATTAACAAATAATTTAGGTTTAGCACACTTTTGGTTCCACATTTCTTATAGGGTGATTTAATAAAATAATTAAAGAAAAATTTAATTAAAAATAAAAGAAATAATTTTATTTAATAAAATAATTAAAGCTGAGCATCAAAGAATTGATGCTTTTGTGGTGTTGGAGAAGACTCTTGAGTCCTTTGAGATCCAACCAGTCAATTCTAAAGGAAATCAGTCCTGAATATTCGTTGGAAGGACTGATGTTGAAGCGGAAACTCCAATACTTTGGCTACCTGATGCGAAGAACTAACTCACTGGAAAAACCCTGATGCTGGGAAAGATTGAAGGCAGGAGGAGAAGGGGACAACAGAGGATGAGATGGTTGGATGGCATCACTGACTCAATGGACATGAGTTTGAGTAAACTCTGGGAGTTGGTGACAGACAGGGAAGCGTGGGTGCCACAGTTCATGGGGTCGCAAAGAGTTAGACAGGACTGAGTGACTGAACTGAACTGAACTGAAAGGAAGAAAAGATAAAACAAAACAAAAACATCTTTTTCTACTTCTTTCAACTCAAGCCAAATGTGGTCAATTTATCCTTGCTTCTGAATCTGTTTATTTATGCTTTAGAATCAACTTTTCAAGGAAGGAAAGCATCTTGCCTTTAAGATAACTCTATGTTGCCATATTTTCAATAGATTTGGTTAATTTCTAGCAACAGAGTCATTCTGTGCTTTCAGGATTTAAAATTGTCTGACTGACTGTGGCACCCAAATAGGTCAAGCTATCTTTCTCAAATACAAGATGCCTGGAGGGGATCTACATGCCAACACGGAGTAAGAATGAAATTATCAAACTTAAGTAGATGAAATATACTTACCTCTGATAACCTCCTTCCAATATGACAACCTTCCCCAGTATCCAATATACAGAGAGATATGCTCTTTAGGCTGAGTTTCTTATAGGGTAGGGATCCAAAAGAAGAACAAGCTGGAATCAATTAAATGAACAGGACCAAGTCCTCGGGGTCTTCACTCCCTTTAAAGTGTAAGGAGAAGGCCAACTGTGGGTTTAGCATGCCATTCAAGCTCTGCAGCCTCTCATTTACCAGATTCTATGGATTCTTCTCTGTGATAGGAGGTGTTGAGTTGAGGTCCTGTTTGAAGAAATGCCCACAGTAGTGGGTGAAAAAGACTCAGTGGTCTCAGCCACGAAAAAGGAAAATTCTTCTAGAAAAGGAAACTTGCTTGAACTTGGCAGCCTATGCAAAGTCTCTGCATGATTCAGACTTAGTCAATCCAAAGTTTGCTGGCTAATACTGCTCCCATGCCTCTTCCAAGTTAAAATGGAACAAAGGATATTGAGATAGGAAAACTCTTTGAGACACATATTAAGTTCACAGGATGAATGAGGCCTGATTATGGCCTAACATTGGGAGGCAGGCATTTCACTATTTGTGCTAAACTCCATTTATCACCTTGGGTAAGCATTTTTATGCTTTATTTATTTCTCTTCTAAGATAATTATGAAATTTAAATCAAATTTATTGAAAGTGAATTCTTATTTACTTATTTACGTCTTCTTTCTTAACATGACGTCTTTTTTTTTTTTTTTTAAATTTGGGCAAAGTTTTAATTTTTTCCTATGAGCATACAATTATTTACTGGAAATAAAGTGCCTGCCCTTTAAATCAATAAATATCCTTGGCAAAACAAAGTGGTGCCAAAATGCTACTCAGGATAGGTCAGAAGCTTCATTTTTTGAAGCAAAGCACAGAGTACAGAACCTTAAATTATCTCCAAGATCTTCACTCTGCAACTATCTCTGAGGATGTACTAGGTGCTAAGCATGTTGTAAGCATTAAGGGTATGAAGCAGACACACAATCATCTTTGATTTTAAGAAGCTCGCTGTTCTTGTGAGGAGGGCAGGCAGAACCATTACAAGTAAGTGTTATACCTGGAGCGTGCAGAACGAAAATAATAAGGGGCTCAGGTGGAGGACTAGAGATACCCAGGTCAAGTAACAAATGGTAAAAGGGTAGTAGAAAGTGAATGGGAAAAGTTGAGCAGAAATAATCAGGAGCAAAGATAATAAAACAAGGAGCAAAACATGAGGATAATTGAGAACATGTCACATGGTAAGAAACTCAAGTCATCTGGTACCTGGAGCAAAACATTCAGGTGGAACAGGAGACAAAACTGGCAGAATATGGGAGGGTTCCTCTCCATTATAATCTCCTGAATACTCTGCAGATTTCTTGGCAAGAAATGTCACAAGAGAAGATGGATAGAGAGTAATTGGCTTTTTTCATGAATACATAAAGGTCTCTGAGACTATAAACCTCGTGCTTTTGTCTAATTTATTCATTAAAATCATACAAGAAATAATCGAGGACCTATTTATTTTTATAAAACTCAGAATATTATAACCCAGATGATAGCATATGATTTCATTGAAGGAGAAAATTTCTATGTGACCCATTTTACACCCATTTAACACTTGGATAGTGAAAATAAGGGAAATGTTTTGGTCAAAACTTTCACTCCAAAAATCAAAGTTGTATCAGTGTCTTTAAGAATGGTATGTCTTTTCATACCATTCTAGCTTCTTCAGTTTGTGCCACCTGTACATTGTCACTCCCAAGAGACTAGATTCAAATAAGATCTGATACAGCTTAAATAATTCTTTCCTCATACAATGCTTTTATCCTATACTATCCTCTTGATTTGACTTTTACTTCTAAATCTTCAGAAGTTTCAAGGAGACAAAAATAGGTATAAGGCAGTTAGCATAGTGCTTGCTCCATATTTTATCACTTACGTGCAATTAGACACTTATATCATCCCCTTATAGAAAGAATAGTGAGATCATCCTCTTGTTCTTGCATTATTTCTTATAATAATGCAACACTGAGTTTTTCATGTGTCTAGCAATTTTATTCTAAAGAAGAGAAGGCAGAGGAGGGATAGAGCTAGGATATGGGATTTGAAATCAGAAAAACATCATTTCAATCTAATTCACCCATTGACTGATTGTAAGATATATGTAAGGTGAATGAATATTATAGTCTTTTTTAACAGGACTGTCCAATTACCTCTAAGCATTAGTAATTATACACGTATTTATAGTGTGATAGGGCTTCCCTGGTGGCTCAGCAGTAAAGAATCTGACTGCTGTGCAGGAGACCTGGGTTTGATCCCTGAATTGGGAAGAACCCCTAGAGGAGGGCATGGCAACCCACTCCAGTATTCTTGCCTGGAGAATCCCACGGACAGAGGAGCCTGGTGGGTTACAGCCCATAGGGTCACGAAGAATCGGATATGACTGAAGTGAGTGAGAATGTACATATAGTCTGATATATAGCAGGGATCACTAAGCAGCTACTCATTAAGTGATATTCAAGACTGTAACCTAGGACTGTAAAGTAAGAATATTACAAATAGCAAAGCTGAGACTAAACTTCCTTTCTCAAGTATTTCTTCTGAATGCAGAAGTTCAGTCATATGAGTTAGGAAATGAAATAAAGCAATGATACTGTTTGAGAACTGTTTAGGGGACTGAGCTTGTTAGGTGCTGGTTTAAGCTCTGAGTATATGACAAAACAAAATGAGATAAGCAATGAATTTGTGGACTGAGAAGTTTTTGAAGTGTATACTATAATATACTTTTATTGACTAAGTCAAATTTTTATAATTGCTCTATCTCCTCTCAGCCAATTAGTGACCATTCCATCTTGCTGTCACAGTAATTCTTAATATCTTCATGTTGAGTTGAGGTAGACATGCAATTAGGAATTATTCAGTTTTCAACAATAACGTTTACACTGGACATGACTTTAGTGACTAAGCATGCATGCAATCCCATTGCATGTTCCCTTCAGTATGCAACCAAATATGTATGTATATGCAACTAAACTACATGTTTTTGAAACAAAGTAAAACCACTAACATTAAACTATAAACCCAATAGCTTTTATTAAATAATTTATTGTCAATTTATTGCTTCTAACATGCTAGGTGCCCAGTAAGTGGCTGAATGACTTAGGAGATCATCAGTATTGGAGTAGAGATTTTTGAGAACATGCATTTTGATAACTGAGGATTTCTTTCCTCTGAACTTGGAAACTGTATAGTTCTACAGAATAGAAATCAGCTGTATGCATTAATAATTAAATGTTTCTATGATTTATTATTGCTTAGATATGGACCCAATCCAAGAGATAGAGGGTATCCCAGATCAAGAAAAATGGAACTGTTCCATTCACTCCTCTCCATTATGTTGTTATTTGTCCTCCTGTTGTCAACATAAAGACCAGAGATGTACATACAAATGTCAGTGTTTTATCACAAGATTTCTTAACACTGAAGAATAGCAGACAAAGATATAATTGCATGGTTTAAAGTTTTTATGTAGTTCCTAATAGAGTTTATATATATATGTATATATATATACCTCTATCAATGTAGCCAGATATCACTGAAGTGAGTCTTGTAAACTCTTAATCTTTCCCAACTAGGATACTGGAAAATCACTTTGTTGTTGTTGTTTGGTGATGACAGAGGGGAGTCTAACGAAACATCTGGCCATGATCTATTTTCCTCTGTCTTCCACATCTAATGTTAATTATTTCCATATGTGTTTCTGTGTGTATCTGTGTGTGTAATTTATTCAGACAGCCTATATCTTCAATTTATAAACCTCTTGGAATGTTGCTGTTACCATTTGATGCCTTTTCTTTTATGCTCTTACTACAATGACAGGGGCTTTTTTAATACTTGGGCTTCACTTTTAATGTTAAATGCATAAATAAATCACTATTACAACATTTTTTAAGAGATGATTTGTTGAGAATACATGAAACTATTGCTTTATTAGAGGAAGACTGAATCCACTCACATGACATTTTGAGGATACTACAAAAAAAAAAAAAAGAATTGATTGTCTTTCTTCTTCTGTGATAACCACCTGATACTTTATTGCCTTTATATGTTTACATCTGTCTCCCTTCAGTTCAGTTCAGTCACTCAGTCATGTCCAACTCTTCGCAACCACATAAACTGCAGCACACATGGCTTCCCTGCCCAACACCAACTCCTGGAGCTTATTCAAACTCATGTCCATTGAGTTAGTGATGCCATCCAACCAGGTCATCCTTTGTCTTCCCCTTCTCCTCCTGCCTTCAATCTTCCCCAGGATCAGGGTCTTTTCCAATGAGTCAGTTCTTCTCATCAGGTGGCCAAAATATTGAAGTTTCAGCTCTAGTATCAGTCCTTCCAATGAATATTCAGGACTGATTTCCTTGAGTACTAACTGATTTTATCTCCTTGCAATCCAAGAGACTCTTAAGAGTCTTCTCCAACACCACAGTTCAAAAGCATCAATTCTTTGGCGCTCAGCTTTCTTTATAGTCCAACTCACATCCATACGTGACTACTGGAAAAACCACAGCTTTGACTAGGTGGACCTTTGTTGGCAAAGTAATGTCTCTGCTTTTTAATATGCTGTCTAAGTTGGTCATAGCTTTTCTTTCAAGGAGCAAGCGTCTTTTAATGTCATGGCTGCAGTCATCATCTGAAGGGATTTCAGAGCTCCCCAAAATAAATTCTGTCACTGGTTCCATTGTTTCCCCATCTATCTGCCATGAAGTGATGGGATCAGATGCCATGATCTCCATTTTTTGAATGCTGAGTTTGAAGCCAACTTTTTCACTCTCCTCATTCACTTTCATCAAGAGGCTTTTTAGTTCCTTTTCACTTTCTGCCATAAGAGTGGTGTCATCTGCATATTTGAGGTTATCTATATATTTCTCCCGGCAATCTTAATTCAAGCTTGTGCTTTATCCAGCCTGGCATTTCCCATGATGTACTCTGCATGTAAGTTCAATAAGCAGGGTGATAATATATAGCCTTGATATACTCCTTTTCCTACTTGGAACCAGTCTGTTCCATGTCTGGTTCTAACAGTTGCTTCTTGACCTGCATACAGATTTCTCAGGAGGCAGGTAAGGTGGTCTGGTATTCCCATCTTTTGAAGAATTTTCCACAGTTTGTTGTGATCCACACAATCCAAGGCTTTGGCGTAATCATTAAGCAGAAATAGGTGTTTTTCTGCAATTCTCTTGCTATTTCTGTGACCCAACAGATGTTGCCAATTTGGTCTCTTGTTCCTCTGCCTTTTCTAAATCCAGCTTGAACATCTGGAAGTTCATGGTTCACATACTGTTAAAGCCTGGCTGGAGAATTTTAAGCATTACTTTGCTAGTGTGTGAGATGAGTTCAATTCTGCGGTAGTTTGAACATTCTTTGGCAACATTCTTGCTTGGTATTGGAATGAAAACAGACCTTTTCCAGTCCTGTGGCCACTGCTGAGTTTTCTAAATTCGCTGACATGTTGAGTGCAGCACTTTCACAGCATCATCTTTTAGGATTTGAAATAGCTTAACTGGAATTCCATCACCTCCACTAGGCTTCCTTACCATGGGGTATTTCCTTGGGTTTCATTCACCTTGTATCTTTGGCTCCTAGCACACAGTCTCAGTGGGTAGGATGTGTTTGATAAATAAATGGGTGTTAACAGAGGAGTTACAGGTTAATGCCTTGAGCAAACATGATCTGGGTTTCAAAAAGTTTAGGAACTTGGTATGACAAGGATGAGCTTAGAGAACATGTTAAGCATAGCAGGTGTGAGGACATGAAGGTGAGTGTGTCAGGGAATGTTCAAATCACCATGTGAGGTTGAGTTATCAGTACTTGAATCCATTTTTAAATGTTTATCACATATTGATTCTAAAATGCGTTCAAAAGAGTCCTTTTCTGCCCTGAGGATAGTGTGAAGTTTTTCTCTATCAGTCTACCATCAAAGTTAAATTAAGTCATTGAGTTTCTGGCCTATGTTTATGATTACAATATATGATCAAGGATTCTAAGCACCAGGAGTACTGTATTATTATACTAATTATCATGTTCAGAGAATGACAGCAGACAAATATTTCATCTCTTACTAGAAAGAAGAAATCAGACAGAACCTGGGAATTCACTTTGATGCCAGATTTGTAGATGAATGTATCAAAGATTGAATTATTTTCAAACAGAACATCCAAACATCCAAAGTTGGTTTCATCTAGGAAGTCGACTTTTAGCTACATTGCTATGATTTTCTTTGAAGTGGCATAGCTTTGAGTTTGTTATTCGAATATATACATATATATTTATTGCAGGTGGAGCAATGAAATTTAAGAAGGTGAAAGAAAAAGCAGAATACCTCAAAGTCAACAGCAGGTGTTATAAGTTGATCTCTGAATAGTGTAAGGTGCTAACAGAGCCAGCCCAACAGTGTGAATAGCCTAGATATTAATAGATCAGTGGTTATTAAAATATGCTTCTTAGATTAGTGGTATCAGAAGCACCTGGGAAACAAATTCTCAGGCTGTGTTCCACACTGACTGAATAAAAACTCTAGAAATGTGGCACAACAATATGTGCTTTAACAGGCTCTTCCTGCAGGTGGATCTGTTCTCTGCTAAAGTTTGAGAACCACTGGTATACAATAATATACCAAAAGGATCTTCTGTATCCCTTTGACTTTTCTAATCCTAGTGGCTCCAGTGAATCTTTTACAATATTTTTTAATTGAAGTATAGTTGATTAATAATATCATGTAAGTATCAGGAGTATAGCACAGTGATTCAATTATACACATACATATATATATATATATGTATATGTATATATGTACATAGATATTACATAGTATTGTATATAGTTCCCTGTGCTATACAGTAGTAGGTCCTTGGTTATCTGTTTTATACATAGTAGTGTGTGTATTTTAATTCCAAGCTACTAAGTTATCCCACTACCACCCAAAACCATGAACAGTATGAAAATGCAAAAAAGATGTGACACTGAAAGATGAACTCCCCAGGTCAGTAGCTGCCCAATATGCTACTGGAAAAACAGGTCCAGAAGGAATAAAAAGGCTAAGACAAGATAGAAACAGCACCTAGTTTTGGATGTATCTGGTGCTGAAAGTAAGGTCTGATGCTCTAAAGAAAAATATTGCATAGGAACCTGGAATGTTAGGTCCATGAATCAAGGCAAATAGGAAGTGGTCAAACAGGAGATGGCAAGAGTGAACAGCATCACCATTTTAGGAGTCAGTGAACTAAAATGGAGAGAAACAGGTGAATTTAATTCAGCTCACCATTATATCTACTACTGTAGGCCAGAAGCCCTTAGAAGAAATGGAGTAGCCATCATAGTCAAAAAAGAGTCTGAAATGCAATAGTTGGGTGCAATCTCAAAAATGACAGTAACATCTCATTTTGTTTCCAAGGCAAACTATTCAATATCACAGTAATACAAGTATATGCCCCAACCAGGAATGCTGAAGAAGCTGAAGTTGAATGGTTCTATGCAGACTTACAAGATCTTGTAGAACTAACACCCACAGAAAGACGTCCTTTTCATCAAAGGGGATTGGAATACAACAGTAGGAAGTCAAGAGATAGGAAGTCTGGAGTAACAGACAAGTTTGGCCTTGGAATACAAAGTGAAGCAGGGCAAAAGCTAACAGAGTTTTGCTAAAAGAACACACTTGTCATAGAAAACACATTTTCCAACAACACGAGATGACTCTACACATGGCCATCACTGGGTAGTCAATACCAAAGTCAGATTGATTATAGTATTTGCAGCTGAAAATGGAGAAGCTCTATACAGCCAGCAAAAACAAGACCAGGAGCTGACTATGGCTCAAATCATGAACTCCTTACTGCAAAATTCAGACTTAAATTGATGAAAGTAGGGAAAAAACTAGGCCACTGAAATATGACCTAAAATCCCTTATGATTATACAGTGGAAATGACAAATAGATTCAAGGGGTTAGATTTGATAGAGTGCCTGAAGAACTATGGGCAGAAGTTTGTAACATTATGTAGGAGGCAGTTATCAAATCCATCCCAAAGAAAAAGAAATGCAAAAAGGCAAAATGATTGTATGAGAAGGTCTTACAAATAGCTGAGAAAAGACAAGAAGGGAAAGGGAAAGGAGAAAAGGAAAGATATACTCATGTATTTTGTTTTAGATATACTCATTTAAATGCAGAGTTCAAAAGAATAGCAAGGAGAGATAAGAAAGCCTTCCTAAGAGGACAATACAAAGAAATAGAGGAAAACAATAGAATGAGAAAGACTAAAAATATGTTCAAGAAAATTAGAGATACCAATGGAACGTTTCATGCAAGGATGGGCACAGTAAACTAAATGGTATGGGCTTAACAGAAGCAGAAGATATTAAGAAGAGGTGACAAGAATACATAGAAGAACTATACAAAAAGATCTTAATGACCTGGGTAACCATGATGGTGTGATCACTCATCTAGAGCCAGACATCCTGGAGTGTGTAGTCAAATGCACCTTAGGCAGCATCACTGAAGTGGAGGTGATGGAATTCCAGGTTAACTATTTCAAATCCTAAAAGATGATGCTGTTGAAGTGTTGCATTCAATACACCAACAAATTTGGAAAACTCAGCAGTGACCACAGAACTGGAAAAGGTTAGTCTTCATTCCAATCCCAAAAAAAGGCAATTCCAAAGAATAGTCGAACTATTGCATAATCACACTCATTTCACATGCTAGCAAGGTCCTGCTCAAATCCTCCGAGATAGGTTTCAACATTGCATGAACTGAGAACTTCTAGATGTTCAAACTGGATTTAGAAAAGACAGAGGAACCAGAGATCAAATCGCCATCATCTGTTGGATCATAGAAAGAAACAAGGGGATTTCATAGAAAAATCTGTTTCATGACTATGCTATAACCTTTGACTGTGTGATTATAGCAAACTGCGGAAAATTCTGAAAGAAATGGGAATACCAGACTATCTTACCTGCCTCCTGAGAAACCTGTGTGCAAGTCAAGAAGCAACAGTTAGAACCAAACCTTGGAACAACAGATTGGTTCAAATCTGGGGAAAGAGTGCACCAAGGCTGTATATTGTCACCTTGTTCATTTACTTATATGCAGAGCACATCATGCAAAATGCCAGGCTGGATGAATCGCAGGCTGGAATCAAGATTGTTGGGAGAAATATTAATAACTTCATAAATGCAGATGACACCACCCTTTTGGCAGAAAGTGAAGAGGAACTAAAGAGATTCCTGATGAAGGTGAAAGACGAGAATGAAAAAGGTGATCTAAAACTGAACGTTCCGAAAACTAAAATCATGGCATCTGGTGCCATCACTTCATGGCATATAAATGGGGAAACAATGGAAACAGTGCATGACTTTACTTTCTTGGGCTCCAAAATCACTGTGGACATTGGCTGCAGCCATAAAATTAAAAGGCACTTGCTCCATTGAAGAAAAGTTATGACCATCCTAGACAGTGTATTAAAAAGCAGAGACATTATTTTGCTGCAAAGGTCTATAGAGTCAATGGTATGGTTTTTCCAGTAGTCATGTATGGATGTGACAGTTGAACCACAAGAAAGGCTGAATGTTGAAGAATTGATGTTTTAAAACTGTGGTATTGGAGCAGACTCTTGAGAGTCCCTTGGACTGCAAGGAGATCAAAGCAGTCAATCCTAAAGGACATCAACCCTGAATAGGCATTGGAATGGTTGATGCTGAACCTGAAGCTCCAATACTTTGGCCACTTCATGCTAAGTGTTGACTCATTAGAGAAGACCCTGATGCTGGGAAATATTGAAGCAAAAAGAGAAGAGGGTAGCAGAGGATGAGATGGTTAGATAGCATCACCAACTCAGTGCACATGAATTTGAGCAAACTCTGGAGACAGAGAAGTACAGAGAAGCCTGACATGCTGCAGTCCATTTGGTTGCAAAGAGTCAGGCATGACTTAGCAACTGAACAGCAACAAATATATGTATGTACATGAATACATTCTTTTTCAGATTATTTTCCATTTTAGGCTACTACAGGATATTGAATATAGTTCTCTGTGTTATATAGTAGGTCTTTGTTTATCTATGTTAGGATATAATAGTGTTTATCTTTTAATCTCAAACTCCTTATTTATCCATTCCACCCTTTATCCTTTGGTAACCATAAATTTGTTTTCTATATCTGAGAGTCTGTTTCTATTTGTTATAAAGTTTATTTGTATCTTTTTTTTTTTTTTTTTTAGATTCCACATGTAAGGGATATTATTTAGTATTTCTCTTTCTTTGTCTGACTTACTTTAGGTAGTATGATCATCCCTAGTTCCATTCATGTTGCTGCAAATTGAGCTCAGATAATCTTTAAAGAATCAAGGAAGCAGGTTTTTGTTTAAGTTGTAGTAGGAAAGATTAAAATAAAGCTGTTATTCTCTTAACATATTACTGTGATTAATTTTACACACCAAAAAAGAAGTTGTATTCAGATTGAAGGGACAAGTAATTTCACTTTCAGGGAAGTGTAGTGTCAGACTAAGGGATGGAGGCCACTGGGTTTCTGTAGTGTGTGAAATAGGGTGTCAGGAATATAGAGAAGAAACAACTGGTTTGCTTAGGTTGTTCCTTTGGCTGATTTTGCCTCCAGTGGAAGTGATGAGAAAGATTTTATAAAGGGAAATACAAAAAAATGTGTAGGTTGTAGAGATGGTGACTGAATGGGAATAAGAATAAACAGGGGAGTGAAGGAGAAAGTTCATAAGCTTGTCAAAATGCATTATCAATAAATACATACTGCATAGTATAAATACAAATTGTGGTGGCATGTGCCAATGTAGATAGATGGGCAAACCACACGGGTTTCAGATTCTAATGAAAAAGCTCATTATTTTGACCTTTCTAATATTTTTGGAACAGCTTTGAAGTCAAGTGAAAGTCACTCAGTCATGTCCGACTCTTGCGACCCCATGGACTCCATGGAATTTTCCAGGCCAGAATATTGGAGTGGGTAGCCTTTTTCCTCTCCAGGGGATCTTCCCAAACCAGGGATCAAACCCAGGTCTCTAGCATTGCAGGCAGATTCTTTACCAGCTGAGTCACAAGGGAAGCCCAAGAATACTGGAGTGGGTAGCCTCTCCCTTCTCCAGCAGATCTTCCCAACCCAGGAATCCACCGGGGGTCTCCTGCACTGCAGATGGATTTTTACCAACTCAGCTATCAGGGAAGAACAGATTTAAGGGTTTTTAAAAAATACAAATAAACTTTTTAACAAATAGAAACAGACTCTCAGACATAGAAAACAAATTTATGGTTACCAAAGGATAAAGGGTGGAATGGATAAATAAGGAGTTTGAGATAAAAAGAATAAACATTTAATTTATTCTAGGAACAAGAACCTTGTTGGAAAAGAGAATGGGTGGTCACCACAAATGGGGCAGTGGTGCCAAATATGGCAGCAGAGGAAAGTCTGGGGCTTCAGAACTCAATTTTGGGGTAAGATTTTTCCCAAGGACAAATGATGTAGCAATTAATATTCAACTATATCCTTATAAAACAGCTTCTCCTGCTTTCATTTTCTTTCCCACCCCACTAATCCTCAGAGTATAAAATCTCAGGGCTTTTTGTTGTTACTCTTGCATTTTCCCCCCTTAATGCATGTTCTCTAAGCACCTATTAACCAGGTTATTCAAATGTACTCTGTTTTCCAAATCCAGGGTCACAGAGTCTGCTGAGCTAATGCAATAGATTCTTTTCTCACCTATAAACTTCTGATCTGGAACCATCTCCCTTTATTGTCACTACACTTTCTCAAACCTGTGAATCTTCCCATCTCTCCCCTTCTCAAAATCTTCCAATGGGCTTAACTTGTCTTCAGTTGCAAATCTAGTTCTTTGGAAGGTAAAGGAGGCTTTTGCATAATCTGCCTACTACCATATTTAAGCCTTTCCATTTCCTTTATTGCACAAGAAACCACACAGCACTCAGGTTTGTGAAATTCTTCAGGCAAGCTTTTCTATGATTTAGCCTCTTGCTATTAGTAATGTTGCCCCCTGCTTGTCTTCTAGATACGCTCAACTTCACATTGGTGTCCCTGCCACCAGTTTCCCATAAAATTACCCTTCTTCAAATTTCATCTGAAAGGTAAAGTTTTGATTAAAATGTTTCTTAAGTAAAGGAAGACTTTTTTGATGCTACACAGATAATCTCTCATATATTCCCATGGAATATTGCTCAGCTTATAACTCCCGTGTAGCAATTACTATGCATGTTTTAATTATATGTAGGCCTATATGTCACCCTCTAGACTTCATGAGTTTGTTTTAATCTCTCTGATTTTTAACACTTTTTTAGTGGGCTTTCACCTTTGCTTACATATTACTATTCATCATTTGATTACTTTAATAAGTTCACCATATAGTATAAATATTTCTTTCCTGAAATTCTCTCATGGGGACCCATGGAGACTCATTCTTCACGTATTTTGTAACTATGTTTTTATTTTGAGTTCCTTTTCAGCAGGGAATAACATTCAGTCTGTTTGGAAGATGTCTTTCCAAGGAGGCTTAGCATTTGCTTTCACCAGGTACTCTAGGTGTCACTGACATGGAAATATCTTTATGTTTGCTTCTTGTCTTAAGATGAATGAATTAGCTCATGTATCGATAGGTGCTTTCAGATAAACATTGTGAGATCAATTCTGTTTCTTCATTGTGAGTTAATTCCAACTCCAAATCCCTCTAAGAGCAAAATTGAAGTTAACAGTTCTCAGGGGAGATTTTTTTGTTTTTGTTTTTACCCAGTTCATAAGCCAAAAGAATAAAGGTTATTAATTTACCTTTCTTGCCATTTAATAGATTTTCTTCAATTCATCCTTTTACTAATCCCTGAAGTATATAATCTCAGTTACCTTCCTGGTACTGAAACGGAGCAGGATTCTGTGTGGTTTCTGGGCAGAGAAGCTCTCTGTTTCTTGTTTGTAAGGAATAGGCTTCAGTTTTCATGACTTTCTCAAAGAGCAGGTTCAAACAGTTGTTAAACAGGGAAGTGAGAAGACGCTGAGATAAGGGAGGAGCAGTCAAGAAACAATAGCTCAGCCTTGGGACAGGATCCTGGCTCCACCTCAAGGGATGCACATAATGATATCTTTGAGTTCTTCTGCAGAACTAAATTCCCCTAAAAATGGAAGATGTTAACTACTTGATGAAACACTCTTCAGAGAAAATCAGGAGACCACCTGAGGCCAGACTGAAGGAACTACAGAAACACATTAGAAGAATACAGGCCCTGAACACACCATGATCCTTATCAACAATCCCATCCTTGAACCACTGCTACAAACCTTCTTACCAGATTCTTCTGGGTTGGGACATAGTTTTTGAAGGGCACGAGTCTGCTTTATCCTCTGCTTGGCAAAGCCTAAAAGCTGTTCTTTTCTACTACACCTCAAACTGTGTATCTGAGACTCAATTTGGTACCTGTGCACAGAGCCTGAATTTTGGACATCAATATCCTCAGACTCTTGTATTTTTGTCTCTATATTGTGTGCATTCACTAAGCCCCTAGTAACTACATACTGTCATGCAACAGTATGCAGTGGGGCCATATATTTGAAATGTTTTTATAAAAAATCAATCAAGAGTGCTATATCTAGCAAAACTGTCCCTCTAAAATGAGAGAGAAATTAAGATAATCTCAGGTTTACTAATTCCTCCTCCAGTTCAAATCTACTATTAACTCACTTTGGAGAATTTTAAATTTTAGTTGTGTTTTTCAACTTCTAAATTTCCACTTGGTTCTTTTTAAATATTATATTTCTTTGTTGTTATTTGCTATTTGATACATTGTCATCTGCCTACAATGCACATGACCCAGCTTCAATCCCTGGGTTTGGAAGATCTCCTGGAGGAGGGCATGGCAACCCACTCCAGTATTATTACCTGGAGAATCCCATGGACAGAGAAGCCTGGCAGGCTACTGTCCATACAGTCCATAGGGTCACAAAGAGTCAGACATGACTAAGTGACAAACACTGTCACTTTCTTTTCTTCTCTAATAATGGATTCCTTTGAACATATTTATAATGACTACCTTGAAATCTTTATTTGTTAAGTCTGACATCTGTTTGTTTTCAGTATTTTCAGGTGTCTGCTTTGGGGGGTGTATTGGTGACACTTCTATTTCTTTGCACATCTGATAATTTTTATAATATATGAAAAGTCAGATCACATATTGTAGCAATTCTGGGTATTAATTCCCCACCACAGGTTGATATTGCTATTTGATTGTTTATTTGATTAGCGATTGACTAGATTACTTTAGTAAAGCCTATTTCATCCCCTCCACTCCACACCCCTAGTATAAAGCATCTAACCTATCTCCTCGGTGGATACAGTTTCTGGTATGCCCAAGATCACCCTGGAATGACAAGACTTTGGTCTGGATCTTTCCCTAGTCACATCCAGTTGTCAAGATTCAATAACTGCTCACTGTTTCTCTTGTTTTCAGGGATGTCTGAGGGTACCTAAATTATTATAGGAACTTGGCCAAATTTCATTTTTTTCAATGGGACAGTTCCCAAGGTTAGTATTTGAGATTTATTCTTATCCCAGGAGGGCCCCTTCCAGCTTTCTCTTTCCCAGTTCTCTTTGGCAAACTAGCCAGCCTACAGTTTACCCTGTATCTCCAATGAGTCTACCAACTCCTCCCAATTGTACAACTTCCACTGTATTTGAAAGCTTCCTTAGGCTGAAACTTCATGCTCTTGCAATTGAAGTCAGTTCCACTGAGAAGAAATTTAGAGCAATCAAGATAGAATATTTACAATCTTCAAAGACACAGGATGTTGGTGCTCTTTTCCTGTCATGATTATTTTAAAAATGTACATTTCTTCTTTGTGTATATTTTATTTATTAAACATATATTTTGATAAAGGTTTTTAAGTCTCAGGCACTGTTCAATGTGCTTGAAGAATATTAACTTGCTTAAACTTTATGCAGCCTACGAGGTGTATATAAAGATGGGTGTAGTAGAGGTTGAACACAGGAATTCTGACTTCAAAGGCCCAACTTTTATTCACTACACTATGAATATATACAATGCAAACTATATGGTAATAAGGTGATGCAAAAGTTGATAACAGCTTTTACAGAATCATCTCTGTAAAATGTCATGGTTCAGACACTCACAGACTCAGCTAGTAGATACCAACTTGAGCCTTCCTGGTCTCATCTGTGAAATATCAAGAATAGTCACCTAATCATGTTGTAAGTGTTAAGTGTTAGTCACTCAGTGATGCCCAACTTCACTACTCCATGAGATTTTCCGGGCAAGGATACTGGACTGGGTTGCCATTTCCTTCTCCAGGGGATCTTCCCAAACCAGTGATCAAACCCAGGTCTCCTGCACTGCAGGCATATTCTTTACTGACTGAGTTACAAGGGAAGTCAACTCATGTCGTAGAATCAATTAAATGAGATCATGTGTATGAAGTACCCGATAAGATACCTGGCTTAATATTATCAATTATCTTATTTTGAGAGCATTTTGCTATTAGTTTTTATTTGTTCTTTATAGACAGTCCTGTAGTTTATCATTTTCTATTTGCAACAACTTAAGGAAGATCAGGAGAAGGCAATGGCACCCCACTCCAGTACTCTTGCCTTGAGAATCCCATGAACAAAGGAGCCTGGTAGGCTGCAGTCCATGGGGTCGTGAAGAGTTGGACATGACTGAGTGACTTCACTTTCATTTTTCACTTTTATGCATTGGATAAGGAAATGGCAACCCACTCCAGTGTTCGTGCTTGGAGAATCCCAGGGATGGGGTCTCACAGGTCAGACATGACTGAAGTGACTTAGCAGTAGCAAGGAAGATCAATCCCTGATTAAAGAATCAGAAACCAAAGAAAGAAACATCTCCTTAAAATGCCAAAGTCATTGCACATCTAATTTTTTTACAACACATCACTGAAACAGGAATAAGCTTTATAGGACAATGACATAATATTTAAATATTACAGAGCTTCCTTACTGGCTCAGTGGTAAAGAATCCACCTGCCAATGGAGGAAACATGGGTTCAATCCCTGGCCCAGAAAGATCCCACATTCTACAGAGCAACTAAACCTATGGGTCACAACTACTAAGCCTGTGCTCTAGGGCCTGGCAACTGCAACTACTGAAGCCTGCACACTTAGAGCCTGTGCTGTGCAACAATTGAAGCTACTACAGTGAGAAGCCTGAGCACTGCAGCAAAAAGTAGATCCTACTCTCCACAACTAGAGAAAAGCTTGTTCAGCAGGGAAGACCCAGCACAGCCTATATATATGTGTATATAAAAACTTAAATATTGCAAAGAAAAAGGGAAATTTCTGATATTGATAGATAAGTCCTGGAATGAAAGATCTCTGCCCTATTGTTGTCTCTATTATCCTGTTACTTCTTAGTAATCTCTTTCCTTATCTCTAAATCACTTGGAGATCTAGTTTGGGGTTTTTAGATCAGTAGTTTTAAAGGGTGGGCTGTGGACTAGTAGCTTCATCACTTGAGAACTTGTTTGAAACACAAGCATGCTAAGATGGAAATGTCAGGGGGTGAGGCCAGGTAATTTCCTTTAATAAAGCTTTCGGGTGGTTATGATGAAATCTACTGTTTGAGAAACACTGTTTTATGCAATTACCATTGCTACCACCGGGAAGAGCTCTTTATTCATGGATTTTTGCACAAGAGCCCTGTGTGGGGCCACCTTTGAATCAAGTGCTCACTTGTGGTCACAGGAATGGCCTAGTGCTGCATTGGTCAACAGTAAGCTGATTGAACATGGCCAGATCCCACCATGAACAAATTTTTTCTGAAAGAAAAAGACTTCTTCCAGTCCAAAGAGTGCAGTAGGTGACCATCATCCTCCACTTTGTAGATTCCAGACACATTAGCTCTCTTTAGGTTCTTGTTTGCTACTGCTCTTGGCCTTTGCCCAGCCTGTTCCCTGTGCCTGAAATTTTTTCTCATTCTCATTGTCTAGTCAAAAGTAACTTTTCCTTCTGATCTCAACTTGAATATCAGTTTCTTGAGTGTGGCAATTTTTGAGCCAGAGATTGAAGCTAAGTTCTTCTTCCTTTCCTTCTTTATTTTCTTCCTTCCGTCTCTCCACCTATCCTTCTTTCATTTCATTGTTCATAGAATGATTTCATTTTGCATTCATCATAGTTTCATTCATGGGATAGTTGGACTCATTTGTGTTCCTTAGGAGACTGCAGTCTCCATTAGGACTAAGAGTGAACCTGCTTTTGTTCACAAATGCATCCATAATTGGGACACTCAACAAACGTATAGAGATTTAAAAATGAAAGACAAAGTACCAGTTTATTAATATTTTGTGTTGTTTAGTAGTCAATTCATGTCCATGAAGAAATACCATTTGGTTTCTGATTATTTAATTTGACAAATTTTTATTGAGTACTTGTTATATAGTGCACATTCTTTTAGTGCTAGAGATGGAGCAGTGAGATATTACAGACAAAATGCTAGCTCTCAGGGAGCTTACATTCTAATTTCTGTCAAAGGCCCATAAGAAAAGCTATGAAGTGAGGTTGCTGAAAATTCCACTTCTAACTTCATAACAGAATTTTTAAAATCTGAATTACAATTAAGTTATGTTGAAGAAAATACATTTAGTATTTTTAAAGAGAACATGTGGGACTACATAAATTGAGATAATTATTAAATTTGAAATGTCTGGTTAAAAAATTATTCTGAAACAAGCAAGAGGACTTCATCTCCAGTTTCCTTCCCAAATAAAAATAAATCCTTAAATTAAAAAAAAAGCCTCAGTGAAAAATATATATTTGTACTTCAAATGTCAAATGTTAATTGAAAATACAGTAACTTTTATGTAGAGTAAATCATGAGGAATGCTGGGCTGGATGAAGCACAAGCTGGAATCAAGATTGCCAGGAGAAATATCAATAACCTCAGATATGCAGATGACACTACCGTTATGGCAGAAAGTGAAGAATAGAGCCCCTTGGTGAAAGTGAAAGAGGAGAGTGAAAAAGTTGGCTTAAAGCTCAACATTCAGAAAACTAAAAGATCATGGCATCTGGTCCCATCACTTCATGGCAAACAGATGGGGAAATAGTGGAATCAGGGAAAGACTTTATTTTTTTGGGCTCCAAAATCATTGCAGATGGTGATTGTAGCCATGAAATTAAAAGGCACTTATTCCTTGGAAGGAAAGTTATGACCAACCTAGACAGCATATTAGAAAGCAGAGACATTATTTTGTCAACAAAGATCCATCTAGTCAAGGCTATGGTTTTTCCAGTAGTCATGTATGGATGTGAGAGTTGGACTCTAAAGAAAGCTGAGTTCCGAAAAATTGATGCTTTTGAACTGTGGTGTTGGAGAAGACTCTTGAGAGTCCCTTGGACTGCAAGGATTTCCAACCAGTCTATCCTAAAGGAGATCAGTCCTGTGTGTTCATTGGAAGGACTGATGTTGAAGCTGAAACTCCAGTACTTTGGCCACCTGATGTAATGAGCTGACTCATTGGAAAAGACCCTGATTCTGGGAGGGATTGGGGGCAGGAGGAGAAGTGGGCAACAGAGGATGAGATGGGCTGGATGACATCACCAACTTGATGGACATGAGTTTGAGTAAATTCCAGGAGTTGGTGATGGACAGGGAGGCCTGGCATGCTGCAATTCATGGGGTCGCAAGGAGTCAGACACGACTGAGTGACTGAAATGAACCGAACTGACAATAATTTTGTTTCTTAGTAATGAAATGCTAATGATATACTTTTAGAATTGTAATTTAAAACAGATGGGGAAAGTTTGTGATTTGGGGGGAAGTTTATTTTTAAAAGGAATTAGCTGAAAGAAATTTTGGAGGAAAGAAAAGAGATAGGAGAGGAAACTTGCAGATTTTGCTGGCAAATGCACTTACACATAATTTACATAATCAAATGCATTACCTTCAATTAATGGAGCAGAATAATTAGTGTCTGTATAAACTGGCTACTCTGATATTGGCTGATTCAGCCCTGCTTGAAATGTTTATGTGTTGACCTCTGTGACCAGAATCAGAGGTAAAGAAGAAACTGCTGGAAGAATAGCAGATCCATTGTTTTCTAGAGTTGTAATTTAAAGTACCTGGTAACTCTCCTACATTTGGTCAGGCTAGAATATTATTCCTACATCTATGTAGCAGCTGCCTACAACTCCTCATGAGAGGCAGAAAGAGAAATGCAACTGAGCCTCCTTTATTAGTTGGATCTTCTTGCACCTAATTTGCATTTCTCCTCTCCTTTTCTCCTGTTTGGAAGTGACTTACTGTTCTTAATTAATAGGGTGTCCTATTGTTACTGAAAGGAATCCTCCAAATCAAGGAGTAACTCCTCCTTCATGAAAATTAAAGAATTAAATATTTAAAGATGATTTAATCTTTCCTAAGTGAGGAGCATTTTTAGCTTTCTAAACTGGTCACACTGGAGAGTTGGTACTGTTGATTTGTCAGTCATTAACTAAGTCAGATACACTAAGAAAGGAAAACAGAAGAGGGAAGGAAGGAAGGAAGGAAGGAAGGAAGGAAGGAAGGAAGGAAGGAAGGAAGGAAGGAAGGAAGGAAGGAAGGAAGGAAGGAAGGAAGGAAGGAAGGAGAGAGGAAGGAAAGAAAGTGGGAAAGAGGGAGAAGGAAGGAAATGAAGAAAGAAAGGAGAGAAAGAGAGCGAGAATGGGGGAAACCCTGAACACACCCCTATGTCAGTCCAAGACCTTTTGTAAGCTTTAATGTGATCTCTCCTCTTACTGTAACTCCTTTTTCTTTTTTTTCTTTTCATACAAATAAAAACCTGGCATGTCTTTGAAGTCTTAACTGCATCAAAGACTTGCTCCCATTAATTTTAAATTACTCTCCTAAAAGTCTGTCTACAGTTAGCAGTTCATGAAAAGGATGCCCTGTTTTGCTGTCCCCTGGGTTCTCAAAGCAGAAGAACCTCTTAATTGATCTTCCTGCATTTTTTTGCATCAAATAATAGTGAAGAAAAAAAATGTCCTTTATCTTGTAAAATAGCCACACTTTTGAAGATTTTTGAGGCAGACAGGACTGAAGAAACACCTCTGGCTCATACTCTGAGGTTCTGGATTTAGAACTGAACTAGAAATTGAGGAACTGAATTACACTTGAAGCCAGTAAATTCCTGACTTTTGATTGGTTTCTATGGCATTCAGAGAGACAATGAAATATTTTTGGACATAAACTGGCATTTTTAGGGCATTTTAAAAATTTTATGTTGTAGCAGAAGGAAATTAGTATATACTGAATTTATTAAACAGATCTGTTTGTTTCACATTTTTATGTTCTTCCTGTATAAAATGTCCATATCTGTATATATCACTACTTAATTTTTATATCAAGAAATTTTACCTATATCTTAAATTTATTCTCCCTTCAACATGTTTTGTATCCTTGGGTAGATACAAGTAGTGGACTAGTGTCAACCTAAAAACAACTCATCAAATAGTGAATGACTGGTATTAAGTAACCTACTAAATTTCTCTTCTAAACAAAAATAATTCAATAACTTTTAACCCTGAAACTTTTGCACATAAAAGTAAATTCGGGGGAATAATGGTTAAAAAAAAAAATCCCCAGATTTGTGGTACTCTATCAAAATGATTATCTAAAAATATAAATCAATTTAGTCTTTGGAAGACAGACAATTAGGCTGCATTATTTGCTCTAATTTTTAATTTAGCAAATTAATACTGTTAAAACCTTTGGTTGCCTAACAAGTTGAAGAGATTAAATTGTTCTGTTTTTTCACATTTGTAATTTTAAAATGTATAGCCTCAATTGCTTCATTCATTTTCAGAATACAAAATTAATCAAGTGATGCCAGGTATCAGGATATTACATCTTCTAATGTCTCCTCTGTGTTGATACTTGACAAAATTATGGGAATAAGAAGTCTAACAGAATAATATGTTTTTATTGTATTGTTATTGATAACCAAGATTTCCATGGTAAGCAAAATTTATTTCATACTATGATAGCAGCTTGTCCATACCAAACTGAGAATAGTTACTTAATATCTTTAAACAAGGATTGTAAAAGAAAATTATAGCTAGTGCAGGGTAGCGTGTGGCTTCCTTGCTGACAACTGCCAAGAGAATAGCTATCACCCAGAGGGATGGGATGGGGAGGGAGGCGGGAGGGGGGAGCGGGATGGGGAACACATGTAAATCCATGACTGATTCATGTCAATGTACGGCAAAACCCACCACAATATTGTAAAGTAATTAGCCTCCAACTAATAAAAATAAATGAAAACAAACAAACAAAAAAACTAAAAGGGAAAAAAAATAGCTATCCAAATAATTGATTTAGGCATATGATTTGTCACTGACGGGGTCCCCTCCCCTCATATTCAAGTATTTATGGCTCTATACAACATACAGTGAGACAAAACATTTTTAGTCTTCTTTATGTCATATCTGAAAGTAAATCTCTCCTGGTATTATCTAACCTTGGTGATAGTTTATAATGTCACCCAAGAGGTCACCATGTAAGTACTTGGAAAGAAAACATAGTCTTTTGAAATTGACAAATATCTTGGAGGTCATTTTGTTCAACTGCCTCATTCTAGAGACACTAAAAATGAGGACCAGAGAGGTTGATGACTTTCTCAAAGACACCAAATTTAAGCATAAATAGATGAAGAATAGTGCTTGACTAAGGCTGGAAACTGACAGTCAGCTTCTGAATAACAGAAACAAGCTTGAATAATAGAACAATTGGAATTCAGAGGAACTCTGATTCCAGGAACAGCAAGAGAGTAAGAAGCAAAGCAATGGATTGGCTTAATGAATATTGTTAGCAAGGTCCTATGGGTGTACCTGTTAGCACTGTGTAGTGATTTGGTTGATTTTTAAGGTCCGTGTGTTAGTCCCATCGGAATGATTCTACTGACTCTAAACCAGCCATAGAAGAGCCAAGAGCAGTGCCAGCTTTCCTGATGTGGGTTTTAAATGTGATCTTTTTTCCCCCAGCCAGCTATTGATATCTTTCATCCCACAGCAAAGTTTTTTGCTGTCCTCCACCCTATTCACTGACACAAAGCTTTGGAGATGATTGATTAGGAACAATAGAGCTTAGACACCAGTAGATTCAATGGAAAATCCCACTGAAAATGGGTGTGTATATCTAACAAAGGAAGTTTAGCATACTAGTTAAAAGTATAGGATGTGGGGACAGAGTATCAGGATTTAAATCCAACTTTGTTCCTAGAAGTTTGACCTTGCACACATTGTTTTCCTTGCGTTGGTTCCTTAACTTCATCTATAAATTGGAAGTAAGAAATAATAAGATTCTGATGAGTATCAATGCTAAATGAGATAACATGTATAAATCAAATAGTGCTAGGTACAAAGTAAATAATACCATGATATTTAAGGTATTACAATGAAATTTGTCTCACCATGCATTTAGAAAGAACTTATTTTTTTAATTAATTAATTTTTTATTGAAGAATAATTGCTTTATAGAAGTCCATTGTTTTCTGTTAAACCTCAACATGCATCAGTCACATGTATACATATATCCCCTCTCTTTTGAACCTTCCTCCCAGCTCACTCCCTCTTAGAAAGAACTGATATGTTTGACTTTCTATTTTTGTAGAAAAAATTAACTTATTCATTTATTGTTACATAAAGTATGAAGAGACTTCACAAAATTTGGAGAGATAGGCTATAGATAACTTACAAAAGAGGATTTGTGGGAATTGAATTTTGCTTAATAATGCAAATCAAACAAATTCAAATATAAACTTTTAGACTGTTAAAATAATGCAATGAGTCATCTTGGGTCCAAATATGAAAGGATTTGGTTTTATGATCCTAATATTTGTATGAAACCAAAAGAGACTAAATAGCTAAAGCAAATTTGAGAAAGAAGGAAAAAGCAGGAGGCATCATACATCCTGATTTCAAACTATACTGCAAAGCTATAATCAGAAAAATGGTATGATATCAGCACTAAAACAAAAACAAAGATCAATGGGACAGATTAGAAAAGCCAGAAAAATACCCATGCATATATGGTCAATCAATTTATGAGAGGAGCCAAGAATATACAGTGGGGAAGACACAGTCTCTTCAATAACTGGTGTTAGGAAAACTGGACAGCTCTGTGCAAAAGGATGAAACTGGACCACTTTCTTACAGCACACACAAAAATTAACTCAAAATGGATTTAAGACTTAAATGTCTGACCTAAAACCATAAAACTCTAAGAAGAAAACATAGGTAGTCTTCTCTTAGACATTGTCTTAGAAATATTTTTTCAATCTTTCTCCTCAGGCAAGGAAAACAAAAATAAAAATAAAAAAGTAGACTACATCAAACTAAAAAGCTTTTGCACAGTAAAGGAAACCATTACCAAACAAAAAGGCAATCTACTGAATGAAAGAAGATATTTGGAAATGCTATATCTGATAATATGTCAATATCCAAAACATATAAAGAACTCACACAAGTCAATACTAAAAATAATATAGTCCAACTGAAAATTACTCAGAGGATCTGAACAGACATTTTCCAAGAAAGATATACAGATGGCCAGCAAACACATGAGAAGATGCTTAAGATCTTTAATCATCAGAAAGAGCAAATCAAAACCACAATTAGGTATGATTTCACAATGGTTATTATCAGAAAAATGATAATAAACAAGTGTTGGCAAGGATGTGGAAAAAATGGAACTCTTGTGCACTGTTGGTGGGAATGTAAGTTGGTATAGTCACTGTGGAAAAGAGTATGGAGATTCTTTGAAAAGTTAAAAATAGAACTACCATACGATCTGGTAATTCCACTTCTGGGTAGTTGTCTGAAGAAAATGAAAACATTAATTTGAAAAGACATATGCAAATATATCTGATGCTGAAGCTGAAACTCCAATACTTTGGCCACCTGATGCAAAGAACTGACTCATTGGAAAAGACCCTGATACTGAGAAAGATTGAAGGCAGGAGGAGAAGGGGACAACAGAGGTTGTGATGGTTGGATGGCATCAATGACTCGATGGACATGAGTTTGAGCAAGGTCTGGCAGTTGGTGATGGACAGGGAGGCCTGGCGTCCTGCAGTCCATGACATGGCAAAGAGTTGGACATGACTAAGCGACTGAACTGAACTGATGCAAATATACATTCATTGCCACATTATTTACGATATCTAAGATATGAATGCATCCTAAGTGTTCATTGATAGATGAATAAATAGAAATGTGAAATATATGCAGTAGAATATTGTTCAGCTATGAAGAAGACATGGATGGACCTAGAGAGTGTTATGGTAAGTAAAATAAATCAGATAGGGTATGATTTCATGCTGTATACTTTAACTTACATGTGGAATATCTATATTTATTATATATATAATATATATTATATATAATATATATAAGTAAAACAGAAACAAACTTACATATTCATAGATACAAAGACCTAATTGATGATTGCCATCAGGGAGAATGGTGGGGGGTTAGGTAAAAGCTGGATGAAATAGGTGAAGGGAATTAAAAGGGAAAAATAATTAGTTGGGGATATAATGTACAGCATGAAAAATATAGTCAACAATTCAATAACTTTGTATAGCAATTGATAGCTACTAGACTTATCTTGGTGATTAATGAATAATTTTATATAAAATTTTAATCACCATGTTGTACACCTAAAACATATAATGTTGTATGCCAACTGTACTGCAATTAAAAAATAATTACAAAAAGTAACAAAGGCAGTTCTCTAGGGAATTATGTTGAGTGGGGAAAAGTCAGTCTCAAAAAGGTTATATATCATCTGATTCCATTTATATAACATTCTTGAAATAACACAATTATAGAGATGGAGAACAAATCAGTGGTTTCCAAAGGTTAGGGAGGGAGGTGACTGTAGATATAAAATAGTAGCAGGAGTGATCTTTGTGTTAATGGAATAGCTCTGTATCTTGATTGTGATGATGGTTACACGTGGTGGCTCGTGCGGTGAAGCCTCTGTCTGCAACGCTGGAGAGCCGGGTTGGATCCCTGGGTCTGGAAGATCCCCTGCAGCAGGAAATGGCAACCCACTCCAGTAATCTTGCCTGGAAAACCCCATGGACAAAGGAGCCTTGTAGTCTACAGTCCGTGGGGTCGCAAAGAGTCGGACACGACTGAGCACCAAAGTTTGTAAGTAAACACATGCAAACCAGTCCTAAAGTATATCAACCCTGAATATTCATAGAAAGGACTTTTGCTGAAGCTGAAGCTTCAATACTTTGGCCATGATGCCAAGATCTGACTCATTGGAAAAGACCCTACTGCTGGAAGGATTGAGGGCAAGAGAAGGAGGCATCAGAGGATAAGATGGTAGGATAGCATCACTGACTCAATGGACATGAGTTTGAGCAAACTCAGGGAGATAGTAAAGGACAGGGAAGCCTGGTGTGCTGTAGTTCATGGGACCACAAAGAGTCAGACACTACTTAGCAACTTAATAACAACAGAAAACACACACAAACACATGCAAACGTATGAATAAAAACTGGTGAAACTTGCAAGGGCAAAAAGGTATGATCATGAATGAATAAAATAAAATCTCAGAATCTCAAAATACCACATACAGTATTATTTCAACTAATGTTAAAACAGCAAAATTAATATTTAATGTTAAATATCAAATTTATTTAAAATATCTTTAAACCTATACATAGAAAACTATAAAACACTGATGAAAGAAATCAAAGAGGACACAAACAGATGGAGAAACATACCGTGTTCATGGATTGGAAGAATCAATATTGTCAAAATGGCTATACTACCCAAAGCAATCTATAGATTCAATGCAATCCCTATCAAACTACCAACGGTATTTTTCACAGAACTAGAACAAATAATTTCACAATTTGTATGGAAATACAAAAAATCTCGAATAGCCAAAGTAACCTTGAGAAAGAAGGATGGAACTGGAGGAATCAACCTGCCTGACTTCAGACTATACTACAAAGCTACAGTCATCAAGACAGTATGATACTGGCACACAGACAGAAATATAGATCAATGGAACAGAATAGAAAGCCCAGAGATAAATCCACGAACCTATGGTCACCCTATCTTCGACAAAGGAGGCAAGGATATACAATGGAAAAAAAGACAACCTCTTTAACAAGTGGTGCTGGGAAAACTGGTCAACCACCGGTAAAAGAATGAAACTAGAACACTTTCTAACACCATACACAAAAATAAACTCAAAATGGATTAAAGATCTAAATGTAAGACCAGAAACTATAAAACTCCTAGAGGAGAACATAGGCAAAACACTCTCCGATATAAATCACAGCAGGATCCTCTATGACCCACATCCCAGAATTTTAGAAACAAAAGCAAAAATAAACAAATGGAACCTAATTAAACTTAAAAGCTTTTGCACAACAAAGGAAACTCTAAGCAAGGTGGAAAGACAGCCCTCAGATTGGGAGAAAATAATAGCAAACGAAGTAACAGACAAAGGATTAATCTCAAAAATACACAAGCAACTCCTCCAGCTAAACTCCAGAAAAAGTAAATGACCCAATCAAGAAATGGGCCAAAGAACTAAATAGACATTTCTCCAAGGAAGACATACAGATGGCACAAAAACACATGAAAAGATGCTCAACATCACTCATTATCAGAGAAATGCAAATCAAAACCATAATGAGGTACCATTACACGCCAGTCAGGATGGCTGCTATCCAAAAGTCTACAAGCAGTAAATGCTGGAGAGGGTGTGGAGAAAAGGGAACCCTCTTACACTGTTGGTGGGAATGCAAATTAGTACAGCCACTATGGAAAACAGTGTGGAGATTTCTTAAAAAGCTGGAAATGGAACTGCCATATGACCCAGCAATACCACTTCTGGGCATACACACTGAGGAAACCAGATCTGAAAGAGACACGTGCACCCCAATGTTCATCGCAGCACTGTTTATAATAGCCAGGACATGGAAGCAACCTAGATGCCCATCAGCAGACGAATGAGTGAGGAAGCTGTGGTACATATACACCATGGAATATTACTCAGCCATTAAAAAGAATTCATCTGAATCAGTTGTAATGAGATGCTTGAAACTGAAGCCCATTATACAGAGCGAAGTAAGCCAGAAAGATAAAGACCATTACAGTATACTAACACATACATATGGAATTTAGAAGGATGGTAACAATAACCCTATATGTAAAACAGAAAAAGAGACTCAGATGTATAGAACAGACTTGTGGACTCTGTGGGAGAAGGCGAGGGTGGGATGTTTCAAGAGAACAGCATTGAAACATGTATATTATCTAGGGTGAAACAGATCACCAGCCCAGGTGGGATGCATGAGACAAGTGCTCGGGTCTGGTGCACTGGGAAGTCCCAGAGGGATCGGGTGGAGAGGGAGGTGGGAGGGGGGACTGGGATGGGGAATACATGTAAATCCATGGCTAATTCATTTCAATGTATGACAAAAACCACTGCAATGTTGTAAAGTAATTAGCCTCCAACTAATAAAAATAAATGGAAAAAAATTATGAATGTGAGGGTTATAAAAAAGCAGGATGTGCTTGCATGTTCAATTGTGTCCAACTCTTTGTGACTTTATAGATTGTAGCCAGGTTTCTCTGTCCATGGGATTTCCTAGGCAAGAATACTGGAATGGGTTGCCATTTCCTTCTCCAGGACATATTCCTGATCAAGGACAGAACCCATATCTTTTGTGTCTGGTACATTGACAGGTGGATTTGGAAGCCCCCAAAGCGGGATAGTAGTTACTTAAGCAAGAGGAGGATGAGTTTGTATAATGGAGATGGGATAAATGGGAACCATGGATTCAGAAGTGTCCCAAAGGTTGAATGCACACTTATACAGTGTGACTATTCACTTTTGTACTGTAGTACTACTTTTCAGAAAAAAAAATATAAACAACTAAACTTGAGGCAAATATATGTAAATTGCCATAGTTTCCAGAGACTATAAGGCCTTGCTGGAAATGCTAATAATTATGGCAAATGAGACCTGATTCAACCTGCATATCAAACATCCATCTTAGTAATAAATGCCTGATTCCATGGGCAATTTATAGACAGGAAGCATACAGCAAATTGATCAATTCAGTTCAGTCACTCAGTGTCTGACTCTTTGTGACCCTATGGACTGTAGAACATCAGGCCTACCTGTCCATCCCCAACTCCCAGAGATTGCTCAAACTCATGTCCATCAAGTTGATGATGCCATCCAACCACCTCAACCTCTGTCATCCCCTTCTCCTCCTGCCTTCAATCTTTCCCAGCATCAGGGTCTGTTCTTTGCATCAGGTGGCCAAAGTATCTTGGAGCTTCAGCTTTAACATCTGTCCTTCCAATGAATACTTAGGGTTGATTGCCCTTAGGATTGCAGATATGTCTGAATAGTTTAATGGAGATGGCAATGTTTCAATACCAAATGAGGAATGAAATGTGTTAGAACCATGATGTCTGTGAAGTGGAATGATACATGAAACATTTCATTATTCTCATCATGTCTTACTAAAATAATTATCTGCCTTTTAAAAATTAAGCAGTTAACTTGGAAGCAATACTTCAGCTTGTAGCCTTATAGTAATAGAAACTAAGGGAATAGTGATGTAAAATATATTTAATGATGAGTCAAAAGTGAAACTGGTTTGGCAAATCTATCTCATCTCAGTGGCCAACAAAGTTACAATGAAAGCTGAAACCAACTACATTAACACGTAACTGAAGGTCAGTTTTTCAAAGCACCAAATAACTCTGAATTTCATGGACTATGGATTTTATGGAGAATGAAATGTACTTATTAGTTCTCATTGAGTGATATTAATATATTACATTCATTAACTCCCAAAATATCCAATAATTGTTAATGAGATTTCTAGTTGGGTACCATATGTTATTTTCCACAAATGACTGTGACATTATCTCTGTTCACATACACTTTTCTAAGATCTTTTCATTTCCCCATCATGAAGTAGACTCTGATTGTCTCCATATGAAATTGAGTGAGAATATTGCTCACTTATAATCAATAAATGTTATAAATATAAAGCTGTATGATTTTTGAGGCTGAATCTTAAAAGACAATGACACATGTCTTGCTTGCTGGAATACTTATTCTTGGGCCCTTCAGATGCCAGATAAAACATTGACTGCTCTGAGGTCACCATGATGTGAGGAAGCCAAAACTATCCATCATACAAATAGCATGTAGTGAGTGGATAATTCTACAGGAAGAAAAAAGATGCCCAGGCAGATGCCAGCTGTTTGTTGCTCCAGCCATCCCCCTCACCAACTTTGGATATTGTATATACAGCTATCATCTAAATGCAACCACAATTCAAAGCCAAAAATCTCTCCTGGTTTCTTACCCAGAAAATTTATGAGAGATAGATTTGTCACACAGAGATAATTAAATGACCAGCTGGGTTATTCTCTGAAACTTCAGGGCAATTTGTTCTCATTGAAAGATTACATACACTATTCAGGAGATGTTATACATACATCTATATGGCATTTGCAATTGATTAGATCACACTACTTGACCATCTCTTGGAAAAGTTCAATATCATGTATTTGATTTCTGAGGTGGCTACCCATGATCACTATGATAAACCCATGAATGCAGACTTTGGGACCACAATACATAATCTGAGGTGACAACGGCAAAGCAGTAAAGTTCTTCAGAAAATTCACTCCTTTTTTAAAGCAATGAGAACATTGGCAAACATTGTTATAATTGAATTTTTCAAAGCTGTGGAAATAAGCCCAAAACTTGCAGCGATTCCTGGAGTGTTTATTAAAAAAAAAAAAAAAAAAGGCTGAATCTTGGTAAGGATAGTGAGTAATATGGCATTTTAAATTGCTTTATTCTCACCATCACCTCCACAGTAGCTTTAAAAACAAATGGCCTGTAATTGTCTTGAAAACTAACAGCCTGACAACCATTGTGGTGGCAAAAAGGATTTACAGTTCCTTCAAAATCCCATTCCTAGAGAAATATCATTATTTGACCTGCCTAGTGGGTCAATAGGCTTAACTTCTTGAAGGGCTTTCTTGATTTGGCCTGACTGGAAGTTTGGCTAATATAAACCACCTTTTCCCCTTGGATTATTTGTTGAAACACAGGCAATTGTATAGCTTCACATTTTGTCTGGGGTGGTGGATAATGGTAGCTACAAACAATAAGCAAACCAAAAAGTTTGAAAAGAAAAGTGGAGAAATGGGATGTCTATAAAAGATTTAAAAGAAACAGTCTTGAGAGTCTCAGGCATATGCAAGACTGTGCGCATGCCCAGGACTGTGAACACAGTCAGAAAAGAACTGATTAGTTGTAACCACTAACTAACCTCGAGGCTCTATGAAAACAGGAAGTGAAGGCTAAGGCACAGTTGTGAAGTACCTGACTATTGGAGATTTACCCCAACACGCATACAAAATCCTTCAGCAAAGACGGGAAGATTTAATGATTTCTCTGTCCAATCATTAGCTGACCAGATTACTGAGCAGAGACCTCAGTGGACACACACAATAAAACATATAAGCCAGAAGGGCTATAAAGTTTTATTTTTTATGAATTCTATAGATATCTAAGATTCATTTCTAGGTATACTATTGTTTGTTTTGTTTTGTTTTTTCCTCATGTAAGTGGTATTTTTATTTCTGGTTAATATTTTGCTAGCTTTTTTTTTTTTTTTTTTACTTCATCAAAATAAGCTTTGCGTTTACCTCTATTAATTATTCTAACCTCTTCAATGTTTCTTATTTTTATAAGTTTTTTTTTATTCATTCTGCTTTGTTTTCGAAGCAAATAATCCTATAATCTAAGGATAATATGTTTCAGTTCACCTCTCTTAAATGTATATCTCCTTTTGTATTTTGTGTTTCTATTTATTGTTAGTTTGCCAAAAGAATATTAAGTAAGTGCAATGAAGAGGATATTCTTGCCTTGTGATATATGGGAATGCACCTACTATCATAATTGTGCAAGATATTGATGCTGACTTTGAATATATATATGTTAAAGAATCGCCATTTATTTTTCTTTTTTTCTATTTTATGGGCCAGAAATATGTAAAACTTTGGCAGTTACCTTTTTGACATAAATGCAATGATAATGTGCCATTATATGTTAATTAATAGGTTTTTCTAACCTTGATCGTCTACACTTTGTATTTTGTATAGCATTATTTGTGGTCAAAGAATGCAGACTATTGCCAATATACTTTAAAAAATATATTGGATATAGGGTTATCGTTACCATCTTTCTAAAGTCCATATATATGTGTTAGTATACTGTAATGGTCTTTATCTTTCTGGCTTACTTCGCTCTGTATAATGGGCTCCAGTTTCATCCATCTCATTAGAATTGATTCAAATGAATTCTTTTTAATGGCTGAGTAATATTCCATGGTGTATATGTACCACAGCTTCCTCATCCATTCGTAAACAGAAAAAGAGACTCAGATGTATAGAACAGACTTGTGGATGCTGGGAGAAGGCGAGGGTGGGATGTTTCAAGAGAACAGCATTGAAACATGTATATTATCTAGGGTGAAACAGATAACCAGCCCAGATTGGGTACATGAGACAAGTGCTCAGGCCTGGTGCACTGGGAAGACCCAGAGGGATTGGGTGGAGAGGGAGGTGGGAGGGGGGACCGGGATGGGGAATACATGTAAATCCATGGCTAATTCATTTCAATGTATAACAAAAACTACTGTAATGATGTAAAGTAATTAGCCTCCAACTAATAAAAATAAATGGAAAAAATAAATAAATTAAAATAAATAAATTAATTAAAATAAATAAATAAATAAAAGGTTAAAAAAAATTGGAATTTGGTTTGTGGCCTAATATATGATTGTTGTTGAGTCGTTAAGTTGTGTCTGACTCTTTTGTTACCCCATGGTCTGTTGCCTTCCAGGCTCCTTTGTTCATGATACTTTCCTAAGCAAGAATATTGGAGTGGGTTGCCATTTCCTTCTACAGGGAATATTCATGATGCAGGGATCGAGCCCATATCTCCTGCATTGGCAAGTGGATTCTTTACCACTGAGCCAACTGGGGAGCCCAATACATGGTAAATAAACTAACCACTAATGTACATATCACTAATATTTCTTTGTGTGTGCAGGCTAAGTTGCTTCAGTCATATCTGACTCTTTGCAACGCTATGGGCTGTAGCCTGCCAGACTCCTCTGTCCATGGGATTCTCCAGGCAAGAACACTGGAGGGGGTTACACTGCCCTTCTCCAGGGGCTCTTCCTGATGCAAGGGTTGAACCCAAGTATCTTTCATCTCCTGCATTGGAACGCAGGTTCTTTACCACTAGCACTACCTGGGAAGCCAGGATACCTCTTTAATTTCCTATAAAGAGAATGTGTACTCTATATTGTTAAGGTATAAAATTTGACCTATATCTAATGCATCAACCTTATTCAATTTTTATCTATTATTTCTTTTTTCCTATATTTTGCTATGAGCTGATAGCATTAATGCCAAGTCTTTTTATTTTTATTTTATATTATAATACAGTTGATTAGGGTGAAGGAAGAGAGTGAAAAAGCTGGTTTAAAACTCAACATTAAAAGAAAAACTAGGCTCATGGCAGCCACTCCCATCACTTCATGGAAAAAAGAAGGGGAAGAAGTGGAAGCAGTGACAGATTTTCTACTCTTGGGCTCCAAATCACTGGAGATGGTGACCACAGCCAAGAAATTAGAAGACATTTACTTCTTGGAAGGAAAGTTATGACAACCTAGACAGCATATTAAAAGGCAAAGTCATCACTTTGCTGACACAGGTCTATATAGTAAAAGCTATGGTCTTTCCAGTAGTCATGTGTGGATGTGAGAGTTGTACCATAAAACAGGCTGAGCACTGAAGAACTAACGCATTCAAACTGTGGTGCTGGAGAAGATTCTTGAGAGTCCCTTGTACTACAAGGAGATCAAACCAGTCAATCCTATGGGAAATCAACCCTGAATACTCATTGGAAGTAGTGATGCTAAAGCTGAAGCTCCAAAATACTTTGGCCACCTGGTGCAAAGAGCTAATTCATTTGAAAAGACACTGATGTTGGGAATGATTGAAGGCAAAAGAAGAGGGTAGCAGAGAATTAGACGGTTTGATGGCATCACTGATTCAATGGACATGAACTTGGGAAAACTCTGGGATATGGTGAGGGACAGGGAAGCTTGGTGTGCTGCAGCTCAATGGGACTCAAAGAGTTGGCCATGATTTAGTGACTAACAGCAACAGCATAGTTGGTTAACAATGTTATATTAAAGTGTCCAGCTAAGTGACAAAGTGTGGTCCACTGGAAAAGGGAATGGCAAACCACCTCAGGATTCTTGCCTTGAGAACCCCATGAACAGTATGAAAAAAAAAAAAAAAAAAAAAAAAAGACACTGAAAGATGAACTCCCCAGGTCAGTAGGTGCCCAATAAACTACTGGAGATTGGTGGAAAATAACTCCAAAAAGAATAAAGAGACAGAGTCAAAGCAAAAACAACACCCGGTTGTGGATGTGACTGGTGATGAAAGCAAGGTCCAATGCTGTAATGAGCAATATTGCATAAGAACTTGGAATGTTAGGTTCATGATTCAAGGCAAATTGGAAGTGGTCAAACAGGAGATGGCAAGGGTGAACATCGACATTTTAGGCATCAGCAAACTAAAATGGACTGGAATGGATAAACTTAACTAAGATGACCATTATATCTACTACTGTGGGAAAAAATCCCTTAGAAGAAGTGGAGTGGCCATCATAGCCAAGAAAAGAGTCCGAAATGCAGTACTTGGATGCAATCTCAAAAACGAAAGAATGATCTCTGTTCGTTTTCAAGGCAACCATTCAATATCACGGTAATCCAAATCTTTGCCCCGACCAGTAATGCTGAAGGGGCTAAATTTTAATGGTTCTATTAAGACCCATAAAACCTTCTAGAACTAACACCCCAAAAGATGTCCTTTTCATTATAGGGGACTGGAATGCAAAAGTAGGAAGTCAAGAAACATCTGGAATAACAGGCAAATTTGCCCTTTGAATACAGAATGAAGCAGGCAAAGGCTAATAGAGTTTTGGTAAGAGAACGTGCTAGTTATAGCAAACACCCTCTTCCAACAACACAAGAAAAGACTCTATATATGGACATCACCAGATGGTCAACACCAAAATCAGATTGATTATATCTTTTGCAGTCAAAGAAGGAGAAGCTATATAGGTGAGGAAAACAAGACCAGGAGCTGCCTGTGGCTCAGATCATGAATTTCTTATTGCCAAATTCAGACTTAAATTGAAGAAAGTAAGGAAAACCACTAGCCCATTCTGGTAAGACCTAAATCAAATCCCTTACAATTATACAGTGAAGTGAGAAATAGATTTAAGGGACTAGATCTGAAAGACAGAATGTCTAGTGGACTATGGACAGAGATTCATGGCATTGTACAGGAGATAGGAGTCAAGGCCATCCCCAAGAAAAAGAAACACAAAAAAGCAAAATGGCTGTCTGAGGAGGCCTTACAAATAGTTGTGAAAAGAAGAGAAGTGAAAAGCAAGGGAGAAAAGGAAAGATATACCCATTTGAATGCAAAGAGCCAAAGAGTAGCAAGGAGAGATAAGAAGCCTTCCTCAGTGATCAGTGCAAAGAAATGGAGGAAAACAACAGAATGAGAAAGACTAGAGAGCTCTTCAAGAAAATTAGAGATACCAAGGGTCCATTTCATGCAAAGATGGGCTCAATAAATGACAGAAATGGTATGGAAATAATGGAAGCAGGAGACATTAAGAAGAGGTGGCAAGAATACACAGAAGAACTATACAGAAAAGATCTTCATGACCCAGATAATCACGATGGTGTGATCAATCACCTAGAGCCAGACATCCTGGAATGTGGAGTCAAGATGGTCTTAGGAAACATCACTATGAACAAAGCTAGTGGAGGTTATGGAATTCCAGTTGAACTATTTCAAATCTTAAAAGATGATGTTGTGAAAGTGCTGCACTCAATATGCCAGCAAATTTGGAAAGCTCACCTGTGGCCACAGGACTGGAAAAGGTCTGTTTTCATTCCAATTCCAAAGAAAGACAATGCTAGAGAATGCTCAAACTACCGCACAATTGCACTCATCTCACACACTAGTAAAGTAATGCTCAAAATTCTCCAAGCCAGGCTTCAAGAGTATGTGAACTGTGAACTTCCAGATGTTCAAGCTGGATTTAGAAAAGGCAGAGGAACCAGAGATCAAATTGCCAACATCCACTGGATCATCAAAAAAGCAAGAGAGTTCCAGAAAAACATCTATTTCTGCTTTATTGACTATGCCAAAGCCTTTGACTGTGTGGATCACAACAAACTGTGGGTAATTCTGAAAAAGATGGGAGTACCACACCACCTCACCTGCCCCTTGAGAAATCTGTATGCAGGTCAGGAAGCAACAGTTAGAACTGGACATGGAACAACAGACTGGTTCCAAATAGGAAAAGGAATCCGTTTAAGCTGTATATTGCCACCCTGTTTATTTAACTTATATGCAGAGTACATCATGAGAAATGCTGGGCTGGATGAAGCACAAGCTAGAATCAAGATTTCCAGAAGAAATATCAAGAACCTCAGATTCACAGGTGACACCACCATTATGGAAGAAAGTGAAGAACTAAAGAGATTCTTGATGAAAATGAAAGAGGAAAGTGAAAAAGTAGGCTTAAAGCTCAACATTCAGAAAACTAAGATCATGGCATCTGGTCCCATCACTTCATTGCAAATAGATGGGGAAACAGTGGAAACAGTGACTGACTTTATTTTGGGGCTCTAAAATCACTGCAGATGGTGACTACAGCCATGAAATTAAAAGATGATTACTCCTTGGAAGAAAAGTTATGGCCAACCTAGATAGCATATTAAAAAGCAGAGACATTACTTTGCCAACAAAGGTCCAGCTAGTCAAGGGTTTTTACAGTAGTCATGTATGGGTGTGAGAGTTGGACTATAAAGAAATCTGAGCACTGAAGAATTGATGCTTTTGACCTGTGGTGTTGAAGAAGACACGTGAGAGTCCCTTGGACTGCAATGAGATCCAACCAGTCCATCGTAAAGCAAATCAGTCATGAATATTCATTAGAAGGCCAGATACTGAAGCTGAGACTCCAATACTTTGGCCGCCTGATGCAAAGAACTGACTCATTTGAAAAGACCCTGACACTGGGAAAGATTGAAGGCAGGAGGAGACAGGGATGATAGAGGATGAGATGGCTGGATGGGGCATCATCGACTCAATGAAAGTGAGTTTGGGTATACTCCAGGAGTTGGTGATGGACAGGGAGGCCTGGTATGCTTCAGTGCATGGGATCTGAGTGACTGAACTGAACTGAACTGTCCAGCTAAGTGATTCAATTATATATATATATATATATATATATATAAATATACTTTTCAAATTCCTTTTCCATTTAGGTTATTACAGAGTTTTGAGGAGAGTTCCCAATGCTATGCAATAGGTCCTTGTTGATTATATTTCAAATGTTTCAAATATTTGAGTGTGTACTTGTCAATCCCAAATTTTCAATCTCTCTGCTCCCTACCATTCCCCTTGTTAACCATAAGTTTGTTCTCTGTGTTGTGAATTGCTTTGCTTTGTAAAGAAGTTCATTTGCATCATCTTTAGTATTCCATATATAAGCACTATCATGTGATATTTGTATTTGACTTACCTCACTTAGTGTGATAATCTCTGAATCCATCCACATTGCTGTAAAGGACATTATTTCATTCTTTTTAATGGCAGAGTGATATTTCATTGTATCTGTGTACCACATATCCCTTATCTATTCATCTGTCAGTGGACATTAAGATTGCTTCCATGTCTAGCCTGTTATAAACATCACTACAGTGATCGTTGAGGTGCATGTATGCTTTTCTCTGGACATATGACCAAGAGTGGGATTGCTGGATTATGTGGTAATCTACTTTTAGTTTTTTAAGAAACCTCTGTACTGTTCTCCATAGTGGCTGTAGAAATTTACATTCCCACCAGTAGCAGTTATTTTCTGAATCTCAAACTTTGAAGCAGAAATAGATTACCTTGTAACCCATAGAACTCACACTCGGCTCGCTGACTTGTAGATTGATGGCTATTATAACAGTAAAGGCAGTATAGACCTTCCCCCCCCACCCCAGTTTTGTCCTTCACACTGTCATATTGTAAAGCAAAAGCAATGGCACATCTCCAGGCAGACATCTTAGTGACAGGGATTGATGTCTCCACAAAACACCTGCATGATGCTGAGATGGTGATTCCTACCAGTTCTCATTTAACTTCCCTCTTTGACCTTTGCAAAAGTGAGATAGATAATGTTTGTAAATATCTGCATACTGCATCAAGTAGAGATATCATTCACACTTGTAGTTTTAGAGTGGTAGCTTAAATCAATCCAGTCCCTGACAATTCATATGTGACCATTGACTTAAAAAGTGCTTTCTCCCTTGTACTTAATAACAGGATAATGAGAAATAGTTTGCCTGTAGTTGTGAGCACCAACAATATTTCTTTAGCATCTTGCTGCAATGATATATCTGCTCTCCTGTTTCTAACATAAACATATATTTGCTTAAAGACTGTTAATCCACCCATGATGACTCTGCTGATAAGTGAAAAGCCATTAAATCTATGTTATATTTATACATATAATATATAACATATATAATAAATTTCAGTGGGAAATTTTGGATTCTTTCCATCCTAATGTAATATTACTAATAATTATGAGATATAAAAATATTTTAATTGAACAATTAAAACAACTGTGTCAGTAATAAATTAGAATTGGAAAGTAAATAAACAAAGGTTGTAAATAAAATATAATGTTCTGAAAATTTATTGTATTTGCCAAAGAAGAAGGCAAGACTTGGTAGTGCTGAACAAATGTATGAGTGGATCATTTATTTGAAGGTGATATAAAGTCAGGTTGATTGATATTCAGGAAGGCATTTGATAACAGAATCAGGTGTTCTTATGATAAGTCTGTCCCTTGATAACATGACCCTGGAAGAAGCATCTAATGTGTTGAGTGAAAGTTGCTCACTTGTGTCCAACTCTTTGCAACCCCATTGTCTATGCAGTCCATGGAATTCTCCAGGCCAGAATACTGGAGTGGGTAGCCTTTCCCTTCTCCAGTGGATCTTCCCAACCCAGGGATTGAAACCAGCCTCCTGCATTGCAGGTGGATTCTTTACCAGCTGAGCGACAAGAGAAGCCCAAAAATACTGGAGTGGGTAGCCTATCCCTTCTCCAGCAGATCTTCCCAACCCAGGAATCAAACTGGGGTCTTCTGCATTGCAGGCAGATTCTTTACCAACTGAGCTACCAGGAAGCACATCTAATGTGTTAGGCATTGGCATTTATCTGGAAAGAATAGAATCTCTGGATGATTGAAAAACTGCTTGTTGAAGCATGTGGAAATAGTATTTCTTCCTGAAGCTAAGAAGGGGCTTAGATGTACCCTCTTTATCACTCTTATTTGGCCTACACAAGCAAAAAAAAAAGTTTCATCCAAATATGCTGTGCAATTCAGATATGCTCCATGTGGTATTCTCTGACTGGGTAATGTTGGCTAGTATAAACTGGTTGGTGTGTCTTTGACTGAAATATTATTATTGAGTTGTCATTTATTATAGAATATTTATTTAGTGTGTATGGGGCAAAAAAAAAAAAAAATCCCCAATGACAAAAGTAAAAGAAGTCATGTCCAAAGATTGGCCAAAATTTTCCAGAGCCATGATAGCAAAAGGTAATTAATTGAATTCACTTTCTATGAGTTAAGCTTCTACAGCCCTGAGGTGCCCTGGTCATCCTCACATCTCAAAGAATATCACCCTGGTCTACTGCATTGTTGACACTGTGCAAATTCAACTCACTGAGCTCAAGCAGTTATCTCACCACTTAAAACACTAGTGCATGGTCAAAAGTGGAGAAAAAACAAAACAAAACAAAATTTCAGGAACCTATGACCTGAGAGATTTCAAGATATCCTTTATAAAGGGATAATAAGTTATTATAGTTACACTACCCACTATCCAAGAAAGAGTCACAGCCCTTTTAGGTCTTTTAGATATAGCACATTTGGCATGGGGATCACTGGACCCATTTTATCCTTAAAGCTGCCCTTTTGAGTAGGGTCTAGAATAAGAAGGAATTATGCAGCTGGTTAGGTTTTGCCTGTCATCTGAGCTGCCATGATAATTGGATCTTGTCACCCACCAGACTCAATAGTGCTGGGATATTGGAGGCAAAAATTGATGTTTTATTAAACTTCTGGCAATAGAATCATAGGTTTTTAGAGTAAGATCATTTGATCTTCAGAGAAGAGTTATTCTCTATTGGAAACTTCTGGCTTGCTATTGGACCCTGCTAGACTGAATACTTAATAACAGAACATCAAGTGACTAAGAAGTCCGAATTACTTATCATGCTTTGAGAATTATCTGAGCCAGTGAACCATAAAATTGGATGTGCAGATAAACATTCCATTACAAAAGATGAATCATATTTGTGAGACCATGACTGAGCAGACTCAAAAGGTATAAATAAAATGGCATGAGTAATATTCCCATTTTATCTCCTTTTTCTATGCTGCCTCTCCTTCATTCCATTAATATGAACTCAGGGTTAGCTCATTATGACCAGTTAGCAGATGAGGAAAAGGCTCGGGCTTGGTTTGTGGACAGGTAGGTATGGCATGCTGGTACAAATTATTATTTTCAACTCTACTCAGGATTGGCCTTCAAAAAAAAGTGTTAGCCATTATATGTTGTCCTCTTTTAATAACCAGAGTGCAAAAAATCTAAGAATTCAGTGTTTCAGCTAGAAATGACTTCTTTGACTCTTCTGCATAAGGCCACCATAAAGCATGTTTGATTCCTGTCCTCATCAACTTTGGGCTTAAGAACTTTGGAAATCCCAGTGACCATCACGAGAAGGCTTCTTCTAGACATCTGACCAGGGTTCTGATGAATTGATACTCTCTACTATGGATCAATATTTCAGACTTATCATGTCATCTAGTAGAATAGGAAACTAATGTTTGGTGTAGAATTTTATTATAAGGTAAGATTAGGATTAATATTATACAATGTGGACAAAGAAGGCCAAAGGAATTTCTGATAGCACTTTTTACTATTTTCTTTGAAAATAACCGTAATCATTGAAAAATTATGCTAACCCAAGATTCAGATCGCATAGGAATGAAAATTTGGGTCACCACAAAATATCCTGATCAACTAAGGTACTAGCATAAGCAAGCAAGCAAGCAAAGTCGCTCACTCGTGTCCGACTCTTTGCAACCCCATGGGCTGTGGCCTACCAGGCTCCTCCATCCATGGGATTTTCCAGGCAAGAATACTGGAGTGGGTTGCCATTTCCTTCTAACACAGGACCAGAAAAAATAGAGTGAGTGTAGGACAAAGGCAGCTTTAATTAGCATCTTAAGTTGCAGGCATGACCAGCTCTAGACCAGCTAGCAATCTCTCTTCTGCTATGACTCTGGTTAATAAATCATATTTGATATGCATATCTTTCTTTGGATCTTCAGTTTTCATAAATTAAGCATATCTTGGCCTACTTGACTACCTATATACCTTATTAGGGTACTGTTTTGGATCTCCCCTCAGTCCTCAGTAAGTCCTCAGTTTAAAGTTCTCAGTTTATTGATGGTCGTATTATGTCAACTTTCCAATTGTCTCTGGGTGAGGGATCCTAACTGAAGTTATGAGTAGCTGTAGCTTACAGATTTGGAGAAAAATTCTTCTACAATGTTTATTTTTCTTGTAATAGAGTTTCTTTCAACAACACAGCTCTTTAGCATGTTGTCTTGGTTGAGATGTTTTTAAACCATGAATTATTCCCAAATTCAAAAGTTCTATCTAGATTTGCTTCTGATAATGAAGATCAACACAGGGCTTTCATAATATTGTTTACATACCTTCTTCTGAGAAGTCAAACTCATTGTCAGATGACCTAAAAGAGAGAGGAACAAATGTGAGAAACTTTTGTGAAATACGAGTCTTAATTGTGTTCTTTGTATATACGAGAGTCAGACTTGTATAGTGGATTCCATTAATTAAGTTTATATTTCATATTCAGTACTTTTGATTTATAAATCCTGTTGATTATTCTGTGAAATTTTACTTTTCTCTCTCTCTCTCTCTCTTTTTTTTTTTTCTTTTTGCTTTTTCTCAGCCATGGAAATACAATATACATTGTCCAGACAGGAAACCAAAAACTGAGTAAAGATGCAGTTGAAAAATTAAATAGGCAAACAATTGAAATAAAAACTGTCAAAATGCCTCTTCCTCAATAAACCATATGTCATCTGGCTCTATTTTCAATTATTAAAAGTATTCCTTAGCATACAGAAAATATTCCAAATTGATTTCATGAAGGCTCTGTAGCCATGATATTGGAATCATTGTTCATTATGTAGTTTATCATTGGGCAATGTTATATGCATTATTTCTTTATATAGCCAATTTAACCATTTAAATATCAAATACTATGTTATGAATACTTTACAGATGAGGCAAATAAGATTTAATGAGGTTGAGAAATTTGTTAAGAGTGAGTTAGGATGTCAATTTACCTATACTTGATTTCAAAGACCTAATCATTTCTCAATATGCAATATTGTATTCTACCATTATTCTTTTTTTCCTTATTTGTATGGCATCAAACTCTTCTAGGTTCCTTTAAATCTTCTCTGTCACTGTCTTATCTTCTTTACAGTTTCACCTTCTTTTTATGGACTTTTAATGTTCATATTTTCCAGGATTCTGTCTTTAATCTTTTCTTTTTCTGTCTTTAATCTTTATTTAGTCATGTCATCTCTGGACTATCTCTTCTCAATTATTATATTTTATTTACAGTATGAGGATAAAAATTGTTAGATACTGGACAAGGATTATCACCCTTATTTTCTTGATGTGTAATTCCCCTCTTTCTCCTTACTGTAATAGTTCATAAGAAATATTAAATACATAAGAGGGCATCCACTTAGTGACCACACAGTGAGAGGAAAACGTCAAGATCTTGCTATGAATTTCATAACGGTCTCCTGAAACTCATACCAGGATAGTAGTATTAAAAATCTAGGCTATTTATTAGCAAAGGCCAGATATTTTGTAGCTCCAAAAACAAAACTTGAAGGCAAAGTAGCACACAGATTATACCTGAAACAATATTACATTAGACAGTTAGTTAAAAAAAGTTTTGTGCTTGCTCCTAAATAGTAAATGAAGTTTCATTTGATTGGAATGAGAGGGAATTTTAGAGAGCAAGAGGAGAGCTGTAGCATGAGGTTCCTAAAATGAAATTAGAGATTCTGCCTCCAGAATGACTCCTGGATGTGGGCTAAAGAAAGGAAAGTCTAGGCAGAAATGAGGGCCTTCTGAGGGTAGAAGAGACTTGCTACCAGGTCAAACATTGGCTTGGATCCTGAGATTACTGTAATAAAAAGAACCAAACAAATATCCTTTATGTCAAATGTGACCTATAGAGATGGAAATAAGACAGGTAATATGCAACTAAGTTGTTTTCACTTTCACACTCTAGTCTCCTGATGTCTCAAAGACATGTGGGAAACTATATAAATATTTCCATGCCAGAAGATGCATGACAGAAGATCTGAAGGCTCCAGATACTGCGGACAAAGAGAAGGTAATGAGATTTGCATGATCAGTTCAATTGAGGACATCTTGGCAAAAAGCCCTATGAATAGAAGGTGATGTCCAAAGGAGAGTGTGACAAAGTGCATTACAGATTACAGAAGATGCCAACAGAGGAAAGAGTACTTCAACTGACCCAATAATAATACTCTACACTGACACAACACAAACCATCCAACAAAGATCTCTCATCAGGGAGAACAGAAGAGGGAAGTAACACCAAGTTACCAACATTTCCTTCCAAAGATGCTTAGCCACTTACATGTTGATTAGGTGGAACTGTTGATCTTGGCTGTTCTGGCTTATATACTTGGGTGTTGGCTGGCTATTGATTACTCTAGTATGGACTTGGCTGAAGAGTAATAAATGATGCAATTCTGTTTCACATCTCTTATCCTCAAGTAGGCTAGCTCAGGCATGTTCCTACAACATTTATGTAAGAGCAACGAAAGAAGCAGAAATACACATGCTATTCTGTAATCCTCTACAAACATCAATCTTCTAATATTCCATTGGACAACAAATCCCATGGCTACACTGAGAACCAAGATAGAGGAAAATAGACTCTGTCCCTTCAGGGAGAAGAAGTCACATGACACATGGGCAAGTTTGGGGGAAAAGACTACAGGGAGTGATGAAACATTGAAACCGTTAGTACTCATTCTAGCTCAAGAGGGAAGGAAAAGGGTGGATGGGAGAAACTGGAAGGCTGGCCAGAAGTGGTTGTATGTGAGGCCTTAATCAAGGAATAAACAGTAATAAAGAATTATGAACAACTTCAGATGCAGAGATAAAAAAATTTAAAATTTCCATCTCCCATTAAAAATCTAGATCTAGAGGAAATCTTCAAAACCTTTCAGTTCATTCCTAATTAAATATCCATTAGGAAAAAATTTGTGTCCTCTGCCTCCTTCATTGTCAATTTTTCCCTAACATCAAACTGCCATTGTTCTTTTTCCTTTAAGAACATCCTTTTCTTTCTAAGCTAGAGTAAAGCAGATCTATAATCCTCCATTGGCTCAAAAAGCCATTTCCTGTTTGATTGGCTTCCCCAATTTTTAACTAGTTTATTTCTCAAAAGGGTCTGTCTGAGAAACTTTGATCACTTATATAATGTAGTCTAAGAGGAAAATGAAAAACTTGGCTTAAAGCTCAACATTCAGAAAACTAATATCATGGCATCCAGTCCCATCACTTCATGGCAAATAGATGGGGAAACAGTGGAAACAGTGGCTGACTTTATTTTTCTGGGCTCCAAAATCACTGCAGATGGTGATTGCAGCCATGAAATTAAAAGACGCTTGCTCCTCAGAAAGAAAGTTATGACCAACCTAGACAACATAGTAAAAAGCAGAGACATTCTTTTGTCAACAAAGTTCCATCTAGTCAAGGCTATGGTTTTTCCAGTGGTCATGTATGGATGTGAGAGTTGGACTATAAAGAAATCTGAGTGCCAAAAATTGATGCTTTTGAACTGTGGTGTTGGAGAAGACTCTTGAGAGTTCCTTGGACTACAAGGAGATCCAACCAGCAGTCCATCCTAAAGGAGATCAGTCCTGGGTGTTCATTGGTAGGACTTATTTTGAAGCTGAAACTCCAATACTTTGGTCACCTGATGCAAAGGGCTGACTCATTTGAAAAGACCTTGATGCTGGGAAAGATTGAGGGCAGGAGGAAAAGGGGATGACAGAGGAGGAGATGGTTGGATGGCATCACCGACTCAATGGACATGGGTTTGGGTCGACTCCGGGAGTTGGTGATGGATAGGGAAGCCTGGCATGCTGTGGTTCATGGGGTCGCAAAGAGTCAGACACAAGTGAGCGACTGAACTGAACTGAAGTGAATACATAAAAAAATTTCTCCCAAATCCTTTCTAGGTGCAAAGAGAAAAATTACTCTTAATATGGTAAGAACCTGATAACTGTAGTGAGAAGTTGAAAGATTACTTCCAGTCTTGCCTGGCATATTTTTCTTTACATAATCTAGGATTAAATTAACATATTAGTGGCCTCATTACCAGGCTGTTTAAGAAACTTGAGATTCAGTCTGGCTCCTGGATCCTTTCCTGTTGTCTCTATGCCCAGGCAGGCACTCCTTTTTGACCCGTATAATTTCCCCTGAAATTAGGGAACATCTTTCACTAGTAAGAGTGAAGCATTAATTTTAGCATTCCATTTGTGGATTCCAGTTCACTTATAGGCAGCTGTGAACTTCTTGTCAAATGATCTGTTCTATAACCCAAATGCTGAAGAAAACATAGGCTGATATTAATTTTGACACAACTATCTCTTTCTTTGGAACAGTTACTTCCAAACACTTTTATAAGCACCACTTTCATCATTTTCTGAAACACTATTTGCTATAGTTTCATTTGCTCTCAATTATCAGTCTCTCAGCTCCAACTGGGAAATGAGTGTCCTAAAAACGTCTTTTATTTAGAGAAGCAGATAGCCATTTAAAAAGACAATTGCAATTCAATAAAAAATGAAGTGATTGAGATTTACCTGAGATTTTAACAGGTCTTGGGAAGAGCTGGAGAAGAATAGAGCTGGAGAGAAAGTAGGAAGGGGGAAATGGAAACATTTCTAAATTGAATTTTTAAGAATGAAGCACATAAAGATTGCTGAATGTTTCAAGCATAGAAATGAGTAAGGCAAAGGCATACAGTGAGAAATGTTCTTCTTTAGGTTGTTTGATTCATTATTTGATTTTTTAATATCAAATTGGCATTGGATTTCTGGAATGAACCACACTGAGTTGTGATGTATTATTCTATTACACCATTATTTTTAATACATTACCAAATTTAGTTTGATTTGCTGTTATTTTGTGGAGGGTTTTTTGTGTCTGTCTTCATGAGGGATATCGGTGTATACTTTTCTAGAATTGTCTTTATCTGACTTTGGTATTAGGATAATGCTGACTTCAAATTACTTCAAAAGTGTTTCTTCATTTTCTATTTTATAGAAGAAAATATCTAAAGTTGCTATGATTTATAAAATTATTTAAAAATTCACCAATAACATGATCTTATTTTAAAATCTGGACCCAGGTTTTAAAATAATGGATTGAATAAATATTTTAATAGTTGTAAAACTACTCATATTATCTATTTCATCTTATGTGAGCTTTCAATATTTGTGGTTTTCAAGAAATGGGTTCATGTCATCTAAGTTTTCAAGTTTATGTGTATAATTCAATTATTTCATTTATCTTTTTAAAGTCTATGGGTATCTGTAGTGATAGTGCCTGTTTCATTACTAATTCTTTGGTAATTTGTTCAATCTTTCTCCTCTCTCTCTGTCTCTTGCCATTGAAAGGAGTTCATCCATTTTATTCTCCCTCCTCCTCAAAGGAGTAGCTTTTAATTTCTTTTATTTTTTTCTGAAATTTCATTATTTCTTTTTCAATTTCATTAATTTTAGTACTTTTAAATTAGTATTTCCTTCCTTCTTTCTTTGAGTTTGATTTGTCTTCTAAGGCTAAACAGGGGGAAGATTGGAAGGAAAAAAATAGTAAGTTCATCTCCAAGTTTGGTAATACTTTAAATTATAGTCTTCTTTCTAATATGCCTGCTGTGACTTATCAGAATCCTCAAATATCTGACCTATGTATTCTTCCCAGGATTTTGATTGTATTCTGTGTAAAACATAGGGTGCCCTTTTATTGGCTATTCAAACACCATGAGCTGTGTTTCTGTTCATGGTGTGATTTTCTAAACATCCAGCAAAGTAAGTGAATTTACAAAGTACCTGGATTTACATGATAGATGCATTCCAGGGAATGGAGTATATATTAGAACTACTTTTGCCTTGTATTTTGCAAAGTTTAAGTCTAGGCTCAGATAATAATAAATAGGTTTTTTGTTTACTTAAATATCATACAGGATAATGAGAAAATGTAACAATTCTCTATTGCACAACATTGTTCTGTACATTGTGAAAACTGAAAATGCCCTAACAGATTTTCAAAATGCCCTCTTTAGGGTATGGTGGCTCAGGATGTAAAGAAACAGTGCAGTAGGGGGGGAACTGGGTTCAAGACCTGAGTTGGGAAGATCCCCTGGAGAAGGAAACAGCTACCCACTCCAGTATTCTGGCCTGGAGAATTCCGTGGACAGAGGATCCTGGCAGGCTACAGTCCACGGGGTTGCAAAGAGTCAAACAAGACTGAATGACTAACACTTTCACTTTCAGGGTAGTACTAGGCCAACTGATAAGCACTTCTTTACACTGGTGGTGTTCAATAACACTTTCTACAGTGATGCAATGAAAGCAGGGAGGGGGGGAAAGACTATGGGAAAAGAGCTTGAACTTTGGTTCAGAAAGCTCTAAACTGAGGTCCTAGCATAGTCAATTCTAATCTAATAAAGGTAAAAACTAGAGATGAAAATACCAAACTCTCTTGCAAAGATGAGCCATAACAGAAAGTTTGCTCAATTCTCAATCCTAACTGACCTTAAACTTCTGTGATTGTTAAATAGCTTATTAAGCTCAGTACGTCCCTCCTATCTGTTAATATAATTTTATCTTGAATATGTTGTCCAAACAACTAGCTATCCTTCTACTTTTGTGCCATGCATAAACTTAATAATCTCATCACTAATGCCCTCATTCAAGAGGTTTATAAACTTATTGAATGAGAAAGATACAGGAATATGTATTTTTATACTAGCTTTAAAAGCTTTTATCAAATGGACCCTGTTCTACAGGATAGCCCTAAATCTTATTTATCTTATTATCCTCAAACATATCAAGTAATTTTTGGTCAAATACTTTTTCAAAATAAAAATTATATATATATATATATATATATATATGTATATAATTACCAATTGTACTTACCAATACCAAATATACACACACACACACACACACACACACACACATATGCATATATATATATTTAAATGGGCCAATATTTTACTTGGAAAAAGACATGAGATTAATTTGATAGGATTTGTTACAGAGGTAATGTTATTCCAATTTATAAGTAAGGAAAATGTAACACTATGAGATTTTTCAGTTTCCTTACGGTCAAATAGTGAGGAAGTAATGGACCTGGAAGAAATGAGAAACATCTAATTCCCAGACCTGTGACATTTCTACTATTGTTGTTATTAGTCACTAAGTTGTGGCCGACTCTTTGTGACCCCATGGACAGCAGCACGCCAGGCCTCCTTATTGCTCATTATCTCCCAGAGTTCACCCAAGTTCATGTCCATTGAATCAGTGATGCCATTCGACCATCTCACTCTTTGCTGTCCCTTTCCACTTTTGCCTTCAAGGAGGGGATGGTAAACCACTCCAGTATTCTTACCACAAGAACCCCATGAACAGTATAAAAGACATTTCTACTGGACCACTCTAATAGGCAACCTTTAAGAAAGTCCTCAATGAATCCTGTCTCCTAGTATCGTTGAGTAACTTTCTTCTAAACAATAGAATACAATGACACAGTACTAGTACAATGTTTAGTTATTCAACCATGTTGCTGAATTGGAATCACATCAAGATTTTATAATTTTAGAACTTGTGATATTCTAAATGTTCTACGTGCTACTTATTATAAGGAAAAATTTACCTTCTTGTGTTAAAATTTATGGGTGCTCATTTGTTATTTGTATTCTAATCTCTGGTACATACATATCCAGCAGGGTCCCCTGTGTCTAGGTTATCTCTGTGGTGTTTCTGGCTACGGATTACTGAACATCGCCCATCTATGTCATGCTTATTATGCTGCTCCCTTTCCTAGAATGGAGTTTTGCCATTTTATTCATATTGAGCAATGTGTTAAATGCATATGCATCTCCATAATGACATATAATTCTTTATGCTTCTGCTTCCCACAAGGATGCTCTAGTAAGATCAGAAGAAATTAAGTTTTGGGCTTTCTCATTCAAAAACTCTCATGGGGGTGGAGATGTCCCTGAAAGAGACTTTTCTTCCCAATAGACATTTTTGGTAGAGAAACAGACAGGGAAGGGTCCTGGAGTTCAGTTGTAGTCAGAAGTATAATCTCATACACAATATGCCAAGTAAATTATCAAGTGGTCAAGTGGGTTACTAAGAAGAGGAACACATGCGAGTACCATTGGCTTGCCTGTTGGAAAGGCTTGAGCAGCCTCCTTCCTGAATTGGGTCAGTCAGTAGGAAGCAAAAGTCAAAAACAATGTGAGTGTGGGTGCTCCAGGGCTGGGCTGGGGTACTCTAAAGTTTAAGATAGTATGCTTCTGAAAACTAGAAGCAGGCAGCGAGCTTGTCTGAACAAGGCTGGATACAATCAATTAAATACTATTCTAAGTGCACATTTATGAATATCTACTAATGTTTTTCCCCTCCCCTTCCCTTCAATTTATGACTCCTCAAGGCATTCAACATTGAAATTGGGCTTTCAATTGATGTGGTTAAAGAGGAAAAACAGCCTTAATTATGTTAGAAATCTAAGCAGAAATTAGTTTTACTTTTTGTAGGCCAGATGTTTTTCTAGTAATTCTCATGAAACTGTTCATTGTACACAGACCTTATAATCTATTAATACAGTAAAATTTTTTTCCCTTTTCTTTTTGTCTAGAAATAGTTATCTAGGAGCAACCTCAACACATAAGAACGAGAAGCTACTTCTGTTTTGATGGTTTTTTTTTTTTTTTCCCTAACTGATCTAAGTGAACAGGGCTATGGCAGTGAGTTACCCTCACCAAGACCAACTTGGTAGCAGGCCACCTCATTGCTATCAATTTTGCATTCCCAGCTGGTATCCCAGTGTAGTTTTAATAGAATCTTCTGCGCGTGGCCCTAGCAAACTCCCCACTGCTTCCTGAGGTGGATTAAAAGATGCAAACTCACTGAAATATGCCAAAGAATATAATGGTCTCTACAGAAGATCTGGCTGTGTCAACCAACAAAAAGTTCCAGCTGTGGCCGCTGTGTGGAACAAAGGGAACTCTTGGCTTAACATGGAGTGCGTGCTTCTGACGTTCCAGTTCAGGCAAGAAATAAATAAAGCTATTACAAAGCCCTTGAACAGATGTGTCTGACATAGTCTAAAATGTGTTTGTACAGAAACTTTGCTATCAACGTGGCTCATTCTTATAGCAACGGACATCTGTTCCTGAAGGCTAAAGCAGGGTACAGTCCATAATCACAGTCCAGAGCTGATCTGGCTGGCCTCTTTGAACTGCCTTTTCCCTGGGCACTGTTGTTCACATTTATCTACATAGTCTCAGTCATGTGTGGGTCAATGATTTATTTAACACAGAATCTGAATGCCTCTGTGTCAAGGAATCAGATTCTGTCCAATAGTCAAAGACTTGAAAATTTCCATTTGTTTTCCAGGAGCAATTGTGCACATTCCCCATAGATAACTTGACACTGTTATGCCCTGTCACAGTTTACATCTGTCTTGGACTTATATTGTTTCTAAGGTTGGCTATTGATCATTGTTCTCACATGAATCCTTCATTATTCTATTAGGAACCATTTATAAACACATTCCTTGGACAGATGACAAAAGGATCCATGATGGACAACTTCTTATTCAAAACAGCTGCCCAATATGTAAATCAAAAGCTGTTAAAGATTGTATTGAGCTGAGAACAATTATACAAGGTTCTAGCCTGTTGTGAATTAAAATGACTGCATTAGAGCTTAAGGGATTTGTAAACCAAGTCTTTCTTTTCAAGAACGCCAGTTCAGATTCAGCTCAGGTCATTGACAAGAAATATCGTGTGAGAATAATGTAAAACAAATCTATGCTCTCAATATTATTGTTAATAGATAATATTTTCCAAAAGCACTATTTACTGCTCTGGTTATCTTATCTGAAAACCTAAGGAATGAAAGATTAAAACTAAATTAAGGTCATAACTAAAATAAGTTACTTAGAATTTATTTTAAATTAAGAATTAAGAATTTATAAAATTTTCATCATTTTGGTGGTGGTGGTTTAGTCGCTAAGGCAGGTCTGACTCCTACAACCCCATGGACTCTAGCCTGCCAGGCTCCTCTGTCCATGGGAATTCTCCAGGCAAGAATACTGGAGTGGGTTGCCATTTCCTTCTCCAGGGTTCATCATTTTAGGCACATTTTAAGATTTTCTTCAAGTTGTTCTAGTCCTACTTACACACAAACACATACACAAAAGATTTCTTCTTTCCTTTTTTATCTGAAAATAAAAGTAAAAACTGAATAACCAATAGGAGGCTGTGGAAATATTAATAACAGTTAATGTTTATTGACCCTTTGCTATATATGTCAATTACTGGTCTAAATATTGGCACATTTATTCCTTACAATAACCTCATGAAGTAAAAACTATTACTGCTCTCATTTCATAGTTGAGGAAACTAAAACCAGAGAGATTAAATATTATTATTTAATGTCACATCATATTCAAACTTGAAATGTCCAACTCAAGAGCTCATACTTCTTTACTAAAATTTCTCCAAGAAAGGCACATTGAAACGCCAGTATTTAGTCAAGTAAATTAACATTTGTTGCCAATCTACAATAGATAGATAATGCCAATATTTATTAAACATCTTAATTATTTTCAGTACCTAGGCTTTCTCATTTAATGTCCCATTTTTAAAAGGCAAATTTGGTTAGCCCATTTAAGATGACTTCAATTTGCTCCATTTGTTTTAGTTTGAAGATATTTACATATAGCAACCAAGGGTTAAATTTCTCATCCCTCTCTCCATATTCTAAATCACAATGTAGGACAGAAGCAGGTTAACTAAGCCTTTGCAGGGAGTTGATGTCTTTGTGTGACTCTTATTTCAAATACAACTTATGCATATGGAATCAGTGTTTATGTAGTATAAAGATTCAATTTTGCTGGGACTCAAAATATTGAAATTTGATTTCAGGATATTTTTGTATGATATATTTTCATGCATGTGTGGCATAACAAAGGGTTAACAAGGGTAGCCTCTCTCCCAGAGAAAGTAAGCAATGGGACAAGGACAAGAAAATAAAATGTGAGGTAAATGGAATGGGGAAAACACTTTTTTTTTTTTTTACTTTAATACACTTTATCTGAATGATCTGTTTATGTAATGCCACCATTTCAGTAATTAGCCATGTAGCCTATTTATACATATAAAAAAACCTATGGGGAAAATATTTAATTCTAGTTGACATACTACTTCAAAGATACAAGGAAAAGTAGGAATATGCAAAGATAAAAGGTAAATAAAAGAGACAGTCTATCACTATTCTTCCTCATCTTCTCATTGAATTTCTTTCCTCATCTCAGTTAATTTGTTCCTGATCCAAACTCAATAGAGGCATGCCCTCCTGAGGCAGAAAGTAAAAAAGCCACCCAGGGTAAAGTGATAGGAGATTCATTCCTGCGGACAGGAACTCCAAGATGAAAATAGCAGGAAAATTAAGAGAGGAGGCTGGACCCTACCCAGACCACATCTCATTCTCGAAGTCAGCAGGCCTCCCCAACCACATATGCACAGAAAGACTCCTTGGAGGCCAAAGGTTACTACCCATTAGCTTTTGTGGTAGATTCCATCTTGGCTGAGAGATGTGTGCGTACACATGGGACGATCTTGAGATATACTAAATAGGGACTGTGAACCAGGAAAATCAATATGATTGGCCAAAAGAAACCCAAAAGAAATCCCCTATAAAAGAAATGCCTATGAGGGTGTGACTCAGGGACTTGCTTTTTGAGTCTGCCCATGTGTCTATCCACACATATTATACTCTTTTTCCTCCTAGTAAACACTTTACTTGCTTCACTACTTTCCATCTTTGTGGAAATTCTTTTCTGCACAGCCCAAGAGCCACGGCCTGGTCACTGACCTCTAGCCTGTATATCCTTAGTCACTCAGTCGTGTCCGACTCTTTGTGATCCCATAGACTCTAGCCCACCAGGCTTCTCTGTCCATGGGGATTTTCCAGGCAAGAACACTGGAGTGGGTTGCCATGTACTCCTCAAGGGGGTCTTCCCAACCCAGGGACTGAACCCAGGTCTCCTGCATTGCAGGTGGATTCTTTACTGTCTGAACCACCAGGAAAGCCTGACCTCTAGTCTAGTGGCTAGGATTTGGTGTGCTCATCACCCTGATCCAGCATCAATTTCTGGCTGAGAACCCAAGTAAGCTTGAGCTTACTTCAAGCTGCTGCAGGTCAAGGCCACTTGAGGTCACTCTTGGCATCAAGAATTAGTTCTTTTAGCCCTATGATTGAAATGATTACATTTCTGTTTTGCTCTATTCCTCAAAGTTGAATTCTTAAGATTTGACTATGTCATTCATTCATTCATTCATTCAGTATTTTGGCATACCTACTTCATGCCAAGCAATGAGCTTGCTAACAAAGGAGGCAAAAATATATGTCCTCAAAGAAGTGAGTAGAAGAGGCAGGAGCATGGAGTGATTACAGTAATGTAGAAAAGCCATAAAAATTTTACCATTATTTGTTACAGAAGCTTAGAGGAAAGAAAGGTCACCTACCTAGGAAGATCAGAAAAGAATTTACCAAGTATACAAAGGAGGGGAAAGTCCTTTAAATAGTGACATAGAAAATGAAAATATCTTTTCAGGATGGAAAATCTCCTGCAAATTAATTATTCAACTTAAAATATGCATTCACAGGGAACATGGAGACTTTTAATCCAGTAGCAATTGTTACAGTGTAAGTGTATTAATGACAAAATACTTATAATCAACACTTAATCTCCAGTTTAAGGAAGGGATAACATTAATGGATTAAGCCTACTTTGATCAGTATAGCATATAATCTCTTCTTTCTCTCATTCTCTGCAATGGTTAGTAACTGAAAACTCAGTTTCTCAATTAATTATGTCTGGCTTCTGACAGTATTTCAATCACTGCCCCAATCTTGGTTAAATATGTGATTAGGTAACATCTTATTTTCATTTTTGGTATCATGTTATGAGTACCATGTCAGGAACAAACATTCCTGATACATCTTCCTATAGCATATGAGGCCTTAGTCCATTTCAATTTCATTTGACTTGATAAGTGAAACTAAAGAAAGAAAAAGGGAAATTAAATGAATTGTTATTTACCGAGCACTTACTAGAGAGAGCACTTACCACAGAATATATAGTCACATTTAGCTACATCTAGATGGATAAAGCAACTTAAAACATGGGTTTTGGAGACATACAGATTGGAATCAAACCTTGTTTTGAAGATATCTTTCCCACTCTGGGTCTCAGCTTTCAAATATGTAGAATAGGGATATGAATTGTGTCTGGTTTATGGGATTGTGTTCAGGATTAAGTGAAATCTCCTATGTTACAGTCCTTACATGTAGAAGTATCTAAAAGTAAAACAGTGTTAGTTCATGGCTAGTTATATCAGTTGGTTGTTTTCTCAATAATGGTACTCAACAAAACATATGTAACTCAGTGGCTTATAGCAATGAGCTCTAATACTCCTACCTTTTCAGGCCAGCATGGAATCTGCTGAGTCTAGACTGTTTTTGACTGAGTGTGGTTCAGAGGTGCAGGCTGGACACAGGTCAGTTGCAGCATTTTCCCGTCCTTGTTTTAGCCAGGGGCTACCAAGATACGTTCCTCTTATGGAAAAGGCAACAGAGCTACAGTAAAACCCCAGTGCATAAGCACATATCACACCTCTGTTTAAGACACATCTGCTAACATCTCATAGACCAAAATAAGTTACACAGTCAACTTGAAAGCTATGTCATGAATATTTGTTAAAAATTATTCAACTTGCCATAATATTTTAGCTTATCATCTTAGTTTTTAAAATTTGACTGTCTAAATATAATCTGCTATCTACATATAAAAATGTATAGCTTGACTAATTTTTTTTTAATTATACAACTAACTTTAAAATTGCTTAACAGAAAAAGGAAGGCCTGAATAAGCTATAACTGATTAACTGTGAAGAAACTTCACAAGATGAACAATGATGTCAAGAGGTAAGCAAATGACAATCATGAATAATATATTAAATAATTAACCATTCTAGAACTTCGTGGAATTTTGTGCTAGATGGAAACATTTTGGCTGTGTATTTTGGAAAAGTCAAAGGAAGCAGAAGACACAGACCCAGTATTTTGGGTCATTATGGCAGTTTGAAGTCAATTGTTGTTGCTTTTTTCTCCATTTTTTGGTTTACCATTCATAAATGTGATGGAGATTGGGCCATTTTCACATCCATTAGCTTTAGTAGCAATTCATTCATCCTTTCAAAAAATTATCGAGTGCCTACTATATTCCAGGCTCTATGCTTGTTATTAGAGAAACAACCATAATTGTAAACAGCTTTCCAAATTGGAAACTTCCATTACATGAGTGTAAAAAATAATTTATTTCTTAAATCCCACAAAGCCATGATGGAAAAAAGACACATTTTGGAAAAGGTTACCCACAACTCTGAACATTCCACATGTCTACATGGAACAGAGTCCCCGGAGAATGTGGAATGGGGATAAAATGAGGGGTTCTTAGGTAGATACGAATTGTTTGCTGAATGAGCAGGCATTTCTTACAGCTTGAGGACACTGTTAATCCTCTCACTTAGGTTATTAAAGAGACATTTCATCAATTTAGAATTCTTACCATTCTTGCTTCTAGTGAAAAATGTTAATCAGCAAGTATGTATCAATTTTGAAGACTTGTGCTAAGCATTTCCGTGCACCTCAATTTGAGTCTAGAATCATTACACTTAGAAAGGCTAGAAACTGAAAGTGCTGAGACTGGACTTCTGTTTCTGCTTTCCAAGCTGATGGGATATGTGTGTAGACAATAAGGTAATTCCTCTTCTCTAAATTAAAACATTCTAAAGATACATTGTGACAGACAGCTCTTCTGGGCAGACAGAGAATGAAATGATGGCTCTCCTGGAATAGAAAGGTACGGACACTAAGATGTTGAGTGGGGAACTACACTTTCTTATAGTTCCTTTTTTCTTTTAAATAACCTCAGTTAAGTTACAGTTGTTCAGTGACAATTAGTGAAGACATGAAAGTTTGCACCTTCACTCTAAGCCATTGGTTTCTGTCTTATTGTCAGCCTCAGAACTGCCTTACAGAGAGAAAAGAAGAGGGTTGTACAGAGCATCTTCTAGAACTGTGATTAATGGTATATCTTCATCACCCATTTTACCACCTTGAACCCACAACCTGACTTTAAGTGCACCCTACAAGCACGTACCCCATGCTACATTTCTGCAAGTTTCACCAAAAAGACTTGATTTCTCTTCTAATTACCATCACAACAGCTCCCATTATGGTTTGACCCTAGTAATTTAGTTATATTTGTGCTACTACAATGCACCAAATAGATAATAATGAATACTGATGCAGCCTTGGGTTGAAGCAAACTATCATTACACAGGCTTAATGAAGTTACCAGAAAAGGCAGTATGTAAAAAACATACTCAGATTAAGAAAAAAACAAAAACAAAAAACCTGAACGTTTCACATTCCTAAAGCTCTGCTTTATACTTGGAAACTCCTGGAGAACTAACATGTGCTATTCACTTCTCTTCCTTGATTTCTGATCTACGATTTCCAGACTTATGCCATCACATTCCAAACTTTCATCTTTTACCTCTCAGTGTCTAACTGTGTTTGTCAAATCAAGACAAGCAGTGGTGTGATTTATAGCATGGATCAAATGGGATACTTACTTGGTAACCCAATTTTGTACAAAATATGCTAAATTAAAATTTAAAATTTTGGAGCTTGGTCAAGATGTTGGCCATCAGACCCATCAAATGAGGCAGAGACCATAGCTGGATCTCCTTGGAATAGCAGATAACTAAGTGACTGCACCTGTAACTTAAAATCATAACCAGCTAGCATCTCAGGATGAATGAATTTGAGCCAGAAATTGCTTTTGTGAAAGTCAGTGCTTAAACAGGTAGTGTGCAATATGAAAAAGCAGAAGGGGTGTTGGTAAGGACATCATGTATTGACAATAGACATTGTTTTCCAGAGAGGTTTAGACTAACTTTGAGAATCAATGAAAAGAGACTAAAAGGCATTCCCAAATGTTCAACGTGAGCTGGACATCATTTTCAGCTCTTGAATGATGAGATATGATATAGAGGACACACATCTCAGTATTTCATATAACATTTTTATAATTATTGTGTAACTTGCCCTGAGGGAAATGAAGACACAAGAAGAAATGTGGTTTAACCAGTCTGGCTACAACTTTGAGAAGTGAGAGCAGGAGGTCTTGAGGGATTCACATCCCTAACCTCTTTCTTACTTACCCTAATCCCTTAGAGGCATGAAGAACACTCATTCTTACCTTATCTCACAACATAACTTCTACAGTTATCGATTTCTAAAAAGGATGATAACTTTAGTACAGAGTCAAGTTCTCATAATAAAAATTCTCCTCCGGGTTTAAGGATCATGGTAAATTATCTGTGGTTATTCAAGTTCAACTTTCTTAAATTCCAAAGGGTCCTTCTAAAGAGATTTCCCTGATTCTCCTCATTGTTGAATAGTTCTCAACTATTTCATGCCCCAGTAGGCCCGCATTCCTATTTTAAGTGCATATCTGGGTAACAGATTAAGAGAGAAATGATGGAGATGAAGTTTAAATTTGCCAAACGGATTTTTCTTTTAATTTGACATCATTTTCCCTGTGTCTCCTCATCAACACATAACTAGGAATAACTCTTGGGTCAAACTGCATTTTTATGCTCTTAATATATTCCATGTCCACATCACTTACTCTCTGTTATCTCTATCACCTCTTTGATCTATCAACTGTTCCTTTTCCCTATACCAGGTGAGCTAGTTTTTAGCTGAAGATAGGGCCTGTTGTTCATCTGGTAATCATTTGACTATCCAGTGTTAAGTAATGGAGCTGCTGTATTTTTGCTTCACCTGTTATATGTGTTTCTATCTTTGTAATTGAATTTCCTGATCAGAGTAAAGTTGCAGTGGGGACAGATGTTCTTAAAATTAAAAAAGGGAAAAGGTTAAGGACGAAAGAACATGTATAAACATGGGGGTGACTTATGTTGTTAAAAATGAAGTTTTTGTGCTTTGGATTTCGTACACATTTCTGATGAAAATAAACCAAAGTGAATCTCGGATTCCAATGAAACTTCACTTTCTTGCAGAGACAGGAGAGAAGACATGGGTGGGAGAAACACATACCCATAATACCTGGCAGATCCTCTCTGCAACTAGTCCCAGTACTATCAGTGACTCTTCAGGAAAGTATATATGCTGAACTCAATCAAGGGATTATAGCAAGAAAAGTCTTTGAGTAGAGAGTTGAGAAATGTAGGTTCTTTCTTCACTTCTAATGCTCTGACTCTGGCCCAAATAGGATGTGTTTGCCTTCAATTAGATTCTGATTGCTATGCCATAAATTAAAATACAGCAAAATAAAATAAATTAAAAATGAAATAGAACAAAAACTCCCCTGTGATCTCCTAATCACAAAATACATTTCAAGTATTAGTCTTTCTCGCCTATACACATTGGTTCCACCCATCAGTTTTATCTGAATTTGGCTTAAAGCTAAGAATACATCTTGTTTTTCACTATAGATGATGGATTCCAGATGTTCAGATTGAGTAACTGTTCTCCCCCGTAGATATAACAGACCATAGCATCAAGGTAACTAGGCAAAATGAGCAAACCAGTGCCTGCAAATTATCTTAATTATTTCAACTATGAGAAAACAGTAAAGCACTGGGTAATATAACAGATAGCCCTTTGAAAGAGCAAACAAAAAATCCTGTTACTTTTAAGCCAAACCTGCTCCCTGCAAAGTATAATGTGTGTGGAATAATTCAGAAGAAATCTTGCACTATACCATTTTCACAATTGGTATTCTCTGCCTAGTCTTCAGCATTGCTGCTGCTGCTGCTAAGCCGCGTCAGTTCTGTCCGACTCTGTGAGACCCATAGAGGGCAGCCCACCAGGTTCCTCCGTCCCTGGAACTCTCCAGGCAAGAATACTGGAGTGGGTTGCCATTGCCTTCTCCGAGTCTTTAGCATTGAGTAACATACAAATCATAATGCTAATATTGATCTGCTACTCATTTTTCAAAAATGATGTTCTATAGCTCAAGTATCATTGCTGAAAATATAGATGTGCTTTTACATCATTCAAGATGTCTCTATTGCTTCCAGCATTTGAAAAGTCAGTTACAAATATCACCACTGAAGTGAGTCAGATTTTTACATCAGACACATATACAGAGATGTATGGAAACAAATCTATATATTTATTTCTACTTTCCATGATTAAGAGAAAGTACAGCTGATATTCCACTTGACATAGAATTATCCAAGTATGGTCTTCCAGGCCTGGAAAATGAAGTTAAATTGTAGTTTATGTCAATGCTGTACCAAAAGGTGAGTTCTGTCCCAGCAATCCCCTCTGGTTCTCAACTATGCTGTAAATTAATCTGTCCAGATCATTGACACTCATCCACAATGCACAGGTGGCAGTCTCCTTTCATGCACACCAAAGAGCATAAGACAAAAATAAATTGTAATGTCATTAAAAACATGCTAAAATAATATTTTACCCATCCGCTAAGCCCAGCCCCTGTGGTAAATGAACTAACAGGTATCCACACTCACATTTGATGCACAGATACTGCAAGCTATTAATTAACATGAATATGACAGGAGTCGATTGGATTTCTCTCTTTTAGACATTAATCAAAGCCCAAAACAGAACACGCTCCTTGTATAACATTCAGACTTGTGGGTCTTCAGATGTGGCTGCTGTAAAGCCCATTTCTGTCTAAATATTTACAACAAATGAGTTTGCTCAACAGGGATACTCTATGTGCCAGGTTCTACACTGCCAAAGTCATGATCAGCAGACCCATCAGCTTGGCCTGCCTCATTTTCCTGATATGCAGACTACAAAACAAAGACAATCCAAGGGTAAAGTCCATTTTTTTTTTTTTTTTTTTGCATTCAACCTGTCAGTTAAAAATAAACTTTACTGTTTCCTCCCCTTTAAAAATTATAGACAAATATGTATGTCTTAAAATGTTATGGTGAGGAGTATTTGAAAATTAAAAAAAGAGATGAGTCTTGGCATTAGAAAGCCACTAATTATCTTTAATCTCATCATAAATACTTAGGGGGAATACTAAACTTTTATAGAAATAAATGGAAAATGGCTTTAAAAAGTTTCAATAAATTAATAAGTTAGAAAACAAGAAATCTAGCAAAAGTATCCTTCCCAAAATCTCAGGCCATGAGAATTTTACTGGTGAGTTATTTCAAGCTTCCAAGGTAGAAATAATTCTGCTCTTTTATTTTTTTTAAAGACAGAGAAATCATTTAACTCCTTAAGTCCTTTTAGAAAGTCATCTTGACAGTGAGGTTTCATGACTTTTAATGTGGGAAGAAATCAAGTTAGGGCATGAGAGACAGTGGATAAATATAAATTAACTAACACCCCTCTGTATCTAGTGCTCTTCATTTTCAATCGACTCTCAGCAGGTAAACCTAGGTGAAGGCGAAAAGAAACGCAGACTCAGTTAACACTAGTGGGAAAAAGGAATGAATATCAAAATTGAGATATGTGATTATACTTAAAAATAGTATGTCTATGTCTCTCAGAAAAAATAGTTGTGAGTTGGTGCTCAATTAAGCTGTTGTGTGCTGAGGCTGTTCTGATAACGCAGGCAGAACTGAAGGAACCCGGAGGGGGATGAAATACCAGAAGGAAGAGTTCCTTGGCATTATCTCTCCTCTCCTCCTCCCTCCCACTTCTCTTTCCTATCTATCCCTCTCTCACATACCTTCTTTCTGTGTTCTTCCTCTCTCTTTTCTTTCCTTTCATAAACTTTGCTTGGGGCTGTACTAGATGTAATTGACCCTGTGAATAGAACACTCTCTAACCGCTTGCTTCTGTCAACTTTTCCTACTGAATAGATATCAGGAGGGGAACCCATCTTGAGTGGAGGCTCAACCCAGGGGCATCACTACATGCAGATCTTCAGTTGCTGTCATGCACCTGATTTAACTGAATTCTATCTATCTATCTAGTTGCCTCCATTTGAATCCTTTCTATGTCAGTTAAGCCCATTGGTGTCTGTGGCAGTAGTATTTTCCAAAGATGACTAAATTAATATCTCCAGTGTTACATGTTCTTCTAGAACAGATGACTAAATTAATATCTCCAGTGTTACATGTTCTTCTAGAACTCCTATTACCTCCATTAAGAGATGAAATTTTGTTGCTTTGTTGTTGTTCAGTCCCTAAATCATGTCCGATTCTTGGTGACCCCATGGATTGCAGCATACCAGTCTCTTTTGCCCTTCATTATCTCCTGGAGTTTGCTCAAATTACATATCCATTGAGTTGGTGATGCTATCTAACCATCTCAGTCACCGCTGCCCCATTCTTCTCCTGCCTTCAATCTTTTCTAGCATCAGAGTCTTTTCCAATGAGTCGGCTTTTCATCAGGTGGCCAAAATATTAGAGCTTCAGCTTCAGCATCCATCCTTTCAATGAATATTCAGAATTGATTTCCTTTAGGATTGATTGGTTTGATCTCCTTGTGGTCCAAGAGACTCTCAGGAGTCTTCTCCAGCACAACTGTTCGAAAGCATCAATTCTTGGGCACCCGGCCTTCATTTATGGTCCAACTCTCACATCTGTATGTGACTACTGGAAAAACCATGGCTTTGGCTATATGGATCTTTGTTGGGAATGTGAAGTCTCTGATTTTTTTTTTTTTTTTAAATTTAGAGAATGCTCTAGTTTTTGTAATCAAGCCCGTGTAGATAAAACCTTACATTTACAGTGAGTTGTGTGAGTTAGCAGCTCAGTCATGTCTGATTTTTTGCAATCCCATGGATTGCAAAGAGCCTCAGCAGGCTCTTCTGTCCATGGAATTCTCCAAACAAGAATACTGGATTGGATTGCCATTTTCTTCTCCAGAAGATCTTCCCAACCCAGTGATCTAAGCTGAGTCTCCCACACTGCAGGCAGACTCTTTACCATCTGAGCCACCAGAAAAGCCTTATTCAGTGAGTTACCTCCTTACAAATAGAGACAATTATGTTTAACCTTTCTAGACCAACTTGACTGTTAATTTCTGTACAATGCCAAGCTGACACAGCTAAAGTTTATAAAAATGCATATTATATATTGCCATGGTCCAGCCCCAGCAGGATCCAGGGGGTACCCTCAGGATGAACAGAGTCAGAGAGAGAAGACACGTGAGACCAGCCTTGATAGGGCCAAGTCTGCGAGGGAAAGAGAGAAAAAGAGAGAGAGAGAGTGACCAGATGGGGGGTGCAGCAGAGTCTGGCAATGCTTTATTTTTTACCGTGGCTTTTATACCCTAAGTTAGTACATTTCTGAGGGGAGGATAGTTTAACATCACATCAGCTTGTCCTTCACAAAACCAGGGTGTTTTCTGCATACTTCTTTGTTTATGAGGGTCTTGTACATTATCTTCTGGCCTTGGGGCCTATTAATATTTTATGCAAGTCAGGTGAATGTATTTTCTGTTTCTATGGTGACCTTAACTGAAAGGTAGCAGTCTCATAGGGCAACAGTACAGAGTAGAAGTATAATCTTGTTAACACAAAAATTAATCCTTCTGCAGAAGTTGTTAGTTGCATTTATCTAAGAAGTTTTCCCCACACTGAATCTTCGACTTTGGTGAGGCAGCCTCTTCCTAGCACTCCTGAGTGACAATTAACAACCATTTCATTGTTACCACACTAGGGCTAAGCTCTTATTTTTCTAGATCTATAACTATATTAACAGTGGTTTCTATAACACAACCTTAGCACATTAAGAGAAAAAACACAGTAAGCAAATGTTAACCCAATAGCTAGTTTTAGAATAATTTTTCTTGTGTTTTTTAATAGGGCTTCCTCACCCCCCAAAGGGCTCTATGTCTATTAGGGCCTTTATATAATCAGGTTCTTTATGTTATTTTATGATTAGGGTATTATAAGCAATCATGCATATTAGTACCAAGGGCATAAATGCATTTGCCAAACAAACTAAAATACCAGCAAAGGAGTTTAAATTAAAACACTCCTTTCACCCTGGATAATCTCATAAAATACTAGCACCCAGGAAACTTATTGATTAAAGTTCTAAATTGATTCTTATTTGGAAAGAGATCAGGGAAGGCCTGCCTCTGTCACAGAAATTAGGGAGTAGTCTATTGAAGCAAGCATCAGAAAGACAGATATCATCTTTAAGGTGAGCACCGGGGGCAGCTTTTCAGAATCCCTGAAAACCTGATCCACCTTGCCCGTCAGGTTTTCTCCCTCATGACCTTGTCATGGGTGGGATCTCGTGTGCTGGCTCCCCGCAATATATTTACACACACACACACACACACACACACACACATATATATATATATATAGAGAGAGATGGATTCATGCACTGTAACCCACCAGACTCCATTGTCCATGGAATTCTCCAGGCAAGAATACTGGAGAGGGTTGCCATTTCCTACTCCAGGGGATCTCCCAATCCCAATCCCAATCCAAGGGCTTGAACCCAGGTCTCCCACATTCCAGGCAGAGTCTTTACTGACGGAGCCATCAGTTCAGTTCAGTCACTCAGTCTTGTCCGACTCACTGCAAGTCATTAGGGAAGACCTATAGATTTATTTATTTATATAAAAAGATCAATAGCAGTATGCTATGCACCAACAGCTGCAACAGTTTTTCCAAGTTTTGAAGTTATCTGAATAAAATTATAGAGACATTCAACATGCTCCAGAAAAACTATACAAAAAAAGATCTTAAGGATCCAGACAACCATGATGGTATGACCACTCACCGAGAGTCAGACATCCTGGAGTGTGAAGTCAAGTGGGCCTTAGGAAGCATCACTATGAACAAAGCTAGTGGACATGATGGAATACCAGCTGAGCTATTTTATTCCAAATTCTAAAGGATGATGCTGTGAAAGTGCTGCTCTCAATATGCCAGCACATTTTTTAGAATTTAACAGTGGCCACAGGACTTTAAAAAGGCAGTTTTCATTCCAATCCTAAAGAAAGGCAATGCCAAAGAATGTTCACATTACTGCGCAACTGCACTCATTTCACATGCTAGCAAAGCAATGCTCAAAGTTCTTCAAGCTAGGCTTCGACAGTACATGAATGGTGGACTTCCAGATATTCACGCTGAATTTAGAAAAGGCAGAGGAGCCAGAGATTAAATTGCCAACATTCACTGGATCATAGAAAAAGCAAGAGAATTCCAGAAAAAATATCTACTTCTACTTCATTGACTATGATAAAGCCTTTGACTATGTGGGTCACAACAAACTGTGGAAAATTCTTGAAGAGATGAGAATACCAGACCACCTTACCTGCCTCCTGAGAAACCTGTATGCAGGTCAAGAAGCAACAGTTAGAACCAGACATAGAACAATGGACTGGTTCAAAATTGGGAAAGGAGTACGTCAAGGCTGTATACTATCACCCTGCTTATTTAATTTATATTCAGAGTACTTCATGCAAAATGCTGGGCTGGATGAAGCACAAGTTGGAATCAAGATTGCAGGGAGAAATATCAATAACCTCAGATATGCAGATGACACCACCCTTATGCAAAAAGCAAAGAGGAACTACAGAGCCTCTTGATGAAAGTGAAAGAGAAGAGTGAAAAAGCTGTCTTAAAACTCAGAGTTCAAAAAATGAAGATCATATCCTCTGGTTCCATCACTTCACAACAAATAGATGAGGAAACAATGGGAACAGTGAGAGACTTTATTTTCTTGGGTTCCAGAATCACTGAAGATACTGACTGCAGCCATTAAATTAAAAGACGCTTATTCCTTAGACAAACATATTAAAAACCTAGACAACAAACCTAGACAAACCTAGACAACATATTAAAAAACAGAGACCTTTGCTGACAAAGGTCTGTATAGTCAAAGCTATGGTTTTTCCAATCATGTATGGATGTGAGAGTTGGACCATAAAGAAGGCTGTGCACCCAGTGGATTGATGCTTTTGAACTGTGGTGTTGGAGAAGACACTTGAGAGTCTGTTGGACTGCAAGGAGATCCAACCAGTCAATTCTAAAGGAAATCAGTCCTGAATATTCATTGGAAGGACTGATGTTGAAGCTGAAACTCCAATACTTTGGCCACCTGATGTGAAGGACTGACTCATTGGAAAAGACCCTGATGCTGGGAAAAACTGAGGGCAGGAGGAGAAGGGGACGACAGAGGATGAGATGTTTTGATGGCATCACCGACTCAATGGACATGAGTTTGAGCAAGCACTGGGAGATGAAGGACAGTGATGCCTGGCATGCTGCAGTCCGTGCGGTTTCATAGAGTCAGGCACGACTGAGTGACTGAGCAACAACTACAAGCACACTCCCAAAAAAAGGTTAAAAACAAAAACCTCAAAAACAGCTAAATTCTCTTACTGTCTTTGTACCTGGTACCATTTTTTAAAAATTAGCTTCTCAATCATCATCTGGAAAGAAAACAGTCTAGAATATCTTCATTTAAAACAGATCTGATAAAGAATGGTCACTACTAATTATCATAAGGATTGCTGGAGATGACTCAGCCTCTAGTTTTTAAAATCAAACTTGTTCTGCCAAATCTAAGACCCTGAATTTATCCATATTAAACATGCTTTGACCACCTGGCCACCAAAATTCTTCCCATTCAGATCAACAAGAGCTTTAACTGCTGCCTCAACCCTGTCGAATTCTGAATATGTTCATACTGCTTCATCAACAGGGCCATCAGGAATTTCAGATATCACACATTTTCCAACTTTGCCATATTTTTCACACTCTTCCTTGGTTTCAACTTCCAAGTCTTTATCCACCTCTCCTGCACCAATCCTGTTCCTGAGTCGGATCACTTTGGTAGGACACAAGTATTTTAGCTGCTGCTGCTGCTGCTGCTGCTGCTAAGTCGCTTCAGTCTTGTCCGACTCTGTGCGACCCCATAGACAGCAGCCCACCAGGCTCCCCCATCCCTGGGATTCTCCAGGCAAGTGTTTTAGCTAGCGGATTTCAATTCAACTTCTTGGCTGCCTCTTTCTCAGTGGCTTGGCCCACGATGATTGCCGCCCCACTTGCTAGTCTTCTCCAGCGATGGCGCTGTGCTCAGACCCTGCTCTTGCTTCCGGATACACTGGCCTTCCCAGAAGTCTTACTTCTGCATGAATTTATGTACTACCCTGCCCCCGACCTTGGCGAGGAAAGAGTTGCCAAGACTGATCGTCAGGGATCGCAGTCTGTCTTGTTCCTTGCACACTGTGGGAGGGGTAGAAACTGTGGAAGACTGTGAACGAGGTGGTGAATCCTCTTCATAAGGGAAGTCTTGGGGTAACTCTGTCCTTCTCCACAAGAGACATGGCGGGGTGTGATGGCGGCTCTGGCCTTACTTCTTTTCTTCCTCTCTCACTCATAATCTACATCGTCAACAGAATCTGGATCTGGTGCACCTGGAAAACCCACTACCTTCATGTCTATTTATGCCTCTTTTCTCTCTCTTCTGTTTCCTTCTGTCTTTCTGGCTCCTGCTGTCTCTGTTGTTCTTCTCTTTGATGCTTCACTACTTTCTTATAATTGTTAGGAAACATGGGATCCTATACATCAGCTAAGGGGATCAAAACTTATCCTGCAGAAAACCGGCTGGGAACAGGGTCCTTGATGCCCATGGTCACGTGTGGTGGGGGGAGGGTCCACGATCTGTTGCTCATGAAAAGCCACTTCGATTCAGGTCGATTGCTGGAGCAACGATTGTACTTTGTTTTGTCCTCTGGCTCTTGGTTTGAGTGAGGGCTGCCTTCTTCACCTGGTGCTGAGAATGCAGAAGTTTGAAGTATTTGGACCAGCATCCTGTTTTTGAGTCACTAGTCCCAACTAGCGGTTGCCGTACAGGGCCATCTTCTCAGTTCAATGCAACCAAGCCTGGCGGATGCTTCTGGTACCACGGGTGTGCACAAGGCCCAACACGCTGCATTGTGGCTGGGCTCGCCAATCATTGTCAGCCCTCAATGGCCTGACCCCTCTGGAGGCCATCTCTTTGGTTTTTTATACACTGTCTAGGTTTATCATGGGCTTCCCTGGTAGCTCAGATGGTAAAGCCTCTGCCTACAATGCAGGAGACCCGGGTTCGATCCTTGGGTCAGGAGGATCCCCTGGAGAAGGAAATGGCAACCCACTCCAGTATTCTTGCCTGGAAAATCCCATGGACTGAGGATCCTGGTAGGCTACAGTCCATGGAGTAGCAAAGAGTTGGACACAACTGAGCGACTTCACTCACTTCACTTAGATTTATCATAACTTTCCTTCCAAGGAGCAAGTGTCCTTTAATTTCATGGCTGCAGTCACTGTCCATAGTGATTTTGGAGCAGGAGAAAATAAAATCTGTCACAGCTTCCACTTTCCCCCCTTCAATTTGCTGTGAAGTGATGGGACCAGATGCCATGATCTTAGTTTTTAGAATGTTGAGTTTTAAGCCAGGTTTTTCACTTTCCTCTTTCATCCTCATCAAGAGGCTCTTTAGTTCCTCTTTACTTTCTGCCATTAGAGTTCCCTAATGGCGCAGTCAGTAAAGCATCTGCCTGAAATGCAGAAGACCTGGGTTAGATCCTTGGGTCAGGAAGATCACCTGGAGAAGGAAATGGCAACCCACTCCAGTATTCTTGCCTGGGAAATCCCAAGGAGAGAAGAGCCTGGAGGGCTACAGTCCCTGGGGTTACAACAGTCAGACTCAACCGAGTGACTTAACTACATCTGCACATCCGGGGTTGTTGATATTTCTCCCGGCAATCTTGGTTTCAGCTTGTGATTCCTCCAGCCTGGGATTTTGCATGATGCACTCTGAATATAAGTTAAATAAGCAGGGTGACAATATACAGCCACTTCATACTCCTTTCCCAATTTTGAACCAGTCATTTGTTCCATTTCCAGTTTTAACTGTTGTTTCTTGACCTGCTTACAGATTTTTCAGGAGACAAGGAAGGTGGTTTGGTATTCCCATCTCTAAGAATTTTCCAGTTTGCTGTGATCCACAGAGTGAAAGACTTTAGTCAGTGAAGCAGAAGTAAATGCTTTTTTTCCCCCTGAAATTCCATTGCTTTCTCTATAATCCAACAAATGTTGGCAATTTGATCTTAGGTTCCTCTCACTTTTCTAAACCCAGCTTTAAAGTGAATCTGTTATATATTCACATATATCTACTCTTTTAAAAAAATATTTTCCTACTGAGTAGAGTTCCTTGTGCTATACAGCAGGTCCTTATTAGTTATTTAGTTTTATGTATTGGGCTTCTCTAGTAGCTCAGATGGTAAAGAATCTGCCTGCAATGTAGGAGACCTGGGTTTGACCCCTGGGTTGGGAAGATTCCCTGGAGAAAGGAATGGCTACCCACTCTGGTATTGTTGCCTAGAGAATTCCATGGACAGAGGAACCTAGCAGGCTACAGTCCATGGGGTCACAAAGAGTCAGATGAGACTAAGGAACTTTCACACACACACACATATATTTAATATATATTTATATTTATATATAGTAGTGTATGTCAACCCCAATCTTCCAATTTGCCCCTCCTCCTCTATAACCCCTGGTAACCATAAGTTTATTTTCTACATCTGTAACTCCATTTCTGTTTTGAAATTAGTTCATTTGTAACCTTTTTTAAGATTCCACATATAAGCATTATTATGTGATATTTGTCTTTGTCTGACTTACTTCACTCTGTATGACAATCTCTAGGTCCATCTGTGTTGCTGTAAATAGCATTATTTCATCCTTTTTTATGACTGAGTAATATTGCATTGTATGTGTGTACCACATATTCTTATCCATTCCCCTGTTGATGAACATTTAGGTTGTTTACATGTCCTGACTATTGCAAACAGTGCTGCAATAAACATTATGGTGCATGTATCTTTTTACATTATGGTTTTCTCCAGATATATCCCTGAGTGAGATTGTTGTATCATTTTTAGTTTCTAAGGAATCTCCATACTGTTTTCCATAGTGACTATACCAGTTTAGATTCCCACCAACATGTCCCCTTTCCTCCAAACATTCTCCAGCAGTTATTGTTTGTAGATTCTTAATGATATTCATTCTGAACAATGTGAGGTGATACCTCATTATAGATTTGATATGCATTTCTTGGATACTTGCTTTTGAAGATCACGTATGAACCCTGACTACCTTGAAACTGCCATACTAGAGAGATAGGAAGAACTCTGGTTAGCAGCCCCAGCTGAATCTCAGTCAATAGTTATAACAAACTACAAGCCAGGCATGAGAGCCTGCTTTAACAGCTCACCCAGGTATTAATAACAGCAGACCCAGGTGACATCTATTACAACTGTATTTGTGAATATAAATACAGCTAGAATAGTCCTCAATATTTCAAGGGATGACTTCTAGTTAAAGCTCATTGGAATGAAGTACATATAACTTGAGGGAGAAGAATATACAGAGAAAGTTAAATGTAGTTGTATTTTATAGAAGAAAAGTTTGGAATCTTGTATACTTTTCTCTAAGCATCTTCTTCAATAAAGGCATGCTATAATATTTCCTGTGTTTGGTGCAACTCCTTTCTTCTCTCTGATCTTCTCATAGAGGAAACACTTGAGTTTCCTCTCCCACAGTACTCCCTATCCATTTTGACTTATATATTCTGACCTCCATTCAAAGCACCATTCCTTCTGTCTGAACTGGCATGATTGGCTTCTGGAAATAAAAATAAGTGAAAGAAGAAAGTGAACATCCTAGAAGAATAGGTGAAGGATTTGAATAATACTTGAGAATGTCTCAATTTTCATTTCATTTCCAAAAAACCTTCAATTAGCCATTTCATTTTATCTAGCACATTTTTAATAAAAAAATCAAATAGCTACATATAAATATTACTATGGGTCTTCTCAATGGACATGAGTTTAAGTAGCCTTTGGGAGTCGGTGATGGACAGGGAAGCCTGGCGTGCTTCAGTCCATGGGATCACAAAAAGTTGGACATGACTGAGCAACTGAACTGAACTGAACTGAATGGTTTCCTAAATGTCCAATTTATCTTTGTTTGTATTTTTCTTTTATTTTTTAAATTACTTCATAGTTAATTTAAAATGTGTTGGCTTCATGTTTACAGAAAAGTGTTTCAGTTACACACACACACACATACATATATATATATATATACATATTATTCTTTTTCATATTTTTTTCCATTATAGGTTATTATGAGATACTGCATATAGTTCCCTGTGCTATACAGTAGTCTTTATTGTTTATCTATTTTATATATAGTAGTATTTATATGTTAATTCCAAACTCCTAATTTATCTCTCCCTATAAAATTTACTTTTTAAAATGTTTTTAAAGCATGTATTAAAATATATTTTAGTTGGAATTATTTATACATTAATCACTCCTTGTTTTCTTAGCAAATGACTGAGTACCTTTACATAATCATTGAATATGTAAGACTTTATATATATGTATATAATGAAATTGGTTAAAAAGTAAATATATGTCTGAGTATATCATCTTAAGCTTAGAAAATAATCGCATTAACCTTCAAGTATGTTATTTTACTAGCTATAAGCTGTGAAGTAATCTATGATTCAGCTTACTTATACTGCTCTGCCCTTGTAGGGGGATGATCTAGCTGATGACAATCTGGCAGATTTATGTCCAGGGAGAATTAGTCCCACCCTGTGTGGGTGTTGGCTTGAATGCCTCTAGTCCCCATGGGGCAAAGAGGTCCTGTCACCTCAGCAAGCAGAGAGGGCAAGTTGGAGCCAGCTAGCATCCGTCAGGAACTCCATGGCCAAAGGCATGATCTGGAGGGAAGAACTGAGTTCACTGTCAACTATACTAAATTGAAAAGGAAAAATAATGTAAGTTAGGTCACCAACTTGGTCCCAATCATAAGGAGAATACTGCTAGCTGTAAAATAGCACTAGTAATTTATCTTTTAATTGTGAAACCAGTTTAGCATGTGTATGCTATTGTTAGTTACTCTAGAATGAGTGGTGTGCACATTGTACTGATTTGGAACAATAGTAAAGTAAAATTGACTTTTATCTGTTGAATTCATTGATGGAGGCTCCTAAGGAAAATGACTAGAGACAGAGGCACTAAAATCTAGCTCAGTCCCTCAATGATCTTACAATCTCAATTTTTTTAACTGTACAATGCAGAACCTTTAAGGACATTTTCAGATATAAGATTCTGAGTACTGAAAATCATCTTCATTTATTTAAAATGCTTTTTTGATGGGACTCTTAATTATCTTTAACAAATTCATGAGAAGAAAGAAAGTACTCTGTTTTAGAAAACAATGTTCCCATGAGTTCACACAAATGATTTGGATACAAAAAGATTTAATTTCATGTATGAGGAAGGGTCAATGCACACTTAAGATTTTATCGAAACCCTTAAAACTGGAACAAATAAGTGGGTATATTTGAGAAAAGCAAAATTAATGTTGGAGTCATGTGTTTTCAGACAAATGCCCTTGTGATGCATGGTGTGAACACAGCAAAATGCTTGGTGTTTATTTTTATAATTGGATTTGCCTGTGATCAGAGTGAGTAACTAATGGTGTTTGATAAGATATGGCTTAAAGCATAATAATGCTTTGGCTTAAGGAATCTTAAAGACATTTTGAAGTGCTGTATTTTAAATCTGGAAGCGTTAAAAGCAATTTATTTTAATAGTATCAGTAGTAGTAGATAGATGGATAGTTAGATTTGTTTGAAGGTAAGAGGTCCTTAGTATCAGCAAACACCCAGTCAGTGAGGTGAGGTAAGGAGGCCCTGCCCTGTAGGTAGGAGTATATTTGCAAAGACAGGTCAGTTCTGAGTCACCATTTTTGGGTGCTAGCAGGCCAATGAAATCAGTCCACCTTTGTATTCTCCTGATTAGAGCAAGATCTGGGTCAGTTCCAAACTCTGCCTATGTTGAGAGGAAAACAGGCATGGGCAGGCCAAGTAGTGAGCATAGGTCTAATGGGAGCTCAAGTATATTACTCTCCAAAAAACAGTAAGGGCAATATAAGCTAGTTTAGAGTTGGAGTGAAGGAGAGAGTCAGTCCATTTCCTCACCAGAATGTAAGCAAACCATTCCTGAAGCTGTCAGAAGCTTTCAGTTCAGTTCAGTCACTCAGTCATGTATGATTCTTTGCAACCCCATGGACTGCAGCACTCCAGGCTTCCCTGTCTATCACCAACCCCCGGAGCTTACTCAAACTCATGTCCCTCGAGTTGGTGAAGCCATCCAACTATCTTATCCTCTGTCATCCCCTTCTCCTCCAGCCTCCAATATTTCCCAGCATCAGGGTCTTTTCCAATGTGTCAATTCTTCACATCAGGTGGCCAAAGTATTAGAGTTTCAGCTTCAGCATCAGTCTTTCCAATGAATATTCAAGGCTGATTTGCTTTAGGATTGACTGATATAAATCTCCTTGCAGTCCGAGGAACTCTCAAGAGTCTTCTCCAACACCACAGTTCAAAAGTATCAACTCTTCGGGTCTCAACTTTCTTTATAGTCCAACTCTCATATCCATACATGAATATGGGAAAAACCATAGCTTTGACTAGACAGACCTCTGCCTGAAAAGTAATGTCTCTGCTTTTTAATATGCTGTCTAGGTTGGTCATAGCCAGGAACTTAGGGATACGTTTTGATTTGTGCAGCAACCTCTGGATTTTCTGGTTTGGACTGAGGTAGTTGGACAATTCTTAGAAACTTTGTGATAGGATAATCTAGGCCAGTGATTTTCAAACATCAGTGTGCACATGAATACAAGAGGATTTTGTTAAAATGAAGTCCCTAAGGCAGTGGATGTAGGGTGGGTTCCAAATATTCGCAATTCTAACAAGCTCCTAAGTTGAAACTGACATTACTTTTCTGGAGACCCCACAATGAGTAGCAAGGGGACCAGCAGTTCTTTCTGGCTGCATATTGTAAGGTTACCATGTGTAGGGCTATCAGATTTGGCAGGATACAGGATACCCAGTTAAATTGAGTTTAAGATGAACAACAAGTAATGTTTTAGTGTACATATGCTCCATGCAAATATTTGGGACACATTTAGTACCAAAAAAAAAAAAAAAAAAACCCTTGTTTATTTGGAATTCAGTTACCTGAGCACCCTCCAATTTACCTGGAACCAACATGAAGAAAATTTTAAAATGTCCACGCCTGAATTCCTGCCCCAGATATTCTGGTTGAATTGGTCCAGGGCACAACTTGGGCAAGTGGATGTCACAGAAGACCCTATATCACTTTAATGCACAGCTGAGGTTGAGAGTTACTTGTAAAATGTCATCCCCTTATTAATTAGGGGAGGACGTTGAAACCTAGGGGATTATTTAGCTTGGCCAGTGGTAGGATGGGGAGGACAATCTGGTGTTTTGGGCACTCTTTCTTTTACACTTCCTTCATCTTGGGTAGAAAGTGTATTTCCTTCCTTAGGAACCTAAATGGAACCTTAGGGACTTTGTTGGTTCCCAGATCCCTGAGGTTGGAGGTCATCTCTCTTCATCTAAGTCACTCTCTTTAACCCTGCAGACCTCATCTTAGTGAAGTATTCAGAATGCATTTAGAAATCTGCCTATTATGAATCTTAATTCATGGATGCTTTAAAATTCATTTATTCTCATTCTTAACCTCACATCTGGTTGCTTTAAAAAAATATTTCTGGATGTCTGAGTGCTAACCCCAGAGGTTCTGATTTAATTGGTCTGGGGTGCAGCCGAGGCACTGAGAGTATTGGAAAGCTCCCTAAGGGATTCTAGTGTATAGATGGGGATGAACGGTATTGCTCTATCAGACCGTTCAAATGCAGTGGATCTGGGGCCTGTTCTCTAAAGTTGCGGTGAGTCCAGCTGAGACCATAACAGATGTGTGTAAATCAGCAACTTCAAAGGCTGGAAACACTGAGCTTGACTGGAGGGTAAACCTGGAATGCCTCATATGTTATTCTTTCAAGACTCGTCAAAGCATCAGAATCTGTTCTAATTAAGAAACACATAGTTTCTTTAGATTCTAGCCTCTTAAAATACCTATATAAGCCTTATGTGTATTTCCATTGGTCCTAGGATATTGTGTTTCTCTGATGAAATTCAGAGTAGATAGTTATTTAAAATAATAATAATAAAGAAAGAGGTAGGAGGTGGGTAGTGGAAGAGAAAACCAGCATTTGCTTAATCTGAACTTTCTAGCTAGCAGTTTCAAGGTGCTAGAAATATCTCCCTAGCTCCAGTCCTTCCCTGTGATCTTGTACTTTTTCCACTCATCAGAGAAAAGTGGACCAGATTCCTGCTTTAGGAACAGCTGCATATCAGGCTTTTTGTGAGGAAGGAAGATTTCTTAGGCAAAGTATGTTGGCAGGAACTAGGACAATAAACAGTAAGACTTTGTACTTTCTTCCCACTTTCTTTTTCAGGAATTGAAATGTACTCAGATCAAGACAGGGATGAATTGCTACTCTTTAAGACAGAAAGATGAGGGTCCTCAGAAGTCTCAAAATTGCAGAGTGTTATTTTCCATACTTCTGAAGGTTATTCATGACTTTTCAACAGGGAAACACAGTCTTTCTACTCATCAGGGGATGATGAATAATTAGAATAATAATTAGGCTTAGTAAGTAACCTGATCCCATTATATTAAATACCATTTTGTGTCTACAATATTATGGAATTAGATTTAGATGACTAGATCATATGATTGGAGGTTCACCAGCTTGTCCAAGCCAGACTTCCCAAATTCCTTTTCAAATGTTCTTCACACTAAGACAGACCACCATGATTTTGTTGATGGTTCTTATTTTATTCTTTAAATTAGATAGGCTTTGATTTACCTCCTCTAGGTCAACTGAGAGAAAACTAGGTTATACAGATGGAAAGATTTATCAACAGTACAAGACAAGGCTAATCAACCCATCAGCTTTAAAGCACCTGCAAATCCTTAGACCATCCTGTAAAGCTGGGAAGTATCATGACTCTGTAGTAGCTTATTCAAGAGTACTGTAATTTTCACCAACTTATGATATGTACTTTGCAGATCTAGAATAGAAGCAAAAGGGAAAGATGTCCATATGTGGACATCTCTTTTTAAATCACTACTTGTCAGAAATATATTTATGATATTTATTATTATATTGTGATATAATTTATACTAATAAATTATATTTATAATCATAATTATGAATTATATAATTGTGACTAAATAAATTATTTTTCTAATTTATTAATATTAATAAATAAATATTGATTTATATTATGAGTTCTTTTACTTTTCCTTTCCTCTCTTCCAATCCTTAAACACTTCCTTGTCTCAGAGGAATTTTATTTAAGATGGTTAAAAACAGAAGTTATTTTTAGATTAACTGTGTATTGTATTTTACACAAGACTTAAAACCTTCCAGAAAAATGTCATAGATATGACATGACAAGCAAAAAAGCTTAGACCAAAAAAAAAAAAAGTGTTACCCTGTGTTGCACCCAAGAGACTGGAATTCTAGCATGGGTTGTGTCTCTCAGAATTTGCAAAACTTGAGTTTGGGCAGAACAACATTCAGAGTTCGGAGCCAACATTTATCAAAGCATTCACAGGTTTGGACAGGAAGAATGGTTGTAAGATTTAACAAATAAAAAATATAGGACACAGTTAAACTTGCATTTCTGGTAAATATTGAGTTGCTTTTTAGTACAAGTGTGCCCACGCAACATTTGTGACACATTTATGCTAAAAGTTTTTTTATTGTTTATCTGAAATTCAAAGCTAGCTGGGTGTCTTGCATTTTAGGTGGGAAGCCTAGCAAGGTGGGTTTCATTATTGATTATGATGAGTTGACACTCAGATCCTTGCTCCACTTCCCAGACAGCACAAGCCTCCTTCATTGCTGAGAGACACTAGGTCAAAGGAAGGACTCCTCTTTAATGACTGAGACACATTTTCCATGAACTGGACCAGGTGAAGTCTCAGAGTAAGATTTAATTGTTTTAAATGGCACTTCTTACACATCAAAGTCTTTGATTATAAATGCATACTCATTATAACAGTAATCCCTGTCTATCACAGACATGTTTCCTAGGAGATCTGGGAATCTGGTCACATTCTTACAGGGAGATGGGGAGGTGAATGGGAGAATCTTATGGGTTTGCTCATATTTTTTGTGAACATGAAAAGAGCTCATTTGTCATGTTTTAAAAAGAGATTAGGAGACTCCTAATGCCATGTTTCTAAGATAGAAAATAACTGATATCACCAGGATGCTATCTATCAGTGTCAATGGAAAGTAAGACTTAATAATACTGTTTTTCAAAGAAATTAGAGCTTTGTTTGGCAAAGAGAATCATGCCATGTAAGTATATCACAAATACAATAAAACAAGGAGGACGAGGATTTCATGAAAAGGCAAACACTACTGACATTCTCAGAGAAATGGCTTACCCATTCCGTACATGTCTACCTTTATAGGGAAAGTAACTGAACACAAAAGTTTCATGAACATGGCCCACTAAACCAACCGTGGCTCACATTGCATATGCGAGGCAGTGAAGGTGCAAAAATGGGTGAACTCTCTGTTTCAGGGATGGAGCCTGGCTGCTGGCTAGTGGGACAAGGAGGAATCACAGCCTGCGATAGGGAGTAAAGAGGGACCCTTGTTCAGCTCAACCTTAAGGTGAAGACGAGGCGGGCAGATTATAAGGTTCCAAGAATCAGTTCAGGCCAGACAAGAGGATTAACATCCCATTTCTCAATGACACTATGCCAAACACTTTCTTGTTTTATTTTATTATTTTTAAAAAATGAGCAACAGCCTTCAGATCCTGAGTTTAAAAGCCTGATCCAGGCCTGAGTCATTGGCACCACTCCCTAACTCCTCTCCGCTGCAGGTGTGCTGCGGGTTCCTTCCTCTCACACCCAGCCCTGCCCCCTCCCCACACCCCCCAACTCCCCCTGACAACTGTGAAATTGAAGGAGATCCTCTCAGGGTGGTATAGCTGCAGGCATATGAATTCCTTCCGGGGCTCTCTGAGCTTGGAAGCAGTTTAAAGGTAAAACAGTTTGAAGAGTGAATGAATAAACATGTTTCAAAGGAACCTGAATGAGGGACTTTGTTTTTGTGGGATTTTTTTTATGACATTTGCTTACTTAATGTAATAACTCCTTGAACATATTGCCTCGTATGATATAATTTATTTACATAATTCTGGATTGGAAAACTATGAGCAAATCCAAAGAAAACTTCTGGAAGGAAGAAAACTTGTTTTTGTGAAGATTTCAGAATGAAATTTTATATATGTGTGTGTGTGTGTGTGTGTATGTATGTATATATATATATATATATATATATATATATACTGATGGTAGTGTTTAAGGCCATATTTCTAACATCTGACAGAATTTACAAACAAGTAAATGTTGAATGGAGAAGGGATGACCTCCCTTTGTACTGTTACTCTGGGTTCTTAAAATCTTACTTGAAGTGACCCTTAGGAGTAAAGTCTACCTGTTATTTGAAAGAAAGCAGGTTTCAATCCAAAGTGCTAATGTTGAACTTACTGATTTTAAGTGGATTAATTGACAGCCAAATTTTCTTTAATAAATAAATTCCACTTTTCCTAAAAAACAAAAAATACATTTATATGCACACATATTTCTTTTCTAAAATCCTCATAAAACAAGTTTTGCTTTGTGTATGTGTATATGTGCACAAACATGTATGTATAGATATATACAGATGTAGATATAGATCATATATACACATACAGGTATAGAGAGATTTAGATATAGATATTTGAAAAAGGGGACAAAATTAATCTAGATCATAAGTCAATTTCCAGCATGTTTTAATTTATGTCAAAGAATTTCCTATAGAATTCAAATGAAGATAATGGTTTATAGTTATTTCAATCCAAGTTTCTGTTTTATTAAAATATCTCAACTTTTGCTACATTGAAAGTTACAAAGGGAGGGAAGTCCTTTAAGTACTGAATGTTCTAAACCTGAGTTTAGCTACATCTAGATCCCAAGACTATTGCTTAATAATTTGAGGGATTTATCTATTTATTGGACATAGAAAAGAAACATTGATGAGAAAACTAGGAATTATCTGCTCCAGATTTGATGTCAAAAGAGAATCATATGGTGACTTTTATTTTCTGTTTTATTTTTGAGGAGATACCATCGCCAAACCACTTTAGAAGCCTCTGGAGTTACTAAGGGTTATATACTGGGAGTAGCTGGCTAAGTGTAGCCTCCAGCTTCAATAATTTTTTCCAAAGTTTCATTTTCCATGTCAGAATTCTTACCTGGCTTCTGCCTACAGTAAATATCTCCCCCGACCCAAAATAGTTGGTAGCATTTCTGTTTCTGATACTGAAATAAGAATGGCAGAATAAAAGCAATAAAAACAGATCAATAATTGAAGCAGTTCTTATGAGGATTTTTTCTTATGTGAACCCAACCTGCCTAGAAATTCAATAAGAGGAGAGTTTTAGTCACTAAAAATTGTCTACTGGAGGTCATTTGGAGGTTGGGAGTGGCAGAAGTAGTCAAAGACAGAGTATAGAACTAGACAAAGACATGGAAGACTTCCTTTTAAAGGCATCAAATAATAGACTCATATTGCTGCTAAATTTTTGGCTCTCCTAGACTCACCTCCCAGCACAGGTAGCATACATGTCCCTGCTTAGCAAAGCATCAAGGGGTAAATTCAAAGACAGACTTGAGAAATATGGAGGAAAAGAATCTCTCACTAGATTTCCTGAGAGATACTTAGTCAAGAATCTGCCTGCAATGCAGGAGACCCAGGCTTGATTCCTGGGTTGGGAAGATCCCCTGGAGAAGGAAATGTCAACCCACTCCAGTATTCTTGCCTGAAGAATCCCATGGACAGAGGAGTCTGGTGGGCTACAGTCCATGGGGTCACAAGAGTTGGACTTGACTTAGCAACTAAACCACCACAAGATTTATAGAAAAAGATGAGCCAAATTATTTTCAGGAGTGCTCTTATAGGTGGTAAAACACACATCTTTTAATAATTTTATTGGGAACAAGTAGTTTGAAGTTGCATCTGTCTAGTATCCTGTGTTTTTACAAATGAGACCCTAAAGTGAGGCTGAGCCATTTAGCATACCAAGATTATTTGGGTTATATAGACATACTTTATAAGCCCAGATGGAATATGAGTTTTATATATACAAGTTATACACTTCCTCTCTGAATCTCCATGTCTCATTGGTTCATGCCCAATAATTGAAGCAGGGACGATTTCTAAACTTATTCAGATACAGGACTCCTATGTAAATTCCTCAGAATATCACCAACAGTAATAGCAACTTACACTGTATTTTACAAAGTAGAAAAATTATTTTATAATAATTTGCTTCCCCAAATTATCATCTTTGTAGTGTATCATCTTATTTCTGCTCTGTAATATCTGGAAGTCTGTGCAAATATTAGTCTTAACCAGAAAGCATATAGTCTATTTGGTTAACATAAACTCACACTAAACTTGAAGTCATTTGAGCCCAAATAGAGCCTTCCTTGGATTGGTAGTGGTCTTCCTTTCTCTTCCTTTTATAGCCATCTTTTCAATCTCTGGCTCCACCTGGTGGAATACTGTGAGGTCATGACCACAGCCATCATTGTTCCTAAATTTACCATACAGAACCAGTACTCCAAGTAAATAATAGTATGGCTTTCAGAATCTGAAGATTGGACTACCTATTTTCCACCCAAATATTCTCTTGCTAATGTGACTGCCTCTTGGAACAGCATATCTATGTTTCAAAAAGACCCTTTCTATTAGGACTAAAAAAAGTATGACATCAAAGTTAAATGAGAACCCTATCCTGCCAACAATAGCTTACACTGTTCTTTTGTATTTTTCAGTTCACTTGAACACATAAGAACATCTCCCATGAAGCAGGGTAGGCTGAGGATGCTATCAAAGGAAAAACTAAGACTTGCAGTATGAAAAACTGAAATTCATACTAAGTGTACTTCCCAGAAACAAACAAAAATTATGGAAGCAAAGACAAGATCAAAAGGCAAGTGTTTTGATCCTGAGTGTAATGTTTATTAAAACTTGCCCACAACATTGTTTAAAATAAATAAAATCCTTCTTTTATTGTGTTCCATAATATATACACATCTACATATTTTAATACCTTAAATATTATACAATAAAAAATGAAATGAGAAAAATCGCCAAAAAGATTAAAAAAGCAAAGTCAAATGAAAGAATGATATTAAAATGAGTCACTTTACCACTCCACAGCCACATCTTCTCTTGATGCTTGGAGGAGAAACTTTACTTGTTCTATTTCTTAACCTCTTATGGGCCTGCCCACACTTAGTTTATCAGAAAAAATCTCCCCTATGAGGAGAGCAGTGAGCAACTCTGGGAGGTGAGGGGATGGTGGTGAAAAGATAACAACCCAGACTTGCCCATCTTTTAGAACCCCAATAGGCTGCCCCTGTGGGACTAGAAGTATTCATTGCTATTTATTTTTAACAGACTGTTTTAGAGCAATTTTTGTTTCACAGCAATAGTGAGTGGAAGGTGCAGAGATATCCCAAATCCCCTGCTCCCACACACCCACAGACTCCCTCATGATCCACTTTTCCCAGCAGAGGGACACATTTGCTACAATTGGTGAACCTACATTGACACATCATCATTATCACCCAAAGTTTATAGTTTCCCTCTTCTCTTGGGGTTGCACCTTCTTTAGGTTTTGACAAATGTATCTACTATTGCATTATACAGGGTAGCTTCACTCTCCTAAAAATCCCTGAGCTTTACCTATTCATCCCTCTCTACCACCCAACCTCTGAAAACCATTAGTATTTTTACTATCTCCGCAGATTTACCTTTTCCAGAATGACTTGCACAGTATGCAGGCTTTTTCAGATGGCTACTTTCACTTAGTAATATACATTTAAGTTTCCACCATGTCTTTTTATGGCTTACTAGCTCACTTCTTCTTAGTGCTAAATAATATTCCATGATCCGGATGTGCCAAAGTTTCTTTATCCAGGCCATCCTAGTTGCTTCCAAGTTTTGACAAATTATGAATAAAGCTGCTAAAAACATGTGCTTGCAGATTTTTGAGTGAATAAATGTGTTCAACTAATGTGGGTATATACCAAGAAGCACAATTGCTAGATCATATATAAAAGTAAATAAAAATCACTTCATGGCAAATAGATGGGGAAACAATGGAAACAGTGACAAACTGTATTTTCTTGGGCTCCAAAAATCACTGGACAGCCATGAAATTAAAAGACCCATGTTTCTTGGAAGAAAAGCAATGACAAACCTAGAAAGCATATTAAACTGTACCGACATTACTTTGCCTACAAAGGTGAGTAGAGTGAAAACTATGGTTTTTCCAGTAGTCATGTATAGATGTGAGAGCTGGACAATAAAAAAGGCTGAGTTCCAAAGAATCGATGCCTTCAAACTGTGGTGCTAGAGAAGACTCTTGAAAGTCCCTTGTACAGAAAGGAGATCCAACCAGTCAATCCTAAAAGAAACCAAGCTTGAATATTCATTGGAAGGACTGATGCTGAAGCTGAAGTTCCAATACTTTGGCCACCTGATGTGAAGAACTGCCTCATTTGAAGAGAGCCTGATGCTGGGAAAGATTGAAGGCAGGAGGAGAAGGGGACAACGGAGGATGAGATGATTGGATGGCATCAGTGACTCAATGGACTTGAGTTTGAGCAAACTCTAGGAGATGGTGAAGGACAGGGAAGTCTGGCATGTGACAGTCCATGGGGTCACAAAGAATCAGACATGACTGAACAACTGAGCAACACCAAAAAACAAAAATATATTTAATTATGTAAGAAACTACTGAACTGTCTTCCAAAGTGGCTGTGCCATTTTACATTCTTACCAGCAATGTTAATGGGGTTCCACTTTGTCTACATCCTTGCTAGCACTTGGAAACATTAATGTTTAGAAAGTTGGCTTTTCTAATAGGTGTATAGTGGTAGCTCATTGTCGTTTTACCGCACGATTTTAAAAACAAAGCTGCAAGGTAGAAAGCAGTCACATTTCAGGAAATGCATGGCTTGTTTTGTGATCTTCGCAATTCTCCAGGCTAAAGAGAGGGCTTTCCTTTCTCCCTTGCTACCAGCTGTGTCCTAAGGGTGAAATCACCGATATCTTTGGATTTGTCTTTTCTTTTCTAGATTAAGAAGGAATTGGGATAGCTTTTTAACCATGACCCTACAATAGAATCACTGGGAAGTTTTTAAAAACTGTTGTTTTTCAGGTACCATAACAGACTCTCTGGGGGTAAGGTTTTGGCATGATATTTTTCTCTAGAAGCTATTCGTGAGATTTTGGTATGCAGGCTTGTTTGAGTCTTGCTGGTTGGAGCACTTGTAAAATCTGTTTTCATGCTTAAACTCTGCTCCATCCATTTTATATTTTGTAATCCCCACCACACTCCCTTTGGTAGTCTGTATAGCAATAACTTGCTAACTGGATCTTCATTCTCATACCCCATAGTACAAGTCTTCCAATTTCAATCTTTTTTTGTTTGTTTGTTTCTTTATATTCTCTCTTGCTTTACTATTGAGGGAGTGGAGAGGAGATCTATAGATCCTTTAAGATCACCTAAATGTACAATTTTTATCTAGAGATAAATGGTCAGTTACTTTGAAGAACTGTAATTCTATTTGATTTTAAAAAGTCAACAGTATGAGTACTCTCTTACCTCTTATACACACAAAATAGCATTGAACCAGGGCAAATTGATTACCATGGCAAAAGTCACCTTGTTATCCTTTAACCCAGCATGTGGGTATTACTACAAATGTGTATGTGTTTGGCCAAGAACCCTCCACCTTGTATGCCAATACTTTGTTTCTCCATGGACAACTTCCTTTCCATGCCTTGTGAAATTATTTTCAAAAAATTTACTTTTCTTCTCTTGGCCCCTAGACATACTGAATTCTGGGTACATATCCTTGGGGCTTTTTTATGAGAAACTTGATCTGGCCCACCAATTTCTGACCTTACCACACACTCACTTACCTGCTTCTGAATATGTTTTTCTTTTTGTTGTGTCTGTGGAAGAAAAGTTACTTTTTGCTCTGTGTTGCTTATTATTTCTGCCATGGGCTCAATCATACAGCTGCCTACCTCTTCAGAGGTTTGATTCCTTTTACTCATTTATATCCAAACGTGGCTCAGAATAAATCTGTGTCTTGATCTCTAACTACGCCCACTTGATTGTTCCACTGGCACATCAAAAAACAGTGTCATAATGACACTCTATTCCACTTTGATTGTGGTCTCAATAGGAGTAGTCATAAGAAATAAAGATCCTTCATCAATAACACTTCTTGGCCCTCAGCTACATAAAATGCATATGTAAAGATGCACATGGCACAGCCGTTACCCCTGGAGGAGCTCACAGAACTCTTTTTTAATTGGGCAAATAGGATATACAATATATATTTATCCAACACTCATCCTGGTACACAGTCATCAAAAAAATAAACAAGCAATATAGTGTAAAGTACCTGGCACTTGGAAGGCGTTCCATCCTGTTGCTTACGGAAGAAGTGAACTTTAAGTTAAGCCTTTAATTGTTAAATAAATTCCAGGTAGTTTTGGTGGTTTGTCTTCCCAATAAACAAACAGCAGTAAGTAAATGTGGAATAGACAGAGTCATAGAAAGAAAGGTTTGAGGATAGTGAGCAAATGTCTACATTGATGGGGAGTTTTCACTCATTTAATCTCCTATAAATTAATTCACAATGAGGTGTCGATGGCTCAATGTTATATGGCCTAGGGCATGAAAAAAACTTTTCTAGATTAATGCTTCCATTCATACAGATACATCTCTAATGATGGTTTTTTTTTTTTTTTTTTTTAAATCAGATGGTAGGATCATTTGGGGGTCAGAGAAACTTTTAGCATCATCGCTCATACCATACCCAAAAGATAATTTGGCAAGTTCCACTGAAAGATAAACTGATAAAATGTTGGTTTTGGAAATGCTTTTTTATTATTGTTATTGTTATTTTTAGCTGTTTGCAAATTGTGGTGCTTCTATGGGGAGGTGAATGAATTTTAAAATCATATGTTAATTGTATGTGAGTGTGTCTGCTTATGCATGTTACTGTGTTTGTGCCCAAGGGCGTCCTAGGTGAAGGGCTCCCTTGAAAAATTTGAAACAAATAAATAAAATGAGAGCTGACCTAAATTTTTGCCTCAAATTGAAACAGAGTTCAAACTTTGAGGAGGATCAAAAGCTTGATTAACAGTTGTTTATTTGTTTTTAGAGGTTTTGCTTCCCTCCAACTCAAAAAAGTAAAAGTGATCAAACACTACACTCTGAGAGAGACTCTTGTCTCAATATTTCCAACTGGGTTGAAACCAGAAAGTACTTGTGAGGCAAATGGGAAACCCAAGTGACTTGCAGCCTAAGGTCCAAGATTCAAGGGGTTAGGAGGAGTTCAGCTGAGTTTCATGTTGGCATCCAAGGAAAACATAGCAGGAGTGTTGTGTTCAGTGGAACTGAGATCCTAGAGGGGAGAAAATATTACTATGTGAAAGAGAAAAAGTAGATGGTGTTTGTGTTTCCCACCAGTGTTTGGGGGAAAGCACATTTATTGATAGGCTGAAAAGCAGAAAAAGACCCCTGGGATGTGTTGAGACCTGTGGGTTAACTTGAGGCAGCTGGTGTAAGGCACAACCATGAAGTAGAAGTCAGGGGACTTGGAAATGAGGCCCTCCTCTCACAGTTGTGTGACCTTGGGCAGCTGTGTAGCTCTCACAGAATTTGGTGTCTTTATCTGTATTCACTTGTTCAGAAGTACCAATGGCTTGTCCTTGCCTTGCTGGACACACCGAAATAATACTTCAAATTTTTCTGAATTGGTAAGAACCAATCATATTCTTGAAAATAGTAAAATTCAGGAGTGGATCTTAAGATGTACAAAAATCTTTTTTTTTTTTTTAAGAGATGAAGGGCTGTGAGAGTTTGGCTTAAGTTCCATGCTTTGGAAGACTTCATAAAAATATAATTGAAAGTGGATAGAGTTTTAGCATAGAGGAATTAATGGGATGGGAGATATTCCAAACAGAGGTAGAAACCATCAAAAAAAGAAAGTACCATGATAAGAAAAAGTAGGACTTGACATGGCAAATAGCAAATAGGCAAAAATGGAGAAGGGTTAGGAGATAAGATTGGAAATGTCACTGAGGCCAAAGGATGGATGTCATTGAATTCTAAGCTGCTAGCTTAGATTTTATTTTGTACGGAACAGAGGTGATTTGAGTTATGTTCAAGTGTATGAATGAGCCTTTTATCAAGATTATGTTAATCTTATTAATCAAGATTAATAAAAGATAAAGTGAATGATTAGGAGGGAAACTAGTAGAGAGAGACTAGCCAAGTAAAGGGGCTTCCCTGGTGGCTCAGTGGAAAAGAAACTCCTCCAAAGTCACAGGAGATGTAAGTTCAATCCCGAGTTGGAGAAGATCTCCTGGAGGAGGTCATGGCAACCCACTCCAGTACTCTTGCCTGGAGAATCCCATGGACAGAGGAGCCTGGCAGTCCATAGTGTTGCAAAGAATTGGACACAACTGAAGTGACTTAGCATGCACTCATACAGCCAAGTAAAAGCCCATCATGTTAATCTGGGTGAACAGTGGTGTGGTCTCACCAACACAATATCATGCTTATAGAAAGGAGATTGTGAGTCTCAGGGTTATGTATAAAGTAGGGTCAAGAAGATCTGGCAGTTGAATGTGGTCAAAAGTTTATTACCATATGTAAAATAGATGACCAGTGCAAGTTTGATGCATGAAGCAGGGCACTCAAAGTTGGTGCTCTGGGACAACCCAAAGGGATGGGGTGGGGAGGGAGGCAGAAGGGGGAGTTCAGGATGGGGGAACACGTGTACACCCATGGCTGATTCATGTCGATGTATGGCAAAAACCACCACAATGTTGTAAAGTAATTAGCTTCCAATTAAAATAAATAAATTTATGTTTAAAAATAATAATATGGAAAATAGTGTGGAGATTTCTTAAAAAGCTGGAAATAGAACTGCCATATGACCCAGCAATCCCACTTCTGGGCATACACACCAAGGAAACCATATCTGAAAGAGACACGTGCATCCCAATGTTCATCGCAGCACTATTTATAATAGCCAGGACATGGAAGTAACCTAGATGCCCATCAGCAGACGAATGGATGAGGAAGCTGTGGTACATATACACCATGGAATATTACTCAGCCATTAAAAAGAATTCATTTGAATCAGTTCTAAAGAGATGGATGAAACTGGAGCCCATTATACAGAGCAAAGTAAGCCAGAAAGATAAAGACCATTACAGTATACTAACACATATATATGGAATTTAGAAAGATGGTAACGATAACCCTATATGCAAAACAGAAAAAGAGACTCAGATGTATAGAACAGACTTATGGACTCTGGGAGAAGGCGAGGGTGGGATGTTTCAAGAGAACAGCATCGAAACATGTATATTATCTAGGGTGAAACAGATCACCAGCCCAGGTTGGGTGCATGAGACAAGTGCTCGGGCCTGGTGCACTGGGAAGACCCAGAGGGATCGGGTGGAGAGGGAGGTGGGAGGGGGGACCGGGATGGGGAATACATGTAAATCCATGGCTAATTCATTTCAATGTATGACAAAAACTACTGTAATGATGTAAAGTAATTAGCCTCCAACTAATAAAAATAAATGGAAAAAAAAACAAAAAAAATAATAATAATAAAAAAAATTAAAATTAAATGAATTTCCGAAAAAAAAAATTTTTTTTCCAAAGAAAAATGGGTGCTTCAGGCTTTGGTTTTCTTCGTTAGATTTCTAATTTTAACTGTTGAAATAAAACCTGTGTCTTCAAGATCTGAGTGTATCACTTTAATACTTTCTATAAGCAATATGCATTTCCAAAAAATACTGTATTTCCAAAGAACATTCCAGGAGAAAGTCAGTGCCAAGAAAATATAAGAAATTCCTTTCCTGTACATATCACATTTTTCCTTTTACATTCCTCTAGAAGTCCTTCTACAGATCACAAGGATGTTCCTTTAATAATCAGAGACATATGGATAGATAAGATGATACAATTATATGAGGTAGATGACCTGCTTGAGGCTAGACCTTAAAACTTTGTAGCTTGTGACTTTTGATAAATCATGTCAGATTCCAGATTTGCACCTGAGTGGTTTGAGAATTCAATGAGGTATAGCACTAATTTTTGAAAGCAATAAATAAGAAATATAAGATATTATAATACTAGATAAAGTCAGAATAAAGATAAATTATTCACTATAATCCAGAATATTAGAAGTAGCACTTACCATAACAGCCTTTCATTTATTTTTATTATCATAATTTGATTAATGCTTATAATCAGTATCAGATTTCTAGTTACATGATGAAGAGTCTATGTCATCTTTTACTCATCATACCCCAGCAACTTGTACTACAAGTACTACATAGTCAAAACTTTTGAATGAATAATTGAATACTTTATAATTTAAATTTAATTATTTTAGCCTACTAAAATGAACAATTTTAATTATGAAAACCATTTCCCTTCTAAAATTCAATATGGAGGATGATATAAATTATTACAAGAGTAATTTGGATAAAGTTTATGGATGAAAATAATCTATGGTAGCAAAATGAGGAATTTTTGAAATCATAGATAACTGAAAAAACTTTGAGGTGCTAGCCTTGTTTTTCTCTGAACAACCCATCACTGGACTGATCTCTTCCTAAATATTCTTTCTTATGTTATAGTGTTACATTCCCTTCGCTTTGTCCTTTGTGAGCTATCATGTAAAACATAATGTTCTTCAAAGAGTAAATAGCACTCCAACTTCATCCTCTTTCCTATTATGCTTTGAAGTTTTATCTTCATCTAAATAATTCAATAATAATAATAACAATAATTTCCCAACAGCTTAATAAAATATTCCCCTTGACTGTGTTGATAACCTCTCTTTCTTGAATCTCACTTCCTTGGCTTCCAAGATAAATCTTTTCCTTTTATTTTCCTCTCTTTTTAAATTTTCTTTGCCAACATGTTTTTTGGCCCTACCCTCAACAACCTCAAAAAGAGGGACTCTCTGAATGTCTCCAATGTCTTTTAGTTTTTCTACACAGTCTTTAGTGGATTATTCTCTTCCTTTACCTGTATGGTGCAAGTTTCAGTGGCCACTTAGACATCTTGACATGGGTATATTCATAATATTCCAACCACCTTGGACTATAAATCACCACTCAACACTCAAACTTGACTCTCCCTTCCCCTCTTTCTCCTTTTTCACCACATAGTCAATAAGACTCTTGCAAGTTTTACTTCTAAGTACCCATTATGTGACCACCATTTTTCTACCCTAACCATCATAGTCCTGCTTCCATTGGGCTTTATTATAGTAATAGTGTCCTATTACTTTGCTTCTGTTTCATGGGACATACTTTTGCCAAAATGATCTACAATATTTAGATCTGCATATGCCACTACTCTCCCTACTTATTCTCTAAAGTGAAAAGTCCTACCATGTATGATTTTTTAAAATAAGCCTCCAAACTATTTTCAAATCCCCTTTATTTTTAATTTGTAAATTATATAATATGTAATTATTATTATGGCACATATACCATGAAATTCACCCATTCAGAGTGCACAACTCAATGACTTTTAGTATGTTCACAGAGTTGCAACCCATAATACAATTTTAAAACATGATCATCATTTTCAAAAAGAAATGCCACATCTTTTACCAGTCACCCTCTGACAGTATTGCCCATCCAATCACCACCCATAGGGGACTTACATAACTATCTACTCCCTATGTCAATAGATTTTCCTATTATAGACATTTCTTGAAGATAAAAATCATTTGTACATGGTCTACTTCCATTAAGCAAAATGTTTTTTTTTAAGTTCATCCATGTTGTAGCATGTATAAGTATTTCATTCCTTTTAATTGTAAAATAATATTCCACTATGGATAGACCATTTTTATTTATTTATCAGTTGCTAGTCTCCTTTGCATCATTTTTTTCTTCTTGTTATATATTGTTCTCTTATTTTTACAATCTTATATCCCCTTTTCTCAGCTTAAACTTGCATGTACCTTCTTTGTTTTAGAGTTGATTGTTTAAATTTCTTATTTTCCAGTAGACTTTAAGACTATTCTTTACTTTTCCCTAGTTGTTACATTCCTATACTTAATTATTTCCATGGATACTCAATTCCATTTCAGTGGAATGTATTAGGTCTACTGTTTTCAATATTTTGAAATTTAGAAATGTGAGGTACATAGTAACTATGCATGCTTGAGCATAAAATATAAAGGTAAACTATACTATATTGCATATTAACCATGTGTATACATGACACTATATGTTAACTGTATTGTATAGTAACACATACTATACAATAGTACAGTTTATGCAAAAAAGAACACAATCTATATATACTACACATGTGTGTTTATATTATATACATATATGTTTATTATATAGGTGTACATATATTTGTGTGTCTATATATAGTGCCCATGAGGTTAACATGTTTAAGCCTACAAACACATACCATATGGTCATTATTTTTATATAATTGGTTAGATACCCTTTATATATGAAATAAATAAATCCTTGATGATAGTTTATCTGCATAGATTATTTGGAATTATTTTGCATAAAGATTTGCCTGTTGTCTGTTTATTTAGATCAGTATGGATGCATGGATATTTATATTTTGGATTCTCCCTCAATTCATTGTTATTTGTATGTATGTATGTATGTATTTAAAATTTTACCAGTGTTGGTCATTGAGTATGCTTCCAGATGGTGCCATTTTGGCATTTCTTACCTTTGTTTTTGTTGTTTGCTTGTTTTAGCACTCCTTTACTTTCTGGCACCACAGAATGCTCCATGTTCATTTTGTATATTCCTTGCCTATGTCATACAACCAGCCATTTCTCTAAGAAGATCCAATGCCTCTTATTGGACAGCAGCAGTGGAAACTAACCTCTGGGTGCTAGGTGTGCTTATTGCTTCTGAGGCATGACTGTTTCTAGGTTCTCTCAGTTGACAAAGCAAGAAATATATATGTTTATTTTCCTATAGTTATGTGTAAATATATTGATTTATATATATATATAAATGTTCATAGTGGTGATTTAGTTGTGTCCAACTCTTGTGACCCCATGGACTGTAGCCTGCCAGGCCTCTCTGTTCGTGGGATTTTCCAGGCAAGAATATGGGAACGGGTTGCCATTTCCTTCTCCAGGGGATCTTCCCAACCTGGGGATCAAATTCAGGTCTCTTGCATTGCAGGTAGATTCTTTACTGACTGAGCTACAAGGGAAGTACAAACCATTATGTGTATAAATGTATATAAATATTTATACACATAACCATTTATATCTATATTAAACTAAATGTGAGTTCATGCATGTCAAAGGAAATCAGCAATGATAGATGAAGGGTTTGCACCAAGGTCCCGTAATTGTCTAGAAATGAGTAGGTTACAAGTACTGTTCCAAATCTGGGCTTCCCAGGTAACACTAGTGGTAAAGAGCCTGCCTGCAAGTGCAGGAGACACTCAAGACACAGGTTCGTTCCCTGGGTTAAGATCCCCTGGAGAAGGAAATGGCAACCCACTGCAGCAGTCCTGTCTGAAGAATCCCATGGGCAGAGAATCCTGGAGGGCAAAAGTCCACAGGATGGCAGAGTCGGACATGACTGAAGCAACTTAGCATGCATACAGTGCTTTAAGTGTTAACGCTTGTTGCATTTATATTATTTCCCTTTGCTATGTCAGTGAAACTCCAGAAGTACTTTCTTTGCAACTTGTGTAACATTTTCCAGTTTTCAAATTTTACTTATTAGGCTTGTAAGCCAAATGAAATTATGCTTTGTGATCCCTATTACCATTGATTTTGTCTTGACAACAAACTGAATAAAACAATGAGATGAAAACTTACAAAAAATGTTTACCCATATTCTCCTGAGAAAGAACTTTACCTACTAGGGTTTGCTATTTTCATATAACTCCATTCCACTGATTGAGCCGGAGCGGCAACTCAAAATAAAAGCTAGTCTTAGGCATTTTATAATCTAGAAGAACAAATCCTCCAGGAAACTCTAAGCTGTAACATACAGGATTTGTTTTTTAAAAGAGAAAAATTAAGATGCAATTCATAAAAGTATGAAAGATATAAAAGCATCAATGGTAGTCCATATCTTGGAAACAACTGAATATTTTCTAACAGAAACTGACAGTTGATCTGCAAGACCCATTATGTTAAGTCATTCATGGATTTAGAGTGACCTCTCACTTTAATCTGAAATTAACTAATTAGTGCTTCCTCCTCATCTGAAAGAGAATCAAGTGGGATTTCAGGTCTTAAAATCATGTGTCCAACAAGCCCAGGGGGTCCAAGCTTTGACCCATTTATTTTTGGAAAATTTTACTTGCGTGACAGCAGTCTAGGCACCGAGGACGAGAGAGGATGGAGAAGCCAGCCACACCAATGAGAGGGGCTCACCTAAAGTTCCTATGATCCAGCTAATTAAACTTAAAAGCTTTTGTACAACAAAAGAAACCACAAACAAGACAAAAAGACAACCCTCAGAATGGAAGGAAATAATTGCAAATGAAGCAATCAACAAAGGTTGGTTAATTTCCAAAATATATAAGCAGCTCAATATCAGAAAAACGAACAACCCAATCAAAATTGGGCAAAGGGCTTAAACAGACATTTCTCCAAAGCAGACATCCAGATGGCTAATAAATACATGAAAAGATGCTCAACATCACTTATTAGAGAAATGCAAATCGAAACTACAGTGATGTGTAACCTCATACTAATTAGAAGGACCATTATCAAAAAATCTACAAACAATAAATGCTAGAGAGGATGAGGAGAATAGGGAACCTTCTTGCACTGTTAGTGGGAATGTAAATTGATACAGCCACTATGGAGAACAATATGGAGATTTCTTTAAAAACTAGGGAAAAAAAACTACCAAATGACCAAATAATTCCACTACTGGCCATATATCCTGAGAAGGCCACAATTCTAAATGAAATATGTACCCCAATGTTCATTGCAGCTATTTACATTAGCCAGGAAGCAACTTAAATGCCCATTGACAGATGAATGGATAAAGAAGTTGTGTACATATATACAATGGAATATTACTGAATCATAAAAAGGAATGAATTTGAGTCAGTTCTAGTGAGGTGGATGAACCTAGAACCTGTTATACATTGTGAAGTAAGTCAGAAAGTGAAAAACAAATGTTGTATAGCAAGAGTGTCATATCACATAGCAGCAGGTGGTGCCCATTCCAGTTCATTTTAGTTCACTAATTCCTAGGATATCAATGTTCATTCTTGCCATCTCCTGCTTGACCACATCCAGTTTACCTTGATTCATGGACCTAACATTCCAGGTTCCTGTGCAATATTGTTCTTTATGGCATCAGACTTTTCTTTCAGACGAGTCCACAACAAAGCATCATTTCCCCTTTGGCCCAGATGCTTCATTCTTTCCGGAGCTATTAGTAATCGTTCTCTGCTCTTCCCCAGTAGCTTATTTGACCTGTGGGGGTTCATCTTTTGGTGTCATAACTTTTTCCCCTTTCATTCTGTTCATGGGGTACTCGCAGGAAGAGTACTGCATTGGTTTGGCATTCCTTCCTCCAGTGGGCCATGTTTTGTCATAACTCTCCACTATGATCTGTCTGTCTTGGGTGGCCCTGCCCAGCATAGCTCATAGCTACATTGAGTTATGCAAGCCCCTTTGGCATGACAAGGCTGTGATCCATAAAGATACACACACACACACACACACACACACACACACACATATATATATATATATATATATTACTGCATGTAAAATAGATAGCCAGTGGGAATTTGCTGTATGATGCAGGAAGCTCAATCCAGTGGTCTGTGACAAGTAGAGGGCTGGGATAGTGTGGGAGGGAGGTCCAAGAGTGAGGGGACATATGTGTATCTATGGCTGATTCGTGTTGATGTATGACAGAAACCAACACAACATTGTAAAGCAATTATCCTGCAATTAACACTAAATAAAACAAAAACCATAATGTTCCCACAGTCCAGGAGCTATTTTTGATGAATCTTCCCAGAAAAAGCACCCATCCAAATAAATGGCTATTTTTTAGTGAATACCATGCCATTCATAATTTCTTTTAAAAGTATATCACTTTTACTAAGGAGGAAATAAAAATTGCCCTTGTCAGAACACATCATTATTTTTTGTTTATCCCAGCCCCCTTACTGTGCTTCTTCTTTATGTTCAAACACATCTGGCCTATCTTTGGGGTGGGAATGAAAACTGAACTTTTGCAGTCCCATGGCCACTGCTGAGTTTTCCAAATTTGCTGGCATGTTGAGTGCAGCACTTTCACAGCATCATCTTTTAGGATTTGGATAGTTCAACTGGAATTCCATCACCTCCATTAGATTTGTTTGTAGTGATGCTTCCTGAGGTCCACTTGACTTCACATTCCAGAATGTCTGGCTCTAGGTGAGTGATCACACCATCGTGGTTATCTGGGTCATGAAGATCTTTTTTTGTGTGTAGTGCTTCTGTGTATTCATGCCACCTCTTCTTAATATCTTCTGCTTCTATTAGGTCCATACCATTCCTGTTCTTTACTGACATTTTCTTAAATGTCCTTTAAGCACATTTTCTGTCTTTATTGTCCTTTATTTTCCTTTATTCTGCCCTTTATCTCTAATTTTCCTGAAAAGATCTCTAGTCTTTCCCATTCTATCATTTTCTTCTATTTCTTTGCATTGATCACTGAGGAAGACTTTCTTATCTCTCCTTGCTATTCTTTGGAACCCTGCATTCAACTGGGCATATCTTTCCATTTCTCCTTTGCCTTTAGCTTCTCTTCTTTTCTTATCTATTTGTAAGGCCTCTTCAGATAACCATTTTGCCTTTTTACATTTCTTTTACTTGGGGATGGCCTTGATCACTGCCTGATCACTGTATGATCATTGTTCATAAAATGTCATGAACCTCCAGACACAATTCTTCAGGCACTCTATCAGATCTAATCCCTTTGATCTATTTGTCACTTCCACTGTACAATCATAAGAGATTTGATTTAGGTCATACCTGAATGGTCTAGTGGTATTCTCTACTTTCTTGAAGTTAAGTCTGAATTTGGCAATAATGAGTTCATGATCTGAGTCACAGCCAGTTCACGGTCTTGTTTTTGCTGACTGCACAGAGCTTCTTCATCTTTGGCTGCAAAGAATACAATCAGTCTGATTTTGGTATTGACCATCTGGTGATGTCCATGTGTAGACTCTTCTCTTGTGTTGTTGGAAGAGGGCGTTTGCTACAACCAGAGCGTTCTCTTGGCAAAATATTGTTAGCCTTTGCCCTGCTTTATTTTGTACTCCAAGGCCAACTTTGCCTGTTACTCCAGGTATCTCTTGACTTCCTACTTTTGCATTCCAGTCCCCTATAGTGAAAAAGATGTCTTTTTTAGCTGTTAGTTCTAGAAGGTGTTGTGGGTCTTCATAGAACTGTTCAACTTCAGCTTCTTCAGTATTACTGGTCTGGACATAGACTTGGATTACTATGATATTGAATAGTTTACCTTGGAAATGAGCAGAGATCATTCTGTCGTTTTTGAGATTTCATCCAAGTACTGCATTTCGGACTCTTTTCTTGACTATGATGGCTGCTCCATTTCTTCTAAGGGATTCTTGCCCATAGTAGTAGGTATAACGGTCATCTGAGTTAAATTCACCCATCCCCATTCACTTTAGTTCACTGATTCCTAAAATCACTCTTACCATCTCCTGTTTGACCACTTCCAATTTGCCTTGATTGATGGACCTAACATCCCAGGTTCTATGCAATATTGCTCTTTGCAGAATTAGTCTTTACTTTCACCACCAGACAAATCCACAACTGCATGTTGTTTTTTCTTTGGCTCCATCTCTTCGTTCTTTCTGGAGTTACTTCTGCACTGACCTCCAGTAGCATATTGGGCACCTACTGACTGGGGGAGCTCATCTTTCAGTGTCCTATTTTTTGCCTTTAAATACTGTTCATGCCAAATCATGAACTACTGCACTCATCTCACATGCTAGCAAAGTAATGCTCAAAATTCTCCAAGACAGGCTTCAACAGTACATGAACCGTGAACTTCCAGATGTTCAAGCTGGTTTTAGAAAAGGCAGAAGAACCAGAGATCAAATTGCCAATATCTGTTGGATCATCAGAAAAAGTAAGAGAGTTCCAAGAAAATATCTACTTCAGCTTTATTGACTACACCGCCTTTGACTGTGTGGATCACAACAAACTGTGGAAAATTCTTCAAGAGATTGGAATACCAAACCATGACACCTGCCTCCTGAGAAATCTGTATGTAGACCAAGAAGCAACAGTTAGAACTGGACATGGAACAACAGACTGGTTCCAAGTTGGGAAAGGAGTACATCAAGGCTGTACACTGTCACCCTGTTTTGTAAACTTATATGCAGAGTACATCATGAGAAATGCTGGGCTGGATGAAGCACAAGCTGGAATCAAGATTGCCGGGAGATATATCAATACTCTCAGATATGCAGATGACACCACCCTTATGGCAGAAAGTGAAGAGGAACTAAAGAGCCTCTTGATGAAAGTGAAAAAGCAGAATGAAAAGTTGACTTAAAACTCAACATTCAGAAAACTAAGATCATGGCACCTGGTCCCATCACTTCATGGCAAATAGAAGGGGAAACAGTGGAAACACTAACAGACTTTATTTTTTGGGGCTCCAAAACCACTGCAGATGGTGACTGTAGCCATGAAATTGAAAGACACTTGCTCCTTGGAAGAAAAGCTCTGACCAACCTAGACAGCATACTAATAAGCAGAGACATTACTTTGCCAACAAAGATCCATCTAGTCAAAGCTATGGTTTTTCCAGTGGTCATGTATGCATGTGAGAGTTAGACTATAAAGAAAGCTGAGCACCAAAGAATTGATGCTTTTGAACTGTGGTGTTGGAGAAGACACATGAGAGTCCCTTGGACTGCAAGGAGATTCAATCAGTCAACCCTAAAGCAAATCAGTCCTGAATATTCATTGGAAGGACTGATTCAGAAGCTGAAACTCCAATACTCTGGCCACCTGTGTGAAGAACTGACTCATTTGAAAAGACCGTGATGCTGGGAAAGACTGAAGGTGGGAGGAGAAGGGGTCAACAGAGGATGAGATGGTTGAATGGCATCACCGACTGGATGGACATGACTTTGAGTAAGTTCCGGGAGTTGGTGATGGACAGGGAAGCTTGGCGTGCTGCATTCCATGGGGTCACAAAGAGTCAGACATGACTGAGTGACTGAACTGAACTGAACATCTGGACTATAGGACAGATTTTTATTTATACTAAAGTTTGCTTTTCTCTGCACAATATGCACTAGGTATGCTCCTTGATGGTGGGATTTGGTCTCATTATTAGGAAGCTAATCATATAGTAGGAGTTCCATTATATCCATTAGTATTGAATGAGAGGCACAATAACTTCATATGAAAGAATAATCCAATTTTGTCTTTTACTCACAGATTTCTCCCATGAAAGGGAATGATTTCCTTGAGTTTATTTAGATAAGTAGCTTTTTGTCATGAACATTCAAACTCATGAAAGCAAGTTTTTAAGAGATAGTCTAAGGAATGATACTGTCCTTTGAGTCTCTGAAAGCTGAGTTGCTGTTTCCTGCAAGATTTTTTCTTAATACCATAGGATTCTTCATTATTTTCTTGGAAACAGTTACATTGTTTAGAAGTCCTCATGGTCAAATAATGGCCCAGCTGCACCAGAATTGACTTAAGGAGATTAGAAAAGAATACAGGTTCCAGAGTCATATCCCCCAGGGTTTTGGTTGCAGCAGGTTTGAGGTAATGCTTGGAAATCTGTCACTTTAAAATAGTCTCCCAAGTGTTTCTGATGGGAAGCTGGATCACATCCTGCCTCTTGTTCTGGAAGACATAGTTAGAAACTCTTACGCTCCATCCTTCCATAAGAGGTATTAGTCCTTAATCAAGTCATTCTTCACATGTGATTTACACCAGGAGCCTGTTCATCTCAGACCTCCCCTCGAGATTGCATTTAGTTTGACTTTCTCATTGGTAGTAGCACCCAGCTATAGGGATGAACAAGATGGCTGAAAAGCAAAATTTATATTTGGAAACCATATTTTAAAAAAGTTCAAAAGAGAAAGCCAGCTCAACAAGAGTGATAAACTTTCCATAGCATAGTCTTATCAGGACTTCTCTGTCCTTTAACAAAACTTATTGGTGAATTCTTAATGGCCAACAACTCCAGGTTTTCCAGCATTTTGGGGAAGATGACTTATAACTTCTCAGATTCTACCAGTATGATCTGTGAAGTACAATCCTGTGTTAAAGACTCCGGCTACTCTGACAAGCCCTGAGCCCCAGGGAACAGCGCCACCTGCTGATTACCTGAGACATTGCTTACATGAAAACAGGGTGAGTTGAGTATTTGGAAGAGTGGTGCATATTAATTTTGTATTCCCTCGCATTCTTACCACTGCTGCTCTAACACCCTACTTCCAAGCACCAGGCGTCCTTTCAGCTCATTGTCTGAAGTGAGCCAGTATTAATTGGTGGGAGTTTTTGTAACTGAATTATGGACACCTCTCTGAGGGCCTTTGCTTTTACTAATGCGTATTTCAACAGATTTTTAAGTCTTACATAGACAGTTCTGCCTATAGATGCTCATTCATGATCCAGGGAAGCTCAGCACTTGGAGTACAAGAACCAGAGCTAAGACGGAACCAAGGATAAGCGTGGCCGCTTGGCCCACGTAAGCTTCCATGGTTTATGGAGAAGGTCCTGGGGGTCTGGCTACAAGGGGCTATGGGGAATTTAATTTCCTAAACAGTTTTTCTTTAGGACCCAACAATAGCAGTCGACAGTTAGTGCTGCAATACTTTGGAGTTACCATATTTGCCATTTCTTGTCTGACAGGACAGAACAGACCCCAGGGAAGCCTCCTTTTGGCTAAGATAAGCCCTTTGAGAACTGAGGTGCTATTTTTCCCATTGGCAGTTTATTTGTTTTTATTTAAATGTTAGAGCCCATTGCTTATAATATCTTCCCCAGGACCAGGAAATGTAAATGCTGCAAAGAAATACTGTGTGTGTGTGTGTGTGTGTGTGTGTGTGTGTGTGTGTGTGTGTCCTAACCAGGCCTTTGAAAGATAAACATTTGATGTAGGGAAATGTTGAAAGTAAGAAAGTCATAAGCAGGTTTCATTAGATTTTTCTAAAAATATTTGGCTTGCAAAATCAAACCCACTTAACGTTTTCCTCCTTGTATTTTCTTTTCTTAGTCATTTTGACATATTCTAGGGGCTTTCAGTGTCATAATAATGTTATTTTTGTACAGGTTTTAACAGTGAAAATAAAATCAGTGGACCCCACTGCCCTCCACACAGCTAAAAGTGCATTTCTCTGCCCAATTCTTCCCACACTCATGAAAAAATACCAAATTTAAAGTTCAGCACTTAAGCTCTTGTGAGGTCCTGTAATATTTGATCACCATGGGAAAAAAAAAATCTCTAGCATATATTGCAAATAAGAGCAGGGACAGTGCAGATGGGACTAATTAGAATTTTCCAGCTTGGTTTTACCACTTGCAAAATAAAACTTTATTTTTAAACTGTGTTTGTTTTTCTATATTCAAAGAGTATATAATTCAATTTTCACTGCTTCAGGACAGAAGCAGCATAAACACATTCACATGAAAACTCTTTTTCTAAATTAGCACAATTTGGGACTACTTAATTCCAGGTGCTTCAACTTAAAACTTTTCTAGTTTAAGTAAATCAAATTTGATATTATTGCAACAATGATTATTAATAATAGGAAGGTATATTGAGAATACTGTTAGGCAATGTTTCTAGAAAACTTTTGTGCAATAATTCATTTAATCCTTTAAAAAACTTTGTCAGTTAAGTATTATTATTCATTCAGTGAAGATATCAAGAGTTTAAGGACCTTGCCTGGGGGCATATGTCTAGTAAATGTAGAGCTGTATACAGATACAGGTATACAGGTTGGAATTAGATCCCTTTGTATGTCCTGAGGATGCTTCTTTAAATTTTGCCTCTGAGGTGACCCACCTATATCATCCTAGTCCTGGTCTCGATGTATCTAACAATTTCTCTATATCTATCTATCAATAATCTATTGATCCATATGGACAGATACATATATACATATATATGTGTGTGTGTGTTTAGAGAGAGAATGAATGAATGAATATGGACAGGAAGAATAATATGAACAATATTAAATATATCAATGATTTTGATGCCTTTAACTTTTCCAGAAGCAATGGTATTCTAAAAAGAGATTGATTATTAACACAGAAGAAAGTGAAAGTGTTAGTCACTCAGTCATGTCTGACTTTTTGCAAGCCCTGGACTGTAGCCTGCCAGTCTTGCTATCACTTGTTTCTTGCCAGAATTGGCCAAGATCTTGGGTAAGATGATGGATGCTGCCAAGCTCCTATGCAAAGATAAGAACTGTGGCTAGGGGTCACTCCATCACTCCTCCTTGCTAAGAAATGGCATATGTTAGGGATGGCCCAGGGCAGTGGATGACTATGAGCCTGCTGCTGCTGCTGCTAAGTCACTTCAGTCGTGTCTGACTCTGTGCGACCCCATAGACGGCAGCCCACCAGGCTCCACCATCCCTGGGATTCTCCAGGCAAGAACACTGGAGTGGGTTGCCATATCCTTCTCCAATGCATGAAAGTGAAAAGTGAAAGGGAAGTCACTCAGTCATGTCCGACTCTTCTCGACCCCGTGGACTGCAGCCTACTAGGCTCCTCCGCCCATGGGATTTTCCAGGCAAGAGTACTGGAGTGGGTCGCCATTACCTTGTCTGACTATGAGCCTAACACTGTATAATTCAAGGGCTGCCCACAACAGTAAGTGATTACCTCTGACATCATAAACCAGCCAATGTCTCCACAATGCTCTAACCCTCAATGCCCCAATGCCTCCTGTTATATTGTGTCATATCAGGAAAATCAAGTCTCTCCAGATTGAATGGGGGAAATCTGATATAAGTAACTATTGAGAAATTTAACTTGTAATCTCAAGAAGTGAAAATAAAAAGGATCAGCAAGAATATTTCTGGAGCTTAAACCTGATCTTTTCTTGAGCATCTTGTTTCTCATTTAATTATCACAAACCCAAGATTATGCTTTTGCAAAATGGATTAGGGGCATATTTTAGATGATATATATGCAAATATGTCTGTATTTTCATTTTTTTCTCCTCGTAATGTGTTGGCATGAAATCAAAGATTATTATAAGAATGCCTTTCATTTAGGGTAAGAGCAGGTATCTTTATTTTCTTTCTTGATCTCCTCTGATCAGATTAGAGTGGGTTTTACTGGAGTGAAATCATAGCTTTATTAATCATATCCTAATGCCAGAATGGCCATGCCCTTGTGAGTGACTACAGTGAATGGTAGATTATGCTTAAGCATAAACCTCAGACTTGTGAGTATTTTATTCTCCATGTTGTAAAAAATATATCAGAAAGGAAAGACTTAACTCACTGGAGTTATTTTGAGAAAATCAATTTCCATAAATACATTTAATTGCTCACTCATAAATTTATACTTCCCTTCCCCTCACAGCATAATTGGTTTCCTGCGTTCAGCTTAGCTCCGTGCTTCATGTTTTCATAAAAGTTTTATTCCTAGTATTTTTCTGGTCAAGCCATTCTTTAGCTAAAAGACCTGGCACGTTTTCATTGCCTGAAGCAGAAAGTCAAAAATTTTTTAGTGTAGCATTCAAGGCTTTTCAGAAGCTGGCCCCAAACTATTTTCTAACTTTACTTGCCTCTGGGCATTTTTGCCCAGTTTCCTCCCAGTTCCTTCCCCGTTCCTACAATTATTGCATTCTTTTGTTGCTTGTCTATGTGCAAAGAAGTTTTCTGGTTCAACTTTCTACCACCACAGTTAGATGAATGTGCATCTGTCCATTTACGTTACTGGTGCCTTCTATGTTGGAAGATAATCTATAATCTACTCACTGTTTTATAGGATTTTTTAAATTGTAGTAAAATATACATAACATAAAATTCACCATCTTAACTATTTTTAAGTGTACAATTCAGTGTACTAAGTAAATCCACATTGTTATACAATCATTATCACTGCTCATCTCCAGAATATTACATCATCCCAAACTGGAATTCTGTAACCATTAAACGAAGGATTGTTTTAGCTGTTGGGGGATGTTTTGAGGTTTGATATGAATTTTAAGATGGATTTTTCTATTTTTGCCCCCTCCCAAAGAAAAATGTTGAGCTTTTCATAGGGATTAAATTGAATCTGCAGATTGCTTTGTATAGTGCATATGCATGCATGCTCAGTAGTGTCTGACTCTTTGTGACCCCATGGACTGTAGCCTCCCAGGCTCTTCTGTTCATGGAATTTTCCTATTAAGGACACTGGAGTGGCTTGCCATTTCCTCTGCCAGGGGATCTTCCCAACCCATGGATTGAACCTGCATGTCCTATGTTCTCTGCATTGGCAGGAAGATTCATCACTCTGCATCACTTGGAAAGACCTGCTTTGTATACATCTTAATAATATTAATCTTCCAATTGATGAACAGCATGTCTTTCCATTCATTTATTTATGTCCTCTTTAACTATTCAGCAATGTTGTAGTTTTGTGTTTCACTTTCTTGATAAACAAATTCCCAAGCATTTTATTCTTTTGATACTATTGTTAATTGTCTTCTTAATTTTCTTTTCAGATAGTTTATTACTAGGGTATAAAAATGCAATTGACTTGTTTACTGGTTTTGTATCCTTCTACCTTGTTTAATTTGCATATTAATTCTAATTATTTTTTTCCACTGGGATCTTTAAGGTTTTCCACATATAAGATCATGTCATCTTGTAATAGAAAATCATTTTCTTTCTTCTTTTCCAATTTGGATATATTTTATTTGTTTTTTTGGTCTAACTTTTCTGGCTGGTACTTAAAGTGTAATGTTAACTAAAAGTGGTAAAAGTGTGTTTTTTCTTATGTTAGGGGAAAGTCTTTCAGGCCTTCAACATTGACTGTGATTTTGTTGTGAGTTTTCATGTGTGCCCTATGTTATATTCAAATAATATAATTTGAAGTAGTTTCTGTTCTGGTTTGTTGAGCTATTTTTTTTTTAACATGAAAGTGTTAACTTTCATCAATTAGTTTTTCTGTATATATTATCTTCTGTTCTTTCTTCCTTTATTCTTTTGATGTGGTATATTCCAGTGATTTATTTATATTTTGAATCATCTTACATTGCAGAGATGGGAATACCAGACCAACTGACCTGACTCTTGAGAAACCTATATGCAGGTCAGGAAGCCACAGTTAGAACTGGACATGGAACAACAGACTAGTTCCAAATAGGTAAAGGAGTACAACAAGGCTGTATATTGTCACCCTGCTTATTTAACTTATATGCAGAGTACATCATGAGAAATGCTGGGCTGGAGGAAGCACAAGCCAGAATCAAGATTGCCGGGAGAAATATGAATAACCTCAGATATGCAGATGACACCACCAGTATGGCAGAAAGTGAAGAAGAACTAAAGAGCCTCTTGATGAAAGTGAAAGAGGAGAGTGAAAAAGTTGGCTTAAAGCTCAACATTCAGAAAACTAAGATCATGGTATCTGGTCCCATCACTTCATGGGAAATAGATGGGGAAAGACTGGAAACAGTGGCTGACTTTATTTTTCTGGTCTCCAAAATCTCTGCAGATGGTGATTGCAGCCATGAAATTAAAAGATGCTTACTCCTTGGAAGGAAAGTAATGATCAACCTAGACAGCATATTAAACAGCAGAGACATTACTTTGCCAACAAAGGTCCAGCTAGTCAAGACTATGTTTTTTCCAGTAGCCATGTATGGATGAGAGAGTTGGACTATAAAGAAAGCTGAGGGCTGAAGAATGATGCTTTTGAACTGTGGTGTTGGAGAAGACTCTTGAGAGTCCCTTGGACTGTGAGGAGATCCAACCAGTCCATCCTAAACGGAATCAGTCCTGGGTGTTCATTGGAAGGAATGATGCTGAAGCTGAAACTCCAATACTTTGACCACCTGATGCAAAAAGCTGACTCATTGGAAAAGACCCTGATGCTGGGAAAGATTAAGGGCAAGAGGAGAAGGGGACGACAGAGGATGAGATGGTTGGATGGCATCACTGACTCAATGGACATGAGTTTGGGTGGACTCTGGGAGTTGGTGATGGAGGAGACCTGGCATGCTGTGGTTTATGGGGTCGCAAAGAGCCAGACATGACTGAGTGACTGAACTGAACTGAACATTGCAGAAATAAATTCCACATGGTCATCTTAATATGCTGATGAATTTAGTGTTCTAGTATTTTGTTGAGGGTTTTTACTTCATTTTTTATAATATTGTTTTTCTTTCCTTATAGGGTCTTTATGTGCCTTTGATATCATATTAATGCTGGTCTCATTGAATGAAGTTGGAAGTCTTGCCTCCTGTTTGACTTTTTGGAAGAGTTTAAGGAGGACTGGTGTTAGTTCTTTACAGAAATATTTGGTAGTATTCACCACTGAAGTCTTCATTTCTAGGGTTTTTCTTTGTCGAGAGGTCGTTGACTACTGAGTCAACCTCCTTACTAGTTATGCCTCTATTCAGCTTTTCTATTTCTTTGTTATTCAGTCCTGGCATGTTTCTATGACTTTGTCCATTTCATCTAGATTATCCAAGTCATTGGCATACAATTTTTCACAGTATTCTCTTATACTCCTTTTCAGTTTTTGTAGCTTTGGTAGTGCATGCATGCCTGCTAAGTCGCTTCAGTCATGTTTTACTCTTTGTGACCCTATGGGCGTAGCCAGCCAGGCTTCTCTGTCCATGGGATTCTCCAGGCAAAAATACTGGAGTGAGTTGCCATATTCTCCTCTAGGGAATCTTCTCAACCCAGGTATCGAGCCCATGTCTCTTATGTTTCATGCATTGGCAGCCAGGTTCTTTACCACTAGCACCACCTTGGAGGCTCAGCTTTGGTAGTACCATACATTTATGAGTTTAGTAGTTTGAGAGAGAACATGACATTTTCTAAAAGTATTTGAAAAGATAGGCTATTCAAATAGGTAAGAAAATGAAAAGGGAGAATAAAAAGCATTTGATCCTGAAGATTTGTCTGAGCTCAGGCAAAATTTATCATGTGCATCCCCAAAGTCTACATTTAGGTACATGTAGCAAATAAGATACCTTTGAACCCAACAAATGAGATGGATCAAAGACCAAAGCTATTCATGATCTGTGTGTCACTATCATCTGCTTTTGTCACTGAAATACTATGACCTGAAGTGATTTTTTTTTTTTTTCCATCTAATGCAATTTTCTTTAAGTATTTTGGAGCCAAAGCAGATGATTGAGATAATCCATGTATAACCTAGGCTGGTTCACTGGTTATTCCTTAGAGAGAGAAAAATGAAGGGGACTTCAGTTAATTTTTTGTAATTCTCCTTTCTCCATAATATTCCCGTTTCTGTCTCCTGTTTGTACTTCACAGAAAACTTAGAAGGCATTGGTGAAATTCCCAATAAATACCCAGTATTTTTCAAAATCAGAAGTTTCACAACTCGACACTCCAGGAAGTCTGATTTTATTACTTGACAACTCGACACTCCAGGAAGTCTGATTTTTATCACTTGTTTATTCTTTTCCCCCCTCCTTTTGCATGAAACAAGGCTGTTTTTGCCAAATTTAAATAAAAGTTGCCCCTCATAGACTTTCAGTTTGATACTGAATTCAGAAGCCAGGAAGGCTTGGAAGTATGCATTTTAAGTGCTAGAGAATGTATCTATTTTTTTTAATGGATGTTTCATAGTGTTCAATGCCAGGTATATAAACAACTTGCCACACATTTCCTCAAGTGACAACTTACAGACCACACTTAGTGAAATTAACAATTATGCTTTACTTTTTTTTCTTTTTTTTTTAATGAGGAATGTGCTTTAATAGTGCAATTTACTGGAATTTTTCCCAGGAAAACTTCCTACCAGCATCTCTCAACAGAGAAGACTCTAAAAAAAAAAAAAAAAAAAAAAGCATCTCAGTTACTCCTTTCTATCCCTCTCTCTATTTCTCTCTCTCTAGCTCTTTCAGGTGGTACATGGTCTGAGGAATCATTTACACTAATTATCTTTAGTTCCTCCTCACATAACACCTGAAGAAGATGTTCTATTTGTTGGAAGCAAATTACTTAAAAATATTTCCAAGCTTCTTAGCAGAGGTCAGTACACATATTAGCTGGGGGCTAAAGGAATATTCAAGCCCAGGCATCTGTTCTGAATTCACAGCTGGGATTTATGCAACTCAATGCTGTCAGTTCAGTCTCCTTGGTTACTCTTCACCTTGCTCATAATATCCAGACGGCATGTCAGGACTCATCTCATCTCCATGTATCAATAAATGTTTGTGAAGGATCAGCTGTTCCCATGGTACCTGGGCTTGGGGATTTGTGTCAGAATGCATGGTGTTTCCCAGACCCTGGGTTCCCAGCAACTGCTCATATACAATCTTGATTCTCTCCACCTACTGAGTCTTTCTAGGATTTCATGGTGCTGCTCTGACATTTTCACACTCTGGATCCTTACTTTCTAATACAAGCTTCAGGGATTAAGGAATTCCTCTCCTGAGACCAGCCTGCACTCTTCTTAAGGCCATTTGTTATCTACTCTTTACCCGCTTTAAGGCAATTTTCAAAGGAGCACTCTGTTCAGTTCAATTCAGTCACTCAGTTGTGTCTGACTCTTTGTGATCCCATGGACTGCAGCACGCCAAGCTTTGCTGTCTATCACCAAGGCCCAAAGCTTACTCAAACTCATGCCCATTGAGTTGGTGATGCCATCCAACCATCTCATCCTCTGTCATCCCCTTCTTCTACTGCCCCCAATCTTTCCCAGCATCAGGGTCTTTTCCAATGAGTCAGTTCTTCCCATCAGGTGGCCAAAGTTTTGGAGTTTCAGCTTCAACATCAGCCCTTCCAATGAATATTCAGGACTGATTTCCTTTAGGATGGACTGGTTGGATCTCCCTGCAGTCCAAGGGACTCTCAAGAATCTTCTCCAACATCACAGTTCAAAAGCATCATTCTTCAGCCCTCAGCTTTCTTTATAGTCCAACTCACATCCATACATGACTACTGGAAAAACCATAGCTTTGACTAGATGGACCTTTGTTGGCAAAATAATGTCTCTGCTTTTTAATATGCTGTCTAGGTTGGCCATAACTTTTCTTCCAAGAAGCAAGTGTCTTTCAATTTCATGACTGCAATCACCAACTACAGTGATTTTGGAGACCAAAAAAAGGACCACTAGTTATCATTTTTCCTCACCCATATGATAAAACTTTCAGAATTGGGGTATTTCCACTGGAGAAAAGGCAGATTTTATCTTGGTGGAAAATACATCCTTGCATGTTTTTCCTTCTATTTTCTTAGCTATGTGTTTAATATCAGGTAAAAAAACAAACAAACTGGATGGCCATGGCTCGCATATAACAAGAAACATAGTATAGAAATTAAAATAAACAAATAAATAAATAAAATGATGGTAAGTTAAGTGACACTTAAATAATAAGGTATTTGAGGCAGATGTTTTATTAGAAAGTGTAAAGTGCCTCTCTTGAATCATGAGTAAATAAGGTAGCATTACTCAAATAACAAATAGTCAACTCCTCAACTTTGAAACATATGCACCTTATGTGATTGCTCTCTGGTTTAAGTCTGAAATGTGAGTTTGAAAAGGAGAATAAACAAAGGAAAAAACTTGGGGAAAATGTAAAGCCCAGTTTTAATAGAATTAGGTTTGAAACTACTAATAGTATTGATACCTCATTGCTACTCTTGGTAGGATCCCTAAATTTACTTAAAAGGAAAAAAAAAATTAAAAGAAAACAAAAAAGTTGAGATGCCAGTTAAATTTGAAATTCAGATAAATAAAGATTAATTTTTTAGCATAAGCATGTCCCAAATATGGCAAGGAGCCTACTTAGACTACAAAGCACAGTTTATCTGAAATTCAAATTTAACTGAGTGTCTTGTATTTTAACCATCAGTCTTAATCATTAGAGCTTTCAAATAAGTCATGGGTGGATGGAAACCCAACTGACTGTAATTTTCATACACTAAGCTCTGCATGGAATTCTGATAAGTCAGGTTTAGAAATTGCTGGATTATTATTGCAAGGCAGAATGCACACAAACACACACAAATGTAACACAGACTTAATGATGGTTCCTAATTCTGTGTGTCTAATAGGTTTATATTACAAATGGAGAAAAAATACTATCTGAAGTAAGCAAAGAAGTCAAAGGACATCTAACCTTGCCCTTGGAGATCCTGGTGCAAGTGGAAAAAAAAAAACACTCAGACATTTTTACAGTCTGATTGATGAGCAGATAGAATTATAATTATAATAATAATAATCATGATAATCATTATTGCATGACTGGCTGGATAGCTTGAATTTTTTTTTATCAAATACAGATTTATTGTTACTGGATGTTACCTTTTATAATTGATAGTGAAGTCCAAGTTAAAAGTAAAACCCAAAATAGTATATGTGATATACTAGCTTTTAAGGAGAAAACTTCAATAAAATACACAAGGATGAATCTAAGCTGATATAAAATACTTCATTCACTATGCATATATTAAGTGCCTGGCATGAGGCAGTGCTGGTGGAAAAACAATAGAGAAGATAGAGCCCCAGGTCACCAGGTACTTAAATTAATGGTGGAGAATCCCAACAATTTCCAGCAGGATTTTCAGTTTCTTATGATTAGCTGACTAAAATAAAGCTCTATATGCAAAATGCCAGAGTAATGGAATATTTTGTTTCAGAGTTTACAACATTAAAAAATCTCACATTTTAAAATGTAGCAGCCTCACTATAAAGCTTCATAGGGAAGAATTCCCTTTTATTCACCATTGAGGCTACATGGTTTGGTAAGAAGATGCCTTTAGAACTTTCTGTACTCATTCAGTTCAGTCGCTCAGTCATGTCTGACTTGTTGTGATCCCATGGACTGCAGCATGCCAGGCTTCCCTATCCATCACCAACTCCCGGAGCTTACTCAAACTCACAATCCATTGAATCAGTGATGTCATCCAACCATCTCATCCTCTGCTGCCCGCTTCTCTTCCCACCTTCAATCTTTCTCAGCATCAGGGTGTTTTCCAATGAGTCATTTCTTTGCATCAGGTGGTCAATGTATTGGAGTTTCAGCTTCAGCATCAGTTCTTCCAATGAATATTCAGGACTGATTTCCTTTAGGATTGATTGGTTTGATCTTGCCATATAGGAGACTCTCAAGAGTCTTCTCCAGCACCGCAGTTCAAAAGCATCAACTCTTCTGTGCTCAGCTTTCTTTATAGCCCAACTCTCACATCCAAACATTGTACTCATTGGGTTTATTTAATTAAAAACTAGTTATGGCTCCTAGCACTACATGATACATTTCTAATGGTCATTGTCACACAAACTCTTTTCAGGATTCTTTTTTTTTTTTTTTTTTCCCTGTTAAGAGTGTCTATTGTAACTGCCTGGATGAGAGAGGACTGTGATACATGATGTGAAATTTAGCCTTTCAGACAGATAGGGGAACATCAGGCTCCTTAGTATAGAAAATTCAACTCAGTTACAATTATTTAATGAAATCTATTCTCACAACGGGCTTCCCTGGTTAGCTCAGTTGGTAAAGAATCTTCCTGCAATGCAGGAGACCTCGGTTCTGAAAGCAGCCACCTTCTTTGAGCTCTCCACTTCTGAATGACCATAATCCTTCCCTCTGGATTATCTGCTTTTCTCTTTCAAAAATGTCATCATCATGTTTAAGTCTGATAGTCCAGAAATATTTTGGGGAAGGACATAGTCCAAGCACTATGTCATGGACTCATTTAGAGTTTCCTACAATGCCTCCGGAAGTACCTGTAAATATTTTATCACCTGATTTTTTAACCTGGCAGTCACTTTGAAGATCTCAACATTGAAGTAAGCATATTGACAGCAAGTGCCACTCGCAGCACTGAGGGTGTGTCCTGAGAAACAGGCAAATCAAAAGTAAAATCTCAATATGCCAGGATGAGTGAGTATTTAGGGGTAATTATTCTTTCTGGTTGACTGGAAAATGTCTTTCTGAAAACTAAATCTACTGCAATATGAAAGTTGTTGTGCTTAGTAGTCTGGTTTGTATGAAGAGACGTAACACAGAACATCTGCTCTCAAGGATCAGAAAAGCCAGGTGGGGAATTAAGGCAAATGTATATAAAAATTTAGTTAATAGGAAAATTAATTAGGCTGCAGGGAAGGTTATTTCTTGTCCCCAAAAGAGGTCTTCTAAAGGTTAGCTTCTCATTTTCTAGACTAGCTTATTTTCCTTCCCCAGTAAATACAAGATGGCACATGGAGTTGGGTCATTTTTTATAGTTTATTTTGTGGGTAGTGAGATAAATAATAGTAATAATAAGAATATAATAGCAGCCATTTTTGACGTGCTTAATACTAGATGGTAAAGAATCTACCTGCAACACGGGAGACCTGGGTTTGATCCTTTTCAGGAAGATCCCCGGAGAAGGAAATAGCAACCCATTCTAGTAGTGGAAAGTTCCATGGACAGAGGGGCCTGGCGGGCTATAGTCCATGGGGTCGCAAAGAGTTGGACACAATTGAGTGACTAACACTAACTAACTAAATACTTTCCAGGTACTCTTACAAGAACTTTTTGTAATTTAACTACTTAATCCTTCCAACAACCCTATGGGCTAAGAACTATGACTCCCATCATAGGCAAAAATGAAGGTTAAGTAACTTGCCCAAGCTACATAGCCATAAGGTAACTGAAACAGACTGTCTTCAGATCCCATGTGAACAATGACTCCATTCTACCTTCTTCACTTCTGCATAGCAAGTCTTATCATGCTTTCTAAAAACTTACATTCCAGAAAATATTTCCTCTTCTTTATATTACAGAACTGAAAGGAAAAACATCTGGTTAGTGCATGGTTTTTGCAAGAGACACTGTGTTTCCAGATAACTGAATTTTTAGATGAGTGAGGAAAAAGAGTACCTCATCAAGGTCAGTTTGTAAAAGGTGGAAGTGAAAGCAAACACACATTAAGTTCTCTGATAGTCCATGATGAACAGAAGAGGGGATCTGGACACCAGAACAAACTATAGTTCCATGGAGAAATACTTGACTTACTGGGTAGGTAAGAGCTGTTTCTCTGCGAGGACTCAGGGTGATTTCTGTGGAGGACTAATTCAATTAACAACAAACAGGGAAAGCAGCGAGCTGTCTCAGTCTTGGTAACATCTGTTAAAACTGCACCTGCTTCAAAGATTTCCTGGTTCCTATTCCCCAGAGAAAATCAGTCAGCAGGAAATGAGGCAAGTGTATAATGACTTTATGGAAAAGATGGTTTTTAACTTCTCCTTGGATTTAATTCCTGACAATATTATATATTCCCCTGTTGTTCCTCATACCTTACAAGATGGCAACTTGTAAATGGGAAGATGGGGGAGAAGAAAAGTCTTGTGCTTGGAAAGTGTTCTTAGGGAACATAGGAATGCTTTAGGGCTACTGGTCAACTGAGTGACATCAGTGCATCTGGCCAGTTATCCCTCACTCTGATTCAGTGGGCCACATGTGAACATAAAGTTCATGCCTATCTGCCAGAGCAATACAAAGACTCACCACCTCACATCTCTGATCTTTCTCTAAATCGATGATTCTCAAACTTAAGAGTGAATTAGGAACACCTGGAAGGCTTGCTAAATATGCAAATTTCTGGGCCTCATCTGAGTTTCTGATTCAGTGTGTTTAGTATGGTGCTTGAGAATTTGTATTCCTGCAAGTTACCAGGCGATGGTGACGCTGCTGGTCTAGAACTACATTTGGGAACAATCGCTCTCATTAGTTCTAACAGACTTCCTCCATAATTATTATTCTATTCTAGGGTCTCTCTCCCCTCACGATCATCCAATGCCCGACAATTTCCATAATTTCTTCCTATCAGTTCCAGGGATCAGAACTTACCTCTCACTTTCTTCTCTATCATAGACCCATCTCAGCCTCAGCATCCTTCTCCAACTTTGAAGAAAATTAAGTAATAATCAAAGGGTCCAAGAAAGAAGGCTGGGGCCTTCCTGAGCTAGTAGAATGGAGTAGGTATTTCCTTAAATGTCTCACTGCAGTGCAGATGGTACTTTAGATCTGTTTTTCTGGAGTTAGAGTACTGTGAGTGAAATGCAAACAGCTTTGTCTGTTAATATCTATGAGACTTTGGGTAAGTAACTAGCCTTTCTGTGCTTCCTCTGAGGAGTAATAGAACAGTGCTGGTGCATAGCAAGCCACTTTTTATGTTGCTGACATCAAAAAGACAGTTGCTGCCATCAGAGAATTTCTGAGAGATGTGATTATTGTTCAGTCACTTGGTCTTGTTTGACTCTTTGTGACACCATGGACTGCAGCATGCCAGGCTTCACTGTCCTTCACCATGTCCTGGAATTTGCCCAAACTCATGTCCACTGTGTTGTTGGAAGAGGGTGTTTGCTATGACCAGTGTGTTCTCTTGGCAAAACTCTATTAGCCTTTGCCCTGCTTCATTCTGTACTTCAAGGTCAAATTTGCCTGTTACACCAGGCATTTCTTGAGTTCCTACTTTTGCATTCCAGTCCCCTATAATGAAAAGGACATCTTTTTGGGGTGTTAGTTCTAGAAGGTCTGGTAGGTCTTCATAGAACTGTTCAACTTCAGCTTCTTCAGCATTACTGGCCAGGGCATAGACATGGATTACTGTGATACTGAATGGTTTGCTATGGAAACTAACAGAGACTATTCTGTCGTTTTTGAAATTGCATCTAAGCACTGCATTCCAGACTCTTTTCTTGACTATGATGGCTGCTCCATTTCTTCTAAGGGATTCTTGCCCATAGTCATATATGTAATGGTCATCTGAGTTAAATTCACCCATTCCAGTCCATTTTAGTTTGCTGATTCCTAAAATGTCAATGTTCACTTTTGCCATTTCCTGTTTGACCACTTCCAATTTGCCTTGATTCATGGACCTAACATTCCAGGTTCCTACACAATATTACTCTTTACAGCATCGGACCTTATTTCCATCACCAGTCACATCCACAACTGGGTGTTATTTTTGCTTTGGCTGCATCTCTTCATTCTTTCTGGAGTTATTTCTCCACTGATTTCCAGTAACATATTGGGCACCTACTGACCTGGGTTGTTCATCTTTCAGCATCCTATCATTTTGCCTTTTCATACTGTTCACGGGGATCTCAAGGCAAGAATACTAAAGTGGTTTGCCATTCCTTTCTCCAGTGGACCACATTTTGTCAGAACTCTCCACCATAACCCATCCGTCTTGGGTGGCCCTACACGGCATGGCTCATAGTTTTGTTGAGTTAGACAAGGCTGTGGTCCATGTAATCAGATTGGTTTCCTGTGATTGTGGTTTTCAGTCTGTTTGCACTCTGATGGAGAACTATAAGAGGCTTATGGAAGCTTCCTGATAGACTGACAGAAGGGGAAACTGGATCTTGTTCTGATGGGTGGGGCCATGCTCAGTAAATCTTTAATCCAGTTTTCTATTGATGGGTGGAGCTGTGTTCCCTCCCTGCTATTTACTTGGGGCCAAACTATGGTGGAGGTAATGAAGACAATGGTGACATCTCTCAAAAGATCCTAGGCATGTACTGCTACACTCAGTGCCCCAACCTGTAGCAGGCCACCAGGGACCCACACCTCCACCAGAGATTCCTGGATACCCACAGGCAAGTCCGGGACAGTCTCTGTGGGGGCACTGCTTCTTTCTCCTGGGTCCTGGTGCACAGGTTCTGTTGTGTCCACCCAAAGTCTATTTCCCAGTCCTGTGTAAGTTCTGGCAATTCTATGGTGGGGTTAATTGTTACCTCCACCAAAGGGCTTATGCCATACCCAAGTCTGCTGCACCCAGAGCCCCTGTTCCTGCAACAGATCACCACCGACCTGTACCTCCACAGGAAATGCTCAAATACAGTTTGGTCTCAATATCTGTGGGGTCCCTGGGTCATGGTGCACACAAGGTTTGTTTGAGCCCTCTGAGCATCTCTGGTGGGAATGGGGTTTGATTCTAAACCCTAATTCGCCCCCCCCCATATGCAGGTCAGGAAGCAAAAGTTAGAACTGGACATGGAACAATAGACTGATTCCAAATAGGAAAAGAAGTGCATCAAGGCTGCATATTGTCACCCAGCTTATTTAACTTATATGCAGAGTACATCATGAGAAATGTTGGGTTGGAGGAAGCACAAGCCAGAATCAAGATTGCCGGGTGAAATAACAATAACCTCAGATATGCAGATGACACCACCCTTAGGGCAGAGAATGAAGAGGAACTAAAAAGCCTCTTGATGAAAGTGAAAGAGGAGAGTGAAAAAGTTGGCTTAAAGCTCAATGTTCAGAAAACTAAGATCATGGCATCTGGTCCATCACCGCATGGGAAATAGATGAGGAGACAGTGGAAACAGTGCCAGACTTTATTTTTTTGGACTCCAAAATCACTGCAGATGGTGACTGCAGCCATGAAATTAAAAGACGCTTACTCCTTGGAAGGAAAGTTATGACCAGAGGGGCAGAGGATGAGATAGCTGGATGGCATCAGTGACTCAATGGACATATGTTTGGGTAAACTCCGGGAGTTTGTGATGGACAGGGAGGTCTGGCGTGCTGCGATTCATGCATCGCAAAGAGTCGGACATGACTGAGCAACTGAATTGAACTGAACTGAACTGAACCATCTTGTTGGGACTTCTCGTTTGCCCTTGGAAATGGGCAATTTTCAAATTCTAAAAGATAATGCTGTGAAAGTGCTGCATTCAATATGCCAGCAATTTGGAAAATTCAGCAGTGGCCACAGGACTGGAAAAGGTCAGTTTTCATTCCAATCCCAAAGAAAGGCAATGCCAAAGAATGTTCAAACTACTTCACAATTGCACTTATCTCACATGCTAGTAAATTAATGCTCAAAATTCTCCAAGCCAGGCTTCAACAATATGTGAACTGTGAACTTCCAGATGTTCAAGCTGGTTTTAGAAAAGGCAGAGGAACCAGAGAACAAATTTCCAACATTCGCTGGATTATTGATAAAGAGAGTTCCAGAAAAGCATCAATCTCTGCTTTATTGACTATGCCAAAGCCTTTGACAGTGTAGATCACAATAAACTCTGGAAAATTCTTCAAGAGATAGGAATACCAGACTGCCTGACCTGCTTTTGAGAAAACTGTATCCAGGTCAGGAAGCAACATTTAGAACTGGACATGGAACAACAGACTGGTTCCAAATAGGAAAAGGAGTACATCAAGGCTGTATATTGCCACCCTGCTTATTTAATTTATATGCAGAGTACATCATTGGAAAGCCTGGGCTGGAGGAAGCACAGCTAGAATAAAGGTTGCCAGGAGAAAGATCAATAACCTCAGATATGCAGATGATACCACACTTATGGCAGGAAGTGAAGAAGAACTAAAGACCCTCTTGATGAAAGTGAAAGAGGAGAGTGAAAAAGCTTACTTAAAGCTCAACATTCAGAAAACTAAGATCATGGCATCCGGTCCCATCACTTCATGGCAAATAGATGGGGAAATAGTGGCTGACTATTTTTCTGGGCTCCAAAATCACTGCAGATGATGACTGCAACCATGAAATTCAAAGAGGTTTACTCCTTGGAAGAAAAGTTATGAACAACCTAGACAGCATATTGAAAAGCAGAGACATTACTTTGTCAACAAAGGTCCATCTAGTCAAGGCTATGGTTTTTCCGGTGGTCATGTATGGATGTGAGTTGGACTATAAAGAAAGCTGAGGGCTGAAGAATGATGCTTTTGAACTGTGGTGTTGGAGAAGACTCTTGAGAGTCCCTTGGACTGCAAGCAAATTCAACTAGTCCATCTTAAACGAGATCAGTCCTGAATATTGATTGGAAGGACTGATGTTGAAGCTGAAACTCCACTACTTTGACTGCCTGATGTGAAGAGCTGACTCACTGGAAAAGACCCTGATGCTGGGAAAGATGGAAGGTGGGGAGAGAAGGGGATGACAAAAGATGAGATGGTTGGATAGCATCACCAACTCAATGGACATGAGTTTGAGTATACTCTGGGAGTTAGTGATGGACAGGGAAGCCTGGTGTGCTGCAGTCTATGGGGTCAAAAAGAATCAGACATGACCAGTGACTGAACTGAACTGAACATGTCCACTGAGTCAGTGATACCATCCAACCGTCTCATCCTCTGTTGTCCCCTTTTAGTGTCTTCAATCTTTCCCGGATCAGGGTCTTTTTCAATGAGTTGGCTCTTCACATCAGGTGGCCAAAGTATTGGAGTTTCAGCTTCAGCATCAGTCCTTCCATAGAATATTAGGGGTTAATTTCCTTTAGGATTGACTGGTTGGATCTCCTTGCTGCCCAAGGGATTCTCAAGAGTCTTCTCCAGCACCACAGTTTGAAGGCATCAATTCTTCAGCACTCAGTCTTTTTTATTGTCCAGCTGTCACATCCATACATGACTACTGAAAAAACCATACCTTTGACTATATGGACCTTTGTTGGCAAAGGGATGTCTCTACTTTTAAATATGCCATCCATGTTCATCATAGCTTTTCTACCAAGGATCATGTATCTTTCAATTTCATGGCTAAAGTCATTGTCCTCAGTTATTTTGGAGCCCAAGAAAGTGAAATCTCCCATTGTTTCTATTGCTTCCTCATCTATTTACTGTGAAGTGATGGGACCATCAGATGCCATGATCTTAGTTTTTGGTGTGTTGAACTTTAGGCCAGTTTTTTCACTCTCCTCTTTCACTTTCATCAAGATGCTGTTTAGTTCCTCTTCACTTTCTGTCATAAGGGTGGTGTCATCTGCATATCTGCAGTTACTGATATTTCTCCTGGCAACCTTGATTCCAGGTTGGGCTTCATCCAGCCCAGCATTTCATATGATGTACTCTGCATATAAATTAAATAAACAGAGTGACAATATACAGCCTTGACACACTCCCTTCCCAGTTTGGAGCCAGTCCATTTTCCATGTCTAGTTCTAAACATGGCTTCTTGACCTGCATACATATTTCTCAGGAGGCAGGTAGCATGGTCTGGTATTCCCATCTCTTGAAGAGTTTTCCACAGTTTATTATGATCCACACAGTCAAAAGTTTTAGCATAGTCAATGAATCAGAAGTAGATGTTTTTCTGGAATTACCTTGCTTTTTCTAAGATCCAACATAGACAATCTGATCTCTGGTTGTTCTCCCTTTCTATATCCAGTTTGTATATCTAGAATTTCTCAGTTCATACTGTTGAAGCATAACTTGAATGATATTTAACATATTACCCTGTTAGCATGTGAGATGAGTGAAATTGTGGGGAAGTTTGAACATTCATTGGCATTGTCCTTCTTTGTGATTGAAATGAAAACTGACCTTTTCATGACATTGTACAAGAGGCAGTGATCAAAATCATCCCCAAGGAAAAGAAATGCACAAAGCTAAAATGGTTGTCTGAGGAGGCTTTACAAGTAGTTGAGAAAAGAAGAGAAGCAAAAGGCAAAGGAGAAAGGGAAAGATACACCCATATGAATGCAGAGTTCCAGAGAATAGCAAGGAAAGGTAAAAAAAAAGAGTCTTAAGTGAACAATGAAAAGAAATAGAGGAAAACATTAGAATGTGAAAGGCTACAAATGTCATCAAGAAAATTAGAGATACCAAGGGAAAATTTGATGAAAAGACAGGCACAGTAAAGGACCTAACATATGTGACATCATTTAAAGAATTAAGAGAGAGTATGATTTGTCTACATAAAGTATTGTACTATAAAAACTAAGAATATTGTTATATTTTACTAAGTATATTAGTACATTAATATATTAGTATAATTTGTTATATTAGTTGCATTTATATTGATAGTTATATTTTTAAAGTAAAAAGTAAAATATTTAAAAGTAAAAAGGCATAGACGGTATTTATGTATTATGTATTAATACCAAATATTTAAAAGTAAAAATATGTACTCTTTTTAAATGATTTTTTAAAATATTTACAATGGTGTGATCACTCACCTAGAGCCAGACATCCTGGAATGTGAAGTCAAGTGGGTCTTAGGAAGCATCACTACAAACAAAGCTAGAGGAGGTGATGGAATTGCAGTTGAGATATTTCAAATGCTAAAAGATGATGCTCTTAAAGAGCTGCACTCAATATGCCAGCAAATTTGGAAAACTCAGCAGTGGCCAAAAGACTGGAAAAGGTCCGTTTTCATTCTAATCCCAAAGAAAGGCAATGCCAAAAAATGCTCAAACTACCACACAATTGCATTCATCTCACACACTAGCAAAGTAGTGCTCAAAATTCTACAAGCCAGGCTTCAGCAGTACGTGAACCATGAAGTTCCAGATGTTCAAGCTGGTTTTAGAAAAGGCAGAGGAACCAGAGTTCAAATTGCCAACATCCACTGGATCATCAAAAAAGCAAGAGAGCTCCAGAAAAACACCTATTTCTGCCTTATTGACTATGCTAAAGCCTTTGACTGTGTGGATCACAATAAATTGTGGAAAATTCTGAAAGGGATGGGAATACCAGACCACTTGACCTGTCTCTTGAGAAACCTGTATGCAGGTCAGGAAGCAACAGTTAGAACTGGACATGGGACAACAGAATGGTTCCAAATAGGCAAAGGAGTACGTCAAGGCTGTATATTGTCACCCTGCTTATTTAACTTATATGCAGAGTACATCATGAAAAATGCTGGGTTGGAGGAAGCACAAGCTGGAATCAAGATTGCCAGGAGAAATATCAATAATCTCAGATATACAGATGACACCACTCTTATGGCAGAAAGTGAAGAACTAAAGAGCCTCTTGATGAAAATGAAAGAGGAGAATGAAAAAGTTGGCTTAAAGCTCAACATTCAGAAAACTAAGATCATGGCATCCAGTCCCATCACTTCATGGCAAATAGATGAGGAAGCAGTGGAAACAGTAGCTGACTTTATTTTTCTGGGCTCCAAAATCACTGCATATGGTGATTGCAGCCATTAAATTAAATGACGCTTGCTCCTTAGAAAGAAAATTATGATCAACCTAGACAGCATATTAAAAAGCAGAGACATTACTTTGTCAACAAAGGTTTGTCTAGTGAAGGCTATGATTTTTCCAGTAGTCATGTATGGATGTGAGAGTTGGACTGTGAAGAAAGCTGAGTGTGGAAGAATTGATGCTTTTGAACTGTGGTGTTGACGAAGACTCTTGAGAGTCCCTTGGACTGTAAGGAGATCCAACCAATCCATTCTAAAGGAGATCAGTCTTAGGTGTTCATTGGAAGGACTGATGCTGAAGCTGAAACTCCAATACTTTGGCCACCTGATGTGATGAGTTGACTCATTTGAAAAGACCCTGATGCTGGGAAAGATTGAGGGCAGTAGGAGAAGGGGACGGCAGAGGCTAAGATGGTTGGATGTCATCACCAACTCAACGGACATTGGTTTGGGTGGACTCCAGGAGTTGATGATGGACAGGAGGCCTGGCATGCTGCAGCTCATGGGGTTGCAAAGAGTCGGACATGACTGAGCGATTGAACTGAACTGAGCTGAAAAATATTTAAATATTTAAAAGTAAAAAGTAAAATACTTACTAAATATTTAAAGGCAAAAATATTTAAAAGTAAAAAGGCATAGACTGAATATTAGTACACTAGTATATTAGTAAAGTTTTGTATATTAATTGCATGTATATTGATAGCTACATATTTTTTAAAGTAAAATATTTAAATATTAAAAGGCATAGACAGCATTTTAGTACATTAGTACTAAATATTTAAAAGTAAAAATATTTAAATATTTAAAAGTAAAAAGTAAAAAGTAAAATATTTACTAAGTGTTTAAAGGCAAAAATATTTTTAAAATATTTAAAAGTAAAACGGCATAGACTGAATATTAATGTATTAGTATGGTGACTTTCCTGGTGGCTCAGATGGTAAAGCATCTGTCTGCAATGCTGGAGACCCAGGTTCGATCCCTGGGTCGAGAAGATCCCCTGGAGAGGGAAATGGCAGCCCACTCCAGTACTCTTGCCTGGAAAATCCCATGGACAGAGGAACCTGGTAGGTTACAATCCGTGGGGTCGCAAAGAGTCAGACACGACTGAGTGACTTTAATTTACTTACTTACTATGGTGACTGCAGCCAGGAAATGGAAAGAAACTTGCTCCTTGGAAGAAAAGCTATGACCAACCTAGACAGCATATTAAAAAGCAGAAACATTACTTTCCCAACAATAGTCCATCTAGTCAAAGCTATGGTTTTTCCAGTGTCTTGTATGAATGTGAGAGTGGACTGGAAAGAAGGCTGAGTGCAGAAGAATTGATGCTTTTGAACTGTGGTGTTGGAGAAGACTCTAGAGAGTCCCTGGGACTGCAAGGAGATCCAATCAGTCCATCCTAAAGGAAATCAGTCCTGAATATTCATTGAAAGGACTAATGCTGAAGCTGAAACCCCAATATTTTGGCCATTTGTTACGAAGAATTGACTCACTGGAAAAGACCCTGATTCTGGGAAAGATTGAGGGCAGGAGGAGAATGGGATGACAGAAGATAAGATGGTAGGATGGCATTACCATGCATGTGAGTTTGAGTGGCTCTGGGAGCTGGGGGTGGACAGGGAAACCTGGAGTGCTGCAGTCCATGGGGTTGGAAAGAGTCGGACACTAAATGAGCGACTGAACTGAACTGATATTAGTACAGTTGTCTATATAAGTCGCATTTATATTGATAACTACATATTTTTTAAGGTAAAAGGTAAAAAGGCATAGATAGGATTTTAATTAATTAAATATTTTAAATGGAGTATAATACTATATGTAATACAGTAAAAAAATACATTTGTGCTAATGTAACATGCGTGTATGCTCAGTCACTAGTCATGTCCGATTCTATGACACCATGGACAGTAGCCTGCCAGGTTTCTCTGTTCTTGGGATTCTCCAGGCAAGAATACTGGAGTGGAATGCCATTTCCTCATCTAGAAGATCTTGCCAACCCAGGGACTGAACATGCATTTCCTGTGTTTCCTGCATTGGCAGGGGAATTCTTTACCACTGAGCTACCTGGGAAGTCCAATATAATACATATAATATGTTTATGTGTAATATTGTATCAAATATCAGTTAATCATATTTGTTACATTTAGATATAAAGTATTAAAAACATACCATATATAATTTAACATATAGAATGATATGTTAATTGTATTCATGCTGATTTTGCAAAGTCATTTTAAATATACATATCTATGTGTAAGGTGCACATAATATGTTTTAAAATATTGAATATATGGTTAATAGTAATATGGAAAATTGTTGAAAAGGTAAAATATATGGAAGATATATTTGTATATAATATGTAATTTATATCATCAATATGGCTTATTATATGTAACATTATGTTATTTACTGTTTTTAAACAATCACTAGGTTCATTATTCTGTCACATTAGTATTAATAAAGTTGTCAGCACCAATCTAATTGGGAAGATAACCTGAATAAAGAAATGTAATTGGATAATGAAAAGTTTACTTCATTTCTTCAGTACACTAAAAATGGAAAGTATAGTCTTAGAGACCTTGAGTATAATTTCAGTGTTTTTCTTTAATGCATGTTTTGAACAAGGAGTAATAATTAACAATATCTTTCACCTGTAAGGCAGTATATTAACTGTGTGTGTGCTTAGTCACCCAGTCATGTCTGACTTTTTGCAACCCAAAGGACTGTAGCCTTCCAGGTTCCTCTGCCCTTGGGATTCTCTAGGCAAGAATACTGGAGTGGGTAGCCATTTCCTTCTCCAGGGAGTCTTCCCGACTCAGGAATCAAACCTAGGTGTCCTGCATTTCAGGCAGTTTCTTTTCTGTCTGAGCCACCAGGGAAACCACATATTCAAAAGCCTTAAAAATTAAATATTTTCAAGGTTCTTATTAAAGAAAATGGTGTCAGCCTCATAGGTGTTATTCACAGGCTTCTAACATGTCTGATTGTTCTATCTCCCTTATCTTCCCATCGTGGTGCCTAAAACTCCACTATCCTAGCACTACTAATTTAATAACTGTGATTATTCTCTTCCTGAGAAGTAGCTTTCTTCACAATGCTTACATTTCTGAGAGGAGTAATTTTTTAAATTCTATTATCAGGGTAATTTTCCAGTGGTGTGTGATGGCTTTGGGCTATTTTGAGTTTGAAAGTGCTAACAATAAAAGAATAGGGAGATAGGGACAAGTTTTCCTGCTTCAGGCTTCTATATGACTCCCACAAAACAAACAAACAAATCAACAATGAGATTCTTATTGTCTGTCTTATTCTTCAACATTTTGCCAAACTAAAGGTGATGTTATCATTAGTTATATAGCCCTAGGAAGAAATGTGACTGACAGAATTTAATCTAAAGGTAAGTACTCATGAATATTGAACCAAAGGTTAATGAATAAGCTCCATAGAAAAAGCAATACACACAGAGAATTGTCTTTTATGGATGGTGACTGGCTTAAAGTTGACTCTATTTAAATCATATGTTTTAAGTGGGCAACCACTTAAAATCAAATACAATGGTGATTATAATAATTCTTTCCATTTGTTCAAAGGCTGACAGTATACAAAGGTTTTCCAGGGCATTTTCAGATCTTATCAAGGATGCTCTCTCATTTAAGACTTAGCCTAGACCAAGACTGTTTTGCACTGCATAATTAATAGCCTTATTTTACCCAAGAAGAAGCCAAGACTCAGGCAAAGAAGTTAAACAAAGAAGATCACACAGGTAATAGTGATGTGCATGTTAGTCACTCAGTTGTGTCCGTCTCCTTGCGACCCCATGGACTGCAGCCCACCAGGCTCTCCTGTCGATGGAATTCTTCAGGCAAGAATATTGGAGTGGGTTGCCATTTCCTTCTCCAGGGGATCTTCCTGACCCAGGGATTGAACCTGCATCTCCTGCATCGGCAGATGGATTCTTTACCACTGAGCTACCTGGGAAGCCTCTTATTACATAAATGCTATCATTAGACCCATTTTAGAGATCAAGAAATCAAAATTTTTTGGAGAGGAGATTACATAATTAGCCCAAATTCAACCCTGATCTGGTTCAGAGTTTCATCAACCATCATCTGTAATATGGAATTTTCAGAGATAGAAAATCCCATTTGTAAACTTACTGGGAAAAGAAGCCACCTTAAAAAAAACAAAATAAACTTAGAATAGGAACTTTCTGGGCACCAGATCCTGAAATGAAAGTGTCTGTTTGTACTCTGCTCTGACAGGAAGCAGTCTAAATGTACTGTGAAGTGCTAAGTACTCTAAATGTATTATGGCTCCTTCCCTGTGATCTTTCCCATCCTCTCTCCATTTTTTTATATTTTCTCCTGTCTCCCTCCTCTCACTCATATTCTACCCGGTTTCTCTCTCTCCTCCTTACCCCAACCTTCCTCTTTCCTCTCAAAGCAATTTCTTTAAAAAAGGAGAGATTTTCAACTGTCTTTACCCCAGAGCAAACATTCTTCAATATAAAATAACCCATATATTTTCTCTACATTCAGCAAATGAGTAAATGAAATAAAAGGCTCATACAACCCCTCCTGGAATGCCAGGCATCAGAGATGTGGAGGCAGGTCCAGGTGGGCACAAGGTTTTGCGCGGTCCGCAAAGTTATACTACCAGGCAGGCATCTACTCTAACTGTTCAAAAGTTCTCCTTTGGCCATTTTTGAATTAAAACTTCCTTGAGATTTCTGAACTCTTTCAGATATATTTAAAATAGTCTGAGTCAATGGGTGTGAAAAAAGGAGGCTGCAAGCATTGGCTCAGAAATGACTGAAATGAACAGCAATTCTTGAACTAATTGCTATAAGATCAAGCTGGAATTTGAAGATTAGAGGACATATTCTCAGCACTTATCTTATGTTAGTTATATGTTTGTTTCTTCCAAGGCATTTCTTTCCATATTCATGTAAGTATTATAAAATGGAAATCTCTCAACATTGAAGCCATAATTGGAGATTTCCCCACTCTATTTGATTCCTTCTTTGTAGGAAACAAATGGTGAAGACCTTCTCAGCTTGTCACAAAACTGCATTCTCAACTCTTTACTGCAGCTTTTTGGATTTCATCATATATATATAATAGTATATTTATAATCCATAAAAAGAATTCTTAAATTACAGGAGAAGTATGGCTTAACACTTCTCTTCTGGCCCAAAGAAAATAATGGTATCCCAATAAAGTCATTATTAAAAGTAATAGATGGCCAAAGCCTGGAAAAATCATTTTTGAAAATTTCCAAGCAGGATGAAACAGGAAAACGTCTGGGTTTTACAGTGTTATTTAACAAACACACATTGTCTGCTCAGGGGACCTGCATCTCCTCAATTACGAATTAAACATCGTTGTGGTGCCCCTTCTTATAATGATGGCAAAGTCCATCATTCCCAGGTGCAATTTTAGGACAGAAATAAGAAGAAAAAAAAAAGAAAGAAAGAAAGAAAGAAAGAAAGAAAGAAAACCCATGAAGATTTCTACAGTTTTAGATGCTAGAGTATTAATTAGCAGATTTATCTTGGGTGACACATGAATAAGACAAGACCAAATGAGACTTTTCAAACCATCTGAAGCACCATTGCTGAAAGCAAACACTAAGAATTCTGAACTTTTGATGGACAGACATGGACACTCTTTTTCATATAAACTGTATTAAGCATCAGGGCATATGTAGGTTAAATTTTAAAGTCATAGAAGTGGATCACCATTTATTTTTTAATCTGGTCCTTTCTGTATAGGTTCTGTATATGTTTTCCCATTAGAATTTCTTATTCTTTTTTTTTTTCTCTCTTACCTTACTCATCTTATGTAAATTTTTTTTCATGAGTAATAGCATCTCCCATCTAATGAAGGAATTTCAGGTAACAGTCCCATGATATCTTCCAATTGATATCTTCACTGTCTAGCAAGCATGGACCTTCTGTTCATCAACCATTCCTGAAAAGAGATTCCATACAACTCTAGCACTGCAAGCCCATACCTCCATTAGGTTGTCTATAATCACAGCTATTGCCTGTTAAGTCTAGAGAAGTAAACTCTTTCTGTAAAGGACCCATCTGAAGTCTCATTTTCATTTTAGCTACAGCCAAAGTCCAACTGCTTGTTGATTAAAAAAAAAAAAAAGTGTGTTTGGGGGGGAATGAACAAAATATAACACTGTTTTTCCAGAGTTAATAAGCAATCTCTGCAAAAATTCAAATTTGCATCTAGCTTTTTATCTATATAACTGAGTTCAACTGTATAAAACAGGAATTTCATATATGGGGATTTGGAAATATGAGTAAAGAAGACATCATGAGAGCTGTAAAGACAGCAAAAATATGCACTAGAATTTCTTGAAACTTTCTCATTCACATGTCCATCTATTGTTGCTGTATGGATACTTTCTTTTATCTTGCTTCAATTCTAAAGATTCTGAGGGAAAAGGATCACTGATCCTCCTAGAGAGATGCAACTCTCACAACAATATTAGTCATACACGTTTCTTTACTCATGCTGTCAGGGGACTTTCCATTCTATAGTATCTATAGCATTAAGTCACTTGGGAAAGTTGAATGGAAAATGTTTTTATTTTAAAGATTTGTTTTAAATCTTGACTCCTGTAAAAGTGATATAAACCTCCTGTGCCTCAGTTTACCTCTGTCGAGGGGTCATATTATGGTATTTTATTTAAGTTTTCTTATAATCATTTTGTGAAACTGATCTGCATAAAATTTACTGTGCACTGGCCCTAGCATCAGGAGACAAATCCATATTATACAGCAAAGGGAACAGAAAGACGACTACATTTGCTTTCCTAGCTGCTCTGTCATGAGGATCTGAGCTTGCCTCTTCAGGACAGGGGACACAAGAGAATAGGCAGAAATAAGTATGAGGCCATACAAAGTTTACAAACAAGAAGTTTTGTTTTGTTTTGTTTTGTTTTGTTTTTAACATTTTCCTAGTGGGTTTGATAAAGGACCGAAATGGTATGGACCTAACAGAAGCAGAAGATATTAAGAAGAGGTGGCAAGAAAACACAGAAGAACTGGACAAAAAAGATCTTTATGACCCAGATAATCACGATGGTGTGATCACTCAATTAGAGCCAGACATCCTGGAATGTGAAGTCAAGTGGGCCTTAGAAAGAAACACTACGAACAAAGCTAGTAGAGGTGATGGAATTCCAGTTGAGCTATTTCAAATCCTGAAAGATGATGCTGTTAAAGTGCTGCACTCAATATGCCAGCAAACTTGGAAAACTCAAGTGGCCAAAGGACTGGAAAAGGTCCGTTTTCATTTCAATCCCTAAGAAAGGCAATCCCAAAGAATGCTCAAACTACTGCACAATTGCACTCATCTCACACGTTAGTGAAGTAATGTTCAAAATTCTCCAAGCCAGGCTTCAGCAATACACGAACTGAGAACTTCCAGATGTTCAAGTTGGTTTTAGAAAAGGCAGAGGAACCAGAGTTCAAATTGCCAATATCTGCTGGATCATCGACAAAGCAAGAGAAAAGCAGAAAAACATCTATTTTTGCTTTACTGACTATGACAAGGCCTTCAACTGTGTGGATCACAATAAACTGTGGAAAATTCTGAAAGAGATGGGAATACCAGACCACCTGACCTGCCTCTTGAGAAACCTGTATGCAGGTCAGGAAGCAATAGTTAGAACTGGACATGGAACAAAAGACTGATTCCAAATAGGAAAAGGAGTACGTCAAGGCTGCATATTGTCACCCTGCTTATTTACCTTATATGCAGAGTACATCATAAGAAATGCTGGGCTGGAAGAAGCACAAGCTGGAATCAAGATTGCTGGGAGAAATATCAATAACCTCAGATATGCAGATGACACCACTCTTATGGCAGAGAGTGAAGAGGAACCAAAAAGCTTCTTGATGAAAATGAAAGAGGAGAGTGAAAAAGTTGGCTTAAAATTCAACATTCAAAAAACTAAGATCATGGCATCTGGTCCCATCACCTCATGGGAAATAGATGGGGAAGCAGTGGAAGCAGTTTCAGACTTTATTTTGGGGGGCTCCAAAATCACTGCAGATGGTGATTGCAGCCATGAAATTAGAAGACGCTTACTTCTTGGAAGGAAAGTTATGACCAACCTAGATAGCATATTAAAAAGCAGAGGCATGCCTTTGCCAACAAAGGTCCATCTGGTCAAGGCTATGGTTTTTCCAGTGGTCATGTATGGATGTGAGAGTTGGACTGTGAAGAAAGCTGAGTGCCGAAAAATTGATGCTTTTGTGGTGTGGTGTTGGGGAAGACTCTTGAGAGTCCCTTGGACTGCAAGGAGATCCAACCAGTCCATCCTAAAGGAGATCAATCCTGGGTGCTCATCAGAAGGACTGATGCTGAAGCTGAAACTCCAGTACTTTGGCCACAGCATGCGAAGAGTTGACTCATTGGAAAAGACCCTGATGCTGGGTGGGATTGGGGGCAGGAGAAGGGGATGACAGAGGATGAGATGGTTGGATGGCATCACCAACTCGATGGGCATGAGTTTGAGTAAACTCCGGGAGTTGGTGATGGACATGGAGGCCTGGCATGCTGCGGTTCATGGGGTCACAAAGAGTCGGACACGACCTGAGCAACTGAACTGAACTGAGTGACCATAAGGCTAATATGAGTATAAACTTATTCACACTGATGACAGTTGCACAGGAACCTATTTTCAGATTTTTGTGTCTGCCAAGTAAACACAGCCTAGGCCTTTTTTTAAATCACTCTTCTTTATCAATTTATACAGTGGAAGTGAGAAATAGATTTAAGGGACTAGATCTGATAGACAGAGTGCCTGATGAACTATAGACGGAGGTTCATGACATTGTACAGGAGACAGGAATCAAGACCATCCCCAAGATAAAGACATGCAAAAAAGCAAAATGGTTGTCTGAGGAGGCCTTATAAATAGCTGTGAAAGAAGAGAAGTGAAAAGCAAAGGAGAGAAAGAAAGATATACCCATTTGAATGCAGAGTTCCAAAGAATAGCAAGGAGAGATAAGAAAGCCTTTCTTAGCAATCAATGCAAAGAAATAGAGGAAAACAAAAGAATGGAAAAGACTAGAGGTCTCTTCCAGAAAATTAGAGATAGCAAGGGAAAATTTCATGCAAAGATGGGCTCAATAAAGGACAGAAATGGTATGGACCTAACAGAAGCAGAAGATATTAAGAATAGATGGCAAGAATACACAGAAAAACTGTACAAAAAACATCTTCACGACACAGATAATCACAATGGTGTGATCACTCACCTAGAGCCAGACATCCTGGAATGTGAGGTCAAATGGGCTTTAGGAAGCATCACTACGAACAAAGCTAGTGGAGGTGATGGAACTCCAGTTGAGCTATTTCAAATCCTGAAAGATGATGCTGTGAAAGTGCTGCACTCAATATGCCAGCAAATTTGGAAAACTCAGCAGTGGCCACGGAACTGGAAAAGGTCAGTTTTCATTCCAATCTCAAAGAAAGGCAATGCCAAAGAATGTTCAAACTACTGCACAATTGCAGTCATCTCACACGCTAGTAAAGTAATGCTCAAAATTCTCCAAACCAGGCTTCAGCAGTACATAAAATGTGAACTTCCATATGTTCTAGCTGGTTTTAGAAAAGGCAGAGGAACCAGAGACCACATTGCCAACATCAGTTGGATCATCGAAAAAGCAAAAAAGTTCTAGAAAATAACATCTATTTCTGCTTTATTGACTATGCCAAAGTCTTTGACTGTGTGGATCACAACAAACTGTGGAAAATTCTTCAAGAAATGGGAATACCAGGCTACTTCACCTGCCTCTTGAGAAATCTGTGTGCAGGTCAACAAGAAAGTTAGAACTGGACACAGAAAAACAGACTGGTTCCAAATTGGGAAAGGAGCATGTCAAGGCTGTATATTGTCACCCTGCTTATTTAACTCATATGCAGAGTACATAATATGAAATGCCAGGCTGGATAAAGCACAAACTGGAATCAAGATTGCCAGGAGAAATATCAATAATCTCAGATATGCAGATGACACCACCCTTATGGCAGGAAGTGAAGAGAAACTGAAGAATCTCTTGATGAAAGTGAAAGAGGACAGTGAAAAAGCCGGCTTAACACTCATCATTCATAAAACAAAGATCATAGTGTCTGGTTCCATCACTTCACGGTGAATAAATGCGGAAACAGTGGAAACGGTGACAGACTTTATTTTCTTGGGCTCCCAAATTACTGCAGATGGTGATTGCAGCCATTAAATTAAATGACACTTGCTCCTTGGAAGGAAAGTTATGCTCAATCTAGACAGCATATTAAAAAACAAGAGACAATAGTTTGCCAACACAGGTCTGTCTAGTCAAAGCTATTGTTTTTCCAGTAGTCATGTAGGGATGTGAGAGTTGAACTATAAAGAAAGTTGAGTGTCAAAGAATTGATGCTTTTGAATTGTGGTGTTGGAGAAGACTCTTGAGAGACACTTGGACTGCATGGAGATCCAAGCAGTCCATCCTAAAGGAAATCAGTCCTGACTACTCATTGGAAGGATTGATGCTAAAGGTGAAGCTCCAATACATGGGCCACCTGATGCAAAGAACTGACTCATTGGAAAAGACCCTGATTCTGGGAAAGATTGAAGACAGGAGGAGAAGGGGACGACAGAGGATAAGATGATTGCGTGGCATCACCGACTGAATGGCCATGAGTTTAAGTAAGTTCTGGGAGATAGTGAAGAACAGGAACGCCTGGCGTGCTTCAGTCCATGGGGTCACAAAGAGTGGGACACGACTGAGGGACTGAACTGAACTGAATTGGGAGTAGCATAAATCTAGGGACATATCAGGATTGCTTTCTTTGTATGGAAGGTTGTGTTGTTTTTCATTTATAGTTATAGAATTATGGAGCTGTTTGATTCGTCTTTTATTATTCTTAACTCTAAGGATTTCAGCACTACCATCTTCTTCCCTTTCAAAATTTGTCCATATCTCACCCACACTTGAAGCTCCACATCACTCAAAAACTAAACGTTTTGAACTTTTCTTCTACTTAGTGAAACACAGTTCTTTCCAATAGCATCTTCTAACTAAAAGTTGAAAAGCTGATCAACTGTTTGTTTGTTTGTTTGTTTGTTTGTTTTTTTTAAACTGAGCTGAATTAGTTGTTTTCCATTCTCTAGCTCTGTGAAAGATGCATATTTGTTTTCTTATTTTCTGTTTTGGTCTTTTTACATTTCCATGAAAAATCTCTTACTACCCATGCTTCAGTTCAGTTCAGTTCAGTCGCTCAGTCCTGTCCGACTCTTTGCGACCCCATGAAACGCAGCACACCAGGCCTCCCTGTCCATCACCTACTCCCGGAGTTTACTCAAACCCATGCCCATCGAGTCGGTAATGCCATCCAACCATCTCATCCTCTGTCGTCCCCTTCTCCTCCTGCCCCCAATCCCCCCCCCTCCCAGCATCAGGGTCTTTTCCAATGAGTCAACTCTTCGCATGCGGGGCCAAATACTGGAGTTTCAGCTTCAGCATCAGTCCTTCCAATGAACACCCAGGACTGATCTCCTTTAGGATGGACTGGTTGGATCTCCTTGCAGTCCAAGGGACTCTCAAGAGTCTTCTCCAAAACCACAGTTCAAAAGCATCAATTTTTCAGCACTCAGTTTCTTCACAGTTCAACTCTCACATCCATACATGACCACTGGAAAAACCATAGCCTTGACCAGATGGACCTTTGTTGGCAAAGTAATGTCTCTGCTTTTTAATATGCTGTCTAGGTTGGTCATAACTTTCCTTCCAAGGAGTAAGCATCTTTTAATTTCATGGCTGCAATCACCATCTGCAGTGATTTTGGAGCCCCCCAAAATAAAGTCTGAAACTGCTTCCACTATTTCCCCATCTATTTCCCATGAGGTGATGGGACCAGATGCCATGATCTTAGTTTACCTCAAATGTTTCCTCCAAATACAACTCAGGGGAGCTTTGACCTCAAGCAAACTTAATGTGGCTGTGGCGAAAACACTGACTCTCATCTGAGTGAATTACAAATGAAACTGATGGTATTTGGAATCTTAAAAGCCTATTTAGAATATTGTCTTTGAATCCAACTTTTTTCTACTGAGTCTGGGAAAGGACTAACTACTGTTCCTCAAACATACATCAAAATGTATTGTTATTCAATGAAAGGAAATACAGATGTTGCATTGAAGAGTTGCAAAGGGAGCTATTTGTATCAAAAGTGAGGTTTTTCATACACACATACTTCATGGTTCAATACATATACTTTGATTTTCTAAACCCCTCCAGAGTTTGTGTTCCAATTATTTTTTCTCATATACCCCTGAAAATAACCAGGGGTATTAAAGGGTATTAATTGTCTTAATAACAATTAAGACAGTGAACTTGCCCATAACTCCTGAATGTTTCCTCTGCCTCTTCATAATTCCTCCTTTCTAGCTCTTCTCCCAAGCCTCTGGTAAAACAATCAGTGATTTGTTTTGTGTCTCTGTATATTCTTTGGCATTTCCTAGAATTTTAAATAAATGATATCACACAGTATGCATTTTTTCAGTCTCCTTTGTTGCCTCATTAATTTCAACTTTGTTTATATTTTGTTTTAGTGGCTGCCTTAGAATTTATAGTGATACACCTTTTGTTGTTTAATTACTAAATCATTCCTTACTTTTTGTGATCCCAAGAACTGCAGCTTGACAGCCTTCCCTGTCCTTCATTATCTCCTAGGGATTGCTCAAATTCATGTCGACTAAGTCAGTGATGCTATCTAACCATCTCATCCTCTGATGTCCTCTTCTCCTTTTGCCTTCGTTTTTCCCAGTATCAGGCTCTTCACAGTGGGTAGCCAAAGTTTTGGAGCTTCAGCTTCTTCAATCCGTTCTTTCAATGAATATCCAGGTTTGAATTCCTTTAGGATTGACAGGTTTGATTTTCTTGCTATCTAAGGGACTCTCAAGAGTCATCTCCAGAATCATAATTCAAAAGCATCAATTCTTCAATGCTTAGCCTTCATTATGATCCAACTCTCACATTTGTATAGGACTACTGGAAAAACCATAGCTTTGATTATACGGACCTTCGTCGGCAAAGTGATGTCTCTGCTTATGAATATACTGCCTAGGTTTATCATAGCTTTCTTTCCAAGTAGCAAGTGTCTTTTAATTTTATGGCTACAGTCACCTTCCACAATGATTTTGGAGTCCAAGAAAATAAAATTTGTCAGTGCTTCCACTTTTCCCCTTCTATATGCCGTGAAGTGATGGGACTGGATACCATGATTTTAGTTTTTTAAATGTGGAGTTTCAAGCCAGCTTTTTCATTCTCTTCATTCATTCTCATCAAGAGGTTCTTTAGTTCCTCTTCACTTTCTGCCACTAAAGTGATATCATCGGAGGTTGTCGATATTTCTCCCTGTAATCTTGATTCTACCTTGTGATTGATCCAGGCTAACATTTCGCATGGTGTACTCTGCATATAAGTTAAATAAGCAGGGTGACAATATACAACCTTGTCTTACTCCTTTCCAAATTTTGAACCAGTCAGTTGTTTCATGTCCAGTTCTAACTGTTATTTCTTGACCTGCACAGAAATTTCTTAGGAGAGAGGTAAGGAGGTTTTGTATGCCCATCTGTTTAAGAATTTTCTGGAGTTTGTTGTGATCCACACAGTCAAAGTCTTTTGCTTAGTCAATGAAGCAGAAGCAGATGAAATTCCCTTAGTTTCTCTATGACCCGACAAATGTTGGCAATTTGATCTCTGGTTACTTTGTCTTTTCTAAACCCAGCTTGTACATGTGAAAGTTCTTGGCTCACATATTGCTGAAGCCATTTGAAGGATGTTGAACATAACCTTACTAATGTGAAATAAACACAACTGTATAATAGTTTGAACATTCTTTGAACATCATATGGCTTAGAAGTTGCTAAGATTTCTAGATGATTGGCTCATGAACTATTGACATAGTAAGAACTCGTTATTTCTCATTTGTAATGATTTTTCCAACTAAATTTGCTGATCTGTCTTATTATTTGAGGTATTATATTTTTGTTTGTCATAACTGCTCTAAATATATAATTTTAATTGTCTGAAGTATTAACTATAATTTACAAATTTGCTGAACATTCTATCAGCCTATTTACTATAATTGTTTAGAAAATTGTATAGTATGGAATCAAGACAGAACCACAGAAATTTCCATCTAGATTGATACAGAGTCATTAATCAAGATCTTGTGCATTATTTACTAACATGTCTATGAATTTATATAACTTATTTAGAAATGAGCTCAATTTTAGCCTTATATCTATAATGTCTTGAGAAGGCTGCTGGATGCTTCTTTGATATAATGAAGAAAATTCTCTATGCTTTCTTAACCCTGCCAGTTGCTCTTAATAAATTTGTGTTATTTTCAACAGATTATAGTAATCCTTTACAATTTCTTATGTCTTCAATAAATATGGAAGCTGAACCAAATGAAATTTACTGGTCTCTAGAATTCACCTTTACTTCTCTTTCTTTCTTTTTTTTTTTTTAATCACACAATGATCTATTTACAGCTTTACCATTATCCACTATTTCTGAAAAACTAGCATGAGTTCTGAGATCACATCTTCAAAATCTGATAGGATTCCAACTGAAATTTACTTCTACCTTTGTACCACCTAGATACACTCTTGGTAATTAGAAGTGTATTAGTATTTACAACCTACCTTGAATTATAATTTTCTCTTCACATTATTTATTTCATCGTCTTAAATTGAAAATTAATTTATTTAATGAAGTTAAACATTAACTATTAAGGTAACCTTCTCTTATTTCCTCAGGATATTTTATGTTTTAAATAATGTACTCAGGATGCTTTATCTTCTGTTAGAAACAAGAATCACTTTAACAGCATTTATTTCAATTTCTGAATCTCCTTAATTTCTAAACGAAATAATTGAAAGTTTCCCATCTCTTTAGTTTGAGATTTTTCTTTAAGATATATAATGGTTAAGCACATAAATGAAATATCATAGGAGATTAATTAGCAGTCATAAAAATTAAGTTATAACCAAAATTAGTAGGCACTACATATGTTCTAACAGTTCTGCTACTAAACAGTGCAGTTTTGTTCAGTTACTCAGTAGTGTCAAATTATTTGTGACCCAATGAATTGCAGCATGCCAGGCCTCTCTGTCTATCACCAACTCCCGGAGTCCACCCAAATCCACGTCCATCGAGTCCGTGATGCCATCCAACCATCTCATCCTCTGTCGGCCCCTTCTCCTGCCCTCAATCTTTCCCAACATCAGGGTCTTTTCAAATGAGTCAGCTCTTCACATCAGGTGGCCAAAGTATTGGAGTTTCAGCTTCAACATCAGTCCCTTCAATGAACATCCAGGACTGAACTCCTTTAGGATGGACTGGTTGGATCTCCTCACAGTCCAAGGGACTCTCAAGAGTCTTCTCCAACACCACAGTTCAAAAGCATCCATTCTTTTGCACTCAGCTTTGTTTAAAGTTCAACTCTCACATCCATACATGACCACTGGAAAAACCATAGCCTTGACTAAACGGACCTCTCTTGACAAAGTAGTGTCTCCGCTTTTCAATATGCTGTCTAGGTTGGTCATAACTTTCCTTCCAAGCAGCAAGTGTATTTTAATTTCATGGCTACAATCACCATCCACAGTGATTTTGGAGCCCAGAAAAATAAAGTCAGTCACTGTTTCCACTCTTTCCCCATCTATTTGCCATGAAGTGATGGGACCGGATGCCATGAGCTTAGTTTTCTGAATGCTGAGCTTTAAGCCAACATTTCATTCTCTTCTTTCACTTTCATCAAGAGGCTCTTTAGTTCTTCACTTTCTGCCATAAGGGTGGTGTCATCTGCATATCTGAGGTTATTCATATTTCTCCCAGCAATCGTGATTCCAGCTTGTGCTTCCTCCAGCCCAGTGTTTCTCATGATGTACTCTGCATATAAGTTAAATAAGCAGGGTGACAATATATAGCCTTGACAGAACCAGTCTGTTGTTCCATGCCCACTTCTAACTGTTGCTTCCTGACCCGCATACAGGTTTCTCAAGAAGCAGGTCAGGTGGTCTGGTATTCCCATCTCTTTCAGAATTTTCCACAGTTCATTGTGATCCACATAGTCAAAGGCTTTGGCATAGTCAATAAACCAGAAATAGATGTTTTCTGAAATTTTCTTGCTTATTCAATGATTCAGAGAGTGTTGGCAGTTTGATCTTTGGTTCCTTGGCCTTTTCTAAAACCAGCTTGAACATCTGGAAGTTCATGTTCACATATTGCTGAAGCCTGGCTTGAAGAATTTTGAACATTAGTTTACTAGTGTGTGAGATGAGTATAATTGTGTGATAGTTTGAGCATCCTTTGGCATTGCCTTTCTTTAGGATTAGAATGAAAACGGACATTTTCCAATCCTGTGGCCACTGCTGAGTTTTCCATATTTGCTGTCATATTGAGTGCAGCACTTTCACAGCATCATCTTCTAGAATTTGAAATAGCTCAACTGGAATTCCATCGCCTCCGCTAGCTTTGTTCGGTGGTATGGTCCAATTGCAGATTCACTCACATCTTCTGTCCAAATCATAATTTAAAAATTAAAATGATCATGTTTAAAATAGCATCCTTGGTAGAGAATATCTAGCCATAATACCAACAAAATGTTATTCTGGTTCATATCTCTAGTTTGCAATAATTATAGATAATGTAGTAATAAGTCAATGAATATATAGCGTATAGGAGACTGACTTTCAAATTGTGGTACTGGAGATTTCTCGAGAGTCCCTTGGACTGCAAAGAGAACAAACCTGTCAATCCTAAAGGGAATCAACCCTGACTATTCATTGGAAGCACTGATGCTGAAACTGAAATTGCAGTACTTTGGCCACCTGATGCAAAGAGCTGACTCATTGGAAAAGACCCTGATGCTGGGAGAGATGAAGGCAAAAGGAGAAATGGGTGGCAGAGAATGAGATGGTGATACAGCATCACCAACTCAATGGACATGAGTTTGAGCAAACTGGAGACAGTGAAGGACGGGGGGTTCCACAGAGTCACAAAGAGTCAGGCATAACTGAGCACTGAACAACAACAGGAGATAGGCTATCTGATAAATATACTCTTTCCTTTACAAATGAACCTATGAATGTGTAAGGCTATGTAACAAATTCAATAGCCATTTGATTTATGACTGCTTAGGAAGTTTTAATTATACATTTAGATTATGTCTATTTACACTTTGCCTTTGAAACATCTGTGTAATATAGATTTTGTTCATTGAAATTATTAACATATATTTAACATTATGTACATATATATGTGTGTATATATATATCCTTATGAATGTATTATTTGAAGCAAGGGAACAAAATAAAGACTCTTTTAAAAAAGAATTTAACCCAAGCTCACTTATCAATTAGACTTTGGTTATGTTTTCTTTCTTTATATTCTTTATTTTTCTTTCTTCTTTCCTTCCTTCCTTCGTTTCCAAGTGATCATGTTTCAAAAATTTTAATGTTAAGCTCCCTAATAGAGTGAATATTCATGCCTATATTAAGTAGAACTTTTGCTCTGAGACTCACATCTCCAATGCATCAGAAGTGCCCATTTGGATATGTGTGAGACAGCTGAAACTTTCTTTCATATCTACCATACCTTGTATAACTCATGATTCCTTAGACCATTTTGCTTCATTTTTATTTCCAAGTCTGATTCCTTTTCCTTTTACCGTCTCTTAGGTTGTGAAATTCAAATTCTCTTCTTGGTTTCATCTTAATTTCAGTCTCCATTGTCCCACTGGTGATTTCATTTATTTCCGTTATCCAGGATGATAGACAGATCCCTACTTAACTCAGTAGTTTAGATCAATAGTCTGGTTCTAGACTCATACTTGCAAATACCTTCTGAATGTCCCATCTATGTGCCTCCAATTCATCCATCCCCTTATTCAATCATTTAAGAAAAGAGTTACTGAGTTGTACTGTGTGATGGAGTTAAGTATTTGAGATACTTCAACTAACAAACAGACAACAGTCTTTACCTCTATGAAGGTTACATCATCCTATGTGTTTGTGTGTGTGAGAGAGACAGAAACAGAGAGAGACCAAGGTAGGTAATAAGTAATTCACAAATATTGTGCCATTTTAATTATTTAAGTTTATAAATAAATTTATAGTTATAAATAAATTAAATGTATACAATTTGTGCTATCTTTTTATGAAAAAGCTGGTAAGTTTTATGAAAAAAGTTCTCTTTGGGATATGGTAATCATGAGTGCTTGGGAACTGTGGTCTTTAAGGTTTAAATAGATTTATTAGTGTAAGTCTTATTTTGTATGTTTAGTAAAGCAGACTTGAGGGGGATGTTTGAATTAGGCCTTGCATTTCTGAGAAGGAGCATTCAGGGCAGAGTGAATGTAATGCAAAGGTCTTACTGCAGGGATGAGCCTGGGTCTTCTTGGTATATCAGGCCAGGTGCTTGCCAGAGTGTGTAGACAAGGAGGGGAATATGAGAAGACATCAGGGGTGGTGCAGACCACAGCCTACAAGGGCACATAAGTGCTTGTAAACTTCAGTTTCTACCCAAGATCAAAGGGGAAATCATTGCAAGGTTCTGAGCAAAGGAGTAACTACTCCACGTGCAGGATCACTTTACCATTTGACTGTTCAAAACTCAAACAAATCCTTCTACTTAGTTACTCCCTCAATCCAACCCTCCTACCCTACCTTAGTTTCTTATGAAATTCACCCTGTTTCCCAAGCTAGAAATGAAATAGAGATTTTCATATAATAGTCCAATGCAGGTATTTCTCACCAGCAGATGACTCTCCCACTCAAGAACCAAATTTTTGCATCTTATAGTTCTTTTGTCTCTTAGGGCCTCATTAATAGCAATCTCTAGCCAACAACAAGAGAAAGAAGGCCTGGAGAAGACCCTCTTCTTCACTGCTCACTCATACCACTTCTGCCCTGTTTCATTAATCAGAATCCAAGCACATGGCTTGCTTCAGTGTAACAGAGACTAAGAAACACAGTCTTCATGGGTGCATGCGTGTGTGCTCAGTCATTCAGTTGTGTCCAACTCTTTGGGACTCTGTGACTGTAGCCAACCAGGCTTCTCTGTCATGGGATTCTTCAGGCAAGAAAACTGGAGTGGGTTGTCATTTCCTCCTCCAGGGGATCTTCCCACCCAGAGATCGAACCTGCATGTCTGGCATCTCCTGCATTGGCAGCTGGATTCTTTACCACTGAGCTACCTAAGAAGCCCTTGTTTACCTGGGTATCCAGACAAAGACTTAGAGAAACAGTGAACATTATTTTACTCATTGAGTAATAGTTAAATTAATTGATTTGTCCAACCAAATTCTTTCTTCAAAGCTTTTCTGCTATATTCAGGTCTTATCCTTGTTACCTGAATTTATTTAAAAAATCTAACTCTTCTCTAAGATTTCAGGCTTTTCTATAAATTTCCTGTTTGTTACATGCAAATGTGGTCATTTTTACACATTTCCAGGAAATCCCTCCCAATAACTCCTGACACTGGTACTCAAGCCCTTGGCCATGATAAAATACAAAGATTTGTTTGACCTCAGATTCCACTGGCCCCACTGAGACTGTGTTTCCATTTGTGCTGTTATCTGGTGTCCCCAGGTCATTTGTATCCTGTCACATACCCCAGGTGCCATATGTACAACTCTTCAGGCAGAAGATTTGTCTTCTGCAAGATCATGCCAAATTTTGTCAGAAGATTCAAAGAAATAAATGAGCAGTGTGCTTATGCCCCACACTTAATCAGCTGTGATGCAGGACACAGTGGCTCTGAATGTGACAGGAAATAGACACATTTTGTTTCTTACACTAGATTGGTTCAATGCAACAATGTCTCATTCTCTCTCTCTCCTTCTCTGCTCCTCAATTTTACTCTCTTTTTTCTTTCCACTTTTCTTACATTTTTCCTCTCAGTTTTCATCTAGGCAGGGTTTATAATGTTTGGGACAGAATACCTCATATTTCCAAAGTGTGGCTTGAATAAAATAACATCCAAGATTTCTTCTAATGCCAAAAATGATGGATTCTAAAAGTCATGAACATATGGCCTCATATTTTATAGCACCTGCTTTGTGATGCCTGGATTGAGTTTGAGGCCAATGTTTCCTTTAGACCCTGGAATACTCTCCAGAAATCACTATCTACACATGTAACATTTGTTGGAGGCAAACCATCTGATCAATATTAGATTTCTGGGGAGTAAAGAATTCTGATGCTATTTAACAGTAAGACCTTTTAAGGTCAAAAAAAGATGTTCATTCCTATCTCATTCTCCAATCCATCTGAAAAATATTTGGAGATTAAGCAGGTGTGTAACATGTGAGTTTTCTTTGAGATGGAATTCCTAATTCCTTTTGGTTCTGACTGCCAACAGCATTTTTACAATTAATTTAACATTAGATAGACATAGAGAAACACATTTCTCATCTCTGCAGGAGATTGTACAAGATAATTGGGGGCATATTACTCTTTTATTTGGAATTGGTAATATCTTTCATGTTTTGCATTAAAATTTTTTCTTTTACAAGAGGAATGGCAGAGCTGAGTGCACCTGTTTAATTATTACTTATTAAACTCCAGCTATTAAATTGCTCTTAAAATAAATTATTTTTAAATTGTATCAAAGAAAAACTCATTTTAGAAAGGTTCTGTGTGAGAGAGAGAGTAGAGGATTTTATCTTTATCATAAATACAATGACTAATACATATTAGTCACTCAATAAGTATTCATTGACAGTGTTCTTCCCTTTTATTTTTCTATGTAGGATAGGACACTATAAAACTCAGAAAAATAAGATCACAAACTGACAAGACAACAGGAAAAGTGTTGACTAAAAATTTTCCAGAAAAATTTTGAACCTTTTTCATATTAACTGTAATCAGAATTTTCAGTTCAGTTCAGTTGCTCAGTTGTGTCTGACTCTTTGCGACTCCGTGGATGGCAGCATGCTAGGCTTCCCTGTCCATCATCAACTCCCAAAGCTTGCTCAAACTCACGTCCATTGAATCGGTTATGCCATCCAACCATCCCAGCCTCTGTCGTCCCCTTCTCCTCCTGCCTTCAATCTTGCTCAGAATCAAGGTCTTTCCTAATGATTCCGTTCTTTGCATCAGATGGCCAAAATATTGGACTATTCCAATGAATAGTCAGGACTGATTTGCTTTAAGATTGACTGATTGGATCTCCTTACAGTCCAGGGGACTCTCAAGTGTCTTCTCCAACACCACAGTTCAAAAGCATCAATTCTATGGCACTTGGTTTTCTTTATGGTTCAACTCTAACATCCTTACATGACTACTGGAAAAACTATAGCCTTGACCAGATGGAGCTTTGTTGGCAAAGTAATGTCTCTGCTTTTAATATGCTGTCTAGGTTGGTCATAGCTTTTCTTCCAAGGAGCAAGTATCTTTTAATTTCATGGCTGCAGTCACCATCTGCAGTGATTTTGGAGCTCCTAAAAATAAAGCCTCTCACTGTTTCCATTGTTTCCCCATCTGTTTGCCATGAAGTGATGGGACCTAATGTCATGATCTTAGTTTCCTGAATGTTGAGCTCTAAGCCAACTTTTTCACTCTCCTCTTTCACTTTCATCAAGAGGCTCTTTAGTTCTTCTTTGCTTTCTGCTATAAGAATGGTGTCATCTGTGTATCTAAGGTTATTGATATTTCTCCTGGCAATCCTAATTCCAGCTTGTGCTTCATCCAGCCAGGCGTTTCACATGATGTACTCTGCATGCAAGTTAAATAAGCAGGGTTACAATATACAGCCTTGATGTATTCCTTTCCTGATTTGGAACCAGTCTGTTGTTCTATGTGCTGTTCTAACTGTTGTTTCTTGACCTGCATACAGATTTCTCAGGAGGCAGGTCAGGTGGTCTGGTATTCCCATCTCTTGAAGAATTTTCCAGTCTGTTGTGATCCACACAGTCAAAGGCTTTGGCATAGTTAATACAGCAGAAGTAGATGTTTTTCTGAACTCTTTTGCTTTCTCAATGATCCAGCAGATGTTGGCAATTTGTTCTCTGGTTCTTCTGCCTTTTCTAATACACCTTGAACATCTGGAACTTTTAATTCATATTTTCTCCTCCACTGAAGGGAGTCTTAAGAAAAAAAAAAGTTGCTTCATTATAAAATGACCCCTGACATATAATCAGTCTTCATGAGTAAAGCATATTGACTTCACAAGCCTGGGAGAAAGTGCCACAAATTCATGGCTAGTTTCATTATGTTGATGCCTTATAATCATATATTTATAAGACACATTATTTATACTCTTTCTACATAAATTCCTTCAAATTTATTTCTGGAAAATATATTTTCTTATTCATAAAATTCTTCTGAAGTGGTATGTATCACCAATATGTTCATGGGGGCATACTCATATATCAAACTGTGTATTTATAATCTCTGTTTGAATGCTTTGCAGGTATATTAACGGCAAAGTTAGAATTACATTTCTTAGGTTGTTTGCATATCTTAGCTTACATGAATGATGCTGAGATGAACATGGGTATGCAAATACCTCTCTGAGACCTTGATTTAAATTATTTTGTTTAAATACTCTGAAGTCGGATAATTGGTGATTTTATCTTTAATTTTTTGACTAACCTCAATTCTATTGTCCATACTGGCTATGTAATTTTACATTTCCACCAACCATATAAAAGGGTTCCATTTTCTTCATATCCTCTCCAACAAGTATATTCTTCTTTTTGCCCTGAAAATTACCTCATTCTAATGAGTGTGAGATGGTATCTCATTGTGACTTTGATTTACATTTCCTGATAATTAATGATATTGAACATTCTTCATGTACCTGTTGGTCATTTGTTTGTATTCTTTGATAAAGGTCTATTCAAAATGTGGTATATACATAAAATGAAATAAATATTACTCAGCCTTAAAAAAGAAGGAAATACTGCCATGTGTGATGATATGAACCTTGAGAACAATATGCTAATGAAGTAAGCCAGTCACAGAGGTACAATTATTGCATGATTCCACTCATATTCAGTTCAGTTCAGTCACTCAGTCATGTCTGACTCTTTGTGACCCCATGAAATGCAGCATGCCAGGCCTCCCTGTCCATCACCAACTCCCGGAGTCCACTAAAACCCATGTCCATTGAGTGGGTGATGCCATCCAACCATTGCATCCTCTGTCGTCCCCTTCTTCTCCTGCCCTCAATCTTTCCCAGCATCAGGGTCTTTTCAAATGAGTCAGCTCTTCGCATCAGGTGGTCAAAGTTTTGGAGTTTCAGCTTCAACATCAATCCTTCCAATGAAAACCCAGGACTAATCTCCTTTAGGATAGACTAGTTGGATCCCCTTGTAGTCCAAGGACTCTCAAGAGTCTTCTCCAACACCACAGTTCAAAAGCATCAATTCTTTGGCTCTCAGCTTTCTTTATAGTCCAACTCTCTCATCCATACATGACTACTGGAAAAACCATAGCCTTGACTAGATGGACCTGTGTTGACAAAGTAATGTCTCAATATGCTGTCTAGTTTGGTCATAACTTTCCTTCCAAGGAGCAAGTGTCTTTTAATTTTATGGCTGCAGTCATCATCTGCAGTGATTTTGGAGCCCAGAAAAATAAAGTCAGTCACTGTTTCCACTCTTTCCCCATCTATTTGCCATGAAGTGATGGGACCGAATGCCATGATCTTAGTGTTCTGAATGTTGAGCTTTAAGCCAACTTTTTCAATCTCCTCTTTCACTTTCATCAAGAGATTCTTTAGTTCTTCTTCACTCTCTGCCATAAGGGTGGTGTCATCTGCATATCTGCGGTTATTCATATTTCTCCCGCAATCTTGATTCCAGCTTGTGCTTCCTCCAGCCCAGCATTTCTCATGATGTACTCTGCATATAAGTTAAATAAGCAGGGTGACAATATACAGCCTTGATATACTCCTTTTCCTATTTGGAACCAGTCAGTTGTTCCATGTCCAGTTCTAACTATTGCTTCCTGACCTGCATACAGGTGTCTTAAGAAGCAGGTCAGGTGGTCTGGTATTCCCATCTCTTTCAGAATTTTCCAGTTTATTGTGACCCACACAGTCAAAGGCTTTGGCATAGTCAGTAAAACAGAAATGGATGTTTTTCTGGAGCTCTCTTGCTTTTTCAATGATCCAGCAGGTATTGGCAATTTGACCTCTGGTTCCTCTGCCTTTTCTAAAACCAGCTTGAATATCTGGAAGTTCACAGTTTATGTATTGCTGAAGCCTGGCTTGGAGAATTTTAAGCATCACTTTAACACTCATATTAGATCTCTAAAAGAATCAAGTTCATAGAAGCAGAGAGTAGGATCATGGTCATCAGAGTAAATGGGAGGAGGGAGATGGGGAGTTGTTCAACAAGTATAAAGTTGTCAGTTCTCAAGATGAGTAAGTTCTAGACATCTGCCGCACTATGCTGTGCCTATAGTTAATACCTTATTACAAATTTGCAAAGTGGTTAGGTCACTGTTAAATGTTCTTAGCATAGTAAGAAATATCACTAATATTTTTAGTTCTCTCCCTAGCTATTCACCCCTGAGAAAATGGCTTTATTAGTTAAAGAGTTGCTAAATCAAAACAAAAGTTAGCAAAAAACAAACACAAATTTACAGTTTCTTTAACCACCCTCTTTCCCACTCTCACATTCAATCCATGCCTTGTTAATTTCATCCGTAGATCTACTTGGATGAATCTGCTGTTTTATCTCACCACTTTAATGGTCCAGGACCAAGCCATCACTTTCAATTTTCACTGTTGTCTTCTCTGATGCATTCTTTAGAGAATATCCAAAGTGAACTCTGTAAAACTTGAAAATAGCTCCCACTGTCTCATTGTTTGTAAGTCCGCAATGTCCTCTCACTGCACTTAGTACAGAGCCAAATCTCCCACCATGGCAACTCCTTCCCTGTTTTGGCCTCTGCTTACTTCTCTCTAAAGTCAACTTAATTGGCTTTCCTATTCTCACAAAGCTGAGTTCTTTCCACTTGGCTGAGTGTCTGGGTGTGTTCTATGCCTCTGGGTCACCCTTCTGCTGACTTTGTCAATGCTTTACATTCCCAACTTCAGTTCTCTAGTTTAAGTTACTTCTTTAGAAGAACATTTGTGATTAACCCAACTGTATTTAAGTTCATGATCCAGTAGTTTCTTCCCTATTATTCTGTGTTTTATTGTAATACTACAGACTACTTGCCACATACTGTAACTTCAGTGGAAGCTTTATCATTTTTTGTAGTTGAAACAGGTAATAATTGCAACCATGATAAAAACACAGCAAAAGAGTAAGGTTAATGAAAGCAGGTATCCATAAATTAACATTTTATTTTATCCATGTATCAATGTAGATATGTGCTTTCCTTTACTGATCTTTTCTTTAAGCCTGTTGTTGAATGATGAGTTTTTCTAGATGTTTCTTGTAAGAGTATATCCCATACCAGATGGGCTTTCCATGTGGCACTAGTGTTAAAGAACCTGCCTGCCAATGCAGAGACACCAGTTCAATCCCTGGTTTGGGAAGATCCCTTGGAGAAGGAAATGGAAACTTCCTCTAGTATTCTTGCCTAGAGAATCTCAGGGGCAGAGGAGCCTGGCAGACTATAGTACAAACGGCTGTAAAGAGCCGAACACAACTGAAGCAACTTAGCACACACACAGCACAAACTAGATTGATTATGATTTCTCATTTTAATTGCTTAATTAAATCAAATGAGAAGTGAAAGACATCCAAGAAACAATCAGAGTGTCAATTCCCTCTAGACTTTGAAAACTTAAATTGTTGGTAAATGTGCCTCTTACTTTTAATGGCAGGGTTTCCTGTTTTTGGTGAATTGTTCTTATTGAGTTTCTCCAAAAATTGTGCATATATATATATATTGTATATGTATATATATATATATATATATATATATAGTGCATATATATATATATATATATATATATATCTCCTGGAGAAGGAAATGGCAACCCACTTTAGTATTCTTCCTGGAGAATCCCATGGACGGAGGAGCTTGGTAGGCTACAGTCCATGGGGTCGCAAAGAGTTGGACATGACTGAGCTACTTCACTTCACTTCATATATATTATATATATATATATTTTTTTTTTTTTCTCATAGTAATCACACAGGGACTCAAACTGTTTAAATCCTGTACTTGTGCTCCTCAAGTGACATTTCTGTATGCTCAGACCTGGAAATGCCCTATATTACCTTTACACACATTCTGTTGACCAGTCCCCATCACATGATCACAGTTAACTGCTAAAGAGCCAAGAAATATAGCGTAAATGAGTGCTTAGGAAGAAGAGAAAATGGGCTTGGTTAGCATCTCTTTTGGTTGGCAAACTCTTTTTTAAGTCTACTCTGTTATTTTGATATACCTGGGCCCCTATTTAATATGGCAAATTAGAAAAAGAAGATAACTAAATTTTCTGTTATTTGTCCTAGAATGGTCTATGTAGCAGTCTGTTTATCTTTCTTATTCAAATCTCCTGGCAGGTATTGCCTGAAAAGGCAAATCAGTAGGAGGCATTTTATCCTATTAACAGTATCTTCCTTGGTAACTGCTTAGCATACATAATGATATGATCAGAAAGAGACTTCTTGAAGGGAAAAAAATATGTACATATATATATATATATGTACACATTTTATATATATATATATATATATATATATATATACACATATCATGAGGAACATAATATATATAACTTGGCATTATACATAGGATAATGTTATAGACACCTAACTGTTTCTAATTTTAAAAGGTAAATAAATAAATAAAAATAGTTACTGCTATTTCCTGGCCTACCAGCTGGTTCTGCTGAGTGTCAGCTACCTACTAGATGTCAGTTAAACATTCATATGATGATTGAATAAAAAAGTAACATTGGTGGCTGTATCAGCATTGTTTTGCTGGCCAGGAATAGCTTCCATACAGGCAGATTAATCAGGAATAGAATCCCTTAGAAGTATTGGCAATACTACCTCACCAAATATATCTCATTACTCACCAATCAACTGTGATTTCTAAAATTCACTGTTAAAGAGATTTTGCTGGGTTTATTTTCACAGAAATCCTAACAAAATGTTAATATCTTAACTAGAAATAGTAATAAATTAACCTCAAATTGCATTATTTCTCATCGTGAATGCCTGTATTAAATTGCCTTACCCTGTATAAATGGCTAAAGGTATGCAATGGAGAACAGGTGAGACTTTAATGCAAAGTTTAGGCAAAGTTTTTATAATTTAATCACTATAAAACTGTTGATATGGGTATTAAATTAAACACTTCTGGAAGATAGGAGCATTAGAGGAGTAGAAAAGTTGCACTAACTTATAAAATTATATTTATTCCTGGACATGGAGATGGACTTCTTGTTCAGGTCCTGCTTGCTGCAAGTATTTACTATTTCTTCTCTTAAGAGGAAATTAGACAATAAAACAGTACCAGTTAAACAATCAATCCCCTGTTTCTCTCTCCCCTTGGTTCTTGAATTACCATTTTATTCTTTACTTCTACAAGCTTGACTGTTTTAAATACCTCATGTAAGTGGAATCATGCAATATTTGTCCTTTTATAATTGGCTTCTCACATAGCATAGTTGCTTTATAACAAGGTGTGTGTATCGGTGTGCTAAGTAGCTTCAGTCGTGTCTAACTGAAACCTGATGGACGATAGCCCTCCAGGCTCGTCTGTCCATGGGATTCTTCAGGCAAGAAGACTGGAGCGAGTTACCATTCCCTCCTCCAGGGAATCTTCCCCACCCAGGGATTTCACCCGCATCTCTTAAGCCTTCTGCATTGGCAGGCAGGTTCTTTACCATTAATACCACCTGGGAAGCCTACTACACAGCAATGAAAGCAATTAACTACATGTAGACACAAACATCAGAGAAGGCAATGGCAACCCACTCCAGTACTCTTGCCTGGAAAATCCCAGGGACTGTGGAGCCTTGTGGGTTGCGGTCCATGGGGTTGCACAGAGTCGGACATGACTGAAGTGACTTAGCAGCAGCAGCAGCAGACACAAACAGAGTTAAACTTTAAAATTTTTCATTGAATAAAATAAGCCACACATAATGGAATACATACTGTACAATGCATTTATACAAAATTCAAGAAAAAAGCAAAATTACCTTGGAATGATAGAAGTCAGCATAATGGTTATCTTGCATTTAGATGAAGATTAATTACTAGAAAAGTGAAAAGAAAATTTTCTGGAGCAGCAGTAATATTCTATATCTTTATCTGGAAGATGGTTACATGCTTATGTGCATTTGTTAAGATCATACACAAGATTTGAGCATTTTCATGTACATAAATTGTACTGAATACTGGTAGGTTAAAAAAAATTGCACTAACTCTGCATGAAGAGGGAATATGCCAAAAAAAGATGTATTGCTTGATGAGAAATACTGAATCCCAAATTTTATCTGAGTCACTCTATGGGACACCTGTTTCTAAGCAATCCCTATAGCAAAGACAGTGAAAGAAGAAAACTAGGGAGAGAATATTTTCATTTCTTTTTAAGTCTATGAGTGCAATAAAAATCTAAATTGAAGTGCCAAAGACTTAAAATTAGTAACAGTAAATTATAAAAATAAAATTAGTAATAGTAAGAAATTCAGAAATACTGGTGAATTGAAAGCAGGTGCACCCATAAGTAGCCAGCCAGGGTAAATGTAAATTAGCACCCTGCATGTGATTCTGGAAAACATATACACACCTGGCTTCCTCTATTGGACATGAGTTTAAAAAATTTGGTCTATATATAAAAATAAATTTACATAAATCCAAAAATTAATAAAAGGGTGCCATTGACCCCTTGGCTCACTCTTCAGATGAACTAAAGTGGAAGGTTTGACTTAGCTTTCAGAGAACTTTAAAAGTCTTAGACCTAATAGACTTAGTCTCTTAATCACATGTTCAGAAAAGTCAGCCAAGTTAATCTCTGAGGCATGTCTGGGACTGATGTAGTTTTCCCTGAGATACTTGAAGGGATTGTACACATAAATTAATGAATTAATCATTACAATGTTACAACACAGACTTCTAAGGACTCTCTAGTTACATAGTTCCAAAATTATTCATTTAAAGTTTTCAGAAACAAAAATTATGGCAAAACAAACTGCAAAGGTTTATTAAAATTCTGCTACATAGTCCTATCAAGTGTGTGTGTGTGTTAGCCACTCAATCATATCCAACTCTTTGCGAGCCCATGGACTGTAGCCAAGCAGGCTCGTCAGCCCATGGAATTTTCCAGGTAAGAATGCTGAAGTGGGCTGTCATTCCCTTCTACAGGGGTTGCATAGGCTTGCTTAAATTAAAAACAACAACAACAACAAAAAAAAAAAACACAGAAATAAAACAAGCCAATATAAATGCTGTAAATTAACAGTTACAGGAAAGTGTATACCAGTGTGTGTGTCAGTCACTCAGTCGTGTCCAGCTCTTTGTCACCCCATGGACTGTAGCCCACCAGGCTCCTCTGTCCATGGGATTCTTCAGACAAGTACACTAGAGTGGGTTGCCATTCCCTTCTCCAAGGCATCTTCCCAACCCAGGGATTGAACCTCAGTCTCCTGCTTTGCAGGCAGATTCTTTATCATCTGAGCAACGAGGGGTGCTTAGACCACTTGATGGTTTAGAGAAAGATGAATGATCATATCTTAAAAGTTGTCTATTAATGAATACATGTCAATCTGGAAGGAATTTCTCAAGATGATCTACAAGGATTAGACCTTGATCCTCTTCTATTGAACTATTAATCCAATTTGGGCAGATGTTCTAGATATCAATATCATTATATGTATGACTCAGTGCTGGAATTTAAAACGCTTTCTGTCACAACGAGCTACACAATGAGCTATCCCTTTATTAGATATCTATTGCAGCATAAGAAATTATTTATAATGTTGGTAGCTGAAAAACAATAAATTTATTCACTTGTGATATGGATGCTCAGCAATTTGAACTGGTCTCAGCTTAGTGAATTTTCTTCTGCCCTCTCCTAAAGTCACTTGTACAGCTCTGGTCAGCAGGAGGGTTGGCTGGAGGCTTGTTGGGATAAGGGGCCTCAGCAAATCCTCGATCCATATGGTTTTACCCTCCTGTTGGCTAGCATAGACTTTCTTACATAGTAACAGCATGACCAAAGAGGACAAAGCGGAGTGGCAAGACCTCTTGAGGCCCAAACTCAGAAAGTGAAAGTGAAAGTCGCCCCGTCGTGTCCAACTTTTTGCAATCCCATGGACTGAGTTCTCTAGGCCAGAAACTGGGTGAGCAACTTTTCCTTCTCCAGAGGATCTTCCCAACCCAGGGATCGAACCCAGGTCTCAGAAGTTACACAAAATAAGGTCTTCCACCTCATTTTTTTCATTAGAGAAGTTTTCAACTATTATCTCCTCAAGTATTTTCTCATGGCCTTTCTTTTTGTCTTCTTCTGGGACCCCTATGATTCAAATGTTGGGGTGCTTAACATTGTCCCAGAAGTCTTTGAAGTTGTCCTCATTTCTTTTAATCCATCCAGAGTGTTTTTTTTATCTCATTTATTGCATTATTCATTATTGATTGACTCTCTTTTATTTCTTCTAGGTTCTTGTTAAATATTTCTTGCATCTTCTCAATTTTTGTCTCCAGGCTATTTATCTGTAACTGGAGCCTATTATACAGTAAGCCAGAAAGAAAAACACCAATACAGTATACTAACGCATATATATGGAATTTAGAAAGATGGTAATGATGACCCTATATGCGAGACAGCAAAAGAGACACAGATGTATAGAACAGTCTTTTGGAATCTGTGGGAGAAGGTGAGGGTAGAATGATTTGAAAGAATAGCATTGAAACATACGTATTATCATATGTGAAACAGATCGCCAGTCCAGGTTGGTTGCATAAGACAGGGTGTTCAGGGCTGGTAAACTGGGATGACCCACAGTGATGGGATGAGGAGGTAGGTAGGAGGGGGTTTCAGGATGGGGAACACATGTACACCCATGGCTGATTCATGTCAATGTATGGCAAAACCACTAAAATATTGTGAAGTATTTGCCTCCAATTAAAATGAATAAATTAGACCTGCTCAGAGTCAATGGGTAAGGAAATAGATTCCATTTGCCAAAGAGAGAAACTACAAATAATGTAAGGCTTTTTAAAATGTAGCACAGTCCTCTCCCTAGCCAGTTATTTAGATTACCTTTATGAAAAATACACTTATCACCTTCTAAGATTACCAAAGACAGTGATGTATGACAACCAATTCTCTACAGGAGAAAAGATCTCTAATTTGTAGTATTTGCCCATTTCTGTGGTGTGAATACTACCAGGATGCATAATTTCAAGCTGTTGATACAGCATCACTGAGTGTAAGTTGGGAAATGACACACACACACTCACCTTTGAAAAGCTGGTGTGAGCTGGTTCCAGCACACCACTTCATGAAATTCTCACCCAATTATGGCATCAGACTTAAGTTCCCCATATCAAAATATGCACCTAATCTCAATGTAGATGGGGCTGTCTTAGTGTGGCTATCTTGATATATAGGACTGTAAGATGATACATTATCTGCTTCCCACACTACCAAAGCACAATTTTGAAATTATAAAATGATAACTAGAACAATCAGTGTCACTCAAAAAGGAGAGGAACAAACATCACATAGCAGATACTGATGCATAGCAGTTCATATATTATAGCACATAATATCAGGTTTTCCTGCCCCAGGAACTGGCAATAGTTCTTGATTAGGATCCAGGTCTTCTTCATGAGATCAGTTCTCTTGTCTACTGCCCTCCTTAAGTTTTGACACTACTATTTAGGTATTTGGCCCTGTCCTTTAGGATTTTTGCTTTGCCTCTGACATGTCTTTCCTTCTCCATAAGAAATATTGCATATTTCCAGCTGAATAGTTTTCTTGTCCTATTTCTTACTTAAGGAAAACTGAGGGTCCAGAGGTATGTTTTCATTTTGCACTGTCTATGTCACTTATAGATTCATGGTGCTGTAAATTCTTAAAAACTATTTGGGCATTTCTTATGATTGCAGCCATGAAATTAAAAGATGCTAACTCCTTGGAAGGGAAGTTATGACCAACCTAGACAGCATATTGAAAAGCAGAGACATTACTTTGTCAACAAAGGTCTGTCTAGTCAAGGCTATAGCTTTTCCAGTGGTCATGTATGGATATGAGAGTTGGACTATAAAGAAAGCTGAGCGCTGAGGAATTGATGCTTTTGAACTGTGGTGTTGGAGAAGACTCTTGAGAGTCCCTTGGACTGTGAGAGGATCCAACCAGTCCATCCTAATAGAGATCAGTCCTGGGTGTTCATTGGAAGGACTGATGTTGAAGCTGAAACTCCGGTACTTTGGCCACCTGATGCGAAGAGCTGACTCATTTGAAAAGACCCTGATGTTGGGAAAGATTGAGGGCAGGAGGAGAAGGGAATGACAGAGGATGCAATGGTTGGATGCCATCACCAAACCAATGGACATGGGTTTTGATGGACTCCGGGAGTTGGTGATGGAGAGGGAGGCCTGGTGTGCTGTGGTTCATGGGGTCACAAAGAGTTGGACACGACTGAGAGACTGAACTGAACTGATGTATGAGATTATAGTCCATTCCATCCAACAAAAAATATAATTTTTGACTTTTTTTCTTAGCCTTTTTCAGAGTCATTTAGATTTAGATTTTTTTGTGATCTTACTCTTAAATTTCTTGAAAACTTTTTTGTCTAAATGAAAGGGTTTACTAGAAATCAACTTAAGTTTTTCAAAGCTCTTAACAAAATGTCTTATAACTACACTATTTGTTTCATATTTACTATAAAGTTGTTTCTTAATTTGAGATTTTTTTTTTTTTGTCTGCTGGAGAGATTGCAGATAGATAGTTCTATTTTCCAACCTATCAGTCTTGTATTTTCTCTAAATTCTACCAGCAAATTGAGTATCTCCTTCTTTAGTTCATTTCTTTCTTCTCATACATCATTAAATGTAATTTTAAAAGAAGCCTTTGTGTAAATCTTCTTAGCCACATCCACAAGTTCATTAGTACAGTGCAATAAGGACCAGATAGGAATAAGAGGATAGAGAGTAAACTCAATCTTTGCAATAGCTGGTCAGGGCAGAAAAGATATCTAGACTGACTCCTAAAGGAAGAAGAGAAAGTGGTCAAGATGAGCACAAGGTGCACATGTTGGTATCTTCATGCAGTGCAAAATAATTTCAGAATGGATTGCTAAAAGATACAGTCTAATAGGGACTCTATCCCATTAGTATTTGCAATATATCCTGAATGCAGAAGGGATGGAAATGTTTTAACAGGGAAAAGACATAATCATAGTCATAATTAGAAAGTTCACTGAGGCATCATCATGGAGAGTGAAACACTAAAGGTGAAGAGCCCAGTCAGGAGCCCATGCCCACCACTCGGGCACAGAGATAGGGTGGCCTCCATGGGAGCAAAGGTTTTGGCACCTCACCAGGACAGCAAGACTATACTTGAAAACTATTTAGGGTATAGGAGTGCTAATGTTGTGTAGACATGGAGGGTTTGAGAAGAAGAGTGTCCAAGACTCCTAGGTTTCATGCTTGGGCAACTGATAAGGAGGTGATACACTCACCAAAAAGGGGCATCTGAACAGTAAGCTCAGTTTGAGATGGGTTGCCTGAGAGGAGAGGCACTCTGAAATGTCTGATAATAAGCAAACCATGATACTTCTACTAAAGAACACCTTGACATTTGAAAATACTGAATATGTATCCACAGAGCTGGTCTGGGGACAGTCCTTCCATCAACACAGCCTTAGGTTCAAGTCTAGAATACATTAGCGTTCATTCCACAATATGACTGTGGGATTGGGACTTCATAACTTGTAACAAAGTATGTGTTATACATACAAGTGCAAAGACACCCACACACATTCAAATGTCCTCTGCCTAGGTATTAAAAACTACTAATTCAAAATGTATATTATCAAGTGTGAAACAGGTCGCCAGTCCAGGTTGGATGCATGAGACAAATGCTCAGGGCTGGTTCACTGGGATGACCCAAAGGGTTGGGGAGGTAGGTGGGAAGGGGGTTCAGGATGGGGACACATGTAAATCCATGGCTGATGCATGTCAATGTATGGCAAAAACCGCTACAACATTGTAATTAGCCCCCAACTAATAAAAATAAAGGGGAAAAAAAACAACTACTAATTCAAAATGAAGAGCAGGCACTGCAGTCAGATTACCTGGATTCAAACTTAATTTGACAATTTTCACTATGTGATTTGGTGTTTCTTAAAATGACTTCATTTTCTTTCTCAGTTTGCAATTTAAATCCTAGGCTTTACAAATAGAGTACTAATACTCATCCCACAGCTTGGATAGAAGCTGGCATTTCTGAAGTATATACATTGAAAGAATATATTTACTCCAAGCCACTAAAACTGTATTTGAAGGGAATATTGAGGGATTAGATGTCTCACTAATCTTTGTTTAGATATAAAAAATAATAGAGACCAAGAGATGGATAAACACATATTTTACACACAAACATACTCACATACTCCCCCGAGTGAGGGAAACAGAGACAAGCTCATAATAAATCCATATGCACAACAAAGAGAAAGAAATGCCTTCCAAACTTAGTAATGCTTTTTTTTTTTGTCCCCCAGTCTTCATAAAGGCTAGACTACCCAGGCCCTTAAGGATGAAAGTGAATGCTTCCCAGGCTTGCTTTAGTGCTTCAAGGAATTGGATGCCCAATTTTAAAAGGGAGGCAGTGAGCCATTTGTCAAGGAGGGGAGAGTAAGTCTTTTTTTCCACTGTCAACCCAGATGAACTCCCTTCCCCAGCCCTTATCCTTTATATCTTGGGTCACCAGCAATGGATTTAAGATTTCTACTCAAAATTCCTACTTGTATACAAATTCATCTAGGTGACAAAAGTTCAAATGTTATTTCATCTGATCAAAGAGCAACTAAATTTCCTGAAAAAATAAAAACTGTCAGCAGAGGCATGGAGAGTGTCTTGCATCATGGTGGTGGTGGTTTAGTCATGAACCAATGTCTAGCTCTTGCAACCCCATGGACTGTAGCCAACCAGCCTCTTCTATCCATAGAATTTTCCAGGAAAGAATACGGGAGTGGGTTGCCATTTCTTACTCTAGCCCTGCATGATAACCCACAGTATATTCAGGCTTGCTTGTCCAAGTGAACCTCTCTAAGACATGAGTGTTGTCACTGAGTGTTGTTCCCTTCTCCAGGGATCTTCGCAACCCAGGATTTGAACCCAGCTCTCCTGCATTGCAGGAGGATTCTTTACCAACTGAGCTATCAGGGAAGCCCTAAAATCCTAAAAGATGATGCTATTAAAGTCATGTGGTCATGTTCTGCTCACCCTACCTGCACACCTTCCCCAGTGGATTTCTATAGATGCCTCTAGTGTGTGCAGCACTGGTGATATTTGTCCTTAATCACCCATTAAGCTAAACAGTCAGGGTCACATATCTCCAATTAATTTATGCAGTTTATTCCCTGCTTCCAATGCCATTGCAGTTATGTTTCCTTCTATTTATTGCAAAGCATAAGAAGCCCAGTGTGCCAGCCTAGCAAATTTCCATGCATCTTCAAAAATATGTTGTTGTTGTTGTTGTTCAGTTACCAATTGCATCCACTCTTTGAGACCCCTTGGGCTGCAGCACATCAGGCTTCTCTGTCTCACACCATCTTCCAGAGATTGACCAAGTTCATGTCCAGTGAATCAGTGATGCCATCCAACCATCTCATCCTCTGTCTCCCTCTTCTCATTTTGCCTTCAATCTTTCCCAACATCAGGGCCTTTCCCAATGCATCAGCTGTTTGCATCAGGTAGCCAAAATATTGAATCTTCAGCTTTAGCATCAGTCCTTCCAGGCCTGGACTATAAGGACCTTTGTCAGCAAAGTGATGTCTTTGCTTTTTAACACACTATCTAGGTTAGTCATAGCTTTCCTGCCAAGAAACAATCAACTTCTAATTTCATTGCTACAGTCATCATCCACAGTGATTTTAGAGCACAATAAGAGGAAATATGTCACTGCTTCCATCTTTCCCCCTTCTATTTGCCATGAAGAAATGGGGCCAGATGCCATGATCTTAGTTTTTTTAATACTGAGTTTTCAGCATGCTTTTTCACTGTCTTCCTTCACCCTCATCAGGCAACTCTTTAATTCTTCTTCACTTTCTGTCATTGGAGTGGTATCATCCACATATCTGAGGTTGTAGATATTTCTCCTGGCAATCTGGATTCTAGTTTGTAAACCATCCAGCCCAGCATTTTGCATGATGTGCTCTGTGTGTAAGTTAAATAAACAAGGTGACAATAAGCAGACTTGTCATACTCCTTTCCCAACCCTGAAGCAGTCAGTCAGTTGTTCCATACAGGGTTCTAACTGTTGATTCTTGACCCGCATGAAGTTTTCTCAGGAGTTAGGTAAGATAGTCTGGTATTACTATCTCCTTAAGAGTTTTCCACAGTTTGTTATGATACACATGATCAAAGGCTTTAGCATAGTTGATGAAACAGAGGTAGATTCTTTTCTGGAATTCCCTTGCTTTCTCTATGATCCAGCGAATTCTGGCAATTTGATCTCTGGTTCATCTGCCTTTTCTAAACCCAGCTTGAACATCTGGCAGTTCTCAATTCAGGTAATCCTGAAGCTTAGCTTGGAGGATTTTGAACATAACCCTACTAGCATTGGAGATGAGCGCAATTGTCTGGTGGTTTGAATGTTCTTTAGTACTGCCCCTTTTGGGAATTAGGATGTGGATTGACCTTTTCCAGTCCTGTGGCCACTGTTGGATTTTCCAAATTTGCTGACTTATTGAGCGCAACATTTTAATAGCATCATCCTTTAGGATTTTAGAGCTTTCCTGATAGCTCAGCTGGTAAAAAATCCGCCTGCACTGAGGGAGATTTGGGTTAAATTCCTAGGTTGGAAAGATCCCCTTGAGGAGAGATCAGGTAACCACTCTAGTATTCTGGCCTGGAGAATTCAATGGACTGTATAGTCCATGGGGTTGCAAAGAGTTGGACATGACTGAGCAACTTTCTTTTGGATTTTAAATAGCTCTGATGGAATTCCATCACCTCCACTAGTTTTATTAGCAGCAATGCTTCCTAAAGCCCACTTGACTTCACACTACAGAATGTCTGGCTCTGAGTGAGAGACAACACTATCAGGGTTATCCAGGCCATTAAGATCTTTTTTGTACAGTTCTTCTGTGTATTCTTTCCATCCCTCCTCGATCTTTTTTACTTCTATTAGGTCTTTACCATTTATGTCCTTTATTGTGACTATTTTTGGATGAAATATTCCTTTGATATTTCCAAGTCTCTAGTCTTACCCTTTCTGCTGTTTTCCTCTATTTCTTTCCATTGTTCATTGAAGAAAGCCTTCTTGTCTCTCCTTGCTATCCTCAGGAACTCTGCATTTAGTTGGATGTAACTTTTCCTTTCTTCCTTGCTTTTCACTTCTCTTCTTTCCTCAGCTGTTTGTAAAACCTCCTCAGACAACCATTTTGCCTATTTGCAATTCTTTTTCTTTGAGGTGATTTTGCTTGTTGCCTCCTGTACAATATCATGGACATCTGTCCATAGTTCTTTAGACACTCTGTTTACTAAATAGAATATCTTGAATCTGTTCATCACTTCTACTGTATATTCATAGGAGATTTGATTTAAGTCATACCTGACTGGCCTAGTGTTTCCCCCCACTTTCTTTAGATTAAGCCTGAATTTTGCTATGAGGAGCTGATGATCTAAGTCACGGTGAACTCCAAGTCTTGTTTTTGCTGACCGTATACAGCTTTTCCATCTTCAGCTACAAAAAAAGCAATCAATCTGGTTCAGTACTAGTACTGACCACTTGCTGATGCTCATGTGTAAAGTCGCCTCTTGTGTTGTTGAAAAGTGTGTTTGCTATGACCAGTGCATTCTCTTGGCAGAATTCTGTTAGCCTTTGCACTGCATCAGTTTATGCTCCAAGGACAAACATTCCTGTTACACCAAGTATCCCTTAACTTCCTACTTTTCCATCCCAATATCCTGCGAAGTATAGGACATCTTTTTTTGGTGTTAGTTCTAAGAGGTCTTATAGGTCTTCATAGAACTGATCAACTTCAGCTTCTTTGGCATTGGTGGTTGGGGCATTATTGCTGTTGTTTTTTAGTCACCAAGGCATGTCTGACTCTCTGCGACTCCATGGACTGCAGCATGCCAGGCTTCCCTGTCTTTCACTATCTCCCAGAGTTTGCTCAAACTCATGTTCATTGCATCAGTGATGTCATCCAGTCATCTTATCCTGTTTCCCCCTTGTCCTCTTGTTCTCAATCTTTCCCAGTTTGAGGGTCTTCTCCAGTGAACTGGCTCCTCCCATGAGGTAGCTAAGTATTGGAGCTTCAGCTTTAGCACTAGTCTTTCCAATGAATATTCAGGGTTGATATCTTTTAGGATTGACTAGTTTGATCTTCTGCTGTCCAAGGGACTTTCAAGAGTCTTCTCCAGCACCACAGTTCAAAAGCATAGATTTGGATTACTGTGATATTGAATAGCTCCAATTCCTTGGAAACAAACCGAGATCATCCTGCTGTTTTTAAGGTTGCACTGAAGAACTGCATTTCAGACTCTTTTGTTGATTATGAGGGCTACTTCATTTCTTCTGTGGAATTCTTGCCCACAGTAGTAGATATAACAGTCATCTGAATTAAATCCACCTATTCTCAACCGTTTTAGTTCACTGATACCTAATATGTTGATGTTTACACTTGCCATCTCCTGCTTGACCATGTCCAATTTATCCTGATTCATGGACTCAACATTCCAGGTTCCTATGCAATACTGTTCTTTATAGCATCATATTTTACTTTCATCACCACACATCCACAACTGAGTGTCGTTTCCACTTTGGCCCAGTGTTTCATTCTTTCCGGAGATAGTAGTTGTCCTCTAGTCTTTCCCAGTAGTATATTGGACACGTTCCATCTTGGGAGGCTCATCTTTTGGTGTCGTATCTTTTTGCCTTTTTATATAGTTCATGGGGTTCTCACAGCTAGTACAATGGAATGGTTTGCCATCCCCTCCTCAAGTGGACCACATTTTGTCAGAACTCTCCACTATGACTCATCCATCTTGGGTGGCCCTACACAACATAGTTCATAGCTTCATTGAGTTATTTATGCAAGCCCCGTCAGCATGAGAAGGCATTGATTCATGAAGGGGTCCATACATATGTATATTTTGAATATTCTAAGTGTTAAACTTTATACTGTGTTTCAAGAAGTGGTTTTGAAATGGGGTGATTTTGCCACCAGGAACATTTTGACAATGACTAGAAGAACCTTTTGTCATCACAAAGGGAAGGAAGTAGGTACTGCTAACATCCAGTGGCTAGAGTTCCAGGATGTTTGCTAAACATCCACAAAGTTCAAACCGCCTTCTACAATAAATAATTATCCAGTCTAAAATGTTAATAGCACTGAGGTTATGAAACACCACACTGGAGATAGTGATTCAACAGTGATATCATCATCTTGTAAGCATGATAGATGTTCTTCAAATGTCTCAGCATGTGTAAATTTGTACACCTGCAAAAGTCAGAAATCAGTGTTAAATAGTGATGGTGAGATTCTTTCTTCTTCTTTTATTCATTTGGCTACTTCAGGTCTTATTTGTGGCACCTAGGGTTAGTTGCTCTGGGGCATACGGGATCTTAGTTCCCTGACCAGGGATGGAACTCACAAATTCCCCTACATTGCAAGGCAGATTATTAACCACTAGACCACTAGGGAAGTCCCGATGAGTTTCTAAGGGGAAGTGACTCGAACTAGAATCAGAATGCAAGAAGATGTGCTCGATATGAAACCTGAAATGTATGTAGAAACCACCAACATGCAAGAAGGAAGAAAGAACATTCTGCAGGCAAGAAAGAAAAGAGAGAAGCCCCTGTGGCAGGAGTAAAACAGTCAGAATCTAAAGGAGAATGTTGATGGAGAACAGAGTAGGGGCAGAGCTTGGAGTTAAGTGAGCGTGGAAAGACTAGATTTTGTGGGGCCTCAAAGGTGATGTTGCTATTGTGGTTGTTCAGTCACCAAGTTGTGTCTGGCTCTTAGTGTCCCCTTGGACTGCAGCATGCCAGGCTTTCCTGTCCTTCACTATCTCCTAGAGTTTGCTCAAACTCATGTCCGTTGAGTCAGTGATGCCATCCAACCATCTCATCCCCTGTCGCCCCCTTCTCATCCCACCCTCAATCTTTCCCAGCATCTGGGGCTTTTCCAATGAATCAGCTCTTCACAGCAGGTGGCCAAAGTATTGGAACTTCAGCATCAGTCCCTCCAATGAATATTCAGGGTTAATTTCATTTGTCATTGAATGGTTTGATTTCTTTGCTTACCAAGGGACTATCAAGAATCTTCTCTAGCACCGCACTTTGAAAACATCCATTCTTAGGCGCTCAGAGGTGATACTGAAGTGAAGTGAAGTGAAGTCGCTCACTTGTGTCTGACTCTTTGCGACCCCATGGACTATAGCCTACTAGGCTCCTTGGTCCATGGGATTTCCAGGCAAGACTACTATGTTAGGGACCTTTAATTCTATTCTAAGAGCAATGGGAAGTTATGACACTTTGAACTAATGGGAGGCCATAGTGATAGTGGGTGATAAGTCTGTATCCACATAAAAAGAGTTAAAAGTGGTTGATTTTGTAGTATATTTTACCATAATAAAGCAATGTAGCAGTATGTCATTTATTAAATGGGTGATCAAATTCAAAAGTTCAAAATAGCCATAAGTGTGGGCTTTGAGATAGTGCTAGACTAACTTGGCATCAACAAAATCACTGCTGTGTGTGACCAGTTTCATTTCATTCTCAATAAAGTGTTTCCTGATCCAATTTAGAGCCTTGAAAACTTTTCCTTCTAAATGTCAAAGCATGGGTTCACTTAAACCTTCTTAGAATTTCCAACTGATGGATTTCCTCTCTCAGATGGAAATTCTTTTAGCTCAAGTAATAATTCAAGGACAAAAATGTCTACTATTAAGTTTCTTTGGTTTTGGTCCCCCTCCCCTTTTTTTTTTATTCAGTATAAAAACATTTCTGTCTGAATGAAGGAAGCTGAATAGTGAACAGAGATAAGATTGCCACCACCTGTGTGTTAGTGACCTTGACAATCTCATCTGGAGCCTCGTTACTATTTATTATAGCTGTTTTGCATGGTTAATGCAGTCACTGGTGCTCAGCATTCCCAGACATCTGGCTTATTCAAATGGAATCATAGAAGAAATACACATCTTTAATAAAAATCAATCATAGCATTGTTTTCCTTACTTTTTACTTTAGTTTTTTAGCATAACAAGCTTTGAAGTATTTAATCAAAGGAAAGAAACCTGTGGTTTCTTTATTCATTAATATATTTCCCAGTAGATATATTTTAAAATCTTTTATATCTGTTGCTTTTGTGTTCTTCTCTTTTTGAAATAACATAAAATATTTTCTTATTTGCAAAGAGAGTGGTGATAGGATTATAAACTTGATTTTAGTTAATATAAGTTGAGACTTTGTAACAGTCAGTGCTATATATATATAGCACCTTCCCACTAGTTATCTATTTAACACATGATAGTTTAAGTACTACTTTCTCACTTCATCCCACCCTCTCCTTCCCCTGCTGTGTCCAAAATCTATTTTCTACGTCTGTGTTTCCATTCCTTCCTTGCAAATCCATATGTGGTAATATACAATATTTGTTTTTGTCTTGTGAAGTAGGTCTTGATGTTGAAAACTACAGATTTAAATTGAATGACATGTTGGTTTTCCCTTTCTGAATGTTTACTCTAAATGCAATAATAATATTTCTGCCAGTCACATTTTCCACCACCTTATCACTTACGAGTAGTAAGGAACTCATAAAACATGGGCTTGAAACCCGCATGGAAAGCATTTGCCCCTAGAGGAGTTGATTTTTTTGGTTCTGACTTTGATATTTACACATGTGTTACTGTAGTGCTGTCTTTTTTATTTGAACGCAAGACCTTACTAACTTGCTTTATGCATTAGACCACTCTCAGTTCTACTTGTGAGTTACAGCATCATCATTCTCTTTCTTGTGATGTTCAAGTCCCTAAACCTATGCGTTAAATGTTAAATGGATACATTTTTGGTGGATTAATGTAAAATTAAACATTTTTGTACTAGGGAGATGTGAATTAAAATCCTAACCTGCTTGTGTACCTACTGTGAAGACTAGAGTATTTAATTTAGTTAATTTCTTTGATGATGTAAATGGAATTAATTACATCTCTGTTATAGTTTTGTGGTAAAAATAATGCTAGATAATATGTCTTCAGCAGCTTTTGGGAGCAGATAGGTTTGTTATCCTATTTTGTAGATGGGGAAAGGAGTTTGAAAAACTAAATTGCTAAGTTTTGTGTTTCTAGAATGGCAGACTTTGTTTCCCCCCAAATATCTGCCATAAATTGCTCACTCATTTTTTTAGAGGTTTGTGGGAAAAATGTCCTCATATCATATAGGCCTTTTCTTGCCATGTGTTCTGTACTAGTACCTGCTCAATCTATATTACCTTAATAGGCCTACCCCTGGATAAAATGTAAGTTCCCTAAAAGGATACATTGTGTCTAACTGATATTGATAAATTCCCAGGACTTAGAACCATCTAACTTATCATAGGCACTCTATCAATACCTGTTAAAATATTTCAGTTCAGTTCAGTCGTTCAATAATGTCTGTTTGCAACCCCACTGACTGCAGCATGCCAGGCTTCTCTGTCCATCACCAACTTTCTGAAACTTGCTCAAACTCATGTCCATAGAATCTGTGATGCCATCCAACCATTCCATCTTCTGTTGTCCTCTTCTGCTCTTGCCTTCAATCTGTCCCAGCATAAGGGGCTTTTCCAATGAGTCAGTTCTTCACATCAGGTAGCCAAAATATTGGAATTTCAGTTTTAGCATCAGTCCTTCCAATGAATATTCAGGACTGATTTACTTTAGGATGAACTGGTTTGATCTCCTTGCAGTCCAAGGGACTCTCAAGAGTCTTATCCAACCCCACAGTCCAAAAGCATCAATTCTTCAGTCTCAGCTTTCTTTTAATCCAACTCTCACATCCATACATGACCACTGGAAAAGCCATAGCTTTGACTAGACAGACTTTTGTTCCCGAAGTAATGTGTCTGCTTTTTAATATGCTGTCTAGGTTGGTCATAACTTTTCTTCAAAGGAGCAAGGGTCTTTTAATTTCATGGCTACAATCACCATCTGCAGTGATTTTGGAGCACACCCCAAAAAAGTCTGTCACTGTTTTCATTGTTTCCCCATCTAATTGCCATGAAGTGATGGGACCGGATGCCATGATCTTAGTTTTCTGAATGTTGAGCTTTAATCCAACCTTTTCTCTTTCCTCTTTCACTTTCATTAAGAGGCTCTTCAGTTCTTTTTCACTTCTGCCATAAGGGTGTTGTCATCTGCATATGTGAGGTTATTGATATTTCTCCCAGCAATCTTGATTTCAGCTTGTGCATTATCCAGCCAGGCATTTCACATGACATACTCTGCATATAAGTTAAATAAGCAGGGTGAAAATATACAGCCTTGACGTACTCCTTTCCCAATTTGGAACCAGTCTGATGTTCCATGTCTAGTTGAAGCTGTTGCTTTTTGACCTTCATACAGATATCTCAGGAGCCAGGTAAGCTTGTCAGGTGTTCCTTTCTCTTGAAGAATTTTCCACAATTTCTTGTGATCCACACAGTCAAAGGCTTTGGTGCAATGAAAGCATAAATATGTGTTTTTCTGGAAACTCTTTCTTTCTCAATGAGCCGAGTGGGCCTTAGGAAGCATCACTAAGAACAAAGCTAGTGGAGGTGATGGAATTCCAGTTGAGCTATTTCATATCCTAAAAGATGATGCTGTGAAAGTGCCATACTCAACATGCCAGCAAATTTGGAAAACTCAGCAGTGGCCACAGGACTGGAAAATGTCAGTTTTCATTCCAATCCCAAAGAAAGGCAATGTCAAAGAATGCTCAAACTACCACACAATTGCACTCGTCTCACAAGCTAGTAAAGTGATGCTTAAAATTCTCCAAGCCAGGCTTCAGCAATATGTGCACCATTAACTTCCAGATGTTCAAGCTGGCTTTAGAAAAGGCAGAGGAACCAGAGATCAAATTGCCAACATCTGCTGGATCATCGAAAAGGCAAGAGAGTGCCAGAAAAACATCTATTTCTGCTTTATTGACTATGCCAAAGTCTTTGACTGTGTGGATCACAATAAGCTGTGGAAAATTCTGAAAGAGATTGGTATACCAGACCACCTGACCTGCTTCTTGAGAAAACTGTATCCAGGTCAGGAAGGAACAGTTAGAACTGGGCATGGAACAACAGACTGGTTCCACATAGGAAAATGAGTATATCAAGGCTGTATATTGTCACCCTGCTTTTTTAACTTATACACAGAGTACATCATGAGAAACGCTGGGCTGGAGGAAGCACAAGCTGAAATCAAGATTGCTTATAGAAATATCAATAACCTCAGATATGCAGATGACATCATCCTTATGGAAGAAAGTGAAGAACTAAAGAGCCTCTTGATGAAAGTGAAAGAAGAGAGTGAAAAAGTTGGCTTAAAGCTCCACATTCAGAAAACTAAGATCATGGCATCCGGTCCCATCACTTCATGGCAAATAGATGGGGAAGCAGTGGAAACAGTGGCTGACTTTATTTTTCTGGGCTCCAAAATCACAGCAGATGGTGATTGCAGCCATGAAATTAAAAGATGCTTACTCCTTGGAAGGAAAGTTATGACCAACCTAGACAGCATATTAGAAATCAGAGACATTATTTTCCCAACAAAGGTCCATCTGGTCAAGGCTATGGTTTTTCCAGTGGTCATGTATGGATGTGAGAGCTGGACTCTAAAGAAAGCTGAGCACCAAAGAATTGATGCTTTTGAACTGTGGTGTTGGAGAAGACTCTTGAGAGTCCCTTGGACTACAAGGAGATCCAACCAGTCCATCCTAAAGGAGTTCAGTCCTGGGTGTTCATTGGAAGGATTGATGTTGAAGCTGAAACTCCAATACTTTGGCCAACTGATGTGAAGAGCTGACTCACTGGAAAAGACCCTGATGCTGGGAAAGTTTATGGGCAGGTGAAGAAGGAAACAACAGAGGATGAGATGGTTGGATGGCATCACTGACTCAATGGACATGGGTTTTCGTGGACTCCGGGAGTTAGTGATGGACAGGGAGGCCTGGTGTGCTGCAGTTCATGGGGTCGCAAAGAGTTGGAGCGACTAAACTGAACTGAACTGAACGGAGATTGACAATTTGATCTCTGGGTCCTCTGTCTTTTCTAATTCCAGCTTGAACATCTGGAAGTTCATGGTTCATGTACTACTGAACCTGGCTTGGAGATTTTTGAGCATTACTTTGCTAGCATTTGAGATAAGTGAAATTGTGTAGTAGTTTGAACATTCTTTGGCATTGCCTTTCTTTGGGATTGGAATGAAAACTGACATTTTCCAGTCCTGTGGCCACTGCTGAGTTTTCCAAATTTGCTAGCATATTGAGTGCAGCACTTTCACAGTATCATCTTTTAGGATTTGAAATAGTTCAACTTGAATTCCATCACCTCCACTAGCTTTGTTCATAATGATGCTTAAGTCCCACTTGACTTTGTATTCCAGGATGTCTGGCTCTAGGTGAGTGATCACACCATCTTGGTTGTCTGGATCATTAAGATCTTTTTTTATATAGTTCTTGTGTGTATTCTTGCTACCTCTATTATCTTCTGCTTCTGTTAGGTCCGTACTATTTCTGTCCTTTACTATGACCATCTTTGCATGAAATTTTCCTTTGATATCATTAACTTTCTTGAAGCGATCTCTAGTCTTTCCCATTCTATTGTGTTCTTCTATTTTTTTTGCATCAATTACTGAGGAAGGCTTTCTATCTCTCTAAATTATTTAGTGGATCAACATTGTTGTGCAAGCTTCTTTATGCATATGTGCAAGAGTTTTGTAGCCATGATATATACCTAAAATTGAGAACTTTACCTTTTGCAATATAGTTCAAAACTGGTCTTTAAAAAGCATCAATTTTAACTCCGTAAGTGAATCTTTGTTGGCCTTTTTTTAAGCTTGGTCAATTTTATGCATGAAGATAGTTTCCCACCATTTCTCCTCCTTTTCCTTGATTACTGCTGAAGTACAAGTCTATTCATATTAGTCTATATGGTTTCCTCAGCCACTAATTGCCTGCTCAAATCCTGCACCCTCTTACTTCTTGCTAGTTTTAAGTACTGTTTTGTTTTTTAAATTATTAATTAAAATTATTTATGAACACACCTAGATCTTTTCCCAGTGCATCACTTATCTTTTAAATGTATTCATAATGTCTTTTGTTCTATAACATTTTATGTTATTTTCTCACAGTTTCTGAGGGCTGGGAATCTGAGGGTACCATGTCTTTGCTGTTCCATCTCAGGAGCTCTCCTGCACCATGGTCAAACTGAAGACCAGAACTGCAGTCCTCTGAGTTTAACTGGGAGCCAAAGATGTGCTTCTGCACTCACACACAGGGATACTGGAAGGTCTCAGTTCCTTTTTGGCTTTGGCTGGATGTCTCAGTTCCTTGCCACATGGTTCTCTTCATTTGTTGCCTAAAAGTCCTCATGACACATCAGTTGGCTTCTCCCAAATCAGGAGATCCAGACAGATTTAGCCTAACATTAAGCTGCAATCTTTCATAACCTAATTTTAGGAGTGGCATAACATCACTTCTGCTGTCTTCTATTTCACACAAATCAGACCTCATAGAATATGGCATGGCCCTAAATACATAAGGATGTGAAGACTAGAGGGCAGGAATTTTTAAGGGCCACTTTGTAAGCTGTCTACAGATGATAATTGAATTAGCGTTAGTGGGACTTAGTGATTTATAAACTTATTTTCTTAATGAACACAGAATTAATTAGAGTAGTGGTTCTCAATGAATGATTATTTAGGGCCTCGGGGAGCATTTGGCAATATTTGGAGACATTTTTGATGGGCACAGCTCTGGCAGCAGAAAAGCACTATTCTATTGGCATCTGGTGGGTTGATGACTCATTAAAAAAGACTGAAGACAGGAGGAGAAGGGGACGACAGAGGATGAGACGGTTGGATTGATACCGACTCAATGGACATGAGTTTGAGTAAACTCCGGGAGTCGGTGATGAATAGGGAGGCCTGGTGTGCTGCACTCCATCGCATAGCAAAGAGTCAGACATGACTGAACGACTGAACTGAACTGAACTGACTGAATGTTAATTGGGCTAGTGTGCTGTGGTCATGAAAGTCATTGAAAAGTATGAACTTGAGCAGAAACTGAGGAACTGTAATGTTATTTCCCTATTTTCTTCCATAAATGATTGTTTTTGTTTTTCTCTTCCCTGTTGTGTATCATAACATTATTGAGTTAATGACTATATCTCCCTGGCTCACCTAATCACATGAGGAACAGGTAGGAAATTGGATGGCTCAAGAATAAAGAGTATGGATTATTTTCCTTTCTATTCCCTTTCCCTCTCTTTTCTGGCATCTAGAGTCCTTTCAGGATGGTGTCCCTTTGGATTGCAGCTACAATCTGGAGCCCCTCTTTTGCCACTCCAGCACTCGCCAATTTATAGTGATGGGATTTCCCATCTTTGTCTTCCAGATCCCTGGGTAATGGTGGATTTCTACTACTGTTTGTCACTGAATGACTCACATCTTGCATTGGATCTCTAAAGCCTCCTGTCCCTCATCAAATTTGCAGAATCATATATTAGTCTTTGGCTTCTTACTGAACCTGACATAAGCACTGGACAGACAGTCCTGACACTGGAAGCTACATAAGACTGGGGCAAGCTCTGAATGGGGGGAAGTAGAGTGGACATAGTTGATAGCACTGTATGTGTGAGTGCTGCTTGCTAAGTCACTTCAGTCATGTCCAACTCTTTGAAACCCCAAGGACTGTAACCTGCCAAGCTCCTCTCTCCATGGGATTCTCTAGGCAAGAATATAGGAGTGGGTTGTCATGCCCTCCTCCAGATGATCTTCCTGACCCAGGGATTGAACTCAAGTCTCCTACATTGGCAGGCAGGTTCTTTACTACTAGAGCCACCTCGAAAGTGCAACTGTGTGTGTAGTAAAGTTGACTAGAGATGGCTTCAGAGAGAACAAATTCTTTATAATTAATTCCATGACTACAAACTTGTGTACCTGTCTTGTAGTGAAACATATATATTTGGTCTTTGTTCCCAGCTCCTGGAACAAAACTCCTAAAACTTCCTGCAATTTTCTGAGTGATAGAAGTGTCTTTTGTTATTCATAATGAGTGTCATCAACCACACCTAGATTTATGTTAATGAGGTGAGTCAAAGCAGAACTCCTAGATAACTTCAGGGTAGAGGGTTTCTCACCAGAAACACCAAGCAAAACCAAGTAAGGGTTGGAACTTTCAAGCCCACTTTCAGATCTGTGGGGAGGTGGGGACTGAGATGGAGTGCAATCACCAGTGACTGATGAGTTAATCAATTGTGCTGAAGTAATGAAACTTCAATAAGAATTATTGAATCAAGAGATTTGGGAAGCTTCTGGGATAGTAAACATGTTGATGTGCCAAGAGGATGCTGTGTCCAGAAAAGGCATGGAAACTCTGGCCTCCACCATACCCATCATCTTGCCCTGTGCATCTCTTCCATTTGGTTCTTCCTAAAGGATATAGTATCCTTTACAATAAAACTGTAATGTTAAGGATGAGGGCTTCCTTAGTGACCCAGTGGTAAAGAAGCCACGTGCCACTGCAGGAAATGTAGGTTCAATCCTGGGTTGGAAATATCCCCTGGAGAGGGAAATAGCAACCCACTCCAGTATTCTTGCCTGGGAAATCCCATGGACAGAGGAGTCTGGTGGGCTATAGTCCTTGGGGTCACAAAAGAATCCAAAATGACTTAATGACTAAACAGCAACAAATAAGGATGACACTTTCCTAAGTTTCTGAAGGGTTCTAGTGAGTTACTGAATGGTAAGGGGGAGAGTTTAAGAGAACTCCTAAATTTGTAGACATCTGGACAGAAGTGCATGTAGTCTGGCGTCTGAAGTGAGGACAGTCTTAGGAGCCTAAGCCCTTAACTTGTGGGCTCTGCATTTACTATAGGTAGAGTCATAATTGAATTGCTGGACACCAGATGGAATTGGAGAATTGAAAACTTTTTGATTGTATGGGAAATCAAACAATTCCTTAGTAGAGTATAAGTTTTATAAATACTGACAATGTCTGATCTATTTACCACTGAATACTCAGAACCATTCATGTCACCTCCTTGTGAGAATGTTTCAGTGATTTTCCAATACACATAGGATGAAGACTCAAACTTCCCAGAGTCCAAAATGCCATATAATCTGCCCGCTACTGTTTAATAAAACTTTCTGTATAGATGAAAATGTTTTATATCTGTGGTGTCCTATAAAATAGGCAATAGCTCTATAGCTGTTGAGTCGTTAAACTATGGTTAGTGGCACTGAGGAGTGAAAAGTTTCATTTCATTTCATTTTAATGAATGCAAATTTAAGCTAAACAACTCCACATTGATAGTATCTATCTTATTGGACAAGGCAGCTCCTGCTTCTGCCTCACTATCTTTCCAGTTTTATGCTTCTTTCCACTTTCTGACATCTAGATATATTCTGGTCCTCCAATGCCTAGCTTTCTATTGACTTTGTCTATATTGCATCATGTAATGGTTAATTTTATGTGTCACCATAGCTAGGCTCTGAAGTCCAGTTATTTGGCCAATCTTAGTCTATATGTTGTTGTGAAGATATTTTCAGATGTAATTAGCATTAAACTAGTAGACATTAAGGAAAGAAGGTAAGATCTCCATAATGTGAGTGGACCTCATTTGCTCAGTCAAAGACCTAAAAGCACAAAGACCTAAAACCCAAAGAATAAGAAATTCTGCCTCAGGTCTTTAACATAGAACACCTGCTTTAGTTTTCAATCTATCAATTTCATTCTGCAACAATAACTCACCTGAATAGCCAGCCTGCTTGCTTGCCTTACATATTTCAATCTTACCAGAGTCTGTGATCACATGAACAAATTCTTTAAAATATCTCCTCCCTCCCCATGATGTGGGTGTATGTGTGTGCTCTGTTTTTTTAGAGAACTCTAATATATTCCCTTTGTAGAACATCTATTTCCAGAATCATTCTCTTGGTTATTTTCTGATCATCTTTCAGATCTCAGTATGAGATGAGTTCCTTTACTCCCATTTTCTAGATCAAGATTCCTATCTCTGTAAATACTTGTTTTAGCTACAGTCAGCCAACATTCATTTTTTCATTCTGCAAAAATTTATTGAATTTTTTCGCTATGCATACTCCCAGTGCTTCTGACCATGGCACACACAGCAGTGACATGTCTTCATAATTATGTATTTATTAGTATAATTTCCTGATTTATATCTATTGCTTTTTTTTAGGTCAAGTTCATGAAAGAGAGTTTTATTGTGCTTTAGTCACCAGTGTATTGCTGAATTCTAATTCAATTGCTTTAAGCATGGTAAGTGTTAATGAAAGAATAAAGATTCTGTAAGGTAAGAATGTGTGTTAACCTTACTCATAGTTTCTTTCACAGGGTTGTGCATATGTACACTAAGATATCAACAGTTAAGACACAGTTTTGTACATTTTTATTCATGTAATGCATTTTTATGCTACCCCCAGATAAAATAACCTCCCAACCATTTTGCTAAATAAAGTACAAACAAGTAACATTTGAAACTAAGTAGAAGAGTTAATTTGAGGACCAGAGTTTTCCAATGGAAGAAGGATCTAGATAATATATATTCTAGAAGGTCAAATTTCTCTGTTTAGATAGCAGCTCTTTCTGAATCAGAGTAAAAATTATGCTACTTTATAAGATGCTATAAGTCTTATGTTCCACAAGAAAGATGGGAAAGAATCCAACAGCTATAAGAACATGCTACTATCTGGGCATCTGAGGCATTAATCATCATAAAAGCTGTGGGAGCCTGTTCTTAACTGTGAGTTCATTTTACTAGATTAGAAGACAAAGGCTTAGGGGTGTTATACAATATTCCCTGCACAGGCCTTTGCAGCCACCTAGTAATAGAATTGGGAGTTAGAAACCAAACCTCTTGACTGAAATCAAGACCCACCTCAATCAACAGAGTGGAAGGGATGACTGACATACCATCGCAACTTCATCTAAATACAATAAGACCTCTACATATGAATGAGTTCCATTCTGAGAGGACATTAGTAGCTCCAATTTGTTTGTAAGTTCAACAAAATTAGCCTAGGTACCCAACTAATACAATAGGCTATATAGTAATATAATAGATTGATAATACTTTTTCACACTAATAATACATGAAAACCAAACACACACACACACAAAACAAACAAAAAACAGGACACTTTTAACCTTACAGTACACTACCTTAGGAAGTACAGTAGTACCTACTACAGCTGGCGTACTGTATACTACAGGGGCTGGAATACAGTGACCAGAAAAGAAGAGTTACTGAATGAAAGAGGGTGAGGAGGTGGAAGATGGCAGAGCTGAAGGATTGTCAGCAGTAGATGGAGGGCAAGCTGCAATTTCATTCATGCCTGACATTGATTGCAAGAGTTTTGTATCCTTGCTGGATTCATTTCTATATACCCTCTTGAAAAACAATCCAGTAATGCCTGGGTTGTTATTGACTGGTTGCTCAGTGGTGTTTGACTGCTTGTGACCCCATGGACTGCAACATGCCTGGCTTCCCTGACCTTCATCATCTCCCAGAACTTGCTTAAATTCATATCCATTGACTCAGTGATGCCATCCAAACATCTCATCTTCGGTTGTCCACTTCTCCTCCTGCCCTCAATCTTTCCCAGCATCCAGGTCTTTTCCAATGAGTCAGCTCTTTGCATCAGGTGGCCAAATAATTGGAGCTTCAGCTTCAGCATCAGTCCTTCCAATGAATATTCAGGATTGATTTCCTTTAGGATTCACAAGTTTGATTTCCTTGCAGTCCAAGTGACTCTAAAGAGCCTTCTCCAGTACTACAGTTCAAAAGAATCAATTCTTCAGTGCTCAGCCTTCTTTAAGGTCCAGCTCTCACATCCATAAATTACTACTGGCAAAACCATAGCTTTGACTATATGGACCTTTGCCGGCAAAGTGATGTCTTTAATTTTTATTATGATGCCTACATTTGTTATAGCTTTCTTCCAAGGAGCCAAGGGTCTTTTAATTTCCTGGTTGCAGTTCATGATCTGCAGTGATTTTGGAGTCTAAGAAAGTAAAGCCTCTCACTGTTTCCACTGTTCCCCCATCTATTTGCCATGAAGTGATGGGACCCAATGCCATGATCTTAGTCTTTTGAATGTTGAGTTTTAAGCCAGCTTTTTCACTCTCCTCTTTCACCTTCATCTTTAGTCCCTCTTCAGTTTCTGTCATTAGGGTGGTGTTATCTGCATATCTGAGGTTACTGATGTTTCTATCCACAATCTTGACTCCAGATTATTCTTCATCCAGACCAGCATCTCACATGATGTACTCTGCATAGAATTTAAATAATCAGGGTGATAATATACAGTCTTGATGTACTCCTTTCCCAACTTTGAACCAGTCCATTGTTATGTGTCTGGTTACAACTGTTGCTTCTTAACCTGCATACAGGTTTCTCAGGAGGCAGGAAAGGTGGTCTGGTATTCCTACCTCATTAAGAATTTTCCCATTTGTTGTGATCCACACAGTCAAAGGCTTCAGCATAGTCAATGAAGAAGAAGTAGATGTTCTTCTGGAATTCTCTTGCTTTCTCTATGATCCAACTGATGTTGGCTATTTCATCTCTGGATTCTCTACCTTTTCTAAATCCAGTTCGTACATCTGGAAGTTCTTAGTTCACATCCTGTTGAAGTCTAGTTTGGAGATTTTGAGCACTGCTTTGCTAGCATGTGAAATGAGTGCAATTGTGCAGTAATTTGAACATTCTTTGGCATAGCCCTTGCTTGCTATTGGGTTGAAAACTGACCTTTTCCAGGCATGTGACCAATGTTGAGTTTTCCAAATTTGCTGTCATATTGCATGCAGCATTTTCACAGCATCATCTTTTAGGATTTGAAATGGCTAATTAGCTAACAGGAATTCTCCCACTAGCTTTTTTCATAGTGATGCTTCCTAAGGCTCACTTGACTTCACACTTCAAGATTTCTGGCTCTAAGTGAGTGATCATGCTATCATGATTATCTGTGTCATTAACATCTTTTTTGTATAATTCTGTGTATTTTTGTCACCTTTCTTAATAGCTTTGATTCTGTTAGGTCCATACCATTTCTGCCTTTTATTGTGTCCAACTTGGCATGAAATGTTTCCTTGATATCTCTAATTTTCTTGAAGAGATCTCAAGTCTTTCCCATTCTATTTTTCTTTCCTTTATTTCTTTGCACTGCTCACTTAAGAAGGCTTTCTTATCTGTCTTTGCTATTCTTTGGAGCTCTGTATTCAGATGGTTATATCTTTCCTTTTCTCCTTCACCTTTCACTTCTCTTCTTTTCTCAACTGTTTAAGACCTCCTCAGACAACCATTTTGCCTCTCTGAATTTCTTTTCTTGGGGATGGTTTTGATTGCTGCTTCCTGTACAACGTTACATACCTACATCCACAATTCTTCAGCCCTCTGTCTATCAAATCTAATCCATTAAGCCTATTTGTCACTTCCACTGTATAATCATAAAGGATTTAAGTCATATTTTAATGGCCTAGTAATTTTCTCTACTTTCTTCAATTTAAGTCTGAATTGTGCAATAAGGAATTCATGATCTGAGTCACAGTCAGCTCCTGGACTTGTTTTTCCTCACTGTATAGAGCGTCTCTACCTTCGGCTACAAATAATGTAATCAGTCTGATTTCAGAATTGACCATCTGGTGATGTCCACGTGTAGAGTCATCTCTTGTGTTGCTGGAAGAGAGTGTTTACTATGACCAGTGTGTTCTCTTCACAAAACTCTGCCAGCTTTTGCCCTGCTTCATTTTGTACTCCAGAGCAAAACTTGCCTGTTACTCCAGGCATCTCTGGATTTCCTACTTTTGCATTTGAGTCTCCTATGATGAAAAGGACATCTTGTAGGTCTTCATAGAACTGTTCAACTTCAATTTCTTTGGCATTAGTAGTTGGAGCATAGACTTGGATTACTGTGATTTTGAATGGTTTGGCTTGGAAATGAACAGACATAATTCTGTCATTTTTGAGATTGCACACAAGTACTGCATTTCAGACTCTCTTATTGACTTTGAGGGCTACTCCATTTCTTCTAAGGGATTCTTGCCCGCAGTAGTAGATATAACGGTTATCCAAATTAAATTCACCCATTCCAGTTCATTTTAGTTCACTGATTCCTAAATGTTGATGTTCACTCTTGCCATATCCTGTTTGACCACTTTTAATTTACCTTGATTCCTGGATCTGACTTTCCAGCTTCCTATGCAATATTGTCTTTGCAACATAGGACTTTACCTTCACCACCAGACACTTCCACAGCTGAACGTTTTTTCTGCTTTGGCTCAGCCTCTCCATTCCTTCTGCAGCTATTTCTATGGTAGCATATTGGGCACCTACTGACCTAGGGAGTTCATTTTTCAGTGTCACATATTTTTCCTTTTCATACTGTTCAAGGGGTTCTCAAGGAAAGAATGTTGAAGTTGTTTGCCATTCCCTTCTCCACTGGACCATATTTTGTCAGAACTGTCTACCATGACCAATCTGTCTTGGGTGGCCCTACATGGCATGGCTCATAGTTTCATTGAGATAGACAAGGCTGTGATCCATGTGGTCAGTTTGATTAGTTTCTGTGATTGTGGTTTTCATTCTGTCTGCCCTCTGGTGGATGAGGATGAGGCTTGTGGAACCTTCTTAATGGCAGGGACTGGCTGCAGGCAAAACTGGGTCTTGTTCTGGTGGTCAATGCCAAGCTCAGTAAATCTTTAATCCAATTTTCTACTGATGGGTGGGGCAGTGTTCCTGCCCTGTGGTTGGCCTGAGGCCAAACTATAGTAGGGATAATGCAGCACCTCCTTCAAAAGGACTTACGCCAGCAAGCTGTGCCTCTCAGGACTGTTGTAGTCAGTTCCCCTGACTCCACGGCAGGTCACTGTTGATCTACACCTCCCCAGAAACTCTTGGGCACTCATAGGCAAGTCTGGCTCAGTCTCTTGTGGAGTCATGCTCCTTTCTCCTGGGACCTGGTATACACAATGCTTTGTTTGTGCTCTGCAAGAGTCTCTGTTTCCCCAGTCCTGTGGAAAATCTGTAATCAAATCCCACTGGCCTTCAAAGTCAGATTCCCTAGGGGTTCTCAGTCCCTTTGCCTGATCCCCAGGTTGGAAAATCTGTTGTGGGCCCTAGAACTTTTGCAACAGTGTGAGGACTTGTTATAATTGTTCTCCAGTTTGTGGTTTACCTACTTGCTGGCTCTATAGTGAGCTAATGGTGACCTCCTCCAAGGGGACTTGTGCCACACGCCGAGCCTCTCAGAGGACTGCTACAGTTAGAGCCCTTGTCCTTGTGGCAGGCCACTGCTGACCCACGCCTCCGCAGGAGACCCTCAAACACTCAAAGATAGGTCTGGCGTAGTCTCTTGTGGAAGTCACTTCTCCTTTCCCTGGGTCCTGGTGCACCCAATGTTTTGTTTGGCCTGGGCAGTGGCTCTCTCTCTCTCTTTTCTTTTCCCCCTGATCACAAATGACAGAGTAGCACTGGATTGCATTCTGAACACCTGCTGTAGCCTTTGTGTACTGTTCTTTGTTTGGCTCCTGTGCCTCAAAAACTAACCAGCGCCTCTCAGATAAAGACAATCCCCTTGCCATTTCCTGCATTGTGAATCTCTTAAGTTCTTCAGTTACTTCTTCTTCCTCCTGTCTCTCTTTGTCTTTCCCCTGGGCTTCCAATTCCATCAGGTTTTCAATGAACATTCACAGTTTTGAGTTTGCTATTTGAAGGTAAGGGACTTACTGCAACTTGTTCTGGGTGAGGATCACATAGATTCTCAGATAAAAAGGGGTATAGGAGAGATTTCACAAGACAGAGAAAGAATAATATCCATCAAATTGCATTTAATATGTATATGCATATATATAAAAATTTACTTTCAGCATATATATATACACACACACACACACACACATACATATGTATATCTGTTGTTGTTTAGTTGCTAAGTCATTTAGCAACTTAGTGACCCCTTTGTGACCATAGTGAGTCTTTGTGACCTCTATTTGTAGTCTGCCAGGCTCCCCTGTCCATGGGTTTTCCCAGGCAAGAATACTGGAGTGTGTAGCCATTCCCTTCTCCATGGGATCTTCCCAACCCAGGAATCAAACCCATGGCTCTTGCATTGGCAGAAGGATTCTTTACCACTGAGCCACCATGGAAACATGTACATACATACATACACACACACATATATATATGTGTGTGTGTGTGTGTGTGTGTATAGCTTCAAAATATATATTCATATTATAAACCAGGGGATAAAAAAGGGGATGTGTAAAAATGGGCATATTATCTTTTTGGTTTGTGAATCTGGTTGACCAATCTTGCGACAGACTGTATCTCACCTACAGTGATATCCTCTGATTCTTAACCATTTTTATTAACCCCTTTCTTTATAGATTTTTCTTATCAAGACTCTGCCTTTGCTTTTAGATGAAGTTTCTTCATCTAAAGATTCCTTCTGCTTCCTGCCACCACAGTACATATCTGTTAAATTGTTGAATGGAATATGCAAGAAGCATTAATTGGAAATCAGTACTTTTCAGGGAACCAAAAAAAGAAAAAAAAAATCTCATAACAAAAGAAAAGCAAAAGAAACTTGCCTGAGTTTCCAGACTCCACCTCTCAGAATGTTAATAATGAATTAAAACCAGAAACACGACCGTGGCAATACTCTAGACACATGTAGAAATAGGCCATGATACAAACACATGTGTATAATACATGTCAGAATGTAAAGGTGACATAAGTGACCTAAAGAGAGTGAAAGTGAGAGGTCAAAGGTGACAGTCTCAGCTTGTAGGTACTCAAATACTTCCATGAGAGCTGCTACATTCCAAAGTGGTTGCAGGGCTGGACGGGGAGCTTGTAGAGGCACGTTGCACAACCCAGGAGAGTCTTTGAAGGCTGTACTCACCCTCATTTTCTGGAGATTTATGAGGCCATTTCAGACTCTGTCTTTCCAGTGCTACGTGGAAAACATACATCTCTGTTTTTCTTAAAAGAAAGACTAGACACCACAATATTATACTCTTGGTCCACTTTTAGCAAATTTCACTCTTTATGAAAAGATTGCTCTGATAATTATAACACAAAGGTAAAGGATTAACTCCCATTTATTGGTAACTGAATTTGAACGCCTGAAACCAACAATATCATATTTATTCTATGTGGTTTCCTAACTTTTTTCTTCTTTTCTCCTTCCCTCCCTAACTTTTTTCCTTTCTTCCCTTCCCAATATCAATCAATTAATATTTATTTGCCAGACACTGCCCTCAGAGTTGGGATTGCATTACTAAACAAACCAGATACAGTCCCTGACATTGCAGAACTTAACTAGAGTGAGGGAAAGGGTTGTGTGAAGGATTCTTTGAGATTCTTATATGCTTATTTGTGTAGGAATCATCCAGCGGTTTATAGACAAGAATGCAGTGACATTAACCTATTCCACATGTAAAAATTAGGGCATTTTTGGTTGCAAATTCAGGGTAGATGATTTGTAGAAACTAAGAAGACAAGGTGAAATACATAAATAGGATTGGAAAAAATTTCAGCAGCAGGTGGCATAGAAAATCCAGATAAATGGATCTTCAACATCTGGGAGGTCTTACAGTGCATGAGAGGTGATGCTCCTGACCAAAGAAATAGCAAGTATCTGGAGAGTTAGTAGCTGCAAATCATCCATGGATGTCACTTATGGCAGGACAGTGGATGGAAGGTTCCAGAAACTGAAGAGAAAAGGTCAGAGTGGTAGAAGGCAGAGTAGGGGTACATGTGTGAAACAAGACTGAAAAAGTAGGGAGACCAGACCATACATTTCAAGTCATCTTAAGAACTTTCATTCTCATTCCAAGTGAAGCAAAAAATTAGATGTGTTTTAGATTGTTTGTATGCATGACAGAGGATGATTGCAGTACATTCTAACTCAACTTTGGTGGCAGTGAGGCTACAACGAGGTGATAAATAGAAGAGAAGATAGTAACTTGGAATAAGATGATGGCCCTTGAGAGGCAGAGAATGGCCATCTTTGAATAACGCTAAAAAGTAAAATCCACAGGACTTGTAGCTGGCTGTATTTGATAGGTTGTAAAGGATGACTCAGTCATTTGGATGATAGTTGTCACTTCTTGAGGTAGATAACATTATAGAGCCAACTGGGGAGAAGGAACATAATGAACTTTGTTTTGAAGCTTCCAAACTTAAGGTGGGTTAGTGATATCCAAATGCAGATGTAAAGGGAAACAGTTGGATAAATGGGCTGGAAGCTCAGAGGTTAGGTCTGTGATAGAGACACTTAATTTGTGAGTCTATCTACTGAGGTGATAAATCAAGACATTGGCTTGGATGGGATCTCTTTGTCTTAACATAAATATAAGAGGGACTAGGAACAAACCTTGAAAAATGCTTCTTGGAAGAATAAATGAGACTAAATCTGAAGCAAAAATAGAAGAGAAGTAAACGAATATGTAAGGGGGAAACCAAAATAGCCTGTGTCATAGAAATAAAGAGAAGACAATATTTTAATAATCAAAGAATGATCTATTGTATGGAATGCTTCTGAGAGGGAAAATAAGCTGAGAATTAAAAAACAAATTGATTTGGGGGAGGGGTCACTGATGACCTGTGGTAAGGGGAAAGGCCAGAAAGAAATGAGTTGACAATTTCATGTTGAAAAGGAAAGACTGAGCACACATACATAGAAGAGATGATAAAGGAAGGGGTTGGATCTAAACTATAGGTTCCATGGACAGCAAAATAGTCAGATCTCTGTAGAGATTAGAGAAACACAAAGGAATATGATGTGGATACTGACAGCTTGTAAATTTCATAGAAGGAAGTTAAGGGATTTAGTATGAGATGCCCTCCATTATATCTGTAAAGCATTTTTGTCAATGAGAAGTAACAAAGTTTCTTAGGAAGTGAAGTAAACTGAGAGTCGCTCAGTTGTGTCCAACTCTTTGCGATCCCATGGACTATACGACCCTGGAATTCTCCAGGCCAGACTACTGGAGTGGGAATCCTTTCCCTTCTCCAGGGGATCTTCCCAACCCAGAGATCAAATACACTGCAGTTGGATTCTTTACCAGTTGAGTCACAAGGGACACCCAAGAACACTGGAGTGGGTAGTCTAACCCTTCTCTAGTGGATCTTTCTGACCCAGGAATAGAACTAGGGCCTCCTGCATTGCAGGTGGTTTCTTTACCAACTGAGCTATCAGGGAAGCCCATTCTTTGGGAATTACAGCACAAATCATTCGGAGAAGTGTAGCTAATAGTGTCAGTATCTACTGCTGCAGCAGTCATATGTGACAAACTAACCCAAAACTGAGTGCCTTCAAACAGTGCCCTTCTATTTATCTTTTGAGTCTGTGGATTAATCTGGTAGTTCTTGAGCTTCTTCACATATTTTGAGACTGTCACTTATCTAGGCTGGAATGAATTACTTCTCCCCATGTATCTCTTATCTCCAGCAGTCTATTTAAGGCATGTCACAAGGCCAACATAGAAGATGAAATATACAAGAGTGTTCTCAAGTCTCTGCATGTATCACATCTGCTAATAACCCATTGGCAAAACCCAGTCATATACCCAAATATAATGAGAAACTATTAATATATTCTTCCTCTTTAGTGGGAGTTACTCTAAAGTCCATGGCAAGGGGACGTGGACACAGTGAAAGGCAAATAATTGGAATCCTTAATGTATTCAATCTACAAGTTCCCACAATGCTGAGAGCCCAGTCATAATGACTATCATCATTTGATAGTACAATCCAATAGTCCTACTGTGTGAACTGCTCTAGCAACAATTGAAGGCTTGAGTGGAGCACAAAACGGTACGTTAAATTATGTGTGGGAGATGCCAGAAAGTGCAAAGAAAATACAGAAAGATAGAAGCAATGCTATTTATTATATAAATAAGGCAGTTAGTGATGTAAAGCATCTTAAAATACAAGCTGGCTAATAAAGAAGCCTGAGGGCTGAAGAACTGAAGCTTTCAAACTGTGGTGTTGGATAAGACTCTTGAGAGTCCCTTGGACTTCAAGGAGATCAAGCCAGTTAATCTTAAAGGACATCAGCCTTCAATATTCATTGGCAGGACTGATGATCCAATACTTTGGCCACCCAATACAAAGACCCAGCTCATTGGGAAAGATCCTGATTCTGGGAAAGATTAAAGACAGGAGGAAAAGGGGATGACAGAGGATGAGACAGTTCGATGGCATCACTGACTCAATCGACATGAGTTTGAGCAAAGTCCAGGAGATGGTGAAGGACAGGGAAACCTGGCATGTTGCAGTCCATGGGGTCACAAAAAGTTGGACATGGTTTAGCGACTGTGCAACAACAAATGAGATCTGTGAAGGTGAGGGAGTTTGGAAAGTGAGGGTATCATGAAACCAAAAAGAGTAACGTAATGAAAATAGTTAAAATATGATATCAAAAAAAGAGAGGTTGAATCAGAAAGAAGATGCTTAAATTTTTGAAGTAGAGCCAATATGTGAGATAACAAGCTGCAAGGAGTGGCAGGATGAGTGGGGAGCTGAGGTGAAGTGTAGCGGGAAAAGAAAGGGGAACAAATTAAGAGTGGGATGGGGGTTTTGGGTCATTCTAGTACTAGGACAAAAGATGAAAATATAAGGCCAACATCATAATGCTGGCTGAATGAGAAAGACTGACCAACAGATTAGTAAATGGAAGTGTGGAAAGAGGGAAAATACAAAGTAGCCACATAACATGAGATTCAAGACTTTGATTTCAAATTAATATATTTGCTATTGTTATTGGGAAGGAAGGTTAATGGAGTAGAAGCAGCAATTGGAAATAAGGCTTACTCTTAACCTTCAAATAGATGAGCTTTGATGAAAATACACAATCAACAAATACCTGGGCAACTTAGATGGCAGGTAAGACCAGATGAAGGGGTCTGCAAACACTCTTTGTAAGGAACATGCACTTTTCATATCAGTAGTAGTGCCATAGTTGTTAAAGTTGTCTGGCAAGAGTAGCCTAGATTAATTCTAATCATATGGGGCTGGGTATTCCAGGATAAGACAGAGAACAGTAAGGTTGAGAAAGGGACAAAGCTAAGAAAAAGATGTAGGAGAAAGCAACAGAGCAACATTCATTCTCCCTCCCTGGCATTTCAGTGGTTCATTGGCAAGAAGCCAGTGCCTCCTCTAAGTAAGTCCTTTAATGCTCTGGGAAGTACAGGAACCATTCTGATGATTGATGATCTCAAAGAACTTGAGGGAAAATAATTAAACATGTGGAGAGGATGGGAGGTAACATACAGGGGTTAAATTGGGATAGCATTGTTATTTCATTTCTTCTCCATGGGCTCCCCTGGTGGCTCAGACTGTAAAGAATCTTCCTGCAGTGCAGGAGACCTGGGCTCAATCTCAGGGTCAGGAAGATCCCCTGGAGAAGGGAATGGTAACCCACTCCAGTATTCTTGCCTGGAGAATTCCATGGACAGAAGAACCTGGCGGGCTATAGTCCATGGAGTTGCAGAGGTGGACATGACTGAGTGAGAAATATTTTCACTTTCTTTTCCATATGAGAAAGAAAAGAAAATCATAATAACACATAATAAAACATATGTAAGCAACATGTATATATTTGATATGCATATAATTTAATATATGTCTATTACATATGTTTTGCTACATATATATTATGTATATTATGCTTATTATATATATGTGTATATATATACACATACATATACATGCTTTCAAGGATACAGTAGCATGAAGGATTATAACTTCATATATTAGTGTGTCTAAGAAAATCACTAAGTGAACTGACAGTTGTAAAGACTAAAAAATATTGGGTTGGACAAAACATTCATTTGGGTTCTTCCATAAGATAATCAGCTTTTCCAATATATAATCTTGCAGATAACATGAGTTCAAGTCCCCGCTGTGTCTTGCTCATCATTGTGTCTCCATTCTAATAGAGGCATATATTCTCATACACAGTTCAGTTCAGTTCAGTTCAGTCACTCAGTTGTGTCTGACTCTTTGTGACCCCATGAATTGCAGCACACAAGGCCTCCCTGTCCATCACCAACTCCCGGAGTCCACCCAAACTCATGTCCATTGAGTCGGTGATGCCATCCAACCATCTCATCCTCTGTCGTCCCCTTCTCCTCCTGCCCTCAATCTTTCCCAGCATCAGGGTCTTTTCCAATGAGTCAGTTCTTCCCATCAGATGGCCAAAGTTTTGGAGTTTCAGCTTCAACATCAGTCCTTCCAATGAATATTCAGGACTGATTTCCTTTAGGATGGATTGGTTGGATCTCCTTGCGGTCCAAGGAACTCTCAAGAATCTTCTCCAACACCACAGTTTAAAAGCATCAATTCTTCAGCACTCAGCTTTCTTTATAGTCCAACTCTCACATCCATACATGACCACTGGAAAAACCATAGCCTTGACTAGATGGACCTTTGTTGACAAAGTAATGTCTCTGCTTTTTAACATGCTGTCTAAGTTGGTCATAACTTCCCTTCCAAGGAGTAAGCATCTTTTAATTTCATGGCTGCAATCACCATCCGCAGTGATTTTGGAGCTCCTCAAAATAAAGTCAGCCACTGTTTCTACTGTTTCCCCACCTATTTGCCATGAAGAGATGGGACCAGATGCCATGATCTTAGTTTTCTGAATGTTGAGCTTTAAGCCAACTTTTTCACTCTCCTCTTTCACTTTCATCAAGAGGCTCTTTAGTTCTTCGCTTTCTGCCATAGGGATGATGTCATCTGTATATCTGAGGCTATTGTTATTTCACCCAGCAATCTTGACTCCATCTTGTGCTTCTTCCAGCCCAGCTTCTCATGATGTATTCTGCATAGAAGTTAAATAAGCAGGGTGACGAAACACAGCTTTGATGTGCTCCTTTTCCTATTTGGAACCAGTCTGTTCCACGTCCAGTTCTAACTGTTGCTTCCTGACCTGCATACAGGTTTCTCAAGAGGCAGGTCAGGTGGTCTGGTATTCCCATCTCTTTCAGAATTTCCCACAGTTTATTGTGATTCACAAAGTAAAGGCTTTGCCATAGTCAATAAAATAGAAATAGATGTTTTTCTGGAACTCTTGCTTTTTCGATGATCCAAAGGGTGTTGGCAATTTGATCTCTAGTTCCTCTGCTTTGTCTAAAACAGCTTGAACATCTAGAAGTTCGCAGTTCACATATTAATGAAGCCTGGCTTGGAGAATTTTGAGCATTTCTTTACTAGCATGTGAGATGAGGGCAATTTTGCAGTAGTTTGAGCATTCTTTGGCATTTCCTTTCTTTTTTATTTTTCATTTTGGAAAAAAAATGAATAAATAACTGGTCTCTTGGGAAAGTATAGTTAAATTTTTGTGAATCTCAGTTTTCCCATTTTTGTTTTTATAATTAACAATTTCTATTTGAGTCATTATCAGTATTAAATGACATAGGAGATACGGATTTGGTATAGAGTAGATTTTAGTAAATGTACTTTGGAATCTAAATTGGTGTTATCAAGAGAATCCTTTCCTTAGCCTATTTACTCATTTTTCAAAGGTCTCTTGCTATCTTCCAGTTACACTTGCATTTTAACCTAAGCTTTGCATACCAGTGATTTTTCTTATAGAGCTGGCCAATCATATTTACACACACATGTACTCTTTGAAGTAATTTTGAGCCAGGCTCTGGCAGATTCTATTTCATCTTTGCATGCTGTTGTCCCAGAAGACGTTGACGTCATCTGGAGACATAGTAGCGCCGCTGGTCTTCTGAGGTTCAATTCATTCTGCCATCCGGAAATTCTGTCGACAAGGCGGCCAGTGTTAGGAGTTAGGCTTGTGACAAGCAGGACATGGTGGAGTGCAAACATTGGTCAGGGCTTCCTCTCCCAGCCACAGAGGAAAGCCACACTGATTGGTATTCAGGAAAGGGACCTCCTGTTTCGAAGGATTCCTTCATGCTGTTCAGCAATGCTGTTTGGGGTGGATTTTCCCATTTGAACTGCAAAGCTTAAACACAAATATTAACTACCTGAAGCTGCAAATAGCAGTATAGTACATTAAAAAAATAATGAATATTTTAACCAGCCTTTGCCCAACCAAGAAAAATATTATGCCGAAACAAGGCTGATTTTAGAAAAATGCCCAAGGAAACATTTTTTAAAAGTTGAGTTTCCTTTCAAAGTTTGTTTTTGCTAAACATTCATAGTTTTCTTTTTCCAATCCAATTTTATTATAAGAAAGGTCTCCCACATGTGTACCCGGAGTTCCTTTCAAAATATCAGTAATACGTAAGACCTGTAGAAATGATTAAGTTTTTAAATGTAACAGAAAGAAAGGGCAAAACTTATGATAAAGAAAGGTGGGTACTTTTTGGTGTGAATGTGTGTTTGCAGTCCCTTTAGTTATAGGTAGTTTTTTGTACCCCCATCATTTTGATCTATTTACATTTTAATTTCACTCATTTGGAACTTCTAAATTTAACTAATTCTTCACTGTAAAATTTCCTCTCATGAAATTATTGAAGATGCCCCATCACTTGTGGTCAGTGGAAGGCTTGGGCATTTTGGAGCTATAATTCAGGGTAGAGGCAATGGACATATGTTCTGCTACCTGTTGAAGAATTTCCATAGCATTCTTGGTAAAGATAAAAATTAAATTATCAAAACATGTTTTTCAAGAATTCTCATTTCTAGTCAGTAAAATTGGAATTTTCAATGGATCTTAATGAATAAAAAAGGACTTTTAGAGGATTTTCTTTTTTCAAGCATTTTTTTCCTCAACATCTTACATTATTTCATCGATCCCTTATAACAAAACTTTGAGATTGGTATTAGTATTAACCCATTTTCCAGATGAGGAAATTGAAGAACACAGAGATTAAAAACTTCTAAGTGGTTGAACCAGGATTCAAATGTCAGCTGTTCTAGTCCAGAGTCTATATTTTTGTCTCCTTAATGCTTAATGTACTATTTCCCCAATTTGCTGTTAATTCACTCTCATCTGAGGTTATTTTTTTCTCACTGTTTGGTTTTTCGTTGTTGTTGTTTGTTTGTTTTGGTCTAACTTATGGATTATACCTCTAATTGTTTTAATGATAATAAAACATGGTCAAGGTACCCGGATTATAGTCACAGCTTAACTAAATGACTTTGGATGTTGTTTGAACTCAGTTTCCATCCTGGAAAGCAGACTCATGATGATAGATAGCATTCTTATCTGACTCAGAGCTTTATCCTCAAAATCCATTGTGTAGATAGATTTAAATACTTTCATTGATGTTTCTTTCCCTAAGCAAGGAAAATGTACTGAGCTAAAGTGCACACCACTTGCATTTAACTATTGAAAATAAACTTTTTTTTTTTTTTTTTTTTGCTTTAGCGGATGTTGAACCCCCTGGAAAAAGGGAATTTTAAACTTATTAATGAATCCATCAAGCTTTTTACTTCACATCAAGAATGACTGTCAAGAATAAGTTGTAACATGTATTTGTAACAATTAAAAACAATAACTGACCATCTAGGTTTCTGTAACATCAGAAATGTGCAGACACCCACAGTGATAATCCAGTGGTGAAATTAATTTTGACTGCCAACTGATTCTTCATGCCTCTATTTAGAGATCACTGAATCTATTTTAGGGAACCACATCCATGCCACATTTGCAAGAGTTATCACAATATTTGTGAACCTTTAGCATAAATTAATTTTGCAGACTATTTTAAGGAAATCTATTATTTTTATTCCCTAGCTTTTATTTGGAAATCTATTTCTTCTCATCCATGTGGGAATATTTATCTATATTACTAAATTCCTATTTTAGTTACTTCCTTGTATAGCTTTCTTCCCACCTCAAACTTGGAATCAAATTCCTCAACTTGTCCATTGTTTGAAATAAGTTCCATATTTTCTTCCTAGGCTAGTGTTGCCCCATAAAAGATAAAAATGCACTGTAAATGAAGGAAAAACAAATAAACAAGCAAAAAAATTTTAACACCCCTATCATATAAAAGGGATAATTTCTTTCTTTTTTTTTTTCCATTAGCATAAGCTTTGGAAAGAATGTGTGCTTCATGGCCGGAAAGCCAGGAGGGTTTCATTTGAGAAATTGGGACTCTCATCAGTTTGTGACACTAGAGAGCTTGCTTATGATCTTTGTGGTTTCTATCCTCTGGGACATCCTTCCTCCTTCCCATATTTAATAATTTCACTGTGCTGTTCTCTCCTTCAATGCCTGATGGAGCTGATGGAGTAGAGAAACCACCACCATAGGGTATTCAATAATTTGTTTATTAAATTAATCTATAAATATTTGGTGAGTATCTTCATTTTCCCAGGAATTGTCATTTACTAGGGATATTGCAATCAAAAGCCAAATATTACTCCTGCCCACCAACACTTACATTCTAGGGATATTGAACAGAAAAACAGGGGGGGAAAGATCTATCTTAATATTTGTCAAAGTGAATATATCAATTATTGAATATATAGGTTAATTTTAAATTATTGTATAAAAATCAATGAAATAAAATGTGATCAAAATGTTTGGATTGAGAGGAAAATACCTCACTGGTCAGGATTCTGAGAAACAGCTTTTGAAGGGCTGCTGAAATCATGAGAAGGACTTTCCACATGAGGACACTTCTAGGCAGAGGGAGCATCACAGACAAATGCCATAAGATGGCAGCTAAATGTTATTAAACAGAAAGAAGATGAAGTAAAATGTAGGTATAGATGGCACAGATGAAATCTAAGAAATAAAAGATGTTATACCTACCTTTGTTTTGTTCTAAAAAACATGGTGTAAAGCAGTGATTCTCAATTTTAAGTGTGCATCAAAATCACCTAAATGAACTTCCTAAAGCATATATTACTGGATTCACCCCCCACAGCTTCTGATTCAGTGCCTCTAGGATTGTTGTTGTTGTTGTGTAGGCACAAAGTCATGTCCAACTCTTTTGTGACCCCATGGACTGTGGCCCTCCAGGCTCCTCTGTCCACGGGATTTCCCAGGCAAGAATACTGGTGTGGGTTGATATTTTCTTCTCCAGGGGATCTCCCCAACCCAGAGATGAAAACCATGTCTCTGACACTTTTGTCATCAAGCCTTCAGGGAAGCCCACCTCTAGGATACAGCCTAGGAACTTGCATTTCTTACAAGTGGTGCTGACACTGCTGGTGTAGAGACAACACTTGGAGAATCACTGCCACCGTTGTTATCTATTATTTATGCCTGCCCAGAAAAGATTTAACCACAATTTTGTAACTCTGCTTTATTTTCAAATTAATTTATTTATTGGAGGATAATTGCTTTACAATATCAAGTCTGCCTCTGTCATACAACAGTTTGAATCAGCCAGAAGTATACACATGCTTCCTCCCTCCTGAACCTTCCCCCACTCCCTGCCCCATCTTACCCCTGTAGGCTTCACACAGTACCACGCTGGCCTTCCTGTGTTCCACAGCTATCTATTTTACATATGGCAATGTATATGTTTCAATGCTATTCTGTCAATCTGCCCCATCCTGCCCATCCCCCGATGTGCCCAAAGTCTTTCTCTATGTCTGTATCACTATTCCTGACCTGCAGCTAGGTTCATCAGTATAATTTTTCCAGATTCCCTATAAATATGTTAATATATGATATTTGTAATTCTCTTTTAAACTTTTTGCTTTTTCTGGATATATACACAGGAGTGGAATTGCTAGATCATATGGCAGTTCTATTTTTAGTTTTTTTGAAGAATGGTGAATACTGTTTTCCCTAGTGGCTGCACCAGTTTATATTCTCACCAACAGTGTACCAGGATTCCCTTTTCTCTGCATCCTTTCCAGCACTTGTTATTTGTAGACATTTTGATGATAACGATTCTGACCGGTGTGAAGTAGTATCTTGTTTTGATTTGCATTTCTCTAATAGTTAATGATGTTGAGCACCTTCTCATGTGCCTGTTAGCCATCTATATGTCTTCTTTGGGAAAATGTCAATTCATGTTTTTTGCCCACTTTTCAGTTTTTTTATATTTCACTGTATGAACTGTTCATATGTTTTGTGTATTAACCCCGTGCTGCTGCTGCTGCTAAGTCATGTCAGTAGTGTCCAGCTCTTATCATTGGCAAATATTTCTTCCATTCCATATGCTGTCTTTTTGTTGACGGTTTCCTTTGCTGTGCAAAAGCTTTTAGGATTAATTAGGTTCAATTTGTTTATTTTTACTTTTACTTCTTTTGTCATTAGGAAGCAGATTAAAAAAAAAAAAACAGAAAAAGTGACAATTTATGTCAAAGTGTTCTTCCTTTGTATTCTTTTTGGAGTTTATGGTTTTAAGTCCTACATTTATTTTTTAATTTATTTTATTTATTTGTTTATTTATTTATTTATTTTTTGGTATATGGTGTGAGGAAATGCTCTAATCTTGTTGTTTTATCTGTAGCTGTATTTAATTTTCTTGTGGTAAAACTACCTTCTGTACTCTTAGTCTAACCAACGTATTCTATTACCTTAATGATAGAGCCATTCAGTGTTGGACATATGATTCTGTAGCTAATTGAAACCCAATCCAAAGATACATGCTTGAAACTGTTGGGAAGTGAAAGTTCTCAATACACTAGATTGGAAGCTGGGCGGCAAGATGTATGGCAAAATCTTGGCAAAATCTCCCCAAGAATTAAGTTGATAAAGAGGAACACTGAGCTGAAAGATGCCAAGATATAGAGCTGAAGCTCTCAGCTGAGCCCCTGGATCCAGGCATACTTAACCCACCTCTCTTTCTATGTTTTTCAGCTACATGACCCATATTCCATCTTGTGTTTTTGGACATTTCTCTTTGGTTTCTGCAACTTACATGCCAAAAGTTAGATATAAATAAAAAGCTACTGTAGATACACCATTAAAAAAAAAAAAAATTTAGATGTACCTCGGTTCCTCCCAGAGAAACAAATAAAAGAATTTAGAGGGTTCAAGCACTATTCTTCTCATTTACAAAATAATAAATTTTGTACAAGATGAATCTGAGATATTTTAAAATAAAAAGCCCCAAGCAAACATGAGGAAAAAGTACTTAGTAAAATGAACAGGGGGGATCCAAAAATGTGCTAATAAGGACTTGGTGGCACCACACTTCTGCCAGGAACACTGTTACTCCAGATTATATAAAATGTGAACTTAGATAAAATTTATAACTGGATTCCCTTTTTCTTCTATTTGGAAGCCTCATGCTCTTCACAAATTAGTGCATGTTTTTCTTTATAATTGTACATAGCAACTTCTCATACGTTAGTTTTGGTCTAGATGTGATCTCATCCAATAGCCTTCCTTGACTCTTCTATTTCAAGTAGCATCTCCCTACTTAAATCCAACTCAATCAAATCACTTTATTTTATTACTTTCTCAGAATTTAAAATTTTCTCAGAATATCTTGTTTAGTTGCTCATTAGCTATCCCTTATAATGGAATATAAACTACATGAAAGGAGTCATGTTTTCTATCTTAATTATCAGTAAGTGTCTGTCATCCAATTGATTTTTTCTAGAATAAAAAATGAATGAATTAGTTGCATATTTTGCCTTTCCTCAAATAGACTTTTTTAAAAAGACTATTTTTTTAAGATAAGTTATAGGTTTGCAGCAAAATTGAGAGCAAAATACACAGATTTTCTGTATGTTTCCTGTCCCCACATGTGCATAGCCCTATTATCAACATCCTTCTCAGAGTGGTACATGTTTTGTAACTGATAAACCTACATTGAAGCATTATTACCACACAAAGTACAAAGCTGACTTTAGGGAACAATCATAGTACATCGAGCTTCCCAGGTAGCTATCGTGGTAAAGAACTCACCTATCAGTACAGGAGAATTAAGAGATGTGGGTTCAATCCCTGGATCAGGGAGATCACTTGGAGGGTATGGCCACCCATTCCAGTATTCTTGCCTAAAGAATCCCATGGGCAGAGGAGCCTGGCAGGCTACAGTCCATAGGATCACAGAGAGTCAAACATGCCTGAAGCAACTTAGCACACACACATTTGTCTATTATTTTAATATCATACAGAATATTTTCACTGACCTAAAAATAGTTTGTGCTTTTCCTATTCACCCTCCCCTCAGCTACCCTTGGTAACCACAGATCTTACTGTTTCCACTGTTTTGCCTTTTTTGGAGTGTCATGTAGTTAGAACCATACTGTTGTTGTTCAGTTGCTCAGTCATGTCCAAATCTTTGCGACCCCATGGACTGCAGCATGCCAGGCCTTCTTGTTCTTCACCATCTCCCAGAGTTTGCTCACTCAGGTCCATTGAGTCACTGATGCCATCCAACCATCTCATCCTCTTCCATCCCCTTTTCCTACTGCCTTCAACCTTCCCCACCATCAGGGTCTTTTCCAATGATTCAGCTCTTCATATCAGGTGACCAGAGTATTGGAGTTTCAACTTCAGCTCCAGTTTGAGCTGAAGTTTCATGATTGAGGCTTCAACTTCAGTCATTCCAGTGAATATTCAGGGTTTATTTCCTTTAGGATTAACTGGCTTGATCTCCTTGCAGTCCAAGGGACTCTCAAGAGTCTTCTCCAACACCACAGTTTGAAGGTATCAATTCTTTGGTGCTCATCCTTTTTTATTGTCCAGCCCTCACATCCATACATGACTACTGGAAAAACCATAACTTTGATTCAACAGACCTTTGTTAGCAAAGGAATGTCACTGCTTTTTGATATGCTATCTAGGTTGATCATAGCTTTTCTTCTGAGGAGCAAGTGTCATTTAGTTTTATGGCTGCAGTCACCATCTGCAGTGATGTTGGAGCCCAAGAAAATAAAGTCTGTCATTATTTCCATTGTTTCCCCATCTATTTGCTATGAAGTGATGGGACCAGATGCCTTGATCTTCGTTTTTTGATTATTGAGTTTTAAATCAGCATTTTAACTCTCCTCTTTAATCTTCATCAAGAGGCTCTTGATACATACAGTATCTGACCTTCTCAGATAGGTTTGTTCTACTTAGCAATATGCATTTGTTTCCTTCACATATTTTCACAGTTTGATAACATTTCTTTTTAGCACTTAATAATATTCCATTGTCTGGATGTACCACAATTTGTTTATCTATTCATCTACTACAGGACATCTTGATTGCTTCCAAGTTTTTATTCAGTTGCATGAGTGGTAAAATATGGGGACTATCTATAATTTTGTAATTATATGTAATCTTTATGATTCCAAGATGTTGCTAGTGACCCATTGACCATATGTGGATCAAAGTGTTTTTCTGTAGTGGGAAAGAACTTGTGCCAACCTATTTATGCTTTATCCCTTGTTGAACCTCATGACCACTTGGCTTGGACTTTTAGAACAGGGTGTGGGCATTGGCAGACCTCAAACATTCTGGAGAGGAAATTGGTCTGGGGGGCTGTGGTAAGTCTGTTTTTAGACAAATTATTTCTGAGGTGAGAGCAGGCTACTGAGAGTGAAGTGTACATATATGGAATTATATGCATTTGCAAATATGACCTTGTAAACAAGAGAGATTACATTTGGCCCTAAATATTTGAGAGTCATAAGCCTAAAAGTCTTAAAGAAAATGTGGATGAACACAAAATACAGATTGGATGCTATTTCTGGGGAAATGCAAAAGCAGATATTTTGTGGAGAGAATGTTTGAGGGGTGATCTTAAAAGTTATTGGTAATCTTTTCTTCCATAATCTGGTGGTAAGTATTTTTAATATTTTCAGAAGTCATATATTAGCTATATATGATGATATATATCATATATATACAAAACTTTATATACTTTTCATAATTAAGTTTTTAAAAGAGAATACATATGGATTATCTTTCTAAACAAAAGTTTACTGTGCCAAAAAGTGAATTTTTAAGATTTCAAAAGTCTTTTTTTTTAATTTCATAAAATATAGTTACTTGGAGAACTTGAGAGGAATCAAGTGAGTACAACACTTTTTCTTAGTTTTTAGCTATTTCAGAAACACTATCATTATTGTGAATAAATCAATGATTACTTTTCTCAATTCTATAATTCTTATGTAAGCAAACAAAACTCTTTGAGCTTCCCTCCTCCCCAGACTAAAGCCTAAGTGTTTGTCACTGAGTCATGTCTGACTCTTTGTGACCCCATGGACTGTAGCCCACCATGCTCCTCTGTCCATGGGATTTCCCAAGCAAGAATATTGGAGTGGGTTGCCATTTTCTTCTCCAGGGGATCTTTATCACCCAGAGATGGAATTTGGATCTCTTGTATTACAGGTGGATTCTTTACAAACTGAGCCACCAGGGAAACCCACACTAATGCCTGAAAAAAAAAAAAAAATGGAAAAGTGAAGTCACTCAGTCGTGTCTGACTCTTAGTGACGGGACTGCAGCCTACCAGGCTACTTTGTCCATAGGATTTTCCAGGCAAGAGTACTGGAGTGGGTTGCCATTTCCTTCTCCAGGGGGATCTTCCCGACCCAGGGATCGAGCCCAGGTCTCCTGCATTGTAGACAGACACTTTACCATCTGAGCCACCAGGGAAGTTCAAGTTCAGCAAATTTTTACAGAGGCTAAAGCTAAAGACATGTCAAGCTAGCAAACAATCTCAGGACTTTCAAAGAAAGCTCCAGGGTTTCGATTTCTTACCATGGAGATGCCTTTAATCTATGCCTCCAGCAACAGAGATTTGAAGAAGACTAAAAGCAAAATCCACATTAGATTTATCACAATTAACCTGTGTGTTGGATGGGAATGATAACCCGAAAGCACATTATTTGAATCTGAAGTCAATTTGGTGAGAAATATAATACAGTGTTACCATCCTCATTATATTATTGAAGAAACTACTGTATATTAGAAAAAGAAGTTGAACCCTTGTCCAAATTCATTCAACTAGCAAGTGCAGGAGAATATACACCAGCTTTAGAATCACTTTTCTTTGATTCTTGGACAAGTGGCTAAAAGCATAACCTCATCATATGTGCAAAACATCCATAGATTAACTAAAAAGGACTTTCTTACAACCAAAGTGAGCCCACTGGAGAATAAGTACAGAGTGATTTCTTTGGTTTCTAAAGATTTGTGATCCAGATTAATTAGGTATCTCACCATGATCTTACTCTTTCTTGAGACAGGTAAGGAAAACAAACTGACAATGATGAGCTTAGGGGAGATGCAGTTTATTTTAAGCAAATCTGTTTTTGGAGAATCTTCTTATTCTTCACCCTTAATTTTCCCACTTATACCTAATGTGACACTTAACTCATGACACTATCTTTTGTCTTTTCTTTTTCTTTCTTCCTTTGCTTTTTTTTTTTTCCCCCAAATCTTGTATGAGCTACTCCATGGGCTTTTTGTCCCCTCTTCCTCTGCATCCTAAGACAACCAGCGCATTCTCTCAGTCAGTTTGGCCTGTGTGCTCACGTCCTCACCATTCTCATAAGAAAAGAGGGGATGAGTGCTCAATGCCTGCAGTGTGTGAAAATGGGACTAAGGTGAGTATGTTGAGTAAGGTAAAGGCAGTAAGGTAAGGTGTCCTCGGGGCACAAATGGATAATCACCCTTGTCACAGCAAATAAACTCTCTCACAAGGAATTCCGTGGTTTTCCAGAGGAAATGACCTTTCCCTGCAGGCTGCCGAGCCCAAATGAGCTCCTTACAGCACCTGCAGGCCTGAGCATCAAGCAATTATTCCACTATCTTGCCTAAAAACAAAGACTGGTCTACCCTTTGACAACCTCTGACCCTTTCTAGCTAGCATAAACTAATTATATTTGCAGCAGGAGGGGAGAAAGTCTTTCATAGTCCTCCATGGGAGATGTCCTTCATGCTTTTTGCCATGTTGTCAGTTCTGGCAAGCCAAAAAAAATGACCACTTTTCAACCAAAGGAGTTGCTGGATGAAGTACTTAATGAGATACTGGGAGACCCTTAACCCAAATAAATCTCACTGCCTAGGATTTACCCATGTGTCTGAGTGGCCCACCCTAACCATTTAGCAGTGATACAAGGGAACTATTGTTAAGTTCACTTAGCATCTATTACAGCCTGGTCAAAACAGCTTTTTTGTTTTGTTTTGTTTTTGGACAACATGTTAATGGGCCCACAGATAGGTGTAAGGAATAACCCAAGCCTTGGGCACTGAAGCAAGGTGAGAGGTTAATTGAAACTTTCTATCCCAACAGCCTGGGATTTTGCCAACTTTTACTAAGAGGACAGTGTTGAACAAAAGGAGATATATGATACAATTAGTTGGAAAACAGGAGGGTCAAAATTCCCAGATGAGGAAGGAAAACTAGCCAAGGAAATCAGGCCACCTGGGCCACTTAAGATGCCAAGAATATCTGGTGGCCATTCATCTGGTCCATGAGGGAGAAAGTAGTGCGCCCACCATTCATTACATCCTGCTCCCTACCAGAGAAAATATAAGGTCAGTGCTATAAACAGTAGGCACCCCAGAGTAATCGAAATTCCAGAGTTTTTTTCACTGGAACAGCTCACAGGAAATCAGGTTTTTCTTTTCCTAGAGAAGGTATATTCAAGTCTCAAAATTGTGGGACTGGCCTTCTACATGGTGCCTGGGGGAGCAGGGGCATTTCTCTGAGAACTTGTGAGGGATTATGTCTAAATAAATTGAGAGGCAGTGGCCCATTAGAACTTCTTGAGTAAGCTCTGCCTGGCATGGTGCATGCAATGTCCACACCTGCTTACTCTCTCCTCACTCTATCAAAAGGACCCCTCTTTCTCCATCTCTATTAGGTCATAATCATTATACTTTGTCTTAAGTTTAAAAGCAGTTGCTCTTTATCTAGGACCCTGAATCTATTTTTGGAGGTTTCTGGGATTTTATATTTCTTGAGGCTTTTTTTAAACCTCCCTCCTTTGCCCCCATTCCCATCACAAACTTTGACAAGTCCAGCTGGCAGATCTCTCTGTCTGGAAGTCAACTTAAAAATTTGCCAACTCATTTTCTTTCTTCCTTTTCTTCCCCCTTTCCAGTACAGCTGGTGCCAAAATGTGATGATTTGTTTTGCTCCAGTCACTGAAGTTTTTGTTTTCTTTTATTTCAACCCCCTGCTGGTTTCCCAACTTGGTGCTGAGTCATCTGGTGCAGGTGTTCTAAGCGGCTGGTATTTATGTCACTTGCAGATGGTTTGGGTAAATTACACAATGTTCCTGCAGCCCAGTAGAGGCTGTCTTGGCTCTCTTTGATCCAAGGGCTTCCTGTGGTTCCTGCTCATGTGCAGAACTTCAGGGTACTGGGTGAACTCTTAGATGGATTTTATCCCAAGATGGTTAGGTTGCTTTGGGCCCCAGTCTGATGGGATCCAATTCAAGCTAAGAGAAGTTAAGAATAGAGAATCCTAAAATCACAAGACTTAACCTACATAGGGAATCACATCCCCAATGTACCATGAGCACAAGTAAGCTAATACCTCAGCTGCCTAAAGAAATTAGGATAAAGGGGTCCTTTTCTCTTTCTAAAGAAGGGGGAAGTCATATTTGAAAAAGATCTGTTACAGTGAAACTATAAGTCTTAGAAACACATATTTAGTGTTTTCCTTTTCCTTGTCCCTTATCTAACCCCACAGTGTCTCCAGCTCCTATCCTACTGCTCACTGCAAACACTGTTTTACCTGAAAATATTTATTTACACTTTAGACACAGAGGATAGATGAGGAACTTCGGAATCCTTGTTCCCTTCTATCTGAGAAGGCTGTCCTTTATCATGAGATAATCCATTCCACTTGGAAACCCTCAACAAATTACCCTCCTATGGAGTTTTGTGATTTAGCAAGGAAAATATCTGTTTGGTCATCACCAAAGACAAGAAGTATGACTGTATTTCAGACATCTTTCTAGAAAAACAGGATTTTAGGAGAAATATGCTTTCCCAGTACTGTAGAAATCTACATTGACTTTTAAAAGGTGACCAATCTTCTGAGGGGTTTCCCCGGAAGAGTATAAATTTCAGTGCTGAAACTGAAGCAGTCCTTGGCAAACAGTGGGCATTTTAATGTATGTAGAGAATAACCCCCAAAACCATTAAAAATACAGATTTCTAGCTCCCCATCCCCAGAGACAATGATGCAGTTCGTCTGTGGTGGAACCCGAGGATTTACATTCCTAAGGATTTTCAAGGTGGTGGTAAAACTGCCAGGTAAGGGCTATAGTTTGAGTTATAAGCAGCTATAATATTCTTTGATAGTATCTTGTGTCTTCAGAAGAGGAGATGAAAAGTATAAGAAGATAAAAGTGAAGAAAGAGTACAGATGCTGGAGCAGTGCCTAAATTTTTGACCCTTGAACAACACAAGTTTGAATTGTGCTTGCCCATCTGTTTGCAGATTTTTTTCAACAAATGTCACAATATTACATAATCCCTGGTTGGTGAATCCCCTATGCAAAACTGCTAGTAAGGAGAGGAAACAAGTTAAAGTGGACTTTCCACTGTGCAGAAGAATGGCACCCCAACCCCTTTTGTTGTTGTACAGGGTCAACTATACTCTATAAAGGCGTGTGTGTGTGTATGTGCTTAGTCATTCAGTCATGTCAAACTCTTTGTGACCCCTTGGACTGTACAACCCAGATTCCTCTGTCCATGGAATTTTCCATGCAAGAGTATTGGAACAGGTTGCTATTTCCTTCTCCAAAGGATCTTCCCAACCCAGGGATGGAACCTGTGTCTCTTATTTCCTGCATTGCAGGCAGATTCTTTACCCACTGAGCCAAAAGTATTGTTTTTTAAAAGTGACTCATTCTTAATGTATTAGGCAGTTATTACCATAAAAAAAACAACCAAAAAATCTCAGTGACATACAGCAACACATGTATTTTCCCAATCACAGAATGGTGGGGTTCAGCAAATCTAGGCTGAGCGGGGCAACATGTTTCTGACTGCAGGTTGGGTGCAAGTCTCTTTCACATACCTCGTTCTGGCAAGCTGACACATGATTTTCTCATGGTAGAATCAGAAATGGAAACGTGATGTTTCTGAACACATGTTCTCACATCAGTCACAATGTCACTTTCACTCACATTCCATTGGTTAGAACCAGTCAAGCCCCAAATTAGTGGAATTGAAAAGTACAGCCTTCCACTGAAAGTGAGTGGGCTGGGAGTGAACACTTGTTGAATAATCTAATCTACAGGGATCTCAGAGTTTGAGAATATCCAGTCTAATGACTGAAATATAATTGTTACATGTTTCATAACCTACAAAATTTCAGTTTTTTTTTTTTTTTTTTTAGCATCAGTTAGGGATAATTCGGAGAAGGCAATGGCACCCCACTCCAGTACTCTTGCCTGGAAAATCCCACGGATGGAGGAGCCTGGTAGGCTGTGGTCCAAGGGTCACTAGGAGTCGGACACGACTGAGCGACTTCACTTTCACTTTCTTGCATTGGAGAAGGAAATGGCACCCCACTTCAGTGTTCTTGCCTGGAGAATCCCAGGGACGGGGGAGCCTGGTGGGCTGCCATCTATGGGGTCGCACTGAGTCGGACACGACTGAAGTGACTTAGCACTAGCAGCAAGGATAATTCGGAGAAGGCAATGGCAACCCATTCCAGTACTGTTGTCTGGAGAATCCCAGGGACGGGGGAAGCCTGCTGGGCTGCCATCTATGGGGTCGCACAGAGTCGGACAGGACTGAAGCGACTTAGCAGCAGCAGCAGGGATTGTTACCACATTGCTGAAATATTTACTAAATGCTATAATGCAGATTCTAGTTACTCATATTTTTTAAAAGGAAAACTACTTGATATTTCACTTTCTTTGATTGCTTTATAGGAAAACAAAAAGGATATAGAATATGTAGTATTAACCCACTTTACAAGTTTTGCGGGGCTATAATTTATTTTATTTTATCTGAAATACTTTCTTTTGATGTTCTCAACCACTTTCTATTCAATTAAATAAACCATAGATTCAATGGATTTTTCTACCAAAACACTGCAAATATTTCATGTTACATAAAAATCATATAAGGATATAGAAAGAAAGCATGAATAACTCAAAATAAGTATATAACCAAAGAAATAATTTTGATGACAATAGAATCATCTTGTTTCTCAAATGGCTAAACTGTGATTGATTTTTGGCAAAGGGTTTTAAATGGAATTTACCAGTATGCTAGGATTAAGAGGTATTTGTTAACATTGACAAGGCCTTCTGGAGGATTGATATTTCCAGAATTGTTGGAATTACCATCCATGGCTCTCTTCCAACAGAACATGAGATTTTCATTGGTTTAGCAAAGTCTTTATCATATTTAATGGGATCATTTACTGTTTATATGATCAAAGAGACATGAACATTTATCACTGAGCCCTATAAGAATATTATCAAAAGACTGTTTTGCATATAGGGTTATCATTACTATGTTTTTAAATTTCATATATATGCATTAGTATACTGTATTGGTCTATATCTTAAACTATGTCTTCAATCAGGATTCAGGTTGTGTACTAGGGTATCTCGTGATTTCTGGCTGGGTTATAGGGACCTGTACACAACCCTGACAGGAAGCCCTTGGGCACAGCATTTCCATCCCTTAAGTGTGCAATGTATCAAGCTTCCACAGTTCTTATTGAAACCACTAAGAAGACTAGCACAAACAGGTCATCAGCTGGGACTGTTCTCCAAAGGGAACTAATATTGCAACTGCTATGAAAGTCAAAGTAAGTTTCATTTTTGTGCTGCCAATCACTCCAATGAATTTCATGCAGAAGAAACCTGATTAAAATGAATGACTGTAGCAGCTTTGAATGCAAAGAAACAAAGAGAGGGTTACAATAAAAATGCAATATGAAATCTAATAGATATGCAGAAAAGTAGGGGATGGATATTATTAACAAGTTGATGTTGCTTCTCAAAATCATCCCTCTAGTGCTGAGCTACTCAATATCATAGTCACTAGTTATCTGTGACTATTTAAATTTGAGCTTCCTAAAATTGAAAATTCAGATCCTCATCCACATTAGCCACATTTCAAGCAGTCAATAGCCACATGTGACTATTGGCTACCATATTGGAGAGCACAGATATGGAATATTTTCATCATAGCAGCAATTTCTACTAGATAGCAATGAACTAAAGTTTCTTGTTACTGGAAAGGTGTTGGATTTAGTACTTGTATAATGAAAACATTATTTGTTAAAACAATGCTGTGAGACTGTTTTCTCAGCTAGAGCTTTGTAGTAAGAATAGCCATAAAATCTGAATCTAGAGAATTATCTTTAATGCATAAAATGTTAGTACCAATATTAATATTTATGCTCATAATGAATGTTTGTTATCTTCCACAAATACTGAGAAGCAGGAACATGCTACTATATGTAAAGAAAATGACTTTGTGCTATGCTTGTTATGCTTGCTCAATCGCCCAACATTTCTATCCTCCTTTTTGGGAAGTCAGTTTTAATGGAAAGTAGGACATGGTGACCTGAGGTCACCGAATAGGTTTTGCTATTTTTTTTCATGTGTCAACCCTTATGATCCTTCTTAGATTTACAGGGCTTTGTTGTCATTGTTCAGGCAATAAGTCATTTCCTTCTCTTTGCAACACCATGAACTGCAGCAAGTCAGGCTCCTCTGTCCTCCACTGTTTCCCAGAGGTTGCTCAGATTCATGTCCATTGAGTTGATGGTGCTATCTAACCATCTCATCCTCTGCCTCCCACTTCTTTTGCCTTCAGTCTTTCTGAGTATCAGGATATTTTCCAGTGAGCTGGCTCTTTGCCTCAGGTAGCCAAATAACTGGATCTTCAGCTTTAGTATCAGTCCTTCCAATGAATATTCAGTGTAGATTCCCTTTAAGATTGACTGATTTGATCCTGCAGTCTAAATGGATTCTTAAGAATCTTCTCCAGCATCACAATTTGAAAATATCAGTTCTTCAATGCTCAGCTTTCTTTATGATCCAACTCTCATAACCATAGAGAGCTACTAGAAAAACCATAGATTTGACTCTATGGACATTTATTGGAAAAATGTTGTCTCTGTTTTTTAATATGTTGTCATACCTTTCCTTCCAAGTTTATCATACCTTTGTATGACAAAATTTGTCATACCTTTCCTTCCAAGGTGCAAGTGTCTTTTAATTTCATGGCTACAGTCGCTGTCCACAGGGATTTTGGAACCCAGGAAAAGAAAATCTGCCACTGTTGCCAAGGTATTCTTCTATTTGTTATGAAATAATGATCCTGACCAGATACCATGATCTTAGGTTTTTGAACACTGAGCTTCAAGCCAGCTTTTTCACTCTCTTCTTTCATCTTAATCAAGAGGCTTTTTAGTTCCTCTTCACTTTCTGCTGTTGGAGTGGTATCATCTGTATACCTGAGGTTGTTGATATTTCTCCCAGCAATCTTGATTCCAGCTTGTGATTCACCCAGCCTGGCATTTCTCATGGTGTACTCTGCATGTAAGTTAAATAAGCAGATTGACAGTATACACTCTTGTCATACCCCTTGCCCAATTTTGTCAGTAGTTCCATGTCCAGTTCTGTTTCTTCTTGTCCCACAGACAGGTTTCTCAGGAGACAGGTAATATAGTCTGGTACTCCCATCTCTTAAAAATTTTCCAGTTTGCTGTGATCTACACAGTCAAAGGCTTTAGCTTAATCAATGATGAAAAGGTAGATGCTCTTCTGGAACTCCTTTGCTTTCTCTATGATCCAATAAATGTGGGCAATTTGATCTCTGATTCCTCTGTTTCTTTGAAACCCAGCTTGTACATCTGACAGTTCTTATTTCACACACTGGTAAAGCCTAGCTTTAAGGATTTTGAGCATTACCTTGCTAGCATGTGAAATGAACTCAATTGTATTGTAGCTTGAACATTCTTTGTCTTAGCCCTTCTTTGGGATTGGAATGAAAACTGACCTTTTCCAGCCCTGTGACCACTGCTGAGTTTTCCAAATTTGCTGACATATTGAGTGCAGCACTTTTAACAGCATCATCTCCCAGGATTTGAAATAATGCAGCTGGAATTCTACAATCTCCACTAGCTTTGTTTGTAGTAATGCTTCCTAAGGCCAACTTGGCTTCACTCTCCAGGACATCTGGCTCAAAGTTAATGACAACACCATCATGGTTATCCAGGTCATTAAGATATCTTTGTATAGTTCTGTGTATTCTTGCCACCTCTTGTTAATCTCTTCTTCTTTTAAGTCTTTACCATTTCTGTCCTTTACCATGCCTCTCCTTGCATGAAATATTCCCTTGATAGCTCCAATTTTCTTGAAGAGATCTTTAGTCTTTCTCATTCTATTGTTTTCTCTATTTCTTTTAGTTGTTCATTTAAAGAGGCCTTCTTACAGGGTTTGAGTGTTCTTATACTTTTCCAATTCATCTCTAAGAATTGTAAATGTTTATTGTATTCCTCCATCTTGATGATATATGAAAATTGGGAGTCAAACAAAGTCTTAAATGCCACATTAACTCCTAGTTTCCAAAGGAATCAAGTTCTAATTTTAGCCTTTGAAGTCTATAAAATAGTGCATAAATTCAGTCTTTACCATTGTTGGAAAAAATATGATTCCTGTTACTATTATACACAGTTTTTGTTTCAGAATCTGCCCGTATGAACACCACTGAGTTCTAGGCACTTTACAAATTTGTGTCATTTGATTCTTATCTCAGATAATTACTATCCACAGGTTACTTTGAGAAAAATGAGGCTAAAAGAAAATAAGAGCTGACCTAAGTTCACAATTACATAAACTATTTGAACCTAAGGCAATTACTTTGTCATTTTTTTTTTCTGACAGGTACTCTCACTGGGATAATTATATAATGAACTAATTAAGAATTAAGAATGTACTCTGACTCAGTTTGGGGATGGTGTATGGGACAAGAAGAAGGACCATATTCAAGCAGAAAAGAGAAGAAAGAGTGTAGTGTATTTGAACTCTCACCAAAGAGGCTGAGATTCAGTAGGAAGAGTTGGAACAGACTCCAAAAGCCAGGGCTTCCCTAGTGTCTCCCCTGGTAAAGAATCCACCTGCAATGCAGGAGACCCCAGTTCAATTCCTGTGTCAGGAAGATGTGCTGGAGAAGAGATAGGCTACCCACTCCAGTATTCTTGGGCTTCCTGGTGGCTCAGGCAGTCAAGAATCCTCCTGCAATGTGGGAGACCTTGGTTTGATCCCTTGGTTGGGAAGATCTCCTGGAGAAGGGAATGTCTACCCACTCCAGTATTGTGGCCTGGAGAATTCCATGGATAAAGGAACCTGGAAGACTACAGTCTATGGGGTTGCAAAGAGTCAGACACAACTGAACAAATTTTACTTCACTTCTTCAGGAAAACAAGGCAGAAATTCAGCCATGGGATCTAGGCAATCAGAGAAAGGTACTTAGGAGATTTGTGGGTTCCCAGACTTACCTCAGAAATGAATCTTAAGGCCACAAGCCTGATGTTGAAACCACTAAATGGGCAGATTAGGATCCTAGTTTCTTTCTGAGATCAGACCAAATTCTTCAGTTGGATATGGACTACCATTCTGAAAACTTTGGAATAAAGAAAATCAATAACCTCTTTGCTTCTCTTAGTGAATCTCAGTTTAGCCATGAAATTTCAGAGGAAGAAGATAACTTAACATTCAATGTTCTGAGTGATATTATTATATACAATCATAATACAAGACAGTCATGGAAATACAGAAAGAACATAAGAAATTATTGAGTGTGGTACTTCATGCACAATGAAATACTCTATGATACTCAGTTAGTGACTTTTATATACAACATAGGACCACAGTCTCAGAACACTAAGGATTTCCCAGCCTTGTTTTATTACAGAAAAACTCGCCATGGTGTTCACATTTGGAACTTTTTCTTACATTACATAGGAGGAAAAGGACAAGCTTTTCAGCACCTGGAATTGTTAGTGAAGTATAACTAGGGTAACAATCTAATTTATTGTCCAAATATAGACACTTTTGACAATGAATGTAATTATTTATAATTACACCAGAACCACAGGTGTAAACCAGAACTGTCAGAGGCAGAACAGGGCACACTATCACCCTAGGTGTAGACCACAGCTGCATGCAATTGGCATCATGACATTTTCCCAACTCACTCACTGAATATGACCAAAAGTCTGCTCATGTTTGTCAGCTGATTTATAAGCTGGTTGACATAATGATGTAAATGTACAATGATGAAGATGTTCAATAACCTGTTTTTAAAAAATAGCCAGGGTAAAGAAAAATGTGATTGATCATTGTTGTTGGGTTTTATCTTTAAAAAAAAAAAGTCACTTGATACAGTACATTTCAAGAAAAAAAAGGTTCAATTACCAATCTCCACTTGCCATGGGAGAGTATTTCTCTTCAATTGAAAAAAAAATTAAATTATCTATTATCCTCAAGGAATTTTGTATGATATTCGATTTCAGATATGTCTGATTTTGCCCTTAGGGAAATTTGAAGGGCATTTGGGTTATCACAATGCTTGGGGTACACTACTGGTGTTTAGTGGGTGGGGACCTGGAATTGTAGAGGTCCTAAAACACCAGGTTTCCCTGGTGGTTCAGATGGTAAAGAATCTACCTACAATGCAGGAGATCTGGGTTCCGTCTCTGGGTCAGGAAGATCCTCTGGAGAAGGGAATGGCTACCCACTCCAGTATTCCTGCCTGGAGGATTCTGTGGACAGAGGAGCCTGGTGGGGTACAGTCCATGCAGGTCACAAAGAATTGGACATGACAGAGCAACTAACACTGTACCATGCTGCACAGTCTCACACAATGAAGTGGTGTCTCAGGTCTCATCTGACTCTTGTGAAAAAAAAAATGTGCTAAGAAAAACCTAAGTCTAAAACATAGCTCCATTTTTGTATATAAATGCAAAGATTATTTTTTATACTGCTTTAATAGCAAATACATACACATTGACAGAATTATTTCCTTTCTTTTATTTGGTGCTCTAACTAGAATTGTTTATTATTAAAGAAAGTCACATAACAGAAGGCATTATGGCTGGGTGACTGAATTTGTGACTAACATTCAAGGTGACCCAAGTATTTATACATTGAAATGCTTATTTATGATAAATTGTTTTCTTAATTTATTTTACAATTTATTTCTACATTATAATTAGAGCATGATATTGACTTAAAAATACATGTGGGAGGTTTATAGTGTTTATGAATTTCATTTCAGTGTAGTAAATATACTAATATCTGATATGAATAGGGATCTTGCTAAGACTCCAGAACAGCGATCCTCATAGTGTAGTCCCAGAACTGGCAGCAAGATGTTCATTAGAAACGTAGATTCTTGGGCTTTACTCCAAATCAGCAAAATTACAATCTTTTAGGTGGCATTCAACTGATCTGTGATTTAACAAACATTCTAGGTGGTTCTTGTACATGTTTTAATGCATGCAACGATTGGAGGACTATCATTCCAGGTAAGGCAAAGATGAGTAATGAATTGTCTTCAAAGAACATAGGGTTTAACAGAAGAAATAAAGATACCTTCTTTCTTGAGTTATGTGAACTCAAGAAAATCAGAAAGATCACAGAGATCACAGTGCCCAAAAAACAGGAAGTGATATACCAAACATAACATATCAATAGCAAAATGCTGGATTCTGAGACAAGTTTAAACTATACAACCCAATTAAAATGAACAAGACTCTTGCTGTTAAGACTTGATAGAACCCTGAAAACATACCCAGCAGAGTACTTAAGCTGTTCCAAAACACATCGTTCTCTACTTTTTAACAGGGAGTGAACAGCTGGGACGTGTTATTAGTAAGCCATGTTTTCGTAGGCTTTCTGGTTTTCTTTAGCTGAAGTCTTACAACAGTCTTTGGACAAATTAGTGCCTGAAGCTATAGGAAGTCTTTAGTCATTCTGAGAACTGCTGAGTAAGTCGGGTCTCAGAAACAGCATACTCACATGGACATGCCTTGCCACCTTTGGCCTTTCCACCTTGGAAATGCCTTCACAACCAATTGCGCTATTCTCAAATGTCTATTTAGTTTTAATGACTTTGGTTAAATGTGAAGAGTTATTCTGATGACCCAGTTCAAGACTAGCAAGAAAAGCTTTAAAAAAAATCAATAGATTAAACTGGGAAGCTCTTAAATAAATGAGTAAGAATCAAATTTACATCTTAATAAATGAGTGACAGATTTTTGAATGGCCTACATGAGTTGGTGATACTGAACCAGACCTTACATTTTAAAAGACATTAAAGAGATCAACATGGAAGCAATGTTGGAACATGAAGCATGGAAACTTTCTATGTCTAGATATTCTCACATACACTTTTGCTGCAGGGCACTGTGGGGTTTTGTTCCAAATTGTAAGCACAGTGATCTGGCTTTTATAAGTTCACCAAAATAGCTCCTAGGGATATTCTTCCTTTATTTTGTTGTTGGGAAAAATCCTGAAACGTGATCTCCTTCTGCCACACACAAGAAAGCAGCCTCTCTGAGATCCTCCTTGAGCTGCCTCTTGCTGTTGTCACTTGCATAGATGTTTATTTCTAACTTTGTCCTAATTTCAGTACAGCTCCCCAAATATGACTGAATCTCAGCAAGTCCATTCATGTCAGATTCTTCGTTTAACCTTGTTTTGAAAACACTGTTACATACCCATTGTTCATAAGCTGATGGGTCAGTGTCTACTGTCCATTGTTTATGGCTCACAGGCAGTTGCTATAACTGTGTAACTCCCACTGGGAATAAGAGAGTGAGAGAACGGTGCCAATTATTTTTTACATCTCAGAAGGCAAAAATCGATGTGCTAAAGTCATCTGGATAAAAGTATAAACTCCACATCTTCCTTTGCCTAAGGAGAGTTTCTCATTAACATTTCCATCCCCTTTGGTACTGAGAGCTGCTCAAACAAGCATTTAGAACAGGTGGTCCTGGTTGTACTGAAGCAATTCCCCTAGGGAACAGCACATGCTTACACTGTAGATTCCCAGGCCAGTAAATCCAAGACAAAATTACAACTCCCAGTGGTCAACTCATTTAGTTTTACACAATGAAGTCCATCCTCTTTGTTGGGAGTGGAAAATGTATTCCTCTTAGAAAAAATGTATAGTGTAATACAAGAGGGGGAAAAATCACTGAAAGTTAACAGACTCAAGAGATAATAAAAATTCTGCCAATGATCAACCCTGGGGTTTTGGTCAATAATTTAAGATTTCTGTTCATTAATAAGGTCAGTGTGCATAAAAATTAAGAGGTTTAAAGAATCCTAGATGGCTTGTGAAAGGACTTTAGGAGCTGCATATAGGCATTCATTTGGATAAAAATTTGGTGCTTATCAACCAGTGCTTTTTACAGATTTTTACAAGGGTAGATATGACCCCTCCAAATTAAGAATCATGGGATTAAATTTCTCCAAGGAAACTTTACTACCCCAATGTTCTTCAGCAAAAATTTATTGAAAAAGTGCTATGTCAGGCTATTGAACTATATGGACAGGCAATACATAGGCTTGCATGTTTACAACTCACTGCTCTTATGAGTTTACAGCTCCCGGCTATAAAGAGATCAACAGCATCACATTTAATGTCTCTTGTAATCTTGTTTCCATCCTTATTTTTTGATAAAATTTTATATGGAGTCCACAGATGACTCATTCACAAAATCAAATACAGTACCTAGAAATATTTGCATCCTCTGGGAGTTCATTACAAATGCAGCATGCCTCATCTCACCTAAGAACAGAATTTAGCACTTTACAAAAAAAGAAAAAGAAAATGCGTCAGGTACATTAAAGTTTGAGAAGTTAAGCTATATAACATTCAATAATTTCACTTTACCCTTGTAAACTAAAGAAATAAATGAAATTGTCTTTGTTCTAGACAGCCTTAACTTTAATGTCATCATTACTTTTGTCAGCATAAAATATTTAGATTCCTTATAATCATTTAGAATGATAATAATTAAAAAAAGTGGGGGGAACTAAGTTGTAGGGATAAAATCTACTTCCCTACCTCTGTGTCTAAACACTTCTGGGCTTAATTTGTTGAGTTGGAGAATCAAATCTATATCCTTAGCATTATTGTGGCACATTGCAATTATTCCATACATTTTGAATGAATGAATATGAAGAATGACAAACAAAAAAAGTCATCAGGAATCTTTGATTAAAAAGTGTAGAAATGACTTCCACTTCTGGCCAAGATGAAATACCAGGAAAAACATGATGTTTACCCTCCTATCTGGAACAAGAGAAAATCAGACAAATATATGAAACAATAGTTTGCAAGACGCTAGATGTGAGGCAATGAAAGACAGTGAAGCTTGAGAGATGAGCCTTTCTATTACCCCAGATGACTGCCTTGGAATGGTTTTCAGACCGCAGCACAGAAGGGCTGCTCAGGAGGAGGAGACCGAGATGAGAACCTACAAAGAACACTGTAGCTAAAGCTGACACAATAGAGTACTAAAGAGGATAGAGCTGCACAGAGAGAGAACCATGGAGATTTGTGGAAGGTCCCCTGGTGTGCTGATCAATCCATGAGTGTGAGGAAACTACTTGAAGCTGAAGAAAGAATCTCCTGAAAAGATTAGACACTGGTCTATCTAACTGGGACTATAAAGGGATTGTAAGTAATACCTGCTCCCATCAGCCAGACTAAAAACCTCAAGATTCAGAGGCTTCATGTAGAGTAGACAGAAAGAATTTGCCTCAATCCTGGGGAATAATTAGCCATAGACTGAGCACTATTCCCAGTTACACTTAACAAGTCTTAAAAACAAAGCATACTAGCTATCTATTTTACATGTGGAGAGATATATATATATGTGTGTGTGTGTGTGTGTGTATGTATATATATATATATATATATATATATATACATATACACACGTCAATGCTACTCTTTCAGCTCTTCCCCCCCTCCCCCTCCCACTCTCCACAAGTCCTTTCTCTACATCTGCATCTCTATTCCTGCTCCACAGAGAGGTTCATCAGTACCATTTTCCTAGATTCCATATATGTGCATTAATACATTTGTTTTTCTCTTTCTGACTTACTTCACTCTATATAACAGACTCTAGGTACATCCACATCACTACAAATAACCCAACTTAGTTCCTTTTTATGACTGAGTAATATTCAATTGTATATATGTGCAAAATCTTCTATATCCATTCATTTGTTGATGGACATCTAGATTGCATCCATGTCTTGGCTATTGTAAATAGTGCTGCAATGTACATTGGGGTACATGTGTCTTTTTGAATTATGGTTTTCTTGGGATATATGCCCAACAGTGGGATTGCTGGGTCATAAGGGAATTAAGTGATTTTTTTCCCCCCTTCAAAGGACTATCCGCATGTTTCTCAAATCTGACCTGTAGATGGCTTTTGTTTGGATCACTGTGGTTTAAATGGAATCAATGGCCAAATTTAAAACGTGAGATGTTAAAAAAAAAAAAGACAGAAGAAATTAAATGTTCTCAAGTAATTTAACTACATGTTTAAACAAAACTCAAGAATATTAGAGGAATATAAGATTATTTATCACTCGGAAAGGTAAAATTCAGAATGTCAGATATCCTATCAACTACTACAAAGCATGCAAAGAGCAAGAAAGATACATTATAAGGAAATAAGTCAGCTATGTCAAAACAACCTTGAACTGATCCAGAAGTTAGAATTAGCAAACAAGTGCACCATTAAGTTTGAAAAGAATCAATTAATTATGATCATTTTTTAAGAAAACAGAAAATGTTTTACTTGTAGGAGAAGCATTATCCTCTGGTGGTATTTCCAGGTATTGCCAGTAAAGATATTTATAAGTATGCTTTTTCTTGGGGTTTACAAATACTTGCATGAGTGAGAGAGTGAAAAATTTGCATAAATAATTACAACTGGAATCCTTTTGTGCAATATCTTTGTTCACTGCATTAAAGATGCTGTCCAGATTACCCACTTCTTAACAGACACTTATGGCAGAGAGAAGAGAAACTAAAGAGCCTCTTGATGAAAGTAAAAGAGGAGGGTAATAAAAGCTGGCTTAAAACTCAACATTCAAAAATGAAGATTATGGCATCTGGTCCCATCACCTCAAGGCAAATAGATTGGGAAACAGGGAAAGAGTGACAGATTTTATTTTCTTGGGCTCCAAAATCACTGCAGATGGTGACTGAAACCATAAAATTAAAAGATGCTTGCTCCTTGGAAGAAAAGCTAAGACTAACTAGACAGCATATTAAAAAGCAGAGACTTTACTTTGCCAACAAGTGTCCATACAGTCAAAGGTATGGTTTTTCCAGTAGTCATGTATCAATGTAGAGTTTGACCATAAAGAAAGCTGAGCACCAAAGAATTGATGCTTTTGAACTGTGGTGCTGGAGAAGACTCTTGAGAGTCCCTTAGAGATCAAACCAGTCAATCCTAAGAGAAATCAACCCTGAATATTCATTGGAAAGACTAATGCTGAAGCTGAAGCTCCAATATTTTGGCCACTTGATATGAAGAACTGACTCGTTAGAAAAACCCCTGATGCTGGGAAAGATTGAAGGCAGAAGGAGATGGGGATGACAGAGGATGAGATGGTTGGATGGCATCACTGGACATGAGTTTGAGCAAGCTCCGGGAGTCTGTAATAGACAGGGAAGCCAGATGTGCTGCAGTCCATGGGGTTGCAAGGAGTCGGGCACAACTGAGTGACTGAACTGAACTGTAGTTGAAGCATTATATAGGCTATTTAAATAAATAGTATTCAACAACTTGTAGAAGACACATATATACATCTCTGTTGTATGTATGTATATATATATATATAATATAACATAAATATATGTTATATATAGACGTGTATGTTTATATGTGAGTGTGCATAAATATTAAACTGAAGATGCAATGAACAAAGAGGCTTCCTGAAACAGTTGTCTTGAAAATTAAATTTCATTCATTGTCTAGTGAAGAAGACATTGTCTTCCTTATAATAATAGTATTCTTAAATGTAATTTAAGTCTCATACACTATCCTATTACTGGCTTGTCCTCTTCACTTAAATTATTTACATCTAGTTTTCTTATATATTCATTTTGTGTGTCTTTTGCTTTTGAAAAGAATATTCTTTGAAGTTTTCTCTCCCTACCACATCCCTAATACCTAGAAATATCCCTGGCATGCTAATTATTATCACATTGTTAAAATAATTACCACATTGAATTTATGAGATGAGTTTGCTGAGACCTGAAATTTCAACAATCAGCTAGAGCTTTGCTGATGTTTAGTCACTAAGCTGTGTCTAACTCTTTGCAACCCTATTGACTGCAGCCTGCCAGGCTCCTCTATTCATGGGGTTTTCCCAGGCAAGAATACTTGAGTGTGTTACCATTTTTTTCTCCAGGGTATCTTCCCAACCCAGGGATCAAACACACAATTCCTGCATTGCAGGGGGTTTCTTTACCACTGAGCCACTAGGGAAACCCTCAGCTATAATTCAGTTCAGTTCAGTTCAGTCACTCAGTCGTGTCCAACTCTTTGTGACCCCATGGACTGCAGTATGCCAGGCCTCCTTGTCCATCACCAACTCCCGGAGTATACTCAAACTCATGTCCATTGAGTTGGTGATGCCATCCAACCATCTCATCCTCTGTCGTCCCCTTCTCCTCCCGCCTTCAATCTTTTCCAGCATCAAGTGTTTTCAAATGAGTCAGCTCTTCGCATCAGGTGGCCAAAGTATTGGGGTTTCAGCTTCAACATCAGTCCTTGCAATGAACATTCAGGACTGATTTCCTTTAGGATGGACTGGTTGGATCTCCTTGCAGTCTAAGGGACTCTCAAAAGTCTTCTCCAACACCACAGTTCAAACGCATCAATTTTTCAATGCTCAACTTTCTTTATAGTCCAACTCTCACATCCATACATGACTACTGGAAAAACCTAATTCAGCTATAGTTAGGATACATATAAAATAAAGTTAAGTATTTGGTATATAGCTACGTATACACATTATGGTCACAAACCCATTTTAGAGAAACTTTATATGATCAGATAGTGGCTTCATTGGCTAATTTCAGTTTCTAGCCAGGAAATTATATATTTAGCAACAAGATATTTGATGCTATAAAATAATAACTAAAAGCACAGCCTTTGAAGCCAACTTGGTATTAAACCCTATTTCTACCTCTAACTTGGCCTGACTAGCAGGCAACAGAAGCAACTCTAGATGTTTTCAGCAGACAGATTTTAATATAGGCATTTGATTACCCTAGTGGTAAAGATTTATGAAGTCAAAGGAAGGACTGAGTTATTTGAAAGATTAGCAAGACGAGGAAAATGTGGTCATGCTTAAGGCTGAAATTCCACATAGAAACTACATTGCATGAACCCAGGAGTCATGGACCCTGATGGGTGACAAGACCATCCTACCTTTTGGGACCTTGAAATGAGGGGGATTGTCAGGTCAGAGTTAGAGCCATACAGGGTACATAGCTACTGACAGAGATGCAATCAAGCAGATAGAGGAAATGGTAAAAATACACCAGTTTCCTCTTTTTTTCACACTTTCCATTACTTATTATTGTACTATATAGGACATAATAGCCAAAAGTAATTTGTCAAGGAAATCTGAGATTAGTTTGCATGAGTCACTCTGTGGGTGCCAGTAATCCACCCTTAGAATAGATGCAAAATGAATATTTCATCTTTAGCTTTGCCTCAAGGTTTTTCCACAAACTACCTCTTGCTCTGGAATAATCTTTCTTCATCTCTTCATTTGGATACCTCTTCCTCATCCTTCAGATTTTACTTTACATGACACGTCCACAAAACTTTCTGTCTTTCAGTTCAACTCAGTTCAATCGTTCAGTCATGTCCCACACTTTGTGACACCGTGGACTACAGCACAGCTAGCTTCCCTGTCCATTACAAACTCCTGGAGCTTGCTCAAATTCATGTCCTTCGAGTCAGTGATGCCATTCAACCGTCTCATCCTCTGTTTTCCCCTTCTCCTCCTGTCTTCAATCTTTCCCAGCATCAGGGTCTTTTCCAATGAGTCAGTTATTTGCATCAAGTGGCCAAAGTATTGGAGCTTCAGCTTCAGCATCAGCCCTGCCAAATATTTAGGATTTCCTTTCGGATTGACTGGTTGGATCCCTTTGCAGTCCAAAGGACTCTCAAGAGTCTTCAGAACCACAGTTCAAAAGCATCAGTTCTTTAGCGGTCAGTTTTCTTTATGGTCCAACTCTCACATCCATACATGACTACCGAAAAAATCATAGCTTTGACTATACAGACCTTTGTCAGCAAAGTGATGTCTCTGCTTTTTAAGATATTGTTTAGGTTTGTCATAGCTTTTCTTCCAAGGAGCAAACATCTTTTAATTTTGTGGTTTCAGTCACCATCTGCAGTGATTTTGGAGCCCAAGAAAATAAAATCTGTCAGTGTTTCCATTGTTTCTCCATCTATTTGCCATGAAGTGATGGGATCAGATGCCATGACCTTTGTTTTTCAAATGTTGAATTTTAAGTCAGCTTTTTCACTCTCCTCTTTCATTTTCATCAAGAAGCTCTTTAGTTTCTCTTCACTTTCTGCCAGAAGGGTGGTGTCATCTACATATCTGAGGTTATTGATATTTTTCCTGGCAATCTTGATTTCTGCTTGTGCTTCATCTAGCCCTGCATTTCCCATGATGTACTCTGTATATAAGTTAAATAATTAGGTTGATAATATACAGCTTTGATGTACTCCTTTCCCAATTTTGAACCAGTCCTTTGTTCTATGTGTGGTTCTAACTGTTGCTTCTTGACCGGCATACAGATTTCTCAGGAGGTTGATCAGGTGGTCTGGTATTCCTATCTCTTTAAGAATTTTCCACAGTTTGTTGTCATCCACACAGTCAAAGGCTTTAGCATAGTCAGTGAAGCAGAAGTAGATGTTCTTCTGGAATTCTCTTGTGTTTTCTATGATCCAACATATGTTGGCAATTTTATCTCTGGTTCTTCTGCCTTTTCTAAATCCAACTTGAACATCTGGGAGATCTCAGTTCACATACTATCAAAGCCTAGCTTGGATAATTTTGAGCATTAATTTGCTAGTGTGTGAAATGGGTGCAACTGTATGGTAGTTTAAACATTCTTTGGCATTGTCTTTCTTTGGGATTGGAATGAAAACTGACATTTTCCAGTCCTGTGGCCACTGCTGAGTTTTCCAAATTTGCTGGCATAGTGAGTGCAGCATTTTTACAGCATCATAGTTTAGGACTTGTAATAACTCAGCTGGAATTCCATTACCTCCACTAGCTTTGTTCATAGTGATGCTTTCTAAGGCCCATTTGACTTCACATTCCAGGATGTCTGGCTCAATGTGAGTGATCACAATATTGTGGTCATTTGGATCATTAAGATCTTTTTTGTATAGCTGTTTTGTGTATTTTTGCCTCCTCTTCCTAATATCTTCTACTTCTGTTAGGACATGACATTTCTGTCCTTTATTGTGCCCATCTTTGCATGAAAAGTTCCCCTGGTATCTTTAATTTTCTTGAAGAGATCTCTAGTCTTTCCCATTCTATTGTTTCCTTTATTTCTTTGCGTTGATCACTTAGGAAGGCTACATTCTCTCCTTGGTATTCTTTGGAGCTCTGCATTCAGATGGATATATCTTTCTTTTTCTCCATTGCCTTTCACTTCTCTTCTTTTCTCAGCTATTTGTAAGGCTTCCTCAGACAACCATTTTATCTTTTTACATTTCATTTTCTTTGGGATGGTATTGATCACAGCCTCTTGTACAATGTTATGAACCTCTGTCCATAGTTCAAGTACTCTGCCTATCAGATCAAATCCCTTGAATCTATTTACCATTTCTGCTGTATAATCATAAGGGATTTAATTTAGGTCATACCTGAATGGTCTAATGGTTTTCTTCAACTTAAGCGTGTATTTGCAATAAGGAGTTCATGATCTGAGCCACAGTCAGTTCCTGGTCTTTTTTTTAAATGAATTAGCCATGGATTTACATGTATTCCCCATCCCAGTCCCCCCTCCCACCTCCCTCTCCACCCGATCCCTCTGGGTCTTCCCAGTGCACCAGGCCCTAGCACTTGTCTCATGTACCCAACCTGGGCTGGTTATCTGTTTCACCCTAGATAATATACATGTTTCAATGCTGTTCTCTTGAAACATCCCACCCTCGCCTTCTCCCAGAGTCCACAAGTCTGTTCTTTACATCTGAGTCTCTTTTTCTGTTTTGCATATAGGGTTATCATTAACCATATTTCTAAAGTCCTGGTCTTTTTTTTTGGGGGGGGGGGCTGTGCTAACTGTACAGAGCTTCTCCATCTTCAGCTGCAAAGACTATAATCAATCTGATTTCAGTATTGACCATCTAGTGATGTCCATGTGCCGACGTTGTCTCTTGTGTTGTTTGAAGAGGGTATTTGCTATGACCAGTGAGTTCTCTTGGAAAGACGCTGTTAGCCTTTGTCCTGCTTAATTTTGTACTCTAAGGCAAAATTTGCTTGTTACTCCAGGTATCTCTTGGCTTCCTACTTTTGCATCCTAGTCCCCTAGGATGAAAAGGACATCTTTTTTAGGTGCTAGTTCTAAATGGTCTTGTAGGTCTTCACAGAATCATTCAACTTTAGATTCTTTGGCAATAGTGGTTGGGACATATACTTGGCTTACTATGATATTGAATGGCTTGCCTGGGAACAAACAGAGATCATTCTGTTGTTTTTGAGATTGCACCCAAGTACTGCATTTCAGACTCTTTTGTTGACTTTGAGGGCTACTCCATTTCTTCTAAGGGATTCTTGCCCACAGTAGTAGGTGTAATGGTCATCTGAATTAAATTTTCCCATTCTGGTCCATTTTAGTTCACTGATTCCTAAAATGTCAATATTCACTCTTGCCATCTCCTGTTTGGCCATTTCCAATTTACCTTGATTCATGGACCTACCATTCCAGGTTCCTATGCAATATTGTTCTTTACAGCATTGGACCTTACTTTCATCACCAGTCACATACACAAATAGGCATTGTTTTTGCTTTGGCTCAGCCTCTTCATTCCTTCTGGAGCTATTTCTCCAGTCTTCTCCAATAACATATCAAGCACATACTGACCAGGGGAGTTCATCTTTCAGTGTCATATCTTTGCCTTTTCATGCTGTTCATGGGATTCTCAAAGCAAGAATACTGAAGTAGTTTGCCATTTCCTTCTCCAGTGGACCACTTTTTGTTAGAGCTCTTCACCATTTCCTGTCTTTGGTAGCTCTTTATGGCATGGCTCATATTTTCATTGAGTTAGACAAGGCTGTGATCCATTTGATCAATTTGTTTAGTTAAATAACTTAGTGTAAAGCTCTCAAGGTCTACACATATTGTGGCAAGAAACAGTATTTAATTTTTTATTGCTGAGTGCTACTCACTCTATTTATACATTATGTATATATGTATATACACATAATATACATATATATATATATATATATATATGCATGTGTGTGTATACCTGCAGATACATACCACCTCCTCTTTATCCATTCATTTATTGATGGCTCCTTACATTGTAAGTGTGAATGGCTATTGTAAAATGTGCTACAATGAATATGGAGTGCACATACATTTTTTATTCAGTCTTGCTGTTTTCTTTGAGTAGATAACCAGACATGGAATTGCTGGATCATATGGCAATTTTGTTTAACATTTTTTGAGAAATCCCCATTCTGTGTTTTATAGTGGCTACACTAATTTACAATCCAATCAACAATATACAACTGTTACTTTTTTCTCCATATCCTCACCTACTCTTAGTGTTTGCTGTCTTTTATTAACTAATTAATTTTAAAATGAATGATAAATGCTTTACAATGTTGCATTGGTTTCTGCCATACAGCAACATGATTCAGCAATAGGTATGCATATGTCCTTTCCTTCTTGAACCTCCCTCGCATGCCATCCCACCCCTAGAGGTTGTCACAGAGCAACAAGTTGAGATCCCTGGGTCATATGCAAGTTCCCACTGGCTATCTATTTTACATATGGTAATGCACATATCTCAGTGCTACTCTTTTAATTCATCCAACCCTCTCTTTCCCCCACTGTGCCCACAAGTCTGTTTCTCTATATCTGCGTCTCTATCGCTGCCCTACAAATAGGTTATTCAGCACCATTTTTCTACATTACATATTATACATTAATATATGATATTTCTCTTTCTTCTTCTGACTTAATTCACTCTGTGTAACTCAGGCTCTAGGTTCATCCGCCTCAGTTCTAGTGAATCAAATTAGTTCTTTTTATGGCTAAGTATCCATTGTATATATGCACCACAACTTCTTATCCATTTACCCATCAATGGGCATTGAGATTGCTTCCATGTCCTCACTATTGTAAGTAGTACCGCAGTGAACACTGGGGTATATGTGTCTTTTGGAATTATGGTTTTTTCCAGGTATATGGGCAGTAGTGGGATTGCTGGGTCATGTGGTAGTTTTATTGATGATAACCATTCTTACAGGTGAAAATGGTGAGGTGCTATCTCATTGTCATTTTGATTTGTACTTCCCAGATGATTGGAATGTTGAACATCTTTTCATATACCTATTAGCCATCTGCATGTCTTCTCTGGAGTCATGTTTATTAATCAAGTTTTTGGATTGTATGAGTTCTTTGGATATGTCATTTTAAAGTATCTTCTCCATTTCAGTGGGCTGTCTTTTCATTTTGTTGGTGGTTTCCTTTGCTGTGCAATACCTCTTTAGTTTGATATAGTCTCTTTTTGCTTTTGTTTCCCTTGCCTGTTAGTGATGGTCTTCTTTTTATCCAAGTTTTGTATTCTGAGAGGAAAGTGATGATCTACTTTGTATTCACGAGATGAATTTCATTCAAGCCATCATTCATTGCTTGGTGCTTCAGTCTCCGTGTTTTACTGGTGTTGAGCTGCAGCTGTGGCAGTGGCTTCTTAATGCTAATTTTCAAATATCCAGATGGCAGCTAAGGCAACATGTTCTCAAACTCACTTTCCAGTCATGATCTCTGATTTTGTAAACACTTTTTCTTCCTGGAACCACCTCCAGGGCACTGCTTTGGGGCCAGTTGGAGAGAGTGGACACTGAGCAACTAACATTTTAGAAGAGATTAAGCTTTTCTATTATACATACTCTTAGAAAATGTTTTACATCCCTTAAAATTGAATCTGACTTTGTGCTTATTAATTTCCTTGTGAATTATCTCTAAAATGTCTTTATTTCTTGCTAGGTGATATGCTTCATGAAGTGAGACTTTCTCACTTCAGAACCTAACACATACTTGACACTCATATACTTGTTGGATGACGTTTCTCAATCCATATTCTCATCTCTGTTCTTGAGACTTGTCAAGGTGTCCCAGACAAATCAAGTGCAGCCCTGAAATCTCATCACACTCCTGGACATGTGACAATACCAAATTACCACTCAAGACAGCTTATTTAAAATCCCAGAAGAAAAAGTCACAAATACTGCTCAACCCTATAGTCTCTTCTACAAAAATTGCTACTAAAATAATTAACTCTGTCTAATACAATTTCAAAGCCAATTAGGCTGTACTAGTCAGTGTTCTCCAGAGAAACAGAACCAATAGGATTTCACATATGTATTAAATGCAAAGGATTATAAGGCACTAGTGCGCATAATTATGGAAGCTGATGAGTACCAAGATCTGCAGCCAGCAAACTGGAAACCTAAGGGAGCTGATGGTATAGTTCTAGATGAAGTCTGAAAGACTGAAAACCAGGGGAGCTGACTGTGATTCTATCAAAATTCCAGAAGGCTTGAGGCTCAGAAAAAGCCAAAATTTCAGTTCAAGTCTGATAGCAGAGAAAAACAAAACAAAACGAAAGATGAGCTGGCTTCAAGCCAATCAGGCAAGAGGAGTTCCCTCTTACTCAAGGGAGGGTCAGCATTTTTATTTTCTTTAAACTATCAACTGATTGGAAAAAAGGTCCATCCACATTAGGGAGGGTAATCTGCTTAACTCAATTGACTGATTCAAATGTCAACCAGAAACACCCTCACAGACACACCAGAATGGCATTTGACCAAATTCCTGTGCTTCCCATGGCTCAGTCAAGTTGATGCATAAAATTAATCATTTGAAGTCTAGCCTTTGTCAACTTGGCATGCATATCTATCTCCTGAAATCATCTGTAATTTTCAAGTAAAGATAGCAAAAATATCTTAATTTCACCTAATGTGATTCAACTATTCTACATACAACTGAAAATGCACTAAACCCTCCCCAGGATAGGAGGTAAGTCTTTGAGTGATGCTTACTCTTTTCCTTGATGTCCCATGAACTTAAATATTATGATGTAAAATTGACAATACTTCAATACTATAATATAAAGCCAATACATCTTATGATACATGATAGTGGAATAAGATAGGGAAGAAAACAAAGAAGTTGTTTTCTTGTATTCACACACACAAACATATGTATAACAAAAATGGAAATTCACATGACAGTTATAGATACTATTTCTATAACTGATCATGAGGTTGTAACTAGCATTTGTAACTATCTTCTTCTCCTGCCAGTTTTGTATTTCTTTTGCCTTTAGCCAGCTCTTCAGCTGGTCATGATCCTTTACCTTGTGGGATGAAACAAACCTTCATTCCTGAGAAGTCTGGGCTATCCTACTTGGTTTGAGATGTTGTACTTCTCCATGGAAACACTAAGAGTCACCCTTAAGGATCTCTTTGTATACTCTTGCCTCCACGGTGCAGTAGCAGACTAATATCCCATTATAATATGGATCAATCACCGCAGAAACTCCCTTTTGTGTCTGTTGATTCAGATGCATGAGAAGCCCAGTGTGGATGGTGGCAGTGATTCAGTGGAATCACTGTTGTGTCTTCTAGTGGAAGAATTTCTCCCTTTGGAACTAAGACCTCTAGGTCAGGAAATCATAAAGTAATGGGGACAAGAAGCAAATATTTTTGCTAGTGGGCTGTTAAGGATAATAAGTAAGTGGTGCCACTCTTATTTCCACAAATTAAATCAAAGACACATGAATTCCTGGCTATTGGAGAAATAGTACCATCACTGAAAGGAGATCCAACCAATCCATCCTAAAGGAAATCAGTCCTGGGTGTTCATTGGAAGGACTGATGTTGAAGCTGAAACTCCAATACTTTGGCCACCTGATGCGAAAGCTGACTCATTGGAAAAGACCCTGATGCTGGGAAAGATTGAGGGCAGGAAGAGAAGGGGATGACAGAGGATGAGATGGTTGGATGGCATCATTGACCCAATGGACATGGGTTTGGGGGGACTCTGGGAGTTGATGTTGGACAGGGAGGCCTGGTGTGCTGCAGTTCATGGAGTTGCAGAGTCAGACACGACTGAGTGACTGAACTGAACTGAACTGATTGTTATATTGGACACTGATTTAAAGCATATGCAGCCTTCTAGAGAAGTTTGCCCCATGCCTGCTAATTACTGCCACAAGATGCACTACAACAATCTTCAAGAAGCCATTTTGCTGTTCCAGGATATTGGGGAACATGGTAAGACCAGTAAATTCCATGGACATGGGCCCATGTCTGTACTTCATTTACTGTGAAGTGAGCTTCTTGATCAGAAATCATGTGTGACATACCAGAACTATGTAAGACTGCAGACAGCAGTTTAGGCAGAACAATTGCAGGGAAAGCAAATCTGTATTCAGGTCTAGTTCAATAAAGACAAAATGCTGTCCCTTCTGTAATGGAGTAGTTCAATGCAATCAACATGACAACAGCTAACTGGCTAATCAACTTAGGTAATGGTGCTGTATCAGGGAGTTAGTGTTGATTTCTACTGCTGGCAAATTGGGCCCTCACAAGTGGCCATAGCCAGGTCGGCTGTGGTGAGTAGAAGTCCTTGTTATTGAACTCATACATGATCTCCATCCTGTCGCCATGGCTACTTTCTTCATGAAGCCACTGGGTGATGAAATGGAGGCAGGAGAAAGTCTGACTGTATCCACTCAATGGGTCATACCATCTACTCAATTATTAAAATCTTTCTCTGTTAAGATCACTCTTTGGTGAACATCCATATAGAACACAAAAATATTTATGCTTTTTTGCTATTCAAAGAGGTCTATCCACATACCTCTTCCCGCTGGCCTTAAACCATGAATTGATATATTATCTCGATTTGACCATTTTTCCTTCCAAGCAAAGTAAACAAGCATGCAGTGCTCAAATTTCTGCCACTAGGTACTGTGTCTTTCTTGGTTGGAAGAGATGCCAGAGGCAGCAACTTATGCTTCATCTTAGAAGAAATATTTTGGCATGTCCCCGTACTTCTGGACCCCTAGAAAATAAGACTGAGCTAGAAGCACCTTGAAATTTAGTCAGGTTTATTTTGTATCATCTGACACACAAATATCTTACCAATAAGCTTATAGTAATTCCTGCTTCTTAATCACCAGGTCCAATCATCATAGTGTCAGTAATGTAATGGACCAGTGTGATATCTTGTGCAAAAGAAAGCAATCGGGATCCCTATGAACTCAATTATGACAGAGACCTGGAGAGTTGATACACTCCTGAGGGAATACAATGAAGGTGTATTCTGGCATGTCAGAAAACTGCTTCTAGTTGTCCTTATTGACAGGCATGGAGGAAAAAAAGCATTTGCCAGATCAATGTGTATACTAGATATCAATGGATGTGTTAATTGGCTCAAACAAATTAACTATATCGAGTGCAATTGGAAACACTGCATGATTAATCTTAAAATAACCCACTGTCATTCTCAATGATCCATCCATCCTCAAAAGCCAAATAGGAGAGTTGAATAAGGTTGTGATGGGCATCATCACACCTTCATCTTTCATGTCCCTGATGGTGTCACTAATCTCTGTGATCTCTTTAAGAATACAGTATTGCATTTGATATACTATTTTCCTAGGGAGAGACAGTTCTAGTGACTTCTACTTGGCTTTTCTTCCCATAGAAGCCTCACTCTACATGTCAGAATTCTGCTAACTGAAGAGCATGTCTTTCCAATTATGTATTCAGGAACTAGGAAAATAACATTAAGATGCATTCAGGGACCCACTGGGCCCACTCTGAGATGAACCTGAGTTAAAATTTCATTGATTACCTTCCCTCAGTAAGTCTCTTCTCTGACCAGAGGGATATCTTTGGTCTCCTGGAACTAGTGTTAGTCCAGAAACAGTGTCCAGTAGCCTCCTGTATGTCTGATTATTTCTTTTTTTTTCTCCTCAATTTCTTTCATTCAAGTGATTTTGCATCTGTAAATTGGCTCAAGTCTGGGAATTGACTGAAAGTCTGTGCTAACATCATCAGGTTCGATTTCTGTTCAATTGACTTAGAACTTTTCTGCTTAGGACAAGTAAGAATTTAGTAGACTCCTTGTCTATTTCACTTAAGGACACTTTGGTTAGCTGGACAATGCCACCCAACTTCATGAATCAGACTATTTTGATGGTTCTTTGACTTCCATTTCCTTTAGTGTCACAATGCCCACCTTGCAGTTGGTGACCTAGTGCAGTCACATGGGCCCTGCTACTCTCAGGTTCAAAGTCATTGTATTTGCATATCCCAAGTGAGTCACCACAGTTTCCACTGTAAGTTCCTGCCTACAGAGTGATCACAAAGCTCTTCAAGAGTTACCAGAGCTTTCTTAACAAATTTATTTCTCACAGTCACAAAAGGGGTATCTCTGAACCCTCTCAGAGTGGATGTGTTTGTCATTCAGTTGTGTCTGACTCTTTGCCACCCCATGGACTATAGATCACCAAGCTCCTCTACCTATGGAATTATCCAGGCAGAATACTGGACTGAGCTGCCAACCCTTCTCCAGGGGATCTTTCCGACCCAGAGATTGAACCTGCATCTCCTTCATGGCATGCAGATTCTTTATCTTCTGAGCCACCAGGGATGAGTACCTTTTAAATAATAAATATTCCACTGTAATATGCCAATATCCCAAGTCTTTGAGTTCCTTCTTCTATGTTAAACCAAACTTAGTTTGGCATTTCTAACTCAGTAACTATGGGCCACCTTTTGGTTCATGTTTCAACCAAGCAAACAAGAAACCTGTTAGAGCTCCTAGTAACTCACCAAACTGCAGTATTAAATGCAAACTCTCTGCTTATTCAGTCTAAATCACTAAGTTTGGCCTGATCCGACATTCTGTTTCTTCCACATTTCCCAAACCCTTAAAATCCATTCTCACAAGTGTTCCCTGGATTTCTGTTTGTATAATTTGGAAAACTCAAGTAATTCTTTTTAATTGTAGCTCATCTCCTCAAGGGTCACACTCTTTAACTCCACGTTAGGGGCGTGATGGGATTTGAGCCTAGCTATATATCTGGAAACAAAGAAGGGTGCTGAGATTGACTGCTGAGGAGAATCTACATTGTTTAATTCACACAGTAATTCAGTCAGGCACAGGTCAAAGTCAGAAATTTCATTCCTAAGGTTATGGGAGATAAGAGTTTCTTTCAGGGCAGACATGATAGTTCTTAAGTCATTTATGTGGTTCTTGAGCTGGGATTTCAAATCTCTGAGCTCATAATTTATTTTCCCCATCTTGTCCAGCGACATTAGGACCAACCATCCAATTTTAGTGTTACACACACACACATATATATATAATTAATTAATTATTTATTTTACTTTACAATATTGTATTGGTATTGCCACACATTGACTTGAATCCGCCATGGGTGTACATGTGTTCCCAACCCTGAACCCCCCTTCCACGTCCCTCCCCATCCCTTCCCTCTGGGTCATCCCAGTACACCAGCTCCGAGCATCCTGTATCATGCATCAAACCTGAACTGGTGATTCATTTCACATGTGATAATTTACATGTTTCAATGCCATTCTCCCATATCATCCCACCCTTGCCCTCTCCCACAAAGTCCAAAAGACTGTTGAATACATCTGTGTCTCTCTTGCTGTCTCGCATATGGGGCTATCATTACCATCTTTCTAAATTCTAAATACTAATGCTACTAAATATGCATTAGTATACTGCATTGGTGTTTTTCTTTCTGGCTTACTTCACTCTGTATAATGGGCTCCAGTTCAATCCACTTCATTAGAACTGATTCAAATGTATTCTTTTTAATAGCTGAGTAATATTCCATTGTGTATATGTGCCACAGCTTTCTTATCCATTCATCTGCTGATGGACATCTAGGTTGTTTCCATGTCCTGGCTATTATAAACAGTGCTTCAGTGAACATTGGGGTACATGTGTCTCTTTCAATTCTGGTTTCCTCAGTGTGTATGCCCAGTAGTGTGATTTCTGGGTCATATGGCAGTTCTATTTACAGCTTTTTAAGGAATCTCCACACTGTTCTCCATAGTGGCTGTACTGGTTTGCATTCCCACCAGCTGTGTAAGAGGGTTACCTTTTCTCCACACCCTCTCCAGCATTTATTGCTTGTAGACTTTTGGATAGCAGTCATTCTGACTGGTGTGTAATGGTACCTCATTGTGGTTTTGATTTGCATTTCTCTGATAATGAGTGATGTTGAGCATCTTTTCATGTGTTTGTTAGCCATCTGTATGTCTTCTTTGGAGAAATGTCTGTTTAGTTCTTTGGCCCACTTTTTGATTGGGTCATTTGTTTTTCTGGAATTGAGCTGCAGGAGTTGCTTGTATACTTTTGAGGTTAATTCTTTGTCCATTGCTTCATTTCCTATTATTTTCTCCCATTCTGAAGGTTGTCTTTTCACCTTGATTATAGTTTCCTTGGTTGTGCAGAAGCTTTGAATTTTAATTGGGTTCCATTTGTTTATTTTTGCTTTTATTTCCAATATTCTGGGAGTTGGGTCATAGAGGATCCTGCTGTGGTTTATGTTGGAGAGTGTTTTGCCTATTTTTTCCTCTAGGAGTTTTATAGTTTCTGGTCTTAAGTTTTTATCTTTAATCCATTTTGAGTTTATTTTTGTGTGTGGTGTTAGAAAGTGTTCTAGTTTCATTCTTTTACAAGTGGTTGACCAGTTTTCCCAGCACCACTTGTTAAAGAGATCATCTTTTCTCCATTGTATATTCTTGCCTCCTTTGTCAAAGATAAGTTGTCCACAGGTGTGTGGCTTTATCTCTGGGCTTTCTATTTTGTTTCATTGATCTATATTTCTGTTTTTGTGCCAGCACCACACTGTCTTGATGACTGTGGCTTTGTAGTAGAGACTGAAGTCAGGCAGGTTGATTCGTCCAGTTCCATTCTTCTTTCTCAAGATTGCTTTGGCTATTTGAGGTTTTTTTTTTTTTTATTTCCATACAAATTGTGAAATTGTACTAGTTCTCAGAAAAAAAAAACAAAAACAAAAACAACATTGGTAGCTTGATAGGGATTGCACTGAATCTATAGATTGCTTTGGCAGTGCTAAGGGGAAGGTTCATAGCAATACAGGCTTACCTCAAGAAACAATAAAAAAGTCAAATAAATAACCTAACTCAATGCCTAAAGCAACTTGAAAAGGAAGAAATGAAGAACCCCAGGGTTAGTAGAAGGAAAGAAATCTTAAAAATTAGGGCAGAAATAAATGCAAAAGAAGCAAAAGAGACCATAGCAAAAATCAACAAAACCAAAAGCTGGTTCTTTGAGAAGGTAAATAAACTTGACAAACCATTAGCCAGGCTTATCAAAAAATAAAGGGAGAAAAATCAAGTCCACAAAATTAGAAATGAAAATGGAGAGATTACAACAGACAACACAGAAATACAAAGGACATAAGAGACTATTATCTGCAACTATATGCAAAAAAAATGGACAACTTGGAAGAAATGGACAAATTCTTAGAAAAGTACAACTTTCCAAATTTGAACCAGGGAGAAATAGAAAAGCTCAACAGACCCATCACAAGCATGGAAATTGAAACTGTAATCAGAAATCTTCCAACAAACAAAAGCCCAGGACCAGACGGCTTCACAACTGAAATCTACCAAAAAATTTAAAGAAGAGCTAACACCTATCCTACCCAAACTCTTCCAGAAAATTGCAGAGGAAGGTAAACTTCCAAACTCATTCTATGAGGCCACCATCACCTTAATATACAAACCTGACAAAGATGCCACAAAAAAAGAAAACTATAGGTCAATACTACTGATGAACATAAATGCAAAAATCCTTAACAAAATTCTAGCAAACATAATCCAACAACATATTAAAAAGACCATACATCATGAGCAAGTGGGCTTTCTCCCAGGGCTGCAAAGATTCTTCAATATCTGCAAATCAATCAGTGTAATACATCACAATAACAAATTAAAAAATAATAGATGCAGAGAAAGCCTTTGACAAAATTCAACATCAGTTTATGTTAAAAAACCCTCCATAAAGCAGGAATAGAAGGAATATATCTCAATATAATAAAAACCATATATGACAAACTCTCAGCAAACATTATCCTCAATGGTGAAAAATTGAAAGCATTTCCCTTAAAGTCAGGAACAAGACAAGGGTGCCCACACTCATGACTACTATTCAATATAGTTTTGGAAGTTTTGGCCACAGCAATCAGAGCAGAAAAAGAAATAAAAGAAATCCAGATTGGAAAAGAAGAAGTAAAACCCTCACTGTTTGCAGATGACATGATCCTCTACATAGAAAACCCTAAAGACTCCACCAGAAAATTACTAGAGCTAATCAATGAATATAGTAAAGTTGCAGGATACAAAATTAACACAGAGAAATCCCTTGCATTCCTATACACTAACAATGAGAAAGCATAAAGAGAAATTAAGGAAACAATTTCATTCACCATTGCGATAGAAAGAATAAAATACTTAGGAATAAATCTACCTAAGGAAACAAAAGACCTATATATAGAAAACTATAAAACACGGATGAAAGAAATGAAAGAGGACACAAAGAGATGGAGAAATATAACATGTTCATGGATCGAAAGACTCAATATAGTGAAAATGAGTATACTACCCAATTTTTGTATATTTGTTAGTTTGCTAAAAGTCTTCAAAAATGTTACCCACTTCCTTGCTTCTTGTAAGTGGTTAATTAGGAGTATCCAATAATGGTGTTTTGCATATCTCTAATGGCACCCCACTCCAGTACTCTTGCCTGGAAAATACCACGGACAGAGGAACCTGGTAGGCTGCAGTCCACAGGGTCGCTAAAAGTCAGACACGACTGAACGACTTCACTTTCAGCTTCCACTTTCATGCATTGGAGAAGGAAATGGCAACCCACTCCAGTGTTCTTGCCTGGAGAATCCGAGGGATGGGGTTGCACAGAGTCGGACATGACTGAAGTGACTTAGCAGCAGCAGCAGCATTGCCATATCATGTCATGAATTTCAGTGCTCTCTTTACTACTGGGAAAAGAATTATTAACATTTTAGATTTAAAAAGCTTGGAGAGCAATTGCAGCAACAATGGAACCAATTCATTAAATTTATCCTTAAAATTCAGCTCTTCTAGATCTATCATTGGCACTAAAATATGTATTAGTGTTCTTACGGATCTCCAGAGAAAAACAGAACCAATAAGACTTGTGGACTCTGGGAGAAGGCGAGGGTGGGATGTTTCAAGAGAACAGCATTGAAACATGTATATTATCTAGGATGAAACAGATCACCAGCCCAGGTTGGGTACATGAGACAAGTGCTCGGGCCTGGTGCACTGGGAAGACCCAGAGGGATCGGGTGGAGAGGGAGGTGGGAGGGGGGACTGGGATGGGGAATACATGTAAATCCATGGCTAATTCATTTCAATGTATGACAAAAACTACTGTAATGATGTAAAGTAATTAGCCTCCAACTAATAAAAAAAAATGGAGAAAAAAAAAAAAGAAATTCGTTCACATGATTTTGTAGGTTGATAAGTCCCCAAATCAGCAGTAGGCAGACCCAGTTCAAATCCAAAGGCAGGAGAAGAATAGCAGCAACAACAGCACAATATCCTAGTTCAAAGGTAGTCATGTAGTAAGAAATCCTTCTTACTTATAGGAAAGTCAGTTTTTTTATTCTTTTCAAATCTTTAACTAACTGGAAGAGGCCCACCCACCTTAAGGGAGTCAATCTGACTCATTCAGTCTACTGATTCCATGTTCATCAGTATGTTCAAGTGATTCACTCAAAAATTTTTTCACAGAGACATTCAGAGTAATTTGGCCAAATGTCTGGGCATTCCGTGATCTATCAAGCTGACACATAAAATTAAGAATCACAGAATCTACAAAGTTTTAAGGACCCTGATGTGAATAGAATACAGTTCCTGGGTTCCATTACATCAGAGATTTTCAGGGGAAACAGATGTATGTGTGATTAAATATTGTGAAAATGGCAAAGTTCTCTGTGAGTTTACATTCTTGGTAAGAGAGTTAAGGGCACATTTGTAGCATTTGAAAATGACAAAGAAGAGAAGACTAGATAGGACCTGCTCACAAATGATGTTAATCCCTTATGTCTTGGCTTCTCCCAAAAATAGACTCACAATTAAGAATTCACATGCAAGTGGTTTATTTTAAAAAGTGATCTGGAAACAGTAATGAAGAAGTGGGAATTGAGAGTGAGAAGAAGCTACCAGAGTGAATTTCCAAATAACTTTGGGCAACTAAAGCTCGGTCTCACTGAGGAAACTTAGAAACAGTACTGAACACATTCTTCGGGTACTTTGCTCCTAAAGGTTGAAGGGACTTGAGAGTACTATATATCAGTCCTTAGTAATTCCACGTGGGTTGGAATTGTTAACTCCTTGATATTTCTGCCTTCCCATGTGCACCAGCAAGCATGGCTCTAGCACCCAGGAAAAAAATCCTTAAAGAAAAGAGATGGAAAGACTAATACTTGTTACTCAGGTAACAAGTTTGCATAACAGGTTTGCATATTCTGGACTTGGGAAGAGTACTGACAGCATTTCCTACAGAAAAGCAGGAAATTTTTACTTTACTGAGAAGACATTGATGTGTCACTAAATATTCCTAGAATACAGATTGGAGAGGAAGTAAAAGATGACCTGAATCCCATGGATAATGAAGAAAGCTTGGCATTCAGAATCAACTTGGTGTCTGCCTTTGCTCACTCTTCACATATGACCATTCACTTATCCTTTTCTATTTTAGGAATTATTCTCAGTTTTCTTTTCTTTCTTTCTTTCCTTTTTTTTTTTTTTTTTCAGCCTTATTTTCTAACAAACAATGTTTAGACACTTAAGCTATGGTCTCATCAAGATATTTACTTTAGTAATGTCATTTTGGGGTATTCTCTCCCTCTATTCTTGCTTCATCATAACAAAGATTTGGAACCACAGACCACTTATAGCTCAAACAGGCAGGATTTTATTAAGCAGGCTGTAGGCCTTGTTTGTAACAACAAATTAGTTACAGCTCAGTTACAGCTGAAGTGTGAAGCAGGCAGCAGACCCCCAAGACACAAGGACAGGCTGATCCTGAAGGGCCCTGAGTCCTCTTGGCATCCCTTTGTATACATTTTTGTCTCCTCTCCCAGGGCCTGATTGGTTACACCCTATGCACAATAGGTGACCATCTCAGCATATGCCTGACTGGTTACACCCAGGACCTATCAGGGAAGATGGTGTGTTTTCCCAAGTTATATAGTGGTGTTGTGTTAGTTGCTTAGTCATTTCTGGCTGCTTGCAACCCCATGGACAGTAGCCCACCAGGCTCCTCTGTCATGGAATTCTCCAAGCAAGAATACTGGAGTGGGTTGCCATTCCCTTCTCCAGGGGTCTTTCCAATCCAGGGATCAAATCCTGGTCTCCCACATTGCAGACAGATTCTTTTCCATCTCAAAACAGGGGATGATACAGCAGCATTTGCCTGATTGGTTATACCCAGGACCAAAGGTTCTCACTCAGATCCTTAACTTCCCTTTTTATGGACTTTTTTCCCTCCCTCTGCATGGTTCTCCACGTTGGACTCATTTTTTCTTCTCCCCCTAACTGTCAGGTAGTTATAGTTATAGCTGTCAGGTATAGTCCCTATACCTACCTCAGCTTCACCACGACCTTTATTTTAACTCTCAAATATCATCTGGAGTTACTTTAGGGCTTCCATAATTTTACTTCATACTTCCTTTCTCCTGCTACACTAACCATCTAATCAACCTCATCCATCACATCTCAGCATCACTGAATTTCTTTTTATTTTCCTACATATCCAGTCACATCATGATGACTTTGTACATGATGACTTTTACCATGATGTTTGTACCTTGCCAGAAGAAGTAGATTCTGGTTTTCCAAGTATTTGTCTCTTAAGGTACTTAAAACTCCCCTACAAATCTTTCCAGCATAGTGCATGTTATGTGGTACATGCAATAAACAGTTGCTTATGAAGAGCAAAAAAGAAAATAGCAGTTATCAATTACTGAATCCAGATTTACTCTTGTTGATCCTGAAGTGACTTTATGTTGTTATGAATCAGGGTTCTTGGCCTTCCCTAGTCAGTAGAAATTGACTAGAGGCCAGACAAGAAATTCAGGAAAGGCTTTATTGGGCACCCTGCTGCAGCAGAGGGAGCAAGAACAAACAACAGATTCCCTTGCTTGTTTGCTCCCCTGGGTGCAAGCTTTTTCCTTAAGTGTTGTGTCATGAGGGTTGTGGTGTGTCCAGGGGTCAGATCAGAGTAGTGGTACTTAAAACACTAAGTTTTGCCCACTTCTTAGATAGTATTGTGTGCAGGAGACATGCACAGTACCCTGCTTTTATCCTCCAAACCCTGTTTTTGCTCCAGGCTTCTCAAAATTAGCACTTTGGCTTTTTGGTTTCTTTGTTTCTTTTGTGTCCAGAATTTGCCCCAATTGTTCTTGCAAGTTGTTATTTTTAGTCCAGTAGAATTTCTTTGTATTTTGTTGCTCAAGGAGAGGTTTTTCCAGGTGGAAATTTTGCAGCACTGAAGCAAAGGGTCCCAGGTCCCAGGCCTGTCTAGTATCATCACAAAGAAGTTGTAACAATAAATTGGAAAGTTGTGTCATGACACCAAGAGAGAAGATAGATCTATAATAGCATGCACCTTCTTGAATTTGAGTCTAAAAAGAGAACATATGATTTAAATCACAAGCACATGAGTCTTTTTTCTCTTTGATTCCACACCTTCTTCCTTTCAGAAAACAAAGGATTACTTGCAAAAACAAATAAAAACCCATATGGTGGCAAAGGACAGATTGTTGTAGAAAATCTCCAAAGTATAATAATTTGGGGATAAATAGGAGAACTGGAAATTCAAACTAAAGAAAAAATCCTCACCTACCCTTTTGAAGGGCTTCCTTGGTGACTCAGATAGTAAGAATCAGCCTGCAATGCAGGGCACCCAGGGTTCAATCCCTGGAGAGAAGAATGGCTACCCACTCCACTATTCTTGCCTTGAATATTCCATGAAGAGAGGAGCCTGACAGACTGCAGTCCATGGGGGTTGCAAAAAATAAGAAACAACTGATTGACTAATACACACACACTTGTAAAATCTTCATATTCAAGTCGAACCAATTTATAAAGGCAAAAATGATTCTACCCATCAGAACAATACCCAGTTTCCCCTACAGTCAGTCTCTCCCATTAGGAAGCTTCCATAAGCCCCTTATCCTTATCCCTCAGAGGACAGACAGAATGAAAAACACAATCAGAGAAATAATCAAACTGATCACATGGATCACATCTTTGTCTAGCTCAATGAAACTATGAGCCATGCCACATAGGGTCACCCAAGATGGATGGGTCATTGTGGAGAGTTCTGACAAAATGTGGTCCACTGGAGGAGGCAATGGCAAACTACTTCAGTATTCTTGTCTTGAGAACCCCATGAACAGCATGAAAAGCCAAAAAGATTTGACACTGAAAAATGAACTCCCTGTCAGTAGGTTCCCAATATGCTATTGGAGAAAAGTGGAGAAATAGCTCCAGAAGGAATGAAGAGGCTGAGACAAAGCAAAAGCAATGCCCAGTTGTGGATGTGACTGGTGATGAAAGTAAAGTCCAATGCTGTAAAGAACAATATTGCATAGGAATCTGGAATGTTAGGCGCATGAATCAAAGTAAATTAGAAGCAGTCAAACAGAAGATGGCAAGAGTGAACATCAACATTTTAGGAATCAGTGAACTAAAATGGGCATAATGGGCGAATTTAACTCAGATGACCATTATATCTACTACTGTGGGCAAGAATCCCTTAGAAGAAATGGAGTGACCATCATATCAGAGTGAAAAGAGTCCGAAATGCGGTACTTTGGTACAATCTCAAAAACGACAGAATGATCTCTGTTCGTTTCCAAGGCAAACCATTCAATATCACAGCAATCCAAGTCTATGCCCCAAATACTGAAGAAGCTGAAGTTGAACAGTGCTATGAAGACCTACAAGACATTCTAAAACTAATACCCCAAAATGATATCCTTTTCATTATAGGGGACTGGAATGTAAAAGTCGGAATTCAAGAGATACCTGAAGTAACAGGCAAATTTGGCCTTGGAGTACAAAATGAAGCAGGACAAAGGCTAACAGAGCTTTGCTAAGAGAACACACTGATCATAGCAAACACCCTCTTCCATACAACACAAGAGACACTCAGCACATGGATATCACCAGATGGTCAATACCGAAATCAGATTGATTACATTCTTTGCAGCCAAAGATGGAGAAGCTCTTACAATCAGCAAAAACAAGACCGGGAACACACTGTGGCTCAGATCATGAACTCCTTATTGCCAAATACAGACGTAAATTGAAGAAAGTAGGGAAAACCATTACACCATTCAGGTATGACCTAAATCATATTCCTTACAATTATACAGTGAAAGTGACATTCAATCTGATAGACAAAGTGCCTGAAGTACTATGGATGGAGATTCTTGACAATGTACAGCAGGCAGTGATCAAAACCATCCCCAAGAAAATGAAATGCAAAAAGGTAAAATGTTTATCTGAGTATGTCTTACAAGTAGCTGAGAAAAGAAGAGAAGTGAAAGGCAAAGGAGAAAATGAAAGATATACCCATTTGAATGCAGATTTCCAGAGACTAGCAAGGAGAGATAAGAAAGCCTTCCTCAGTGATCAGTCAAAAGAAATAGAGAGAAACAATAGAATGGGAAAGACTAGAGATCTTTTCAAGAAAGTTAAATATACCAAAGGAACATTTCATGCAAAGATGGGCATAATAAAGGACAGAAATGGTATGTACATAACAGAAGTGGAAGCTATTAAGAAGAGGTAGCAAGAATACACAGAACTATACAAAAAAGATCTTAATGACCCTGATAACCACAATGGTATGATCACTCACCTAGAGCCAGACATTCTGGAATGTGAAGACAAGTGGGCTTTAGGAAGCATCACTACAAACAAAGCTAGTGGAGGTGCTGGCATTCCAGTTGAGCCATTTCAAATTCTAAAAGATGATGCTGTTAGAGTGCTGCACTCAATATGCCAGCAAATTTGGAAAACTCAGCAGTGGCCACGGGACAGGAAAATGTGATTTTTCATTCCAATCCCAAAGAAATGCAATACAAAAGAATGTTCAGACTTATTGCACAGTTGCACTCATCTCACATGCTAGCAAATTAATGATCAAAATTCTCCAATCCAGGCTTCAACGGTGTGTGAACCATGAACTTCCAGATGCCAGATGTTCAAGCTAGATCTAGAAAAGTCAGAGGAACTAGAGATCAAATTGCCAACATCTGATAGATCATCAATAAAGCAAGAGAGTTCCAGAAAAACATCTACTTCTGCTTTATTGACTACGCCAAAGCCTTTGACTGTGTAGATCACAACAGACTGTGGAAAATTCTTCAAGAGATGGGAATACCAGTCCACCTTACCTGCCTCCTGATAAGTCTGCATGCAGGTCAAGAAGCAACAGTTAGAACCGGACATGTAACAGTGGACTGGTTCAAAATTGGGAAAGGAGTACATCAAGACTGTATATTATCACCCTGATTATTTAACTTCTATGCAGAGTACATCATGTGAGATGCTGGTCTGGATGAAGCACAAGCTGGAATCAAGATTTCCAGGAGGAGCATCAATAACCTCAGACACACAGATGACACCACACTTATGGGAGAAAGTGAAGAAGAACTAAAGAGCCTCTTGATGAAAGTGAAAGAGGAGAGTGAAAAAGTTGGCTTAAAACTCAACATTCAGAAAACTAAGATCATGGCATCCAGTCCCATCACTTCATGGCAGAAAGATCAGGAAAAATTGAAACTTTAAATTGGGGAGCTCCAAAACCACTGAAACTGGTGACTGTAGACATGAAATTAAAAGAGGCTTTCTCCTTGGAAGAGAAGCTTTGACCAACCTAGATGGCATATTAAAAAGCAGAGACATTACTTTGTCAGCAAAGTCTAGTCAAAGCTATGGTTTCTCCAGTAGTCATGTATAGATGTGAGAGTGGATTGTAAAGAAAGCTGAGTGTCAAAGAATGGATGCTTTTGAACTGTGGTGTTGGAGGAGACTCTTGTCAGTCCCTTGGACTGCAAGGAGATCAAACCAGTCCATCCTAAAGGAAATGAGTCCTAAATATTCATTGAAAGGGCTGATGCTGAAGCTGAAACTCCAATACTTTGGCCACCTGATGCAAAGAACTGACTCATTGGAAAAGACCTTGATGCTGAGAAAGATTGAAGGCAGGAGGAGAAGTTGACAACAGAGGATGAGATGGTTGGATGGCAATATCAACTCAATGAGCAAGCTTTGTTGGTGATGGACAGGGAAGCCTGGCTGCTGCAGCCCATGGGGTCATAAAGAGTCAAATACAGCTGAGTGTCTAAGCCAAACTGGCTGAAAGATTCTACCTTCCTTATTCCCTTGCTTTACATCAACATTTCACATGGATTACACTCCCCAAGGTGGACTGACTCACAGGTCATACATCAAATCATTGTTGAGTAAAGTAAGAATAAGTGTTTCTGTAATTAAGATAGTTTAACACAGGAAGTAACTTCTTCAAAATAACCACATTAGGCAACCTTGGTATAAAGCACTTTTGTGTGATAAGTAAATCAAACATCTGCGTGTCTCCCATTTCCTGGTCCATAATGTTATGTAACAGCCAGCTTGTTGAATTTTATATCTTGTCTTATAGAAGTAACCTTGCTTCAGCAACACAGTCACAATCAAGCCTCATGGTGAGCAAACCACACACTAATATTCTTATATTCTGGGACATTCCAGAGACAGAATGTACTCATATTTCAAATAAAGAAATTACCTCCCAGGGTCAGAGAATGCTGACAGATAAATGTACCATTGGCCTTTTAGAAACAAATATAAATAACAGTGTATTTTTCTTGGTATTGTGGTCAGTGAAAAAGCTCCAGTGTTTGAAAACTACATGCATCACGGATCTTAATATAAAAAACTTCTAGAACCAATGAGGCTACACTATATATAAAAATAATAAATTAAGCCTAACCAAGAGAAGTGAGTATATTCAGAAGCACAGCTCCACAGGAGCGGGCTTCTTCATTGGAAAGACATATGGGAATCAGAAATGGAGGGAGGAGGTACCTTTAATTAAAAGGATGTGGGAATCTTCAATTCAGTAATAACTGTGAGAAAACATTATAAGATGCTATAATAATAAGGAAGAACATTCTGTGTTGCCCTGCAGCCATCAAGGCTAGTTGTTCAGCTTTAATTTCAAAGTTCACAGGGAGGAAATCTTCTAACTAGGATCGAGGGACTAAGGAGACACTCCTAGTATCAAAAGTAAATGTTGGAAGATTCTTTATGCCATCACATGAAGATCATGAAAATAGTAAGGGTATGCCTGTTGAATATATTTCTAACTCTTAACATAAGCATTTCCACATGATATCTGTTGGTCTGTGAATTCCAACAGTTTTCCATCAAGGATAACATTTTCCCTCTGTTTCATTATAAGTGAAATAATTGTTTAGAATATGCATTTCTTTGCACAAATTTTGGCTTGACAGAGTTCTTCTAGTGATTTTTGCTTGAAAGTGAAAGTGAAGTCGCTCAGTCATGTCCGACTCTTTGCGAAACCATGGAATCCAGGCTCCTCCGTCCATGGGATTTTCTAGGCAAGAGTACTGGAGTGGATTGCCATTTCCTTCTCCAGAGTATCTTACCGACCCAGGGATCGAACCCAGGTCTCCTGCATTGTAGACAGAGGCTTTACCGACTGAGCCAAGTGTGATATTGATAACTGAGCAACTAAGATCTTCAAGGAAAAGTTTTCACACCTTTTTCACTAAAAAAAGTTAAAAAAATTCATAGAACTGTTAGATATTCTACCTGTAGAAGCAGTTATTCTATTTACTAGTAATTTAATGTTTTTCACCCATCAGCATCACAAGGTATATATAGTTGATCAAAAGTGTAGTGAAAATTATTCATCTAGTACTCTACTTTCACTACTTTTGGGTAACTACCCCAGGAAATCTTTTCAGATTTTCAGGCTTGGAAGCATTCAAAACCAACCTAGTGACCAGTGACCAAAATTGAGATGACCAGCTGATGCAATAAACCAGTCAATTGACTTGTGTTGTTGCCTGAATTGAGCAGATATTTGTCTGAGATTATTGGAAACTGAGGTAGATGTATATTGTCACCCTGTTTACTTAACTTATATGCAGAGTACATCATGTAAAATGCTGAGCTAGATGAAGCACAAGCTGGACTCAAGATTGCAGGGGGAAATAACAGTAACCTCAGATACTCAGATGACACCACACTTATGGCAAAAATGGGGTTGCAAAGAGTCAGACACGACTGAGGGACTGAACTGAACTGAGAGGTTGTTGAAAGACTCTACATATAAATGCAGATTCTGGGTTTGCAATGGAAACTCACAAACAATTCTCCTTTACCATATGATATCTTCATTGACCTGCCTTATTTTAACCTCAAGTCTTCTTTAGGTTAAGGGGCTGTGTTGACACATAAGCCTACATTCATTTATTATACATTTAACTGAATGATTATCATGTCCAAGACACTTGGCTGCAACCATCAAGGTACAGCGGTGAGCCACAAGACAAACATGGTCCATTCCTAAGTCTTTTTCTCTCTTGCTTATTCCATCTTTTTGTAATGCTTTGTTTTCTGACAGAGAAATCATCCTACTCACGGAAGCACCATTTCAGTTCAGTCGCCCAGTCATGTCCGACTCTTTGCAGCCCCAGGGACTGCAACACATCAGACTTCCCTGTCCATCACCAACTCCTGGAGCTTGCTCAAATTCAAGTCCATCAAGTCAATAATGCCATCCAACCATCTTATCCTTTGGCATCCCCTTCTCTCCTACCTTCAATCTTTCCCAGCATCAGGGTCTTTCCAATGAGTCAGTTCTTTGCATCAGGTGGCCAAAGTATTGGAGCTTCAGTTTCAGCATCAGTGCTTCCAATGAAAATTCAGGACTGATTTCCTTTATGATGGACTGGTTGGATCTCCTACAGTCCAAGGAACTCTCAAGAGTCTTCTCCAATGCCACAGTTCAAAAGAATCAGTTCTTCAGTGCTCAGTTTTCTTTATGGTCCAACTCTCACATCCACACATGACTACTAGAAAAACCATAGCTATGACTAGATGGGCTTTTGTTGGCAAAGTAATGTCTCTGCTTCTTAATATGCTGTCTAGGTTGGTCATAACTTTTCTTCCAAGAAGCAAGCATTTTTTAATTTCATGGCTGCAGTCACTATCTGCAGTGATTTTGGAGCCCAAGAAAATAAAGTCTGTCTCCATTTTCATTGTTTCAACCTCTATTTGCCATGAAGTGATGGGACTGGATGCTATGGTCTTCATTTTTTGAATGTGGAGTTTTAAGTCAGCTTTTTCATTCCCCTCTTTCCACTTTCAGCAAAAGGCTCTTTAGTTTTTCTCTGCTTTCTGCCATAAGAGTGGTGTCATCTGCATATCTGAGGTTATTGATATTTCTCCCAGCAATCTTGATTCCAGCTTGTGCTTCATCCAGCCCAGCATTTCACATGATGTACTCTGCATATAAGTTAAATAAGCAAAGTGACAATATACAGCCTTGTCTTTCTAACCATTGCTTTTTGACCTGCATACAGATTTCTCAGGAGGAAGGTAAGGTGGTCTGGTAGTCCCATCTCTAAGAATTTTCAACTCTGGTTTTCTTCAGTCAGGCTGTTCCCCTGCAAAATCAGCCCCAACTGAAGTGATATGACCTCCAACATTATAAGTTCCACTCACTCTCCCATTTGCTGCATGCTGTGCCCTGGAGCCTAGTGATTGGGAGCCACAAGAATACAATTCTAAAAAAATGATAATAATAAAGAATAAAAAAAATTAAAAAAAAAAGAATACAATTCTAAATCAGAGTTACTTCACTGGTAGGCATGAGAAAGAAGGGGAGATTTGTGATTATTTTAGTGAATTTGATCTTTCCAGACTGATAATTAGTTGTTATCTTTGTGACTATTATAGAAGTTATGACATCATTGAATTCAGGCCAGGAAGGGCTTCTGTGAATCAATTCCCTATATTCCCTCACTTTTTCACAGAAAGAACTCCAATAAAAGTGGCTGTTTGTCTTCACACAGTATGCTTGTTTGGGAATCAAAAAAAATCAGTGAAAAAAGTAAAGATAAAATCTAGGAATAATTCACATCAAATTTCATTGTTATGAAAATGCAAGTTTAATTATAGTGATAAATTATTATTATTCTAAAGGGTCAAGTCTCTAGATTCCTTCCATTACTTCACTTAGGTAATAACTATAATTTCTTCTTTAAGATACTAAAACTAACAAACATGCTACTAATTCTCTGGGAACCAGGAGTCTGAAGTACAATCATACATAAGCTTGTGTAGTTAATATATTTTTAGCATCTATAAGAAAAAAGCTTTAGTTCTTGGACAAAGGGGCTTGTGCAATAATTGGTTTCCACTTTTTGAATAAAACACTTTTGCCTTCTATTTCTAAAATTGTCCAAAGGCAATATAATTTTTATAAAACGTCTGAAAGTTTCAAAACCATTTCACTGCCAATGTTTCTAATTCCAAACCTGATGTTCTGGAGAAATGTGTGGCCTAATCCATGCCAGAATGCTTCATTTTATGTTTAAATGGTCACAGATTTAATAATGGACTGCAAAAGATTCTTGCATTTAACTACATCCTTTACTGTTCATGCACTCATCCAAGCATGCACAAACAGAGGTGAATGCCATGCACTTTAAATCCATGAACATCATGGAAAAGACCCACTCTGGGCTTTGGACACATTAACAAATTATGTCCCATTAGGTCAATGCAAAAATTAATTGTGGGATTCTTTTAAAATCCACATTGCCTCCTGGCTCTTGCAGGCCACTCAATTAGACACCTCTCAAGGCCTTTGTGTTGGACTAAATGTAGTTAATTGTTCCATTTCTGCAAGGAGTGATTCATCTCCCAGATGTCCCAGACCTTTCAGCAGCTCTGCTCTACCAATATCTCGATGTATGAAAATAGAGTCATTAGGGACCCAGGCAGAGGGGAGAGATTGGGAAGCAAATAGAGCAGGGTATTCTTTACCCCTGCCCTTTGGTATGATTAATCTTCAGTGAGAAAGGACTCCTGAATCATTCTCTTGACAGGATAGCCCCTTTGCCCTATCTGGCTTCCCACGTGAGGAAAGATGGATGAATGCTTCCTTTTTTCTCTTCCTCCAGGTGCAGCCCTATTCACACTCGAGTCTGACTGCACATAATAGAATGACTTCTACTTGCCTCAGCTCTGTATTTTCTCCTCTACTGTTTCTCATTTGTTCTTATTCCAGTGACAGAGACAGCCAAATTGAAAATGCATGAAGACCCAAAGTCTTATTTCCTTAGGGCACTGGAGTAAAAGTGTGTTTGTGTGTGTGTATGTTTTCTTGTAGGAAATAGAGCTTCAGAGTAAATCTACGGAGAAAGGTTTTTACACCTTTAAGCTATTGGGTTAGCTTGATGGTTTTTACTATGACTTCGAACTCTTGCTTTGTTTCTGAGCTGTTTTCTTCATGTCTGTCGGTTACTTGTAGCAAATGGTGTTATTCATCCATTGTGTATATATATATTATATATATATGTATATTATATATATAATATACAATAATGCATGTTCTGGAATAGAAAGAGCATCTTATCCTGCTATTTGTATGCTTTCAACCATATTTAAAACAGCTAACAATGTGTCATCATCAAATGCAGTTTTTAGATTTCACACAGATTGGCAAAAAGCTTCTGCTTTAAAGTGAGATGAGAAATTGATAACACAATATTTTAACTTTATATGGATCCATGCCTAGATTTAGGCTGAGCTATACTGAAAATAATTAAGTTTTACTTATAATTTATAACTATATATATATATATATAACTTATAATTATAATTACTTATAATTACTGAAAATAATAGGTTTTAGTTTGAGTTCCCTGGAACAAGACATTGAAACTAGGATATGAATGCATGTAGCTTATTTAGAAGGTGATTGTAGGGAGTGAAGTTAGAATGACTTATGGAAGAGAAAGCCACCTGTAAAGGGTATGTTATCAAGCTAGTTGCCACCATGGGCAGGTTGAGCTTAGTCCCAGTAGGGAACTCTAGGAGCCTCATAGAATATCCACCTCAAGATTTCTCCCATTTATGGAGCAATGAAGCTGGAGTATTAATAGATTAATCCATTAGTCAGTGCCCCTAGGCTGCTCCTAAGAGACTTAATTAAACCTGTGTAGCCAGGCAGAATAGATTTGATCACCAAATAATTTTCAGGAAATAGATGGAGATGTGTTTACTGAAGGGCTCCTGGGGACCATGAGAATGGTAGGGCCCAGAGTGTCTGCTCCATCATTGCACTTTTGGAAACTTTGACAGGAATGATCACTTACTTTAAGCTAATTGAAAACTTGCATTGCTTTGAATCTATGGAAACCCCTGACTTTGAACTGTAAGGTGTCCCTTATTCTTCATTTTGTTTCATCAACATTTCTGTGATTAACTAGACCAGCCACATGGTTAATTAGAGTCTACAACTCTAGGAGAACCTATTTGTTTATTTTTGCAAGTACAGTGCAAAAATATCTCTCCCCTGAGCCACTTGAGAATAATGAATTAACCTGATGCCCCAATACCCATGAATATTTTAGTGTATTTTATATGAACAAGGACATTCTCTGTCTGACTCTTTGTGACCCCATGGGCTATAGCCCACCAGGCTCCTCTGTCCATGGAATTTTCTAGGCAAAAATACTGCAGGGGGTTGCCATTTCCTACATCAGGGGATCTTCCCAACACAAGGATCAAACCCATGTCTCCTTCATCTCTTGCATTGACAAGGGATTCTTTACCACTGGGAAGCTTTAATTACAATATGTATAACAAAATCAGGAAATTAACATTAATGCATTTTTACTATATAATACTCAAGTCCCATCCAAGTTTCAACATTTGCTTCAGTAAAGGGTTTTATTTCAGAGCTATACGATTTCACAATGTACATGTATATCATATCATATAGTTTATGTATAATTCTATTTGTCAGTTATTCCCCAACAAGCTGGAAAAATAGAACACTTTAGTAGGTGAATTATAAGAGTTAAAAATGATAAGAATCATGCTGCATTGCAGTTGTCATGTCTCCTTAGTTTTTTCAACCTGTGCAAATTCTTGGTCATTTCTTGACTTTTTTAACCTTGAAAATTTTGAAGATTACAGGTCATCTGTTATGTAGAATGCTCCTCAGCTTGAATTTGGACTCATCTTATTTTTGTTCTATAATTAACTTTGCCATGCTTCACTGACAGGAAAAGAAATCACAAAACTAATGCTGCATTCATCTCATTGTTTCACATGTGTGACATACACTTTGGATGAGTCCCTTTACTGGTGATCCAGTCCCATCAATGCATGGCAAATAGAAGGGGAAAAAGTGGAATTAGTGTCAGATTTTATTTTCTTAGACTCCTGATGCTGCAGTCATGAAAGTAAAGGACGCTTGCTCTTTGGAAGAAAAGCTATGACAAATCTAGATAGCATGTTAAAAAACAGAGACATCACTTTGCCAGCAAAGGTCCTTGTAGCCAATATTATGTATGTTTTTTCCAGGAGTCATGTAAGCGTGTGAGAGTTGAATCATAAAGAAGGCTGATTGCCAAAGAATTCATGCTTTGAGTTATAGTGAATTGTGGTGCTGAAGAAGACTCTTCAGAGTTCCTTAGACTCCAGAGAGATCAAACCAGTCAATACTAAAGGAAATCAACACTGAGTATTCATTGTAAAGACTGATGCTGGAGCTGAAGCTTCAATAGTTTGGTCACCTGATGGGACGAGACAACTCATTGGAAGAAAAACAAACCAAAAAAACCCTGATATTGAGAAAGATTGAGAGCAGGAGGAGAAGGGGGCAACAGAGAATGATATGGTTGGATGGTATCACTGATTCAGTAGACATGGATTTGCACAAACTCCAGGAGATAGTGAAGGATGGGGAAACCTGGCATGCTGCAACCCATGAGGTCACAGAGTTGGACACGATTTCGAGACTGAACAATAACTGGTGATCACTGGGTTAAAGTGGTGTCTTTAGCATTCTCCATTGTAAATTTCACATTTTAAAATTAAGAACTATTTTGAGAAGAGGTACTTTTAACTTGTAAATATCCCACTACTCATCAAACTTTCAATTATTTGTTGATTTATATATATCAGTATATTCTCATAAATTATTATTTTAATATTGGCTCATAATCTTTACTATCCAACATATTCTGATATTGAAATTGTCCCAGATTTGGCCAGGAGGAGGCCCTGACAGTAGACTTATCTGTCTTTTCAGCTTGACCCCATCTTCCTAGGAAGACTTTTAAAATTGAGCATCCCAATCAATGGTGAGATATTTGAACCAACAAATGGTATTCCACTAAGGAAAATTAGAAGGATAACTCAGCATATCTTCACTACTACAAAGAAGAAGCCAACAAGCAGAAGAAAATCAAGATCCATAGCATGAGACGTTTGATTGAGACATGAGGCGGCTTCTATAAAAAGTAGTCATATATATCCACATGGAAATCTCCCATGTGAAATACCTTGAGTTAATTGATTCTAATATTGCTGGAATTATACATGATGCAGAATTTGTGTTGACTACTTTTAGTCAAGGATCTCAAAAGATTATAGTTATAGGTAGTAAATTATGTTTTGGATTGTAATAGATTATTTTTAATACAAAATTAATTCTGGAAGAATGAAGAATGCTTCATCAATAACTTAATTAAATAACAGCTAATTTTTTTTCAAAACATTCTTCCAAGAAAAGGTATTTGGACTAGCAGCACCAGAGATGTCCTATCTCTGCCAATAATTTCTTTTCCTTTTGATCTTGAGATAACAAAGAGAAGTAAACACACATTGGTCAATAGCCAATGGAAAATAACATCTTTAATCAACCAATGCCTCTGACTTATTAGCAAAGAGGTCTGAGAAAACTGAGCCTCCTGTCTTCCAACTCTCATGCCAATTCATTAAAAGTACTAGTTGTTCACAATGATATAAGCTGTATGAAGCAATTACTTTGCTGAAAAAGGTGCGTATAGTCAAAGCAATGGTTTTTCCAATAGTCATGTATGGATGTGAGAATTGGACTATAAAGAAAGCTGAGCACCAAATAACTGATGCTTTTGAACTGTGGTGTTGGAGAAAACTCTTGAGAGTCTATTGGACTGCAAGGAGATCCAACCAGTCCATCCTAAAGGAAACCAGTCCTGTATTTTCATTGGAAGGACTGATGCTGAGGCTGAAACTCCAATACTTTGGCCACCTGATGTGAAGAACTGACTCATTAGAAAAGACCCTGATTCTGGAAAGATAGAAGGCAAGAGGAGAAGGGGACAACAGAGGATGAGATGGTTGGATGGCATTACCGACTTGATGGACATGAATTTGAGCAGCTACAGGAGTTGGTGATGGACAGGGAGGCCTTGTGTGCTGCAGTCCAGGGGGTCTCAAAGAGTTGGACATGACTGAGTGATGGAACTGAACTGAACTGATAGGAAGCAATGACCAGTATATTGTGAAGAGTGCAAGTGAAGAAAGCACAATGTTTGGGCTTTGAGAGTTATTGTTTATCTGCATGGAGTGAATGAAGAGAGAAATGGAGGCCCTATTTAATCCACAGTCACACTGTTACTCATAACTGTGGTCCAGTAAACAAACATCCTGAAATTAGTATCATGATTAACAAATTTCCCATTTTTTAGGAAGAGGTTGAATGTAGTGCTGAACTGAGAGGTGGAGAGAAGTGCTTCCTTTCCTGTATGTTCCATGCGATGCAGTTTAAGGAGGTTGTCAGCAGGCTCATTCAAAGATCTTGCCTTAAGTGAAACAAACAATGAGTTAAACAATTAAAACAGAAGATGTGTTGTGCTTAGTTGCTTAGTCATGTCTGACGTTTTGTGACCCCAAAGACTGTAGCCCGCCAGGATCCTCTGTCCCTGGGGATTCCCCAGGCAATAATATGGGCTGGGTTGCTGTGCCCACCTTCAGGGATTCTTTTCAACCCAGAGATCAAACCAAGTTCTCCTGCATTCCAGGAAGATTCTTTACTGTCTGAGCCACCAGAGAAGCATACAAGATGAAAAGTACGGAGGGATTGTTCCAAGATGGAGGAGGTATCGGATGGGGAGAACTTTCTCCACCACAAATTAGTCAAAAGATCATTTGAATGTTGAACAACTTCCACAAAACAACTTCTGAAAGCTGATGAAGGACACCAGGCACAGAGAAAGGCAGCTCAATCTCTTCAAAAGGAGGTAGGACAAAATATAAAAGACAAAAGCAGAGACAAAATATTTAGGGATGTAAATCCTTCCTGGGGAGGGACTCTTGAAGGAGAAGTTTCCACACAGTAGGAAACCCTCTCACAGGCATGTCTATGGAGGGTTTTTGAATCTCAAAGGGCAACATAACCAGGAGGGAAAACAAAATAACACAGAATATGTGCCTAACTGCAACAACAAGTAGAGGTGGAAAAGTGGCACAGACAGTCCTGTCCACCACCAGTGAGTGGGAGCTGGGCAGAGAGATATGAGCTGCATCAACAGTCCTTAGGATAAGGGCCGGGCCTGAATGCCCTGAGGACAATCTGAGGGAGCTAATGTGAGATAGCAACCCAAACTGTAGGATGATCAGAGAGACAGAAAACAAACAAAAAAAAAAAACTTTCCTGAGAAAGGCTCTAATGCCCCTTGGTGCATCCTGGCGTGCTCACAAAACAAAGGAGTGAATACCAAAGGAGAGCAAGTCGGCTGCCATATAGGGCCCTCCGTTCCCAGAGGCAGAGAGGCAGGCATGCAACAGCCAGATCCAGAAGGCAAGGGGCTGCTTCAATCTCAGCCCCAGAGACTGCATCTTCCACCAAACTGTGAGGAGACTCCCAGTTGCTAACCATGTCTTCCTGGGATCCTGGACAGTTGACATATGCCAGGAGTGTCAAAGCCTGAGATCAGCTCCCCAGAGGAGACAAACAGCATACCCATAACTGCTATTACAGCACACCCGGGAAACCAAGCAGTCGGGACAGGGGAGGCGACTAAGATACAAGCCCCACCCAGGACAGTGTGCTCACCAAGCACCTAGTCACCTGAGCTGCTCGCACCTGGGAAGGGAACAGAACACACAGCTAATCTGGATCTGTGCCCTTGAGGACCACCCAAGAACCTGAGTGGCTTAGACCTGGCAAGTGCACAAAACCCAGGACCCACTTGGGACAGTACCCTCGCAGAGCACCCTGGAGCCTGAGCAGTGTGGACCCAGGAAGTGCATGCCACCTTCGGCTGTGGCAAACCCAGGGTGGCCCATCCACTATGAGCACTCCCCATACATGCCAGTGGTATTTGCTTGCAGTGTCCCTCCCTCCCCACAGCACAACTGAACAAGTGAGCCTAAATAAGTGGCCACCTTCACAACCTCGTGTCAGGGTGGATATTAGACACTGAAGAGACTTGCAAACAGAAGAAGCCAAAATAAACAAAGAAGGGGAAACTGCTCTGGAAGTGGCAGATGCAGCAGATTAAAACCCTGCAGTTAATACT